>NC_061505.1:3757656-4501314 GCF_022539355.2 Hippoglossus stenolepis | reverse complement strand
AACCGTCACGCCGCCGCTGCCGCCTTCCTTCTCGCGAGCCTTCAGCCTCTCCTTCCTCTCCTCTTCCCGCTTCTTGTCCTCATCCTCTTGCTGTTGCTTGCACCGCCGCTCGCGCTCCTTTTGCCGCTCCTTGCGGTCCAGAATCCTTTGTGTCGCCTGGTGGACACAAAATACGATTATGTTTCTGGGTACAGGTGAAATCTCGAGACTCTCGGGTTATAACGTTGTACGACTGAAAACACGTCTGTGTGTCGAACCCACCTGATCCTCTGTCAGGGGAAGCCAGTATATACATGGAGCCGCTTTGGTCTTGAGGAACAAGTCATCTAGAAGTTTGGCCGGAGGCTCATCTCCCTTTTCTGTTAGTGAGGAAACAAACGGGTGAATTTTCTGGTGTAGACACTTTGGTTGATGCTGAACAGTATCAACCAAATCACCACAGAAATGACAGATGAAATGTTACTTGTATAAAATTTCTTTGTCTAAAAACGACAATCCCACTAGCAACCATTATTTTCCCGTTTCCTCCTTGTTCTCTTACCTTTCTTATCTGACTTCTTGTCCTTGCTCTTCGCCCTCTCCTTCCTCCTGCGCTCTCTCTCTCTGGATCGGGATCGGCGGCCGTCCTCCCCCGGTCTTGCGAATTCCCGGACCTTGTCCCGGTCCCATTCCCGCTCGCCACGGGCCCGCTCCCGGCGCTCCATCTCTCTTTGCCGTTCAGCCCATAGGTCGCGCACTCCAGCGACTCCCCGCTCCCGCTCGGGCATCAGTGGGGGCAGCCGGTTCTGAGGGGCGCTTGGTGGGGGAACGTGGTCCTCCTCTTTGTCGGGTTTCAGGACGCCTTTGTGAAAGTCCAGCTGCGGATAGACACACAGAGACAAATGTCAGATTGTGTGGAGATGCAAAATTTTACAAACAGATGTATTAATAATCGGATGCCACTATTATTCAGGTTTAATGCGTCATCAGAGGTCGAGCAGCGTTTTGAAGATTTGCGGTGTATGATGCAGATGTTATGTGATCTTTTAGCACAGTGTGAAGACGCTCATCTAAAATGGCTCCAAAAAGAAACCTGTTAATATTTTACTCCTTGTACCTTTTACTTTGGAAAGCAATAGATGTCTTTTCCACATTACAAACTTAGGTGCACAGAAATGCTGAATCACCCGGGGACATACGGGGGCACTTTTACAGACTTTAAGGCAACAACATTTTAATATATATTTTATAAAGCAACAGAAGACGCATCCACACTTTCAGACACTGTCTGGATTCAATTTTAAGTAATAAATAATGGATTTTTAAAAATCTAACTTGTGTGGTTCAAATTAACCAGGATTTTAAAAGGAAATTAGAAAGTTAAGCTGGAATATGCTTCCCACCATCTTTTGTAAGGTTGGCAGCTGTGTATTTACTGTATTTAATAGATAGAAGGTGTTCATTACCTCATCCTGCTCACAGAAGTCGACGCTGAGGACCTTGGGATTGCTTGAAGGCCATTTAACCCCGTGGATGGCAGATCTGGTGGAGACTGCCTCCTCTGCGGTGGTGTACTACAGACACACGAGGAGAGGGAAAAGGTTAAATACATCTTAACACAGGTGGATGTAAACACAGAGAAGTGAAAATGTTCATGCTCACAGTGACAAAGCAGTGAGACTTGATCTTGTCGATCCAGAAGCCGTCTTCCACCAAGGTGCCGGTCTGGCTCAGCAGCTCCTTCAGCTGACCCAGGGTGAAGGGGCGCACCTTCAGGATGAGGAGAGAAAACCAGTCAGTTACCGAAGACAGTGAGAGGCCGATATTTCAAATGAGTTAAGAACACAATGGTGATGATCTTTACAGTCTCACTAGCTTTGATCTGTCTGTCTTGTTTGTTTGGATTCTGTTTTATTAGAGGCTGGGTGGCAAAAGAAATGCGTTATACTTTGATCCATGTGTCGCTTTAAAGTCCTGCTTCTATGGCACGGATACAAATATGTGCAAATACCAGTCATTAAATGTGTAATGTCTTGTCTTGCCATCATCTGTTTAGTCACGCACTGTGCCCCCAACTTAAAGTGATGCTTGACTACAGCCATAATACCTGGTTAAGCGCTCCTGACTCTAATTATGGGTATGATGGTGATATGGTTTCCACTGGCATCAACACAATATGCCTCATTCACGAAAAATGTGTACGGTGGATTTGGAAAAGCTTGATTTTTTTTTCCCGAACAACCACATAATTTGAGTTTGTGGGGAAAGTTCCAGGCTGCAGTTCAGTTAAGACACAAAAATATAACAGGATCTTTTTATGGGATTAAATTTTAACTTGGACTTGGAGACACTGGGCTGTATTTGTGTCTTATAACTGTGATGTAGAGTTTCAAACCCACCAGGTTGGTCACATGGATGATATTTGAGATTTTGCCTCGAGGTGGCGAGGGCTGCCGAGCTGCGCGGACGGGGTCGTCGATGGTGATGGACACGCCGGACTTCTGCTGACTGATGGAGCGACGCACCAGACTGTCGCTGGGAGTAACTGAGGGAAGGAAGAGAGAGAGGGACTTTAAAAAACAGGAATGTGTGTAATCAAGAAGAGAGGGAGAGATGCCTGAGGGATGATGAGAAGACAGAAGCAGCAAAGAGATTTATACCCAACAATTTACAGCAGTTCAAAGCCCACAAACTTTACAGCGAGTCACTTTACCTTTCTTTGCCTCGACGTCAAGATTGACGGATGTCTGTGATTCTGCTGCTTCCTCAGAGAGACTGTTCTTCCTTTTGTCTCTGGAAGTCCTGCGCGGTTTTTCCTTCTCCGGTTTCTCCACCTCTTCCTCTTCATTTGTCTGGCCATTTTCCTGACTGTCACCTGGGACGACCTGGAGAGGAATTACAGGTAGAAAAACAGTCATGTGACAGTTCAAAACACACTGATAACTTGTTCTTAAAATTGGACAACGCACTGATATAACTTTCTGTACCTGTGTGACGGTGCGTCTGATCTTCAGTCCTTTGTCCTGGTCACTGTGGCTGTTGTCCAGGTTCTCCTCGTCCCCTGACATTTGCAGCTCCTCTGGGTGAAGCTCCACGACAGCCTCCTGGTTCACTTTAATGTCCGGGATCAAAGACTGAAGCACAGAGACACAGACACGAGAAGATTGGAGGGAAAGTTCACTGGCGGGTCTCAAGACATCAATACAAATCTGAGTGGAAATTATAAGGATTTCAGGATGTTAGTCTTCTATCAGTACCTTCAGTGAGTCGGTGGTGATGCTGATGGATGGTTTCTTAGCAGTGACTGCTGTGCTGGAGCCCCAGCGCCTCTTCCTTCCTGCTGCCGTCGCCGTCTCAGATTCTCCTGCTCCTCCATCTGCGGTGGCTGGAGACGTCTTACTGCCTGCAGGAGTCAAAAAGAGGTAGTTTATCACAGAGAAGAGAAGAAAGAGAGAGAGAGAGACAGAGAGAAAACACACTGAAGGGAACTTGAATGTCAAGTCACTGCAAGCTCAAAGCATATGAGAAATAACTTTCATTATTTAAAGCTTACTAGTTTTTCTGAGGGTAACAGTTACTCATTTAAGGCTAAAGAGTTTACAAATGGAATTCAGACAAATAATTTGATTTCATATTATGGGAAGTAGAGTATGTAGCTTAAATACTAGGAATCGAGCAGTAGATAAATAGCATAGGACAAGGGAACAGAGGCTCCATCCACTACTTCGTTTTAAGTACAGTTTAAAAGGCAAAACTGTTGTTGACACGACTGTGGAGTTTTCGAGCGTCTAAAACAGAAACGCTGCTGAAAACTCAGCAGGAGCAATGTAGTATGGATGTGATGCAAACAGATTTGACACAATTATCAATAAAACTGGTAGAAATTAGCTATTGTGCTTTAACATGTAATTCACACAGTGAAAATAAGATGTATTGTAGCTTCCACTAACGAAATTTGCATTTGCCGACTAAGTGAAGACTTTAGTTTGAGTAATAACAGGGAAACATGTTGAAAAGAAATTCATACCAACTCTGTAAATCAAATTATTTCTATAATAAAATAAAAGCAACACTGCAGGTCTAGACAGAACGCCTACACTTTCAGCATGACAGTCACATGCGCTAATGTTCCCAAAAGCTTGAATCATTTACAGTAATTTACAGCTGAAAACCATAGGAGAGAAAAGGGGTTTTAAATTCTAGGAGTCTGGTATTTTCTTTTTCATTCTTGTTTCTTTCACCAGTCCTCATGTGGGACGAATGATCCAGGAGTCAGGGGAGGAGGGGGGGACATGTAAGTGGTATACTCACTGGTCAAGGATATCTTCCGGGCAGCGAAAGCCTTAGGAGTTGTGCTCTGGGAGGAGAGAGAGACAGAGAGAGAACATACAGAAACCCCAGGGGTGCGGGGCGAGATGAGAACCAGAGTCCAGACCAGGCATCAACAGAGAGGAGGTGAAACAGGACAAGTGGAGGAGAGGGTGCGGGGGGAGTTAAAGTAACAGAGACCTGGAGGCTCCAATTGTGCCACATTAAGAAGAAGATGGTTTGGTCGATAGTGAGACTTCAGACACATTTCTGCCTTCCACCTCTGCTCACAGACACAGAGATAAATCTATACACTGCTCCCCTGGTGTGTGTGTGTGTGTGTGTGTGAGTGTGTGTGTGAGAGTGAGTCCATGATGTGCATTAAGGGCTGTGTGTGTAAACTGGATCATATCTCAATACAGCATGATATTACATTACAGTGTCCATCAGAGTACTCTGAGAAAAGAAAAGACGAAGCACAGTGTCTGTGTTTGATTTGATGCTGTCACTTTACAAGACTGGCTGGGTTTACTTTCTCTCGAGGTGGGGGAGGGTGATCTCCACACTACTGTGCTTGGTACTGATGTTAAACCCGTCTGTCGTGCCTCTATCTGATTTTCTTTGACGAAAACCAGGAATGATACAAGCCCCAATCTGTGATACAGTCCTATCCAGTATCCAGAGATACATTTCAGTTCCCTTTTAGGACTAGGTGATACAAACCCTGGCCCGAGTCCAGAAAGTAACAACTAAATCAGTGCTAAATAGTTTAAGTTAGGATTGGTAATCCTGGAAAAGCAACTGATACATCCCCCTCCCATCGACCCTCTCATCAGAGCTACGTCCGCAAACCACACGTTGATGGTTATCAGGATGTGAAGAGGATTTCAACAAATAAGATAAAATACGTTTCAGAAACAAATTACCAACCCTACGTTTAATGTTAAATCATAATAATATTTAACCTGCTACTCATTAATTTTCCTTTTCAAAGCCAGCTCCTGTAATTATCTGGGAGCTGTAATGTGGTTCAGAAGAACAAAGGAAGGGTGAACTAAGTATGAGGCAGCTCTCCCAGCATAATAATAATAATTTCTAACCTGTGTGATGGTAGCACATGAATCCCGAGTATCTGTAGCATCATTAAATATGAAACTTTAAATATGAACTGACATCTGTGAACAGAGGTGGAGAGGAGGAGTGTTGAAGACTCAAAGATCTGTCAGGACTGATTATACTGCAGTTGACATTCACCAATACACCAATACACCGTATTTAAACAAGAGACAACTGTGGATCCACAGTGTTCAAATGCATGATGAGCATTTTCAGCTTGGTGTCAAAATACCAAATTCAAACGGCAGTACATGTGTCGGTTCAAATTTTATACTAAAATTACAAAGAGGAAAATAATTCACTCCTCTGATTTACAAAAAAAGATAAGATAGATTTACAGTTTATCATTTCAATTAAACCATTTGACACCTGATTCCTTACTGGCTTGACTATGGCCCAACCGCACGACAGTGTGTACTGTATCTAGGCAACAAGGATCCAATCAGAGAAGGCAGAGGAGTGAGGGCGGTACTCGATTTGAGTGTGCAGATTTGCCACCAGGCAGGAACTTATCACTGGATGGGACTTTTTTTCTTGAATGGGGCTGGGGAGAACTTTTGTCGTGTTACAGTCTTTTGGGAAGCCGGGAGTTTCAAATTGTCTCATGATGGATTCTGATGAGGGTCGGGGCGAGGTATACTTTGTTGGAGTCCATGATCTGTGAGGTGCATCGGGAATAAATCCGCTGGCTTGAATTTATAGTTAAAGGTGTCCATCTTCTCCGATGTACGGTCCTGAAAGTCTTTCTGACATTTGAGTGTATCGGAAATGTCAAAACGATAAAAACTTGTCTTGCGAGGAGTTTGTGTGTTGTCCAAAAGATTTGAGTTGGTGTTTGAAAAGTTCATTAGAGTTTTGGATTGCCTGAAAGTCAGTTGAAGAGTCCTTGCGTTTGTTTTGCAAGTTGACAGCACAGGAACAAGTCTTAAGTCTTTTGATGGAAATAAAAAGGAAAAACAATCCAGGAGCTTTTGGCTTTGGAAAATTACAATCCAGAAAAATTGTGAAAAGACGAAGGCTTAATGCATCTCTGGTTTGATTGCCTCTAAATCATTGGGAAATCACTTGAGATGCAAGGGCCAGGTTGTGGATGTGATGAAGAGATGGATTTTTATAAATAACAGCAGCAACTGCAGTTGTCCGTCTGCCAGGTCCACAGCGGTGGCAGCGAATCTTGGTTTCCTGGAGAAAAGGCCACTGAGTCACTGACAGTGTGGCTGCAGAGGACTTCATGTGTACATGCCCAGCACTCTTGGGCCACGTGTGGATGATCAATGGCACCGTGCACCCACAATACGCCACAGTGCACGATTAGTCCATTAACTTGTCCTTGATATTATGTCCTTTGAATGTCTCTGGTGCTCCTGAGTCCAGGGGAACAGTTCTCTTGTGATTATCACATCCAGCTTGTTGACAGGATTTCACTTGCACAGCTGAATAATGAATGTCCCCCTTTAAAAGGCTGGTTAGAGCGACTGTTGCATGCTGGAGCAAAAACACTGTTCCAGATATTTGAGAGTGCACATAATCATATTTCATCCACAGATACAGGTCGTATCCAGAAGGTTTTCGATGTAAAGTCCCGAGAACAAATCTTCCAAGCAGATGGAATGTGCTTTAAAGCTTAAACCCCAAATAGTGCTCATATAACTGCTCTGGTCACAGTTTGGGTTCTTACAGCAGATCTCAGTCCAAAGTCATTACTCAACCCTGCAAGCAGAGGGCAGTGTGGGATTGGAGGTAGAAGTGAAAATGACACTGGAGTGCAGAAGAATTTTGTCTTTCATCGGTGCTGCATCTGGCTTTTGGAGGACAGCAGCACGGATGTTGGAGGATGGCACTCGGAGACTCATGTGCTCATCTTCCAAATGGGAGAGTCGGGGAGAGCGGGAGGCGATGCAGAGCGTTAAATCACACTCCCCTTCCCCTATCCCATCATTCATCACCGCCACACAGCGCAGTACAGTCCAGTGCGGTTCAGATCAACGAGCAGGCTCCCAGCCCTCGAGGCCGGGTTACCATGGCGACTGCGTGCTGCTGCAGTTACCATGGCTGCCGCTGCTGTCGGTGGTGATGGGATGCAAGATGCAGTTCCTGCTGGCTCAGCGCATCACTGGAGGGCTACGGGGGAGGCCTTGCAGGCTCAGGTTTTACTCAGTGCCATACGGTTGCAGACTCTGGGCCTAATTCAGGTACCAGCGACGCACTTGGGCATAGCGGGACAGGAGTTGTAGGAGGAGTAGGAGGAGTGGAGGAGGTGTTGGTGGTGGTGGTGGTGGTGGTAGTAGTAGTAGTACGCAGCAGGTACCATTAGGGGCAATGGAAGAGGCATGGGAACCTTCATAACAAAGCAATCAATGGGGTTTTAAACAGCAATCACACCATAAATATATATAGTGAGAGAGAGGCGATCATGATGGGATATAAAGGCAAAGATGGAAAGTAAAGGGGGCAAATAGGGAAAGAGAGACACTGAGTTAAAGAGAGAAAGGCAGCGTGAAAGGAGGAAGCGAGAGAGCAGGGAGTATGAAGAGAGGGTGAAAGAAACAGCAGAAACAAGCCCTGATGCATCTCTACACACACTGTCAGGGTCCATTACTCGTGCAAACTCAAGGGAGAAATCAAAACCACACACACGGTAAAAGGACACATGCCTGATAACTTTCGATAGCATAGAGGTTATTATTTGAGGTAATCTAGATAACATGCAATGTAATGAGCCTGTGAGAGTCTTATGTTGCTAACAAAAAAAGATCTGTGGTATAATCCGGTTGTAAATGTGTAAACGGAAGTAAAAATTCATAGTGTTTTTTATTTAAATAAAGGAAACTGCATGGGATAGCATAAAATGCAATACCCTGTTCTGACTCCAAGACCCTGACACACCAAAAGATTTATTTTAGTAGCGTACAAAGACAAAAGCTGAAGGTTGGCGACACGTGCACTCCAGCATGAGGGGAAAATTAAGTCAGTAGTACTATTTAATGAATTCATTTCGGCAGTCGGACATGAATCAAATACTTCTACTACAAATAATCTGCTGCTAATCTAATTCAAATATTATAAAACTATTGTATTAAATAAGGAATGAAATAGAAATGGGACCATATCCATTGTGAAAATGCTGGTATTGTCACTAAAAGAAAAAGGCAGAAGCAAGAAGATAAAGAGAAACCATTTGTTTCACCAGCTATCTCTGCCACCGGTTCAATGCTTTGCCAATTGTGCAGGATGCTCCATAAAACCTAAGAGCCGTACTCGCCCACAGACGATTAACAGCAATTGATAATTGACCTGGTGCGTCAGGGCGCTGGGGTTTAATGTTTTCTCTCAGTGCCTCCGAACACAAACAGGAACTGTAGGGTGAGGAACATGCACTAACATCTAATTTAACACTCTATTAACATCATTACTTGTATTCTAGCAGCATCAGCACTTAACATCCCTCTAAGAGGCTGAGCCAGATAATGGACGTGTGTGAGAGATCATCAAAATTCATGTGGTAGTTATGAAACATTAGTTGCATTAAAACACAAATGAAAGGTTTAGTTCATTCCTGTTTACTTCGGGACCCAACTCCAACTCAGCCACTGTTTGTTCACTGATGATCAGTTGTACAATCGTCTATGTGAATTATACGTTGAGAAAAGGATGTAGAAATCCCCACAGGGGCAAAAAAGCATGAATGAAAACATTGGAGTTGTGTTGGTTTTGAGTCATCCTCTAAGCTACACATGCTTGTATGTGAATGAGGATGCCGGTTAGTGGGAGACAGAACAAAGACCAAGGCAGCCCCACCCTCAGTGACCTTACCTCCTCCAGGCGGTTCTCGCTGCTCTCCGGCTCAGCGCCGGACGCCGGCTGATCGGCCATGGAACTCTCAGAGTCTGGTTCCACCTCTGTCACGGCGGCTGCACTAGGCTCCGACACCTCCCTGCAGGAATAAAAAAAGACATTTGTTGTCACTTGGGACTGATCGGTGAGACAGTATGATCTCAGCAACTCTCAATAGGGCTCCCCATTGATAATCGTTTGGGCCGCAATCCAGACATGGTGGTGTTCGAGCTCAGCTCCTGAGACTGGGTGATGTGACGATTAGTGTGAAGGGACACAAAACGATGTGTAGGACAAGACCAAGGAAAACACTGGAGCAGTCAGAGGAAGGGTGCTGGAGGCCAGTGATCTGGGTCAAGCTATAAATAACTCACCAGCTAACTGACACCCAGGGTCACAAACACACCTCAAACTAACTCATCGTCCAGGACACACATAGCTCACTCAATGCTTGAGGTCTTCATCTGATTCTCAGTGGGTCATTAGAGAAACAAATCTCGCTCCGCAGTTTACGGCTTTATACCAGGAGGCCAGGCGGATAAAGTCCGCAGAACTCCAGCAGACGATCCCCGCGGAAGATTTTAAGCTGTAGTGAACGCGTCTGTGCAGAAAACCCCAGAGTGCGATGTGCTTGTGTGAAAGGCAAACTCTGGGTAAACTACTTAGGCAATTCTCGGGACTTTACCCAGAGGTCATGTCTGAAAACGGCTCAGAGCTCACGCAGCCAAACCCCTTCTTCATATTTTATTGCCGTCATCTACAACAGAGCAAATACAAGATCATGATATTTTTAGCTACCCCCTCAACTTCCCCTGCCAGCGTTATCAAAAGCCTCCTCCGCATCACCCTGCAGGTGGGAGGATCACATCCTCCTCTCCATCACGGAGCACACGTTCACCTCTTTGATTCATCGTATGGCTCTTTGCATTGTACATTTGACTGAGGTAAATAATCCATTTATCAAACATGTAAATGGTTGGTATTGATAGTGAATTCCAGCATTGATATCAATCACGGCAATGAGCTTTGTCTTTTGTGAGTTAGGAACAAGCGAATGCAGGAGGGCAGCATTTCCCCTTCCTTGACACCAATTGTTTTCTGCCCTGGGTGTGGATATCAGTGCCTGTGTGTGTGCTTGAGTCTTTGGCGAGACCAGGGGCACACCTGTGCCGGCTATAAAGGGAGACAGATGTCTACGAGAAATATAACCCCTTAGGATCAGGAGAGCAGGGGAGGCCAGGCCAAGGTGATGTAATGAGCGCAGTAAAAACACAATGTGTGAGTAAACGCATTTCTGTATAGATGCGTTCTAGAGCTTTACATTCATATACCTACAGGTTGAAATGAAGATGCCTGCTAACGCACAGCTTCAACCGGCCGAACAATACCACCATCTGTTAGATGCACCGTAAAATAAATGTTACTTCACAAAAAGAATTGACATAAAGTGACCATAAGTTTAGTGTGACCTGCAGCATCGATTCAGAATCACTGCAGATCAACAGAATGGCTGAAATCAAGAAGATAAACTCTCAAAACTCTTGTCACTGATCAGATCACACGTGTAATCGGCTCCCAGTGAATGAGGGGTGAGCGCACTGATGCCAGCTGGGAGAATGATATCACACCATCAGGGCCCATTCACACCGATTGTACAGCGAACAGATGTCTGCTTTAATGATCTCCCTCGACAACAGTGAGACCATTAGCAGCTACAGCACACACACACACACACACGGATCCAAAAATACAAAACACAGGTCCTATGCGGGCTCCACGGCAAGATGCAGCCCAGTGTGGCCGCGCTGGGTGAGCCTTGGTGGGGGGGACGAGATGCAGTGGATCCTCAGTTCAGAATAAGAAAGCTCCTCTTGGAGGCTACCTGGCATGACTCAGTGTTAAGGTCAGGGGAAAGAAAAATCACTGCCCCCACGCTTCTCCCCCCAACACTATGAAACCCATCATTTATTCATCGGTGTGTTTCTTCATCGAAACGCTATTCTGGGCTGTGATCACAGGGACCGACCCCCCTCCCCTGAAAAGCACATCTTCCTGCTCCTTCACCCAACAAAAGACTCACGACGTCCCCACCCCCGGTGCTCCTCACATGGACGAGCATGGAACACCAGGCCGGTGAGGACTAATGGAATCGAACAGGCACCGAGGAGCTGCTGAGCGGAGCTAAGTGGTCACACAGAGGCGGTCTCGATCCACAAGATGGGACCGGATCATTCAATTCTGGATGAATACCAGAAAATCTGGGGGTCGCAGGTTGGTTCTCTTACCCGTTTTTGTTGCCTTCGGACAGCATGATGCCTCGACAGGAAACCCCGGGTGTAAAAACCGACACCCCAGCAGCGAGAAGCGCGTCTTCCGGTTTGAGGTCGGTTGAAAACGGGGACTCGAAACTCAACTAGAACCCGGTGGTGGTTGTGTCTGCCTCTGATTAGCTGAACACTGCGTCGGCATCAGGGATGCGGTGCATGCATGGCGGCCATGTTGGCTCCACAGACCTGTGTCAAGTCTACCGGAGTGGAGAAAATAGTTTCCGGTGGGCGGTTTTTCAAAGTAAAAGTCCGGTGAGGCGTTCAAAATGTGGCGCATTCCAGAATTTAATCGCAAAGATAATCGTTCTCTCGGCATTTAATCAGAATTGGAGGAACAATTTCAACAGGGGAAGGCGATGGAGGAACAGCAGCAGCAGTAAAGTCGGTTGTGGCATCTGCGCAAATGCCTGACAAGAAATACAACCTGCTATAATTAGGAGCTATGAGAATGTGTTTACAGCTGAGCCATGTTTAAAACATCTTGTAAGCATGTTATCAAGTCTGTGACACATGTTTCCAACGTCTGTCCACTCTGACAAATTATACACAGCCGGAAATTAAGGCAAGAGTTTATCTGACCGGTCCAATTTGTCCAGGGAAACAAATACAACTTAATATTTAAAGAGAAATAGACAAAACTACAACATAACTCAGTTCATTCAGCTTCAGTGGAGACAAGGTGCCGTCTGTTGTTATGGTAAATGTTACATGTGATTCTACCATGACTCCAATCTAGATAACATAAGTGTCTCCTCTGAGAGAAAAACTTGTCTTTTGGGGAAATAATGACTCATTTATTCCCTTGTTTATTTAAAAACTGGTCTAAAAGTAGAACCAGGGAATCATTGATAGTGGATTGTGAAAACAGCATGCAATAATGTAGAGCTGGACAATAAAGGATATAAGTAATCATTGCAGTATACAGTATAGTATAACAAATGGCCATGAGGGGCGATGAGGGAGTGTGTTTACAACCAACCCGTTTAAAACATCTTGTAAGCATGTTATCGACTCTGTGTCACATGTTTAGATTCCCCATGCCAGTCCATGCTCACAAAATATACTCAACGGATAATTAAAGCAGCCATTCACGTAACAAATCAAATTGGTCCAAGCAATAGCCAAGAAACAAAGCTGAATATAACTTAATAGTTAAGGAGAAACCGATGAAGCTCCGACCCAACCGAGTTTATTCGACTTCAGTGTAGACGCAGTCCTCTCTGTTGTCGTAGTAAATATTTCATGTGATTCTACAAAAACTTCTATCTAGTGACAATGACATGACAAACACCTTTTCCTCTAATGGCTCACATTACTTCGTATGGATGGGATGTAAAACAATACTAAATAATAGCCGCAATGTTATTTTCATCAATGTAACAAAGGTTCAGTATATATCGAGGACAGTGAGGAAGTGTAACCTCAGATTTGTAAAATGTTTGGCTGTTTATCAAGTGTTATTTCTGCTCATAAAGAAGAGTTTAAACAACAGCCTTCACTCAGGAGCAAAACTTAACTTAAAAGAAATAATAATAATTAATAAAAAGGCAGTTAGTAACAGAAAATTGCCTACAAAGTAAAGTTTAAGAGGGATATACTTTAGTTTCAGAGGGACAAAGGCCTTTAGAGAGAATAGAATCAATAGCATGCACAGTAAACACAGTAAAACATATAGAAAAAGCAAGAGGGAGCTGTGTGCATATTTATAATAATGGTTCATTGTGCTGGTGTGACTTCAACTTCATCCTCAAATATTACGAGGACTCAACGACACTTGTTATTAAGGTTCTCTCCATTTTAATGACTGTTACTGACCTTTTGGAAAGGTGTCGTTTCTCCACCTCCTTACTCAGGTTGGTATTTTTTTCTTCCTCTGCTTCTTGTCCTGGTTTTACCTTCTGTGAAATCATTTAAGACAGAACAATGAAATACAAATAGCAATTGGATTTTAAATGCATGTTAATATCAGCCATGAAGAACACGTTTTCTTCAAAAATAAAACACCACATGGCTGAAATAATGTGAGGAGATTGAAAGGAATAAAATACTGGAAATTTCTCCAATAATTTGGGATAAACATGATTTGAAATATGATCAAACATGAGATAGTGTTCATTATTACTAAACCTTATGAATATCTATCAATGCTCTAGTCCATAACTGACCTTCAGTGGCCTGGCAGGGGAGGATTTATCCCTGGAGGAGGAGGATTGTGAAGAACGTGAAGACGAGTCTGATTTGGAGTCGGAATCAGACGAGGAACCTGAATCTTGCGGCTCAGTTACGACCACCCACGCTTTCTTGGCTGTCTGCTGTCTCTTATCCTGCTCTTCCTTTAGCCGCTTCTCCTCTCGTCTCTTCTCATCTTCCTGGTGTTTTCTCTCTTTTTCTTTTTCCTCTTCCTGACGTTTTCTCTCTTTTTCTCGCTCCTCTTTCTGATGCCGTTTCTCCTCTTCTTCCAGTCGTTTTCTCTCCTTTTCCTTCTCTCCTTCCAGGCGTTTCTTCTCTCTCTCCTGTTCTTGTGCCTTAGTTCTCTCCCTCTCCTGCTCCAGCTGTCGCTCTCTCTCCTTCTCTTTTTTCAGGTGCCTCTCCTCCTCCATCTCTCTGGTCTCTTGTTGCCTCTTTCTCTCCAGTTTTTGCAGGGGTGACTCACTGGAAGACCCAGCAGTGGAATGAGCTGCATCTTCTGACATCTCTGTAGATGCACGGAAAGCTCCCTCTGACTCCATCTTGTGCACAAGCAGAGAAAGGGGTCCGGGCCTACACTTCACAGGGGGGTCAGGGCTGCTGGAGCGAGAGCTGGAGTCAGAGTCTTGCCTCTGCAAGGTAGGAAGTGGGACAGAATCCACCCTTGGTGCAGGCTGAGAACCCTCTCCCTCCTGGTTCTCTGCGTCTGGTGGACTCTGCTTGGGTGTGTCAGGGAGGGGAAACAGGTCTGGGGGTGGAGAGGGAGGAGGCGTGGGGTGGCGCAGCTGCATGGGGGTGTGGTGTACCTGTGGTGGTGGGATGTGCTGCGGAGGTTGAAGCTTGCGCTTGGACCTTGCGCCTGCCAAAGGGACACTGGGGGGCATCTGCTGTGGCTGAGGAGGGACTCTGTTAGCCTTTCGTGCTTTGCCAGGACCAGGCCCCCAATCCTCATCATCCTCACACTCATCATCACCGTCATCATCGTCACTATCCATAATGACATTGCTTCCCGTCGCTACTCCAGCAGACCGGCTCAGGTGGAGGACAGGATGAGCTGACCCTGGTTCACTCGGGGCAGTTCCCTCCTTCTCCTGGGCTCGGGGCACGGCAGGGGGCAGCCCCTGGCGGTCTGGCTTACCCAGGACGCGCACTGACAGGGAGGCTACAGCACGAGGAGGAGAGGGGGCTGGGGGTTCCTTGTGCCCCATGGCTCGCTGCATCCTCGCTCCTGCAGCTTCAGGGGGCTCATGGTGGTGAAGGGTGGGACTGGGGCCCATGTCAGGGTTGTATGCCATCATCCCATGACCCATCACAGACGCTCCTCCTCCTCTCTCCTCTGCTCTGGTCAGATTGGACTGGGAAGGTACGGGGCGGTGCGGCTGGGGGACAAATAATCACAAGACAAGACACATTTTATTTCAAGATTTCACGATGGTTCCAGCACTACTAAGATCATAGATAACAGTTTAAAAACCTAATCTGTAAAAGCACCAGCAACATTTTGGCATGAGATGTAGAATATTGATAGGCATAAGAGGAAAAAAGATTTCTCACAGCATTGGTGTGCCCTGAATCTTTAGTTTTGCTCGTTTGATTATTCAGTGTGTGGACGTTACTGACCTTGTCAGAGACATAGCAGTCATTGTCTTCCGAGTGCTCTTCATCCTCCTCTGGCACTGCTGGGCTTTCTGTAAGCGAAGGGGAAACAAGGCAGGGCTTAAGTGTCAGCACCAAAGTTCGGATTAAAATTCATGAGACACAAACGTTTGGATCCTAAACAAGGGCAACTTTTCAATCAGCCAAAAATGGACAGATCCATTTCCCTAACGTTTCCGTCCACACAGAGATGGTGTGGGTTGTTTGATATCTAACAGAATTTGACCTTCTCCTGTTCTCTTTTTCCGATGATTAAAAAAAACCTGAATGTCAAAAGCGGCTGAGTAATATGCCTACATCTATGTTACATTGAGTTATATGTGCATGACGAGGGAATCCTTTATTCATATTTCTTGTGTGATGTGTGATTCTTCCAAAAACATTTATTGACTGTTCTAATATGGGAGCTAGCTGTTATGTGTCTATGAGTGTGTTTATCCATTCATACGTCGCTCACACAGCACAGACTGTGTTTATTGTCTGATTTCTGATTGTGTGTCATGTTGTACCGTCGGCGTCTTCCTCCTGCTGGGCCTCTCTCTCAAGTCTCTGGCGAAGGAGCTCCTGCTGTTTGGCCAGGTACTGTTTAATGAAGCTGTTCTGGCACATCTCCTCCCCTATCTATGACAAAGAAACACACACAAAACTCAACACTTGGAAATAAGGTCTCAGAAATCACACGCGTTGTCTGAGGATAAGCAAGCAAGCCCATCTTTGATAATCTCCACCTACCTGAGAGTTGGGCTGCAGCCCACTGTGGGAGGAGGATGACCTCTGTAGGTTTTCCAGCATCAGAGCCTGCCAGGGATGAGTAAGAGGAATAAGTATACTACATGATATTATACCACAAATTCAAAAGCAAATGTCAACCACATACTTCAGTGTAAGGGAGCGAGCTGCAGCAAAGTTCTATGGACACACTCTAACTCAGGGATTTACAGTTCTGGTCACTATTTCAATCCATAAAGCACAATTTTGAGCTCGAGTATTCTACCAAAATCCTATGTAAATTAACTGCTGTACTTTTATTAATCACAACATTAAAAGTAACTCTAATTTAATTACGATCAATCCTGGCTGTGACTTTGCACAATATAATGAAATACTGCTCTATTTCCACAGAGTTATATCAAACAGCATGTGTGTGATGGGCCTCCTGTGCCCTCGTTATTTACACACTAGCGATAGCCTGGTTGTGTTGTTGTTGTATCAGTTAAACTACTAAATATCTGGCTGTTTTTTCGAAGCTATGGCTCGGACACATTTGATTGGTTTCATTGATGTTAACCTCAATTCCTCACCGTGAATCACTTTATCACAATTTAATAAATAAATATGTGACGCAGAGTTGATATAACATGCTAATAAGATGTTTTAAACCCGGAATCGGTTGTAAACAAACTCCCTCATTGCTCCTAATCACTATTGTAATGCTGTATTGAAACTGATAACTGATAACTGATAACTACAACACTGTTATTACAGTAAGTATTACATGTGGTTCAACCATATAATTATGTGACGCAGCGTTGATATAACATGCTTACAAGATGTTTTGAACATAGATCGCTCCTATTGGCTATTGCAATACTTTATTGATATTGCAATAATAACTGATATGGTTTTATTGCCCTCCCCTACACTGTTGCATGCTAATCCACCATACACTCTAACAACTTTTAAACCAATGAGTGAACACTTTTAAGATTAAATGTGTTATTATTTACCCACTGGAGCTTCCTATACATGGACTGGTGTGTGTATATTTAACCAAGTGTCGTGTTTACATAAACATGGCGTGCAGGAGGCTTTTCAGTGACAGGGGGCGCTTGAGTGCCCGGACCCAAGTGTTTCTTAAATCCTCGCTCCGGCCCTGAAACCTGTGGTTGTTTGTAAACTCAAAGTCTGCAGCAGCAAAACAACAACAACCACAACCACAACAACAACACTAGGAAGTAAATAACGCGAATGAGTCGCTGTTGCGTGTTTACATCGCCAGGCGCGCACCCGTCGCTCCCAACACACACACACACAAAGCGCGGGCGCGGCCATGTACAGTACACTAGGCCTCGACTTGACAGGTGCACACTTCGGCGGAGACACGATGCACTGGGAGTTACTGTGGATTAGCTCGGGAGCCGTAATGGCGGACGGTTTCTTCCCGCCCGCCCGTTACAGAATAACCCGGTTTAAAAGCGGTTTCAGCGGCGAGAGACGGTTCGTGTGTTCCCGCTTCCCGGTCCACACACACGGCCTCTAACGTCCACCACCCCCCCTCCTCCTCCTCCTCCGTGTGTCTGCTCCTGCTGAACTTAGCCAGACTCGAGCGCCGCGCCGGGGAGGACTCACCCCCTTCAGCCGCTTGACCAGCGCGTTCTTCTGGCCGCTCTTGGGCAGGTTTCTCTGCTCCAGCGCGGCTTTCAGGTCCGCCACTCGCAGCGACTGTAGAGGTTTCCCGTCGAGCGTAATATCGTCGTCCGCCATTTTGCTTCCCTCCGCTCGTCGAAACTACGGTGGCTCCCCCCCCCCACAACCCCAGCGGCGTCACCGCTCGGCTCTTTCCGGAAGCGCTCGGGCCGGACCGGGGCACACGATGTACCCTCCACGCGCACATGTATGGAACTAACTTTATTCAAACTTCATCCCGCTTGAAAAGGCTCAATAATTATATAAGAAATCAATTTATGCAATAACTATGTTCATTTGTATTTAGTCTTGTATTGTATTAGACTTTTTATTATAGTAAACTCTTTCTATCTTGCTTTTATTTCAATTTAACTGTTGCACTGCTGAGCTGTTTCTTCTGGTCCTTTGTTCACTTGCATATAACAAATATGAAATTAAAATTCACTGTTTCCTGCAAAGCAAATCCCCACACGTGCAATAAACCACAACAAGGCGCATACTTCAATAATAATAATAATAATAAAGAATAAATGAACCAAACGCATTTCATTTAATTGCAAAAGATGTATTTGTGCATTCTGAACATACAAGACAAACATCCAATGTAGTGTAACGTAAAGAAGTAGTTTGGGTCTATTTTTACTGTAGAAGAAAAGGTTTCTTGTCTATACCTCAAGATATGGAAAACAGACTCATATGGGTTCACGTAGTGTAAAAGAAGAAAATACAGCTGTATCTTTATTAAACTGTAACTTAGGATGTTTTTTTCCAAAAAAACAAACTTTTGTGTTGGTTGTAAATCCTCCCGGTGCAGGATGTGCATATATATATAAAACAATTTAAGCAAGTTAAAGCCATGCAAACTGTAAAAAGCAAAACGTAAAAATGATCATAATAAATATGTAGCTAAATGTTACTTGCTGATCGTGCTCTCTTCATACGAACAGATTAGTGTTGTGGCAGGGAGGTGTCCAATTACTCAACACTGCAAACCTCCACAAGGTGGCGCTGCAGGAAGAGAAAATGCAACAGCAGGAAGAAACTGAACTCCACAGAAGATGATCTATACTGAGACACACAACTAGAACAAAAATGAATATGCAATGCCCTGACGATACTGATTTGGTTACGTAATATTACTTATGATACAGAAGGTAAATCATTTATGATCTAACGTGTAATGTGACAAATATCGTGTTTGTTCCACTTCCAGTCAACGATAAGTTCCATCACAGCTTCAGACTGAGCTGTTTGTGCACCTGAGGACTGGTGTGAATGAAAACCAACACTTAAAAGACAGAAAACACAGTTTGATGGATGTAAAATACAAAACTCCCCCATTTCAATTCGAAAGTGGGCTGTGCTTCCTTTCACAGTTTCTACTAAGGCTGGATCTATGATCGTTTGGATATTTTTTTGAAATATTGATAAATATCTTGTGAAAATAACCAAACTGATGCTTTCGACTACTAATAAATTATGTTTATAATAATAAGAACCAGCCTTAGTGTCTACCGTACTCCCTTTACACACGGGTTTCTGACTTGAAACTATCAAAGCAGATGCAGTGTTGACGTGTATTTTATGGGAAATTAACATAAAAAGCAAAGAAAGTCAAACAAACGTAACCATGCATGTAGTACAGAGCATGTGGGGACTGGTGACCTCGGAAAACAGGTTTCTGAGCCTCTGCTAGAATATCACATGACTGTGGGAAAGAACAGGATTAGGAAAATTCTCACCCGACCATCACTGCTCACACTTGGTCGCTGCATTATTGTTGATAAATTATACATCATCTATCTCTGTCAGGGAAGGAGGCTGTCTTCATGACATGTGAGAAACTGCATGGATTTAACCTGACCGTGTACTGAGAGATGTCTCATGTAATCCCCAGTGAGTGGATTACAAACTGTACTGCAGATTATCTTCTCCTGCCAAGGGGGAGATTGGCACGACACAAACACAACACACACACACACACACACGCACTCGCACAGATTATGTATGGAAGTCGCTCACTTCCTTACTCCACACCCGATTCCACTTCTCCCATATTAAGCCCAAAACACTTTGCTGCCTCAACAGTTTCTGAATGAATATCACAACAGTCCTTTCAGGTGTCACAGTACAAAGACGACCAGAAACAGGATGTGAGGCCTCCTTCTGAGCTATTTTTGGAATGGGGGGGTGGTGGCTAAATAAATAGAGGAAGGAAGGATAAATGGCTATCATGTGAGGGGGGGGGGAAAATACGGCAAACATAATAAAGTAAAGCTCCCAAGATAAGCAGTCCGCACGGACACTCAAAGCCACAGAGGGACTTCAAATATTCAATAAGTTAACACTCAAAAAAGACACGTGTGCCCGATATCAAAGCACAGAGGTCAGTATATAAACAAAAGGAAAACCAGCACACAGTTGGAGGACAGACCCAGCACAGTCAGAACCCAGCCAAACACTTATTTCAGGGTCCAACTTCACTTGCTCCAACCCCATTCCAAGGAAAGGTAACGAAAGAGTCTACCAACAAATAAGGCATTTCAGAGAGAGAAAATATATATGTAGTTTATACAAAGTTTTTTTCGCCGAGTGATATGAAATATCATCAGGATATTTCTGCCAGACGCTGGAGCAGAGTGGAGAAGCCTGCCGCTTGCTGGGAGAGCTCAGCGACACGGTCCACCATCTCCTGCGTGGCTGATACTGAGGGGTAGTTTTGTGCAGCCCCCTTTGTTGCCACCACCACTGACTTCAAGGCCTGGCAGAGTCGCCCCCCTGAGGTTGTGATCTGCAGAAATAAAAACACATTACATATTAAGTTTTCATATAATCCAGTTTTGTAAACTTTAGCTTTCAATCAAATATCGTCTCGCAAACTAAATGTTAGGAGGGATTCGTCTCGCTACCTTGGCCCGGAGGTCGGCAGAGGTGAGAAGGCGGGAGAGCGTGTCCCCGATAAACACCAGTTTGTGCGCCGTCACTATGAGGCTCTTCCCTCTGGCGACGAAGATGCGGGGAGGCTGGTTCCCCTGCACGCTGCTGAAGAGCACGTCGATGGCGTCTGCCAGGCAGGAGAGGTGGGCGAGGCTCTGAGACGAGTAGAAGGACAGCAGCTCCGAGTCCTCCAGCGAGAGGGACATGGGCAGAGGTGGGGATGGGGTCAGCTGCAAAAGAAAAGATGAACTTGGTATTCATAAAGGGAAGTCACACGACAGTTTCAGCTACTAAAACCAGCCACCGATACGGACTTACTCATTTATCTTTATACTCAATATAGGAGACTCTTTATGTAAACACACCAGGAGAAATGCAGATTTATGTGCCAAATCATAGAGTCACTTTAGTTAAGCAGTGCTTGTAAAGACTATATGACTCTGAGGCAGAAGCCAGTTAATATGTGTAAGATACATTTTCAGTGGAGAAGCATCAGCTTTAGCACGAGGTGAATAATAACCACATTATAGGCAATGTGCAGTCAATTCTCTTTTAAATAAGCTGGACAGAGTCTTGTGCTTAACATTAAGTCGGAGAGAGTTTGACACAAACACACATGCATACAGGATGTCAACAAGTGGCTGTGCTGAAAGAATGACTGTACTTCTCTGTGCCCCATTGTGCCGCAGCCTCCATTCAATGCAGAGGCAATGCTGTTAAGATTTACAAGTGATCTCTTGTTAAGTTGTCTATGGCGTAACCAAGGAATCTAGCAAGGAGCAGAAGAAAATGCAGATGCAGCAATAATAAGAAGTGACCTCAGTGCAGAGCGATAGACACTGAGCTCTGATGTGATAAACCCATTCTGTCATCTCCACGCAAACAGAGATGAGTGTAGAGATTTATGAGTCAGAAATCCACAAAGGGGATTTTGACATAAAGTTTGGCAATGCTGGATAAACACGGTGAGTATAGAGTTAAGAGTAAACATGGGTTTCGACAACACCGGGAGCCAAGGGGGTGCTGCAGGCCGGAATAATGAGTCACACTGCTCATTAGTAAACAGAGTGCACCGTCAACACAGAGCGAATCAATGACTTATCTGTGAAGACTTGCTCTGTGTGATTCAGGACTTTGAAAATAGCAAATGTCAATAAAAGGAGTAGAAGTATTGACTGACATCTTTTAGACCACAGGAGGTGAGGATCACGTGTGTTGATGGAAGACTCACCCGCGTGTCTGCAGTGATAGTTTGTGTTAGTCCGTTCTCAGCCAGAACATTAGGATGTGGATCAGGTTTTCCCTGGTGTGGGGAGGAGAGAACTGTCAGGCAGGTTTACAGACACATTTGATTGTATTATCACAATAAAACTACAGGTAACATTACTCAATAGTTACAGGAAGGTAAAGATCAGGTCAGATATATCAGAATATAGAAACAAAGGTCATGGAATAAATACCTTTACGTCATCGCGAAAACTGACCTGCAGTTTGACGTATCCAACAACGTCTCCCGTCGGAACTGGGGCAGGGATCGGGGTCAAGCCGATACCAGCATACTCATTGCTGGGATCATCTTCTCCATCAACAGGGCCCACTGTGAGAGTAACAGTTGATTGAGCAGGAGGCAAGGGGAAGGCAGGATGAGGGGTTGGGGGCAGGGGTCGCTCCTGGATCCAGCTCCCTTTACGAGAGCCCATCCCGCCTCCAGATGACTTCCCATCAGGCACTGGGAGCGCGGGCAACGGCCGGCGGGACAGGGATTCTTGGGATGGTAGACGGGGTCGGCCCTGAGCCTGCAAAAGGAGGGCGCTTTCCTCGAGGGACCGCTGGACTAGTGTCAAGAGCCCCTCAGATGGAGGAGCGTTGCCGATGGCGGATAACGCCGGCAGCAGGTCAGACAGACGAGCCCAAGCCTGCTGAAGAGGCGGTGGCGGGTCGCCTGAATGGCTGGCTTTCCAGGTCGACAGGATTTCAGCCAATGAGGTGGCCAGGTCTCGTGAAGAAAGAGTAGAGGCCGAGCCAGAGGCTGCACTCAGCACAGAGTGGACCAGGCTGGAAAGCGAAGCCCGCCACTGCACGTCACCTGAGCCATTACTGGAACAAGAGAGGCGGCGAGTAGAGGTGGAGGAGGATGAGGAAGAGTGAGGGAAGACTTCGATGGTCAGGGCAGGCATGTCATAGATGCCGCAGTCGGGCTCGGTGGAGTCTCGTTTATGATCCCCGCTGCTGGCTCGTTTCTCAGAGACTGGGACACGATAGACTTGTCCGACCTTCACAACGTCCTCACCACAGAGACTGATGGTGGACTCTCCGGGTCCCAGAGGCAAACCCGGGAGCGTCGGGACACTGTAAACTTCATCGTCACCTTCGTCCGGCTGAAGATCTGATGTCGACACGTTCAGAGTGATGGTGGGGACATCATAGACCTGTGTTTGGAGGGGCACAGAAGGAATCTGTTTGAAATGGTGTACTGTTTACCTTAGAAAGAAATATGATAGCCACAATGCATTCTTTGTACCGTGGGCTTTCTGTGTCACTGAGGAAAAATTGTGCAGTTGAGCTAGTTTGGAATAAATAAAATGTGACACTGTACGTTTAAACGCCCTTTACAGCACTCGTTTATAGTGGGTGATCTGACTGGAACTGGTTAAGTAAAACTAAAAATCTGTAAGTAGATGCAACAAAGAGTCACTGACCACTAATGGCAGAGACACATTTGGACGGTTGAACATCAAAGGGAGAAAGCGGTGAGCCTGCAGTCCACACACAGTAATTGCAGGCAAAGAGGGAAAAAAATAATCCAACAACTGGCAGTCATGTTCAAGTAACATTAAAGGGGAGACCGCTGGGGGTAGGGTGGCGGTGGCACGGCCTTGGCTCAGCCCTGACAGATGGGTGTGCCTGGGAGAAAATAGAAGCAGCACTTGGACCGGATAGACAGGCTCGCAGCGCAGACTGAGACAGGTGTGGCCTTGCTGTCGAGGGGAGGGGGGGGGCAGGGAAACACACTAAGTGGAATGTGAGAAGAAATTGCGACGAGAATTTGATCTTCATCCGTTGTCGGTGAACGGCTTCACTTGTACAGACATGATTTCAACGGTTTACCACAGTTCCCAGGTGACTTGTGTGTAACTCGTCATTCTGGTCACCATTTCACTAGGTGGTTATTACAGATAGATCACGTGTAGGTGCAAAACACATTTGAAAGCTCCATCCGGTTAATGCTTGAAGTAAGAAGATTGCAAAGAAACATTGTGTACACATGCAGCAAATTATGCTGTTTTAAGTCGACCTTTAATGAGCAACGCACACATCTATTCAAGAGACTCCAGACAAAGCCCAGTCTGCTCTGATTGGTCAGCTGGCCCACTCTGTTGTGATTAGTCACCCGCTTCCAGCACATGTGGGAGATGTCCGCCTCCGCTCTCGCTTTACCTGGATTTACTATGGGGCGTGCCAGACTGGCCACCAGACGTGCATTATGTGACACAACAATTGGGCGGAAGTTTTGGCTGAACTGCTGGTGAAGGAGTTTGAGTAGCAGTGCTTTCTGTGAGGGAGAGGAACTACATTTACTGTGTACTTTGTAAACTGTCTTTTACACACAAAAACCCCTTTATAAAAAAAGTTAAAAGGCTAAATATGTGCAGGGGTTTGTTGAATCTGTTGCCCAGCAAGAAATGCAAAGTAAGCATTTATCTTTACCTCTGTCTCAGAGTCGGCTTGGGATGGAACATAGCGAGGGGTGTCATAGATGCCATCGTCATCACCAAGGGAAGATGGAACTGAACGCTGCCACCTGCCACTGGGAGGAGTGTCATACACCTACAAATGCAACAAATACATAAAAAGTTATGACCAGAAGCGTTGGTCGACCACACTGTGTGTAAGTGAAGTTTCTATCACGTACCTGTTCATCCAAAGAATCTGAGTAATCCTGGTTTTCTCCATTTTTGTTTTGCACACTGCTGCTTTTCTCCAGCCCATTATTCATCCTTTCTTCTTTACTCTGAGGAGTTTCCTTCTGTTTGTCTTCTTCTTGCTGCAAACCTGCAGCCGTGGGTTTGGGGACAGAGTTCGAATTGACTGATGTCGGTGCTGCCTGCTGTGTATCTTTCCTGGTGACTCCCCTCACTGGAGGTGCTGGTGGAGGAGGTTTGCGGGCAAAGCTTGGTGACCCAGGCCCCCTGACCTGCCCTGCTCTGACCAGCAATGGGGATCCCCGGTTACAGGCGAGGCCAGGTTTGACCCTGGCAACAGCGGGGTTGGGTGACGCTCCCTTTACACTGGGAGAAACTTGAGCAGGAGATAACTGAGATGGGTGCTGGTGGGCCAAAGGTGAGGATGAAGTCCTGTGAAGGTTTGCTCCCACAGGGGTGGGCGTTTGATACATCCCAGGTGAGTCCTGGCCTACTTTGGCCTGGGGGGTACCGTTTGGTCCACTGACCATAGAGTGGCCATTAGAACAGACAGCTGCAGCTACAACACCACCAGTTGGGGACTGGTAAACATCTTCACCTGCAAGTGGTGTACCTTTGGGTACCAAATAACAGTCATCTGAATCTGAAGTTAGTGTTTCTCTAGGGACTAAATATGTAGTGTCCTCTGGCTCATCAGCTGCCCTCGGTGCTCCACTGGGGCAGAGGTACACAGACTCTGCAGCCATGAGAGCTCCAGGCTGCCTGGCGTGCTGAGGTATGGGACTTACTGGAGTCTGATAAAGTGTTCCTGTCAGTTCTGTGCCTCGACCCCTCAGAGAAGGCGAGCGCGGACGCCCCCCCACTCCAATGTCCCAGTCGGGTCTGGGCCGAGTGCCAGAGCTGGAGTGAGAGCGTGGGCGCCCTCCCTCGACTCTGCGTAGCTCCCCGGGCCTTGAGGCGACTCCCGCTCCTCTGCCCTCACCCGCGCATGGTGGAGAACGATACACTCCATCTACATCCTCTGCGCTGCTGCTGACAGCGGACCGAGCCAATGTCGGACCAGGTGACAAGTAAACAGAATCCTCGCCGGGGCCGCGACGAGGGTCTGAGCCTGGGGGCGGGGCGGTCTGGAGGAGACGAAGGCGGTTGGCAGGGGCAATGCCCTGTCTCCCATGCAGGGAGCAGAGCCACCAACCCGGCCCGCCGCTCTGCTCCTGTTCAAGAACCATCAGAATGTCACCTTTCCGGAAAGCCAGCTCCTCTGGGCTCTCGGCCGTGTTGTCAAACAGAGCCTTAGCTAAAACCGTCTGAGAGGCAAGGAGACAAGAGGAGAAATCAACAAGACAGACCAGCCCATTCAGTTATTCACATGCACCACATAGCCATAAAGAAGTGGGCTTTAAATCGACAAACTAAATTCACACAAGCTCATGTCTCACATCTGTGCACCGCAAAACAAACAAGTACATTGACATGGCACGGCCAAGTGAGGAGCATAATAAGGACGATTGTTAAGAGTTGTTGAATGGAGAGTGAATAGGAGTGAATAGGGAAGATCTCGTAAAACGTCCACGAGAGAGACAGAGGACGGGAGGAGGATGGATGAACCCAAAAAAAAAAAGAGAAGACTGAAAATGCAAAACGCTATCATGATGACTAACAAAAAATTCACAGCTGTGTAATGAAGCGGAGGGGGGACACGGTGGGGTGGCACAGTTGGGGAGGATCAATGACCAAGTGGACAACAAGGGGCTTAATGGTAATGAGGGAGATGAGCGTTGGGGGGGGGGGATGAGGGGCACATCTGTCCCTTACTGTTTAGGGTTTAATTGCCAACCCAAAGCCAAGAGAGTCAAGCCCCCTTTCCTTTTCTAAACCAACCCCCTGGGGACAGCCAGGCTCAGTTGGGCCATGTGGGACCCCCATAAAACTGTAATGGAGGCGACGAGTGTCCAGATGATACATCCAGATATGATGAGCCGGTGCAGGGAACACACAAATAAAACCTGCTGCAATGGGGCTTCACATTAGATTTGAGTCACAACTGCACATCAGCACAAACGCACATGCAAATCCAGAAATGGAAATACTCACGGAGACAGACATTGTGGTCAGATCGATAAGGAAAGTCTCAGGAGAAACTGGAACTCAGGCGTCCTGGTCGCTGGGGCTCATCGTCCATGCAGGTCACGGATGTGCGGGTCGCCACCACAGAGGCTCAGCTGGGACCGGGAAGGACACATCTCACAGTCCGAGAGCCTCGTCGGCCGCCATCACACGCACGGCTCCTGCAAACCGCGCACAGAACGCACACAGCGTTGATTTCCACGCGTCCCAACACACACACCGATGTTCTCACCACACACACATGCACGCGAAGGGGAACCGGGACGCACCTGTCTGTCCTCCCCACGCCCAGTTACGCTACTTTACACGCAGTCCCCCCCCACCACCACCGGTTCGGCTAACGTTAGCTTAGCACCCGCAGATAAATGAGTGGCGTGCACCCGCTTGCTCAGGCGGCACGTAGATCTGAGCGTGTGGCCGCAAAGCCGGATTAAACCATAAATACTTTACATGGTAGCGAGCTGGAGTGACAGTATACACGTTGTCGCGGCCTAGCTGCTAACGCTAGCATTCCTGTTAGCTGCGGTGCACAGATGAGTTATCTTCATCGGCTAAGGTTCAGTTCAAAACAACAATGGCACCGCCGGGTAAAAGCACCGGAGCCGATTAGCCCCCTCGGCTAACGTTAGCACAAAGAAGCTGCAGCTGTACAATGTTACCTCGCTGGGTTTTCTAGCTTATCACGCGAAACTTCCTTCGCG
Source organism: Hippoglossus stenolepis (assembly GCF_022539355.2). NCBI lineage: Eukaryota > Metazoa > Chordata > Actinopteri > Pleuronectiformes > Pleuronectidae > Hippoglossus > Hippoglossus stenolepis. Next base: position 4,473,813 of record NC_061505.1, on the reverse strand, counting down.
TCTGCGCTGCGTGAAATCACTTCTTCTTCTCAGGCGTGAAAAAAATCTGCGGCCATCGACGTTCAATCATCTTTCGCCGATGACAACAACTCGGTACCCGCCCTCCTCGCGAACCTGCGTGCTCCGCTGATCTACAAGCGGACGTGGAGGGTCGGCGCGGTGCGTTCGCCCCATCCAGGGCGTTGTGAGATCGAGCAGCTGAGCGCAGCGTGCGGCGGAGCGCTTCTGTGATTGGCTCGCTTTTTTCTGGGTTGCCTTTGAGGACGCTCGAGTAGCGTCGTTAATCAGAGGACTGAGCTGTACGTTTCGAACGAACCACTTTATGTTGCTATTGTTGGGTTCTACAACAAGTTTCACCTCCAGTGAATTCAATCTCATTGTTATTTTATTGGGAATTTGATTTTAAAAAGTACAGAATACGAGCGACTGCTTGCTGGAGGCTTTTATTTTGACAGCGGGACTTTTACCCGGAAAACACTGTCACTGTCTGTGACTGTGAATCGTCGGTAGTTAAAGGTCCGTACACTGGACTCTGAGGGTTGTTTTTACCAAAATCCTCCTGATTACAACATCGTGTTGAACCTTGCACGAAGCGAAGGGTGAGCTGCTGCTCCTGATCATATCTGCACTAATGCATGTCACGTGATTTCAAAATAAACACCAATGCACCAACTTGAACCGAGTTACCTGCCTTTGTGAAAAAAGTATTTGATCATAACTGCTGCTTGGATCAATACGTCACCATTAGTTTAAGAGACTAAATTCATGAACTCTTTATTGATCATGTCACTCAGCTGCCACAGCTCAGGTGACCTCTGCCCTACTTCCCCAGTGTTCTCACACACACACACACACACACACGGCCATTCTGTGTCCTCAGGTGATGTTGAGGAGTGTGTTCAGGAGCCTGAGGACCAACACTGTCTCTGCCCGGAGAAGCATGTCTCAAAGCAGCCTGGCTGGAAAGGTGGCCATCGTCACTGCCTCCACAGATGGGTAAGAACCATGCTCGACACCTGCATTTTAAATCAAGGCAGTCACCTCATGAAACCACATTTAAATTCACCAGATCTGGATTTTTATTGGGATCTGAATCAATTGCACGCACTCATAAACACCAGTCTCCTGAACATGCCTGGTCAAATCAACGAAAATGCATGAAAATGCTTTATTAATGTTCAAGAAAGTGAAAAAAATATCCTGGGTTCCTCCCTGACCCATATTGAATCCTTTCACTAAGTTTTGTAGTAGTCCGTCCTGTAGTTTATGCGTAAACCAACTAACCATCAACTTCAGGAATACAGATGAAAAGATAACCTCCTTGACGAATGTAATAAAGTGTCCGTCTGATGCCGTGACAACACAGTGACTGATATGATCACTATCACAGAACACGTTTGAAACACCCAACTATTGATGTTGAGTTGCATTTAGTCTAAAACAGTACAATCATGATATTAATATCAACAGATGTTTGCTCCTCTGTCCCGGTCCCCCTCTATCCCCCTCCTCAGAATTGGTCTGGCTGCAGCTGAGGCTCTGGGAAAGCGAGGCGCCCACGTGGTGGTGAGCAGCCGGCGACAGGCCAACGTGGACAAGGCTGTGGCGCTGCTGCAGAGCCAGAGCATCCAAGTGACGGGCACCACCTGTAACGTGGGCAAAGGAGAAGACAGAGAGAAACTGGTTCAAATGGTGAGGAGGCAACATGGGAGGACACCAAATATGACTGGGCTGATTGTATGACTGTATTGTTAGTTATACCTCTTGTTTTATCAATCACTCCTGGGCTCCTGTCGACTGAAATTATGAGTCTTTCAGTGATTATCTTTACTTTTAACCTCATTTATAATCTCATCCTGTGAGTTTTGAAACAGGCTCTGGAGAAGTGCGGGGGAATCGACATCCTGGTGTCAAACGCAGCGGTCAACCCTTTCTTCGGAAACATCATGGACTCCACAGAGGACGTCTGGGACAAGGTACTAACCAGGGTCCGGGTTATGAACCTGAATATAAGTTAGAATAATCAGAAGTATTAATACAGGATTATTTTCGGGTTTCAAATTTGAATTTAACTGAAACATCTTTCCGCTCCTAGATCCTGTCTATAAATGTGAAGTCGGCCTTTCTCATGACCAAGTTGGTGGTGCCTCACATGGAGAAAAGGGGGTGAGTGAGAGAAGATGATACATTTGAATGTGCTCGGCAAGATGCAAACAACAAAGACTTATAACACTGTTTAATTTGAAATGATTTGAAGTCAGTGTTTTTCTCTTCTAGAGGTGGAAATGTAGTGTTTGTGTCGTCTGTGGCTGGATACCAACCGATGCAGGTCAGTGCACCTGAGTTGTTTTACCTTTCCAACTGGGAATTACTTTGGCGAATAACCACAAAGAGGACCAGTATAATGCATAAAGTACTTATAGTCATATTATAGTACATATAGTAATTTTACATTGTGCAAGCGGCCGGTAAATCGTGCCATGTGCTAGTGTCCCATAGGAGGAATAATCAGTGGTGAATGTAAGTGAAGTTTATTCATGTTGCTGCAGGGGCTGGGTCCGTACAGCGTCAGTAAAACAGCCTTGTTGGGTCTGACCCGGGCGCTGGCCCCTGAGCTGGCTCAGAGCAACATAAGAGTGAACTGCGTGGCCCCTGGAGTCATCAAGACCCGCTTCAGCTCTGCGGTGAGGAGAACACACACACACACACACACACACACACACAGAGAGAGAGAGAAGGAGCAGAATAATAATGCTGATAAACTAAAGAGATAAAGTTAGACATTTAGTTGGTACTGCTGCTCCCTAGTGTTCATATTTAGTAACAGCCATCATTTTTCCTTTAAAAGTTGAATTCTGGTATTTTTCAACTTGGGCCCCCCCTACAAATCTCCCACTGTTTACACTTGTTTCCTGCGTCACGTCCTCTTTGTTCCTTCGCTCCTGATGAACTTGTCTGTAATTTACCTCTTTGTCCCGTCTCAGTTATGGGAAAATGACGACGTGATGGACGAGTTCAAAAAGCAGCTCAGCATCAAAAGGTACAAGTCACTCGTCAACGTCAACTTGTCACTGGTATTATATATATATATACACACGTGAATAATTTATGACAATATTTCACATTTCCCTTCAGAATTGGAGAGCCCGCAGAAATTGGCGGCGTGATCGCGTTCCTGTGCTCGGACGAGGCTTCGTACATCACCGGAGAGACCGTCACGGTGACGGGGGGGATTGGCTGTCGACTCTGAGCCTCCAGCGGCAACAACACAAACGTGCACTTGATTCTTGTTTCTGTGTTGATTATGTTTGTTTGTGTATTTGATTACTGCCAGAATACAGCCACATCAACCTCTTATCGGAGATTCTGCATTGTTTTCTTAATGTTCTGTGATTATTAAGATTCCTAATCAAGATGTGAGAGTTTAAACAAATGAGCTGCAACAATTAATTTCATCTTTACAGTATATTTGATAAACTTCTTTTCAATTTCTAAATAAATAATTTAACAATGCATCTTTCATCAGATATCACGTTTCACATACACACTCATATATTCACCAATATATATATATACACACACATATATATATACACACATATATATATATATACACACAACTGACTAACGCAGTTGAGCAAGGTTTGTACAAAGGGACACATTTTTCTAATTTCAATAAACCTTTATTAGCATAACATGTTACATACACGTGTGTGAAATGTATAAAATTGTATTTGTTACAGAAATAATAGATATTGTCTGATATATATTTACACTTAAACTGTACAATAATGGTCTGAAATATGACAAACTCTAATATTTGCATGACAATGTCCATAATCGGTGTCAATGCAATGTCAGGGCACGTTCTCCATGATGACATATTAAGTATTGAAGTTCAAAACAATAACAGCATAACTCGAGATAACTTTAAATAACTGGTTGCTCCGTCACAAAGTCCAAATCCTGGCGTTCACTCAACCTGGCAGTGAAGATCGGTTTCATCACCTGCGTTTACTGGCAGTCGACAGCAAGTCTCTCCGAGCCACCCCCGGTTTCCAGTACTCCCTCAGAGTGGGAACGTATGTGCCGTGTTTGGTCTTGTAGTAGCGCTTCATGAACAGCTGGGGGAGACAGTCGGGTAGAAAGCATGGAGGAGGAGAGAGCAAAAGTGTATTTTCAATTTACTGTAGAGTTGTGTTTTATGGTTCTTAAAAATTTGAGGAATTTCATTTTGTAAATTATCTCTACTACTGTGTCTATTCTCAGAAACACTGACGGCCTTTCCCCCTAAATCATCGACACATTTTCATGGCATTAACTTCCTTTGATCACACATACCCTCCCTTTGAAGTTCTTTGTGGCCTCATCCTCAGAATCAGCGACGTAGTCTTCACTTCCTCCTGCCGCGGCCGGCGTCTCTAAACATGAAAGCAGATGCAGTTAAGACTGAATCCAGAGCAGGCGATTGTTCATCACTATTGAAAATAATCCCCCCCGTGATCAATTTACACAACTTGTGAAATCACCTGCGTTAGTGCGTCGGCGAGGGGAGCCGCTTATACTCGATGAGAGAGGATGATTTCTGTCAAGTAGAAACAACATCATTAAACCACTGAGTTCTAAGTTCAAGCCGCTTTGATTTACTTTGTTCAGAACATTTATAATTAGAGTTTAAAGACAAACAGGAAACACTGAAATAATAAAGATGTTTTTATTTTTATGAGACGCAGTTAAAAGAAGGACAATAGAGTGTACATACATATTTAAAATCACTAATGCTATCTTACTGAGACAGAAAAACAAAACAAATGAAAACAGAAACACTGAAATCAGTTGTTCCCGTTGTTTTTAGGTTTGAACCGAATAATAAAAAACTACATTAAAAGTGACAACTCTATGTGTTGTGTGTATTCTCTTCTAAGATCTAATTAAAATGTCAGATTTTGCCTCATTGTGAAATTTAAACATCAGCAGACCAGATTCTGTTTTTATTCATAAATAAAAGAGAATATGATTTACAGAATATCCAGAACACATAAAGAAACTGTTTAAGCTAGAGTCGGAGTTCTTGCGTTACAAACTTCGACACTAGGCCGTGACATACTTTGCACTGTGTCTCTTACTCTTTGTCATCCAAGCCAGAACTGTCTGAGTCAGGCTTTTCCAGTTGGGAGCTCCTGCTTTTGTGCACCGGAGCTTTGACCGGTGACTTCCTCCTCTGATTCTCCTCCTTATAGAAGGATCTTCCTCCTCCGCCCGTCCTGTTGGCACCAGCAGAGGCCACTTGCAGTTTTTCGATGATAATTCTGGGTTGTCTTCTCAGACAACACTCGAAAAGGGAGCAGAGGGACGGATCGTCCGGCAGGTGGAGACTCTGGATGCCCAGCTGGGTCATGCACAATACCAGTGCTGCTCTGTTTAGCTGCTCTTCTTCACTCTCACTTGTTCTCTGGTCACCGCTTCCCTGCCTGACGCTGCTCATCTTCCTCTTCCCAGATCTGGTCATGCCTGCGTCGTCTTCGTCTTCGTCTTCTTCTTCCTCCTCCTCCTCCTCCTCGTCAAATTCACTTTGTCTGTTGTCAGGTTGTTTGCGTTTCGTTCCTCTGCTTCTGTTGGAGACGTCCCTCTCCCCCTCCAGCTGTTCTTCACCCTCTTTCCCTCCATCATCGGGTTTTTGTCTCTCTTTTACCACAGTGAACTTTAAGCTCTCTTTTTCCCCCAGATGTTTGTTTGTTGCATCTTCTGAGGTGGCTGGCTTGTCGTCTCTCAGGGCCCGTTTACTGGCCGAGACCATGACCGGTACGTCTTCGTTAGATATTAGTCCGATTACAGGTTTTATAAATGGTGTCTTCCCTTTACCGGACTGATCCCCTGCAGACGCTTTGGCTCCTCCTTTATTTGAAGCGACTCTTCCAGACGGTGGCAGAGAAAGTGAATCCAGGATGGAGTCTCCCATGTTTGGGGGGAGAGAGGCTGCAAAAAACAAACAACACAATGAATTACTGAGATGATTAGAGATGGATAATTGAAATTAAAGTCTTGCTGTCAGAGTCTTTCAGGGAAGAAATGATCTCACTCTACCTGCGGGCTCAAGATGACCAAGACAAGTTTGATGCTGAAGCAAAATGTTGAGGAGCTGGGGCTGGGTGGCTGACCGCGCGCACTCCTCCAGGACAGGGGGGGCATCACTGAGCCACGACACAGTCTGGAGGCAAAAGATATGAAGATATTACAGTTCCCTTAAAAAAAACATAATTTCAATGTAGGATTACAAGTGAACAGCTTGGCTCTAATCTTTATCAGTTATAACTCTATCAACTATCAACATTTGCATGAGACATAGACTTGTCTAAGTTAAACCTTTTAAGAAGTTTAAAAACTGTAATGAAAGACCAATAAATAAAGTGTTATTTGCATCGAAACCAGGGTTGATGCTCTCAAGCGCACCTGAGCTAGGTTGGGAACTGGCAGCAACTGGTCCAGTCGTATCAAAAACTCCCACAGCAGCTTCTCCAGCTCCTCGTCAAACTTCGGACCGTAATCCACAGGAAACTCCTCCTGTCAGAAGGAAGAGTGAAAGTGGTCGGCCGTTAAATTCCTGCGAACATCGACTGAAGGGAGATTAAAGTCATGAGCTCTGTGTGGACTCACCTCGAAGAACTGGTCTCTCTCTGCCGGGTCGGTCAGCAGCGCGTGAACAAATGAATGGAAGCTTTCGACTGTTTTTGCAATTTTTACGTCCTTTCTCTGGGACACAAAAGAGGAAGAATTTTGTTTTTTAACATTATAATCACCGAAATTGAATGTTTGAAATAGAAGCCTATAAAACAGGGACAAAAAGAGTTTGTGAACATTGGACATCATTTACCACGGCAGCAGACAAGGAGGACGAAGGGGCAGCCGGAGCACGGATCCTTTTCATGTGAGGTTCAATCACCATCACATCAGGCTCTTGTCTACGAAGAAGCTCTAAGATCAGCTGAGAAAGAAGGTGCAGGACGATGACGTGCACATTACCAAACCAGGTATGCATTAAACACAGAAGGAGGCTGTCACATTAAAAGTCTTGGTTTCTCACCCGTCCTCTCAGCCCCAGCGTCAGCTTGCCCTGGTGCCTCACGGTGAGCAGCCCGGGGACGGTGTCACAGGCCAGGGTCACAAACTCCTCCACGACCCCGTACTGCATCACATCCCGCTGCTTCAGCACCTTCCAGAAGGCCGCGGACACCAGGCGCATGGGGGGGGCGAGGAGCTGAAGTGCAGCGAAGGGGAGGCTGACATCTGTGCCGGAGACAAAACACACACACACACACACAACTGAGTCCACTCGCTGCGGATACGCTCACAAACTAACAGAGAATACACCGAAACCCATTCAACAACCTTACATCAAATTGTTAAGGTTTTCCATTAAATTACTTACTTAGATCTTTTAAATCCTTTTCTTTAGCCAGTACTTTTAAAAAGGATGTTGTACTGTGGACACTTGATTTTGCAGATTATAAATTCCTGTGATTGATTTTAAACTCACATTTATTTGACCTTTAGCTGCAGTCATATGATGAATTATTATGTTTGATGCATCACCCAGCTCTGGTTGAAGGATTCAGGCTTTATCCAGAACACACAGTGACACAGTCAGTGGTGCTGGGACGTGGTGTGACTGTGGTGGACGTTAATATAACTAATTAACTTACTAATTGATTAATTAACTAACTAACTGACTGGAGCAGGAGTCTGCCACCAGCTGTTAAACACCCTGGCGGATCTAACGCTCCTCTGCTCGTCTTGATTCCCAGTTTAAATAGTGAATATCAAACCATCTCCACACTCACCAGTGTCTTTAGGTGTCCTCGTGGCCATCCCGCTGGTAAAATCAATTAAAACCAGTAAAGCCCGGGGACGTTAAATCACCTAAAACCCGACGTTAGCTTAGCAGCTCGGGACCACTCGCTCCGGTAGTCGGCGTTAAAAGCGACAAACCGCGACGGGAAACCGACAGTGGCACCGGGGGGGGAGTTGTCACCGAGTCGCCGCTGAGATGTCCAGACGCTCCGGAGCCGCCGGGTCACTTTGTATCATGTTATCGTGACTGTTTGTTGTTGTTGTTGTTGTTGTTTACGCGCGGAAAAACAAAGCTACCGAGGAAACTTCTGCTTCATCCTCCCGCCTTCAGTCACATCTCAAGGAGCGCTCACGTCTCCGCCCGGCGTGTCCCCGGCCGGGCGGTGCTTTCGGGACTGTACGTGAAGCACACAGGCTCAAATGGTGAAGCCCCCGCCCCCACGCGAGCACAACGTCCCATTACACAAGCGCTCCCAGTGTTTTTTTTTATTCTCAGGATATGACGTAAAGCCGTTTCCTGCACTGACGTCAGTTTAACTGCTTTGCAAATTGTGTTTAGCTTCTTTTTTAGGTTGAGAGGAATATCTGAGCTGTTAAGGAACTTATGGATATGAAATAAATATGAATAAAAAGGAAAGGAAAAGGCTAGAAATCAAGAAACACATGAGCAGTGCAGTAATACCAATGTTGACAGCTGTCCATTTGAGTTTATATCCATATAATGCACCTAAAACTATTGTAATATATATTGTAAAATATTAATTCTAAAATCTTTATCCTTTAATCACAAAGATGGATCACCAGGGGCCCCAGGTTTACTCTCTATTAATCTGTCTAAATGAATTGTTTAATCTTAAATTTGATTTACAGTGAATTCATGTTTTTTAATAGTTTGACATTTTTCAAGTGTTTGAAGGAATCAAGACATTTGTAAATAATAACCATAATGACTATAGAAAATAGTGTGTATGGTCCAAATGTGGGTGTTTAATTGTCAGGTATCGATATCAACCTCAAACATCTGCTATCAGTTGTGCTGTAGTTGTAAACAAGCTGAAAAATGTCTTTCAGTCACACACACACACACACACAGACACACACACACCACATGCAAGCTGTGGCCAGATGAACCTTGCCCCCTGCTGTTCTGTATCTGAGTAATCACCAGGTTCGGAGCAAAGTCCACCTACTGGGTCAAACACAAAATCTCCCACAAACATCCAACACAACAATAACTCTGTGGGGAGCGACAACAACACATCGACCAGAATGGAGGGCACATCCTCATTCATCAAGTGAGTGAACAATTCGTTTTGTTCTGCTGATATTGAGTGAATTTGCTTCCTTTTGATTAATCCCTGAGTCAAATAATCACCAATGAATGTAGATCAGACCTTTATGTTTTGTCTGACCCCAGGTCAGTGACCAAGCGAGTGTGGTCCCCGACGCAGAGACCCTTCAGAGTGTGTTGTCACAACAGGGCGACCAGGAAGGGCATCACAGCTGGGACCCTGGAGGAGCTGAAAGAACGGGTGAGCGTGATAATGGAAAGAAATCAAATACATCGGGCCAACATCGAACCAAATCAAACCCTCAACTCAAAAAAAGAAACACGATTCTAAACCGTAGTCTTTAAGCATCAAAATGAACTTTAAAATTCACGTCAGTGCGATAGTTTCTGTTCAACATATGACACAACTGCTGTGTGAGTGAAATTACAATCCAGTCAAGTCCCTTTTATGACATGAACGCTGATTTCAGGGTGTAACAGGAAGTTGTACCTGTGCTGTAGGTGTACCAGGCGCTGCTGCTGTCCCTCTCTGCAGTGTCTCTGTCCCTGGTTTGTGAGGAGGACGGCACAGAGGTGGACACCGACGAGTTCCTCACGACGCTGCCCGACAACACAATGCTCATGGCCCTGGAGCCCGGACAGATGTGGAAATCCCAGACAGTACGTGTGACCAAAGAAGCAACGTAACCCGACATGTATTCATGTTATCACACAGTTCCTTTAAAACAGATTAAAGATGTCAAAAGATTACAAATATTTAATATATGTGACCTTTGTCGCCGATTCCTCCCAGGGTGCAGTCGTGCCCAAATCTCACGACCACAACAAGCCTCGGACCGGGAGAGACATAGCGCGTGTCACCTTTGACCTTTACAAGATTAGCCCTAAGGACATGTTTGGCTCGCTGAGCGTGAAGGCCACGTTTCAGGGGCTGTACTCTGTGAGCGCCGACTTCCAGTGTCTGGGGCCCAAGAAGATCCTCAGGTGAGGTGTTTAAGCAAATAAGAAACTTGATAAAGAACAATCGTCAGCACATGTATTGCAGTTGTAGGCCATTTGCAACATCCTCTCAAGTATGCAGATGTTATTTAAGGATAGGTACCGACACTCCATGAGTAAAAGTTCTTCATTCAAAAACGTATCAAAGTTGTAGCTGGAGGAAGTGGAGCTACTGTAAACTATTTTATATAGACTAAGATCAATACCAAGTAATTGAGTCCAACAATGTTCTGTGACACCAATTTCTATTTTCATGTCTCCTATCATTGCCTCTTTAATGAACTATTAAATAATAATAATTCTACCTCTTTAAACCTCAAACGATTATTAATATAAGTTTATAAGGTCAGAGGTTAATAATCCCTTGTTGGAACTGCTAACAACTTTGTTTGTAAAGAGCCACAAGCCCAATAAACCTTTGGTAACCACTGGTTTAATCTTTGACAATGCATCACATTTATATGATATAATCATATGGTTTTTGTCTTTTATGTAAACAGTAGTGGTAGTAATACAGCTGCCAAATGAATACACTGGAGCATGAAGTACAATATTTCTCTCTGAAGTAGATTATCAAGTAACAAATAACTTTTTATGTAAAGTACCTCAAAATTGAACTTGATATTTGAAGTACCACAGTTTTCTCACTGAGAAGATGTGAAAAGGCAGTGAGCGTTTTGAAATCCAGTCCCAAGTCCCAAGTGAGAGCAGCTTGCAGTCAGGGAAGTGATGGAATGATGCTTGACTTGGGTGTTTACAGTAGAAAACAGGTTTGATGACACTTGTTCTCTGTCCTGTTTTTCAGAGAAGCCCTGCGTGTGGCCTCCGCCCTCCTTCAGGCCGCTGGACACCTGCTCATCACGTCCGCTTCCATGATCCGTCGCGTCATTGAAGGCGCCGAGTTTTGGCAGCCGCAGCGGGCAGAGTACACGGCCAGCTGGAACTGACGGAGCCAGGACAGACCTTTTCTTTTTACACGTGAAGTAGAGTAACTCGGTCTGATGTTGATTTGATGTCCGAAATGTCCCTTTTCTCACGAGTAAGCTTCTCTGTATTGATTAAATGATCCGTCTTGAGGGGGGGGTAGAAGAACCATGACTGGACCATGTTTTGAGTTAATATCACAGTGACACTTTTATACAATGTGATGAACAATTGTATATATTATACAGAATAAAACACACAAAAATGCAAAACCTTCACAATCAATTGTTTAGTTTAAGTCTAAGCTTTCCTTAGGCACAACAGGGGAAGATGAGGATAACATGAGAAAGTTATTTTTCTATTTTTGTGCAATTTATTCTAATAATATTGTGCTTTATGTACGTGGATTACGGGGGATTACCACTCTAACAGTGTGTGGTTATCATTTTTATCATATTGTTAACATCATCTCCTTGTAAAATATTAAAAAAATTGTAAAAAAAGATGATTAACTGTGTTTGTTAATGTTTTAACAATGATAAGAGGAGTCGTGTTCAATCAATTAAAGTGTTTCAACTTGAACGACAATAAAACCTCTGCACATCACAGTGGGACACGACTATATAACTATATATATATAACTACTATAACACGACTATGCTGTACATGCTTGTTTACACACTAATCAACAACTAAAGACAGTATAACAACAATAACTTCCATATGAAAGAACAGGCCAATTCACAACATCCAACATGGCAACTGGTTATCAAACATCACGAAGTAGAGGATGTAGAACAGCTTCCGATACGTCATCGTCTTCGTTCCTTTTCCTGTTGTTTCGGCTGCAGAGGCGGAGGCATCATTTCTGATCTGAACGCACATTTGCTACTTCCTCTCAAGCTTCCTCTTCGAAGTTGTTTTACCTTACTCAGCTGCTCCTTTGCCAGCACCTTCAGGCACTGCCGGTACCTGATGTTGGCCAGCGCCTGGCTGTGCTGCTCCTGCTTCATCCAGCGTGGCTTTCCCCTCTTCATGTAATAGCGTGTGTCGCTGAACCACTGCACCAACGTTGGCCAAGGGATACCGATCGACCTCACCAGGTGTTCGTAGTCGCTTCTGTTTGGATACTGGCAGTTAGAGAAAGCCAACCGCAGCGTTGCCCTCTTCTCTCTAGTTAAAGATTTTGTCTCTGACTTGCCCTCTCTGGCTCTCTCCACGACACCGTCATCTTCTTCCATCGTCTTTTCAATCTTGTTTGGCACGGCATGCCTTTTGCGCCTTTTCTGAGTATTCTCTCTGACCTCCACAAGAGTTTCTACTTCACTATCCTCCTCTTTGTTCTCTGGTAGCTCCTGCATCATCTTTCCCTCCAGTCGCTCAATAGACCCATTTCGTCCCAGTTTTGAGCTCTCCGTGACCTTTCCCGCCTTCTTCCTACCAGATTCTTTTACCCCTCTCTTCTGTTCCTTCTTCTCGCTTGTCTCCTCTTTTACCTCTTCCCGCATCCTGTTTTGGGTAGTTTGGGTTCGCAGCTCTTTCTTTCCCCGAATCTTTCCCTGACCGGACATGAACTTCCTCTGAACCTCTTGGATGTCTTCGTAGTCCCAGCTAATGCCGTAGCGGAGCCTCTGTACCATGAACCACACCTTCACTTGGTCTGGTTGCAGGGAGCAGCGCTGCGCCAGCACAGCGGTCTGTTTCTGTGTTAGATACGGGAAGCCGTCAAAGGCCTTGTTGAGCTCTGCTACACCGTCCAGCTGTAGGTCGATCTGGTTCAAGTGCACCCACAGAAACATCTGATTCTCAGAGAGCAGGGGCAGAACCACTGCACGGTTTTGGTTCATGTTGAAAGCCGCCGGGGCGACCTTACTTTCTTGTGTCTCACCACAAGCATCAGGTGTGTTCTGTCCGAGCCCTGGAAGCCCTCCCTCCATGGTAACGACTCCTGTCAACAGCATACAAACAGAAACGGTTAATGTCATCCACGCATTTGGGAGGAAAATTTGTCCTCAAAACCCTTTTGGTATCTGGTTCTACACCCAGCACTCACAACAGGAGACTGTTTCACCCTGAAATAACCGTGATCAAACAAAGTTGTGTTTTTCTCTGATAACTTCTTATCTTCGTAAACTTGTCAATAAACATCCTCAGTCCTTTTCTCCCACTTCTGGGGTTTGTATAAATATTTAGTTGATGAACCAGAGCCTTTTTTAAAAATACAGTTTGTATAATAGTGCACAAAGTGTCTCTTTAACATATTTGGTTATATGTTGGAGGAGGATTTTATATACATCTGATTTGTCTGGTTTTGATTTCACCCGTCTAGACGTTTCTATCTTGTTAATTTATCGATAAACACCTTCTCAGATTTACTATATCACATTATAAAAAGACCTATAATGTGACAAAAGCTTTGATTCTACTCACACACCCCTATGCAAAGAAACAGGATGTAGAATAAATACCTGTTTAATAGAGGTGGTGTTAATTGCTAGATAGAAATGATATACTTATACATAATATTGTCACCACACTGCAGAAGTAAATATATATATATAATATATAATATAAAAATACTCTATTACAAGTTAATGTCCTGCCTTCAAACTTACACTTCAGAGTAAAATAACCTCAAGAATAAAAAGTACTTTCCATGAAGAATGAGTCTTTTCCTTGTGTTGTGATTTATAGATTATTAAATCTGAATCCATTTGAATGAACTGAAGAGGGCTAAGTAGCTAGCTAGCTAGCAAGCTAACTGTTCCCGGCTAACTTTAGCCAAACCGGTGCTAAAGTTCAACGTTCGGTTGCCATTGAGTTATGTACAGAAAACTAATTTACTATTTCAATAACTAACCACTTAATTAACTGACGTTGTTTGTTGTGAAAATATCAGTTTAGCTAACACCGGTTAGCTCGCTAAGTAGCTAGCATGGTAAACTTAGCTAACTCGAGGTGTTCGTGCTTCCTGTGACAGTATGAAGGAGATCAGAATATTATGAGGAAGTGAGGTGGATGAGGAAGTGAGAGATCTTACCTTGAAAAAAAGAGATTATTTTTTGTCAGCTACTTATTTAGCTTTCCTGTGGATCCAGTGAGATTAGCTTCGATTAGCTTCGATTAGCTTCGATTAGCTTCCATCACTCCAGGGTTCCTCTATGTGTGATGATTTGTCCCCATCAGTGCAGATTCAAAACAACAGTAAATCTCCCCTCTTTTAAAAACATGTCTGACGAGCTGCACATGCAGGGACGAACAGACTGAGTTGTCCTGAGCAACATGTGTGCAGAGGACAAACCAGACTGAAACACTGGTATTTACTGAGATGATGGGATTTATAAATGATGCTGGGAAAAGAGGAAACATCTCCTCATGGAGTCGACGTATACATGTGTAATAGTTCTGTAAGCATTAGTTCATTTGGAGTTTCTTTTCTTTTCTTTGCGTTTTTCTATTTATAAGTATACTATATTTTATTATATAACACAATATCTCCTCATACATGAAGTACAGCATAATGCATATTTTATTATATAACACAATATCTCTCATACATGAAGCACAAAGCATTCTCTTCCTGGTTCATTCAGTACTTTTCTCAGAGTTTCACTGAGCCACACCTTGGGTGTTACCACCACAAAAATGTGAGGGTGAAACGAAACTTGTGAGTGTAACTTGTTCAGTGCAGCTGTGACTGACTGTGTGGGGAGAGACTGACGGTGAAGAACCAACTTCGCACATCTGCCCATTTCAGCTACAAGAAGGATCCTATGACATCGCTCACTAAAGATACTCAAGGAGAATCCGGACTTTGTGATTTCAAACATGTCTGACAATCAGCCAAAGGACACGCAGTAAGTTATCCTCTGCGACATGTGCGCAGAGGAGGACAGGAAACCAGCCAGAAAGACCTGCATGAAATGTGAGATCTCCATGTGGGCTGCACTGCAGGTCCACCACCACGCCAAAGCATCAAACTCATCCTGACCGAACCCATGGCTTCTATGTGGCACCACCAAATGCCCCCAGCATGGCAAACTCCTGGAGTACTACTGCTTGGATGATATGACCTGTGTGGGTGTGTTTCCTATGTCATTGAAGACCAGCACCGCCCTACAATATGAAAACCTTCTCCACAGCCCACAAAGAGCTATGGAGAAGCTCACAGTGAGCAGAAGGTCTTATGTGGGTGAAAACTGACGATGAGAATGTGAGTCTGGAAAAGGGAGAATAGAAAGAGAGAAGTTGAGTAACTCCAGCCCAAGCCTAATTGAGGCTGTGACTAAGATGCGTGATATATCCCTGACCATGTCCAACTTCAGTTTCGCTCGGATGGTCGAAAACATGCAAGAGCAGTGATGCAAGTGGCGCAGATGAGAAGGGACACCTTTCAGATTCCTGGGTGGTGATGTATTCACAGGTGCATCGTGGATGGAGGAGGCCAAGGTCATGGAGCTGAGGGAAAGGGTTGTTGCCCGCAGCGATCGTGACAACCTGGCCCAAGCGTTACAACAGGATGGGGAAACATGATGGAGCAGGCAGGCAACTTCTGGGGATCCTTGTTGACTTGGTCGATCCTGACCAGGAGCTCCTCAGCACTGGTCCAGACCTGATGTTTGAGCCCCCAGGTTTTCGGCCCGCATGTCACTGTCCAAAGACAACCGGAGGGTTTTCACAGTGATTGGGATGGGGAATGCACTGCCACTTTTGATCGGCAGTACCCAATCAGTTTTTAACTTTCAGAGGTGGCAGGTCTGTCTTTCCAAAGACTTGATTGACCATTGGTTTGTGTGACAAAATTCCGCAAAGGATTTGGAAGAAGGCCCAACGATGGCCTTTGCTACAAAAATAACCAGGCTCAGCTCTGTCTCGACAGATGAGGGTTTTGATGCATCATCTAATTCAAGAGGTTTTGGGCTTCAAACCGCAGCAGACAGACAACCTCGCATTTCTCTGCACTGATCACACATCAGGGAGATGAAGAAGATGAGGAGGCTGTGCCGCGACCTGAAAAGGTGAAGTGTTTTGAATTTTGTTGCTTCTCGCTGTCCTTCTTCAGAAGAAGTGGACTGCACTGAGGGAAGAAATAGTCTGATTAAGATGAGCATCAACAACTGGGACCTGGTCCCTTTGTTCAACTGGGAATGGAAAATGCACGTGAATAGCTCAAATTCTTCCCAGAGTCAATGGAGGTGCCTCCTGTGGAAGAGTTTACTACAAGGAAGACACCTTACAAACTAGGAAAATGGCCAGGATACCTACAAGATGAACTGTCCCTGGGTGGGAGAAATCATTAGTCAAGTTGCATCACAGAGGGTTATTTTGTGAACTTCTGTAATTTGTGGGTCCCTGATGGTCACTGCTAATCAATATACAAAGAAGTACATGGGAAAAACCTCTGAAGGGAAAAGTCTTTGATTTCATGACATGAATAGAAATGTTCTAATTACAGTTAAGCTGTCAAATGGAACAAAGTTATCGGATCAGAAATAGGCTCATGGTGTGATTTTTCTTTTAGTTTAAATATGCACATTATACACAATGGACAATATAATATCTGAATATCTTTTAATTGTACCGACGTTATTCTTTTTTCGTGGGAATTGATTCTAATGTACTAAACCAGTTGTTTGATTAAACTGAAAAGCTTCTTTTTTCATGCCGTCAAGCTTAAAGTGTTTGTCTCCATCTGCTGGTGGTGAACAAGTCGTCACTCCCACAAAGGAAATTCAGCTCTTGCATCATACAAACGTTGTGAATGATCCGACTATCAATAAAGCTGAGAAATGGAAAATGATGTGACATTTTTTTTATTGACTGGATAAAACGTTGAGGTGGGGGAAAGAAAATGAAAAACTGCATTAAAATCGTATGTTTTGGCAACATAAACATCATTTCACACCAATGTGACAAAAATAAAAATGAGGCACTAGGGAAAACAATCAAAGCTCAAATCATTAAAGTGCAAACACAATGAGTGACGGAATGTCTGGGTCTTTATAAACAGAGCAGTTTGACAATTAGTCTCAAAATATTTAGGCTTTCTATATAATTTAGGACATTTGCTGTAATTTTACATTTGGATGACACTCTCAGTAATGATCTCGGCACAGAGCCACATGCTGTTTATGGACAAACACAGATTTGCATATATGTGAGAACTTGTATGACCTTGCATTGAATGATGAGACAGTGGACATGCACAGAGCTGAGGAGTTACTGCTCTAGCTTGCATCTCACTGTGTAGAGACAATGATGTCACCTGGAAAGCTCTGGTGGCTTAAAGGATCAAACAGCAGCCTATTTAAATGAGCTGTATTGATTCATTGACTGGAAATATGGAGAATGTTTCCTTTCATTCCCCCTCCTCTCCCTGAACGTCTGTTCTGCCTCTATGTAACCAGGAAACTTTGAAATATGAAGAATTCTATGCAGAGTTTAGTGGATTTGTTACAGCAGCAGCTCTTCTGCTTGGAGAATGTAAAAGGCACAAATATCGTCGACCAAAAATGCATCGGCCATCACCTTTTTAATTTATCTGCATTCATATGCAGAAAGCTGTTAATAGAGATTAAATAAAATGGCTAAGCAGACAAAACACCTACAAAAATATCGCTGACTAATGGACTGTCTACACAAAAAGCCCCAAAGTATTACCGTTGCCCCCAGAGGCCGATTGTCATCAGACGATAGCCGATGGGCTGTGAGAATACAGATTCAACAGAATTATTCACCACATATGCTGCAGAGGGCGCTGTTGGCAGAAAAGGCAAGCAAAGTTACATAGAATGTTTTAACATTTGGAGTCTGGGAAGGCAGGTCAGAGTCTGTGTGTTTAAGATACTAAAGTTGCATTAAAAATAAAAATAATTCTGACTTATGTAAAAAAAAGGATAAAGAGGGAATATTTATATGAATATGAGTGCAGCTCACTTTGTAACAAACAAAGAGCACAGACTGGCAGTGATGCAGACTTATCCATCGATCTGACGCAGGATGGAACTGGACATTCAGCAGTTGCCAAAGACAGTGTTGAGCTGCTGGGTGACCCTGATGAAGGTGGTCCTGCGGCTCAGCTCCTTAGCTTGGCCGCCCCAACATAGGTGCAGGTGGAGCGAACCTCACAAGGATGCCAGACTGCCACGTCCACCGACCTTGTAAGTAATCTCCACATCTTCCCCTCTTTTAAAAACATGTCTGACGAGCTGCACATGCAGGGACGAACAGACTGAGTTGTCCTGAGCAACATGTGTGCAGAGGACAAACCAGACTGAAACACTGGTATTTACTGAGATGATGGGATTTATAAATGATGCTGGGAAAAGAGGGAGAATCTCCTCATGGAGTCAACGTATACATGTGTAATAGTTCTGTAAGCATTAGTTCATTTGGAGTTTCTTTTCTTTCTCTTTTGTGTTTTTCTATCTATAAGTATACTATATTTTATTATATAACACAATATCTCCTCATACATGAAGTACAAAGTATACAGAGATATTTTATTATATAACACAATATCACCTCATACATGAAGTACAAAGTAAACATCCTGGTTCATTCAGTACTTTCCTCAGAGTTTCACTGTGCCACACCCCTGGGTGTTACTGTTCGTCAAAGAGTGTAACTTGTTCAGTGCAGCTGTGACTGACTGTGTGGGGAGAGACTGAGACGGGTGAAGAACTAACTTCAACAACATTCGGTTCATTTCAGCTACAAGAAGGATCCTAAGGACATCGTTCAACACTAAAGATACTCAAGGAGAATCCGGACTTTGTGATTTCGAAACATGTCTGACAATCAGCCAAAGGACACGCAGCAAGTTATCCTCTGCGACATGTGCGCAGAGGAGGACAGGAAACCAGCCAGAAAGACCTGCATGAAATGTGAGATCTCCATGTGTGGGCCGCACCTGCAGGTCCACCTGACCACGCCAGTGTTACTCCAAACTCATCCTCTGACCGAACCCATGGCTTTATGTGGCACCACCAAATGCCCCCAGCATGGCAAACTCCTGGAGTACTACTGCTTGGATGATATGACCTGTGTGTGTGTTTCCTGCGCCATTGAAGACCAGCACCGCCTTCACAATATGAAAACCTTCTCCACAGCCCACAAAGAGCTCATGGAGAAGCTCACAGGTGAGCAGAAGGCCTTGCGGGTGAAAACTGACGATGAGAATGTGAGTCTGGAAAAGTGGGAGAATAGTGAAAGAGAGAAGCTGAGTAACTCCAGCCTGCGTCTAATTGAGGCTGTGACTAAGATGCGTGATATATCCCTGACCAGCGTCCGAACTTCAGTTTCTGCTCGGATGGTGGCCTTAAAAACATGCAAGAGCAGCATGCAAGTGGCGCAGAGCGAGAAGGACACCTTCAGATTCCTGCAGATGTATTCACAGGTGCATCGGGATGTGGAGGAGGCCAAGGCCGTGGAGCTGAGGAAAGGGTTGCTGCCCGGCAGCGATCGTGACAAACTCGTCCAAGCGTTACAACAGGATGGGGAAAACATGATGGAGCAGGCAGGCAACTTCTGGGGATCCTTGTTGACTCTGGTCGATCCTGACCAGGAGCTCCTCAGCACTGGTCCAGACCTGATGTTTGAGCCTCAGGTTTTCGGCTCCGGCATGTCACTGTCCAAAGACAACCGGAGGGTTTTCTACAGTGATTGGATGGGGGAATGCACTGCCACTCTTTTGATCGGCAGTACCCAATCAGTTTCTAACTTTCAGAGGTGGCAGGTCTGTCTTTCCAAAGACTTTGATTGGACCATTGGTTTGTGTGACAAAAAATCCGCAAAGGATTTGAAGAAGGGGCCCATCTATGGCCTTTGCTACAAAAATAACCAGCTCAGCTCTCTCTCGACAGATGAGGGTTTTGATGCATCATCTAATTCAAGAGGTTTTGGGCTTCAAACCGCAGCAGACAGACAACTCCGCATTTCCTCTGCACTGATCACACATCAGGGAGATGAAGAAGATGAGGAGGCTGGGCCGCTGCCTGAAAAGGTGGAAGTCTTTTGGAATTCTGTTGCTTCCTCGCTGTCCTTCTTCAGAAGAAGTGGACTGCACGGAGGGAAGAAATAGTCTCGATTAAGATGAGCATCAACTGGGACCTGGTCCCCTTTGTTCAACTGGGAATGGAAAATGCACAAAACAGTTCAAATTCTTTCCGGAGTCAATGGAATTGCTCCTGTGGACGAGTTTACTACAAGGAAGCCAATCTTTACAAACTAGGAAATGGCCAGGATACCTACAAGATGAACTGTCCCTGCGGAGAAATCATTAGCCGTTGCATCACAGAGGTTGTTTGTGAACTTCTGTAATTTGTGGGTCCCTGATGGTCACTGCTAATCAATATAGAAAGAAGTACATGGGAAAAACCTCTGAAGGGAAAAGTCTTTTGATTTCATGACATGAATAGAAATGTCTCTAATTACAGTTAAGCTGTCAAATGGAAATGTAGTGCTATCGGATCAGAAATAGGCTCATGGTGTGATTTTTCATTTAGTTTAAATATGCACATTATACACAATGGACAATATAATATCTGAATATCTTTTAATTGTACCGATGTAATTCTTTTTTTTCGTGGGAATTGATTCTAATGTACGAAACCAGTTGTTTGATTGAACTGAAATGCTTCTTCTTTTTTCTGCCGTCAAGCTTAAAGTGTTTGTCTCCATCTGCTGGTGGTGAACAAGTCGTCACTCTCACAAAGGAAATCTGTAGCTCTTGCATCATACAAACGTTGTGAATGATCCGATCATCAATAAAGTCAGAGAAATGAAAATGATGTGGACATTTTTTTTTATTGACTGGATAAAACGTTGAGGTGGGGGAAAGAAAATGAAAAACTGCATTAAAATCGTATGTTTTGGCAACATAAACATCATTTTCACACCAATGTGACAAAAATAAAATGAGGCGATCAGGGAAAACAAATCAAAGCTCAAATCATTAAAGTGCAAAACACAATGAGTGACGGAATGTCTGGGTCTTTTACAAACAGAGCTGTTTGACAATTAGTCTCGTAAATATTTAGGCTTTCTATATAATTTATGACATTTACTGTAATTTTATATTTGGATGACACAGGTTCTCAGTACGATCTCGGCACACAGCCACATGCTGTTTATGGACAAACACAGATTTGCATATATGTGAGAACTTGTAAGGACCTTGCATTGGAATGATGAGACAGTGGACATGCACAGAGCTGAGGAGTTACTGCTCTAGCTTGCATCTCACTGTGTAGAGACAATGATGTCACCTGAAAGCTCTGTGGCTTGTATGATCAAACAGCAGCTTCATTTAAATGAGTTTAATGATTCATTGACTGGAAATATGGAGAATGTTTCCTCTTTTCATTCCCTCTCCTCTCCCTGAACGTCTGCTCTTGCTCTATGTAACCAGGAAACTTTGGAAATATGAAGAATTCTATGCAGAGTTTAGTGGATTTGTTACAGCAGCAGCTCTTCTGCTTGAGGAATGTAAAAGGCACAACACGTCGACCAAAATGCATCGGCCATCACCTTTTTAATTTATCTGCATTCATATGCAGAAAGCTGTTAATAGAGATTAGCCAAAATGGCGGCTAGACAAAAACACCTACAAAAATATCGCTGACTAATGGACTGTCTACACAAAAGCCCCAAAGTATTGGCCGTTGCCCCCAGAGGCTGATTCGTCATCAGACGATAGCCGATGGGCTGTGAGAATACAGATTCAACAGAATTATTCACCACATATGGCTGCAGAGGGCGCTGTTGCTAGTAAAAGTAAAAGTAAAAGTTACATAGAATGGCTTTAACATTTGGAGTCTAAGGCAGGTCAGAGTCTGTGTGTTTAAGATACTAAAGTTGCATTAAAATAAAAAATAATTTGACTTATGTGTAAAAAAAAAAAAAAAGGATAAAGAGGGGAATATTTAAGTATGAATATGAGTGTGTTCACTTTTGTAACAAACAAAGAGCACAGACTGGCAGTGATGCAGACTTATCCATCGATCTGACGCAGGATGGAACTGGACATTCAGCAGTTGCCAAAGACAGTGTTGAGCTGCTGGGTGACCCTGATGAAGGTGGTCCTGCGGCTCAGCTCCTTTAGCTTGGCCGCCCCAACATAGGTGCAGGTGGAGCGAACCCCGCCAAGGATGTCTCGTATCGTCACGTCCACCGGACCTTTGTAAGTAACTTCCACCATCTTCCCCTCTTTTAAAAACATGTCTGACGAGCTGCACATGCAGGGACGAACAGACTGAGTTGTCCTGAGCAACATGTGTGCAGAGGACAAACCAGACTGAAACACTGGTATTTACTGAGATGATGGGATTTATAAATGATGCTGGGAAAAGAGGAAAACATCTCCTCATGGAGTCGACGTATACATGTGTAATAGTTCTGTAAGCATTAGTTCATTTGGAGTTTCTTTTCTTTCTCTTTTGTGTTTTTCTATTTATAAGTATACTATATTTTATTATATAACACAATATCTCCTCATACATGAAGTACAAAGTATTCTTCCTGGTTCATTCAGTACTTTTCTCAGAGTTTCACTGAGCCACACCCTTGGGTGTTACTGTTCGTCAAATGTAGGAAACGAAACTTAAGAGTGTAACTTGTTCAGTGCAGCTGTGACTGACTCTGTGGGGAGAGACTGAGACGGGTGAAGAACTAACTTCAGCAACATTCGGTTCATTTCAGCTACAAGAAGGATCCTAAGGACATCGTTCAACACTAAAGATACTCAAGGAGAATCGGACTTTGTGATTTGAAACATGTCTGACAATCAGCCAAAGGACACGCAGCAAGTTATCCTCTGCGACATGTGCGCAGAGGAGGACAGAAACCAGCCAGAAAGACCTGCATGAAATGTGAGATCTCCATGTGTGGGCCGCACCTGCAGGTCCACCTGACCACGCCGGTGTTACTCCAAACTCATCCTCTGACCGAACCCATGGCTTTATGTGGCACCACCAAATGCCCCCAGCATGGCAAACTCCTGGAGTACTACTGCTTGGATGATATGACCTGTGTGTGTGTTTCCTGCGCCATTGAAGACCAGCACCGCCTTCACAATATGAAAACCTTCTCCACAGCCCACAAAGAGCTCATGGAGAAGCTCACAGGTGAGCAGAAGGCCTTGCGGGTGAAAACTGACGATGAGAATGTGAGTCTGGAAAAGTGGGAGAATAGTGAAAGAGAGAAGCTGAGTAACTCCAGCCTGCGTCTAATTGAGGCTGTGACTAAGATGCGTGATATATCCCTGACCAGCGTCCGAACTTCAGTTTCTGCTCGGATGGTGGCCTTAAAAACATGCAAGAGCAGCATGCAAGTGGCGCAGAGCGAGAAGGACACCTTCAGATTCCTGCAGATGTATTCACAGGTGCATCGGGATGTGGAGGAGGCCAAGGCCGTGGACCTGAGTAAAGGGTTGCTGCCCGGCAGCGATCGTGACAAACTGGTCCAAGCGATACAACAGGATGGGGAAAACATGATGGAGCAGGCAGGCAACTTCTGGGGATCCTTGTTGACTCTGGTCGATCCTGACCAGGAGCTCCTCAGCACTGGTCCAGACCTGATGTTTGAGCCTCAGGTTTTCGGCTCCGGCATGTCACTGTCCAAAGACAACCGGACGGTTTTCTACAGTGATTGGATGGGGGAATGCACTGCCACTCTTTTGATCGGCAGTACCCAATCAGTTTCTAACTATCAGAGGTGGCAGGTCTGTCTTTCCAAAGACTTTGATTGGACCATTGGTTTGTGTGACAAAAAATCCGCAAAGGATTTGAAGAAGGGGCCCATCTATGGCCTTTGCTACAAAAATAACCAGCTCAGCTCTGTCTCGACAGATGAGGGTTTTGATGCATCATCTAATTCAAGAGATTTGGGGCTGCAAACCAAAGCAGACAGACAACTCCGCATTTCCTCTGCACTGATCACACATCAGGGAGATGAAGAAGATGAGGAGGCTGTGCCGCGACCTGAAAAGGTGGAAGTGTTTTGGAATTCTGTTGCTTCCTCGCTGTCCTTCTTCAGAAGAAGTGGACTGCACCGGAGGGAAGAAATAGTCTCGATTACGATGAGCATCAACAACTGGGACCTGGTCCCCTTTGTTCAACTGGAAATGGAAAATGCACGTAACAGCTCAAATTCTTCCCAGATTCAATGGAAGTGCCCCTGTGGAAGAGTTTACAACAAGGAAGCCAATCATTACAGACAAGGAAATACCAAGTTTACCTACAAGATGAACTGTCCCTGTGGAGAAATCCTTGGCAGTCGCTTCACAGAGGTTGTTTGTGAACTTCTGTAATTCGTGGGTCCCTGATGGTCACTGCTAATCAATATACAAAGAAGTACATGGGAAAAACCTCTGAAGGGAAAAGTCTTTTGATTTCGTGACATGAATAGAAATGTCACTAATTACAGTTAAGCTGTCAAATGGAAATGTAGTGCTATTGCATCAGAAATAGGCTCATGGTGTGATTTTTCTTTTAGTTTAAATATGCACATTATACACAATTGACAATATAATATCTGAATATCTTTTAATTGTACCGATGTTATTCTTTTTTTCGTGGGAATTGATTCTAATGTACGAAACCAGTTGTTTGATTAAACTGAAAAGCTTCTTCTTTTTTCTGCCGTCAAGTTCAAAGTGTTTGTCTCCATCTGCTGGTGGTGAACAAGTCGTCACTCTCACAAAGGAAATCTGTAGCTCTTGCATCATACAAACGTTGTGAATGATCCGATCATCAATAAAGTCAGAGAAATGAAAATGATGTGGACATTTTTTTTTATTGACTGGATAAAACGTTGAGGTGGGGGAAAGAAAATTAAAAACTGCATTAAAATCGTATGTTTTGGCAACATAAACATCATTTTCACACCAATGTGACAAAAATAAAATGAGGCGATCAGGGAAAACAGATCAAAGCTCAAATCATTAAAGTGCAAAACACAATGAGTGACGGAATGTCTGGGTCTTTTACAAACAGAGCTGTTTGACAATTAGTCTCGTAAATATTTAGGCTTTCTATATAATTTAGGACATTTGCTGTAATTTTACATTTGGATGACACAGGTTCTCAGTACGATCTCGGCACAGAGCCACATGCTGTTTATGGACAAACACAGATTTGCATATATGTGAGAACTTGTAAGGACCTTGCATTGGAATGATGAGACAGTGGACATGCACAGAGCTGAGGAGTTACTGCTCTAGCTTGCATCTCACTGTGTAGAGACAATGATGTCACCTGAAAGCTCTGTGGCTTGTATGATCAAACAGCAGCTTCATTTAAATGAGTTTAATGATTCATTGACTGGAAATATGGAGAATGTTTCCTCTTTTCATTCCCTCTCCTCTCCCTGAACGTCTGCTCTTGCTCTATGTAACCAGGAAACTTTGGAAATATGAAGAATTCTATGCAGAGTTTAGTGGATTTGTTACAGCAGCAGCTCTTCTGCTTGAGGAATGTAAAAGGCACAACACGTCGACCAAAATGCATCGGCCATCACCTTTTTAATTTATCTGCATTCATATGCAGAAAGCTGTTAATAGAGATTAGCCAAAATGGCGGCTAGACAAAAACACCTACAAAAATATCGCTGACTAATGGACTGTCTACACAAAAGCCCCAAAGTATTGGCCGTTGCCCCCAGAGGCTGATTCGTCATCAGACGATAGCCGATGGGCTGTGAGAATACAGATTCAACAGAATTATTCACCACATATGGCTGCAGAGGGCGCTGTTGCTAGTAAAAGTAAAAGTAAAAGTTACATAGAATGGCTTTAACATTTGGAGTCTAAGGCAGGTCAGAGTCTGTGTGTTTAAGATACTAAAGTTGCATTAAAATAAAAAATAATTTGACTTATGTGTAAAAAAAAAAAGGATAAAGAGGGGAATATTTAAGTATGAATATGAGTGTGTTCACTTTTGTAACAAACAAAGAGCACAGACTGGCAGTGATGCAGACTTATCCATCGATCTGACGCAGGATGGAACTGGACATTCAGCAGTTGCCAAAGACAGTGTTGAGCTGCTGGGTGACCCTGATGAAGGTGGTCCTGCGGCTCAGCTCCTTTAGCTTGGCCGCCCCAACATAGGTGCAGGTGGAGCGAACCCCACCAAGGATGTCTCGTATCGTCACGTCCACCGGACCTTTGTAAGTAACTTCCACCGTCTTCCCCTCTGACGCCCTGGATGGGAAGAAAAACAGAATACTAGCGTTACCCTCAGGTTTAGTGATCAATACTGACAGGAAATCATCAGGAGGACCAACAGATTGTTCCCTTGTATACCACAATAATGGTGACTCTGACCTGTACTCGGCCACACCACCCGCATGCTTCTTCATCGCTGTGTCGGAGCTCATTCCATAGAACAGCTTGTATTTCGTGCCGTTTTTCTCAATGACCTCGCCCCCACTCTCAGAGTGTCCCGCCAGCATACCCCCCAGCATCACGAAGTCTGCTCCAGCACCTGAGGGGCACATTTAAAGAGTCACACAAACAGTGAGAGGTCCGTTTTAACAGGAAGAATTCTTAGCATTGGATGGAATACGCTATCAGATTGAAAAAACTACTACTAACCAAAAGCCTTTGCGACATCTCCTGGACAAGTACATCCCCCGTCCTGTGTGCGAGAGACGAGAGGAGCAAATATTCATATTGTGAACAGAGATGTTGAGAGTGCTATGAAACTTCTCATCCAACTCGGATTTTAAACATGTCAAATGATTCCTTTGACATTAATTCTGCACCTGATTGCATTATTGAGATATTATTATAGATGAGAGTCGCTTACAGAGATTATGTGGCCGCCCAGTCCGTGAGCTGCATCTGCACACTCTATCACGGCACTTAGCTGGGGGTAACCCACCCCTGTCTTCTTGCGGGTGGTGCAAACAGAACCTGTAGAGGAAGACAGAGGCAAGATGATGTTTAAACAGGAAACAGGTCTGTGCCAAATGAATAGTTGTTGCTGCACAGCATATATATTTCCAGAAAGAAGGTATGTGATAGTTTGCAGGTTATGTATTTTCAAATACAATTAAGGTTCAACGTGTTCTTAAACCTGGTGTGATACATTTACAAATTAATGTTGAAGTGCCAAAAGTCATTGCTGTTTTTGAGTTAAGATATAGTGACAGACTATTGTGATAACCTCCGGGTTTGTTAAAAAAAAAAATTCTATATTAACATCTGTTCGAGGAAACGAAATGATAATGTTCCCTCTTGATGTGGAAATGTGTGTAAAAAGCTGTGATCACCTGGTCCGATGCCTACTTTGATGATGTCAGCCCCGGCCAGGATCAGCTCCTCCACCATTTCTCCAGTCACCACATTTCCTGCCTGAGCAAAATAAAAATAAAATAAAAAAATGTTGTTCAACATCTGTTCCTTTTTCCCCAACCACGCTGTCATTTAAAAGGTATCAAACAGAAATCTACTGACCATAATAGTGTGTGTCTGGAACTTTTGCCTGACTTCTTTGACGAAGTGGACAAAGTGTTCAGAGTAGCCGTTCGCCACGTCAACGCAGATGTACCGCAGCTTGGGCACTGCCTCCAAGATGGAGGAGATCCTCTCAAAGTCACCGTCGCCGGTCCCTGAGCTGACTGCCACACTCTGGGAGGGTGAACAGAGAAGACAGAAAGAGAGAAGTGTCACCAACACGACCATTCATATAAACTCCCCCAAAATAAAGGCCTACGTCACAATAAACACTTTGAATACCTCCACACACTCGGGATGCTTCGCTGCAAACTCCTGCCAGTCGTCCACAGAGTAATGTTTGTGAATCGTGGTGAAGAGAGTGAACTGGAGGAGCAGACAAGGAACGACACATCAATTAAGATATGTTCGCAGTGAAATATTGAAGCAAGGAAACTTTCCTGTATTATCAGTGTTGCTGAGAAGAAGCGGCTGAAAAAGTCACATGGTTCACATCAGTTGTGTAGATGGTGCAATGACATCTAAATGCCACTGGGGGCACCATAAGTGATTTGTATACGACAGCCCGTGTCACGCAAAGCCGACCTGGTGCAGGGCCAGGGCCATCTCAAAGGTCCCCACAGTGTCCATGTTGGCAGCGATGATGGGGATCCCTCTGTAGCTGCCCTTGGAGTTCCTGAAGGAGAAGGTCCTCATCAGGTCCACCTGAAATAAACAACAAGACTTTAGCGTGCCTGATATTTACATCACCATACCACCAGGGGACTCTAACTCCGTACAAGCTCAGTCTCAAGTGCAAGGAACAGTTTTCTTCAGTTAAGGTGATGTTAGGCTGAATTTGAAAGTGTCCCACTATTGCCTTTTGAAATGAAGTCATTCTTCCCTGTCTCCAAAAATAAATGGCTCCAGTTTCATCTCTTTTGAAGAGAACAGTGAAGATCAAAGTACTTGTGACTCAACAGGGTTTAGAGAAACTTGTCCAGGTGTTAATCTTCAGTCAGACTTCTGTAATGATTACTTTACAGGTCTCTCTCAGTGAATTGTTTACATTTCTGATCTTCTGCTATGTCATGAAAATATGAAAGGACAACAATATGTCTTTGTTTTTTGAACAGCTCTGAAACGCCAGTGAGGGTCTGTGGTTCCTCATGTGGGATTCAGGAAATGGAAACATCTGCGTCTGGGTCAGTAGGGGTTTTCACGCCCTGCCTGTACCCACCTCGCTCCGGGACTTGAGCGTGCTTCTCTTCGGACGGAGGAGCACATCCTTGAAGTCCAGCTTGATGTCGTTCTCAATGCGAGGCATCTCTGAAGCAGCGAGAGGGAGTCGACGAAGAACGGGGGGAGTGGAGCAGTTGGACTTGGGATGTGAACCTGTGAGGAACAAGAAAAAAGATGGAGGTCAGAGGTCAGGAGGACTTTTGGGGGTGGTGTGTCACCTTCTTTTACCTCCCTTCACTCTCTCTCTCTCTCTCACACACACACACACAGAGAGAGAGATCAAAGGACACAAGCAGGCACAATGACGTGGAAAATGACCCAATAAAGGCGAGTATCCATTTTGTAACTACTGCAGCTGTAATAACTACTTTATAGTGATTTAATAAAAAACACCTTTAGCTAACTGGAGGTTCAATAAGGCTGCGTACACGCTACTGGAAATGCTACTGCTAATGCTATTTACACTGAACCACGCAGGCTTCTTCAGCCCTGATGTCAAAACTCAAGGTTACAGGAGTCAACGTTCAGCCCACGCGTGACCTTGACGCTACCATTAGCTGCTAATTAGCCGCATAGGTAAAGTAGTTCGTATATTTAGCTGAACAAAGTGTTTACCTTTAGAAAAAGTGACGTTAGTGTGTGTGCGCCGCCGCCTCCTCTCCTGTCCTGTGGGGGGAAGCTTTAAGGGGGCGGACACCTGCTGACAGCCGCCTTGTAGTTTCTAAAGCGCCTCAGCCCGTCGACGCCGCGAGGCTAAAAACTACAAACTCTACTTTACACCACGTCGTGCTGATGCCGTGATAATTTGATTACAACCACAACGTCCACGCTAACGTGAGAATAAACGTCGACGCCGCTGTTTTTGCGTGTTTATGACGCCAAACAACGACGTCATAACCCGAAGCGGAACCTTTGTCACACGGAAGGGGTTGCGACGGGATCCACTGAGGAGGAACACAGGAAACACCCGTTGAAGATCGAGTCTCTTCATTCTCCGCTTGGTTAAATCGTAGATTCGTTGAACTCGTAGTCAAACCGCCCCAGTGGATCTGACAAGAACGAGAGAACAGCGATGCTGATCAAAGTGAAGGTACGACACAGCGTTAGCAGCATTAGCAGCTAGCCTGTCATGTCTAACACTGAGCCCCTGGATTGTGCTCGTAAACAAACTAATGTATTTGAATGTATTTCCACCGCAGACGCTCACGGGGAAGGAGATAGAGATCGACATAGAGCCCACAGACAAGGTGCACGTGGATCCTTGGCTTCCTCTCGTATTAATACACAGTTAGTTTAGTCGTTCGGAGTACTCACGTGTACTCGTGTCTGTGCAGGTGGAGCGGATCAAAGAGAGGGTGGAGGAGAAGGAAGGGATCCCCCCCCAACAGCAGAGGCTGATCTACAGTGGGAAACAGATGTAAGATGGATGACACATCTCATGTTATTATCAAAATCAGTGGTAATTATGTATGTAAAGATGTTATTAATGATAGCAACAACAATTCATATACAAATAACAATAGTAGAGAGAGAGAGAGAGAGAGAGAGAGAGAGAAAACACAAAGTTCGTGACACGTAATAAGAAATAGAAAAAAGAAGATGCATGTCTTTATATTAATAGGAATTCATTCATCTTGGAAATACCTAAACTGGCTGCAGAGTGCAAGCTTTAAGGCGACACATGTTTCTTCATATCCACAAAGCTCACATAAAACATAAAATGTTGCCATTTATTTCTGGCTATTCCAACACGATGATCCCTTCCGTCACTGTCAAAATAAAACAGTGTCATGTTCAGTTTGCCTTAAAGAAGTATTTCTGCTGTCTCACGTCCCTGCATCCTCTCTCCTCTCTTTCCTCAGGAACGATGAGAAAACAGCGGCAGACTATAAGATCCAGGGAGGCTCTGTTCTCCACTTGGTCCTTGCGCTGCGAGGAGGACAGGTGCTCCACTCTCCCAGAAGCCTCCACACCAAGCCTGCATTGTAGCCATCACTTTGAACCCTGCCTTAGCTTTTGCAATGCCTACACTGAGAGGATACACTGAAGACACAAAGCCGGGGGGTCAGAGAGTCACCTGGTGGCACTGGGGGCAACACAGCGCCAGTATATGAGGTTCTGTTTGTGGTCGCCCCTTCCCTTCAGTCAGAAATGCGTTGGCTGCAAATGTTTCACTCGCTGTTCTAGCGAGACACTCTATGTTAAAGCGAGGCCGGCAGAAAAAAAACTTCAAAATTAAACAAGCTGTGGACTAGATTCACAACCCAGAGTGTATTTGGCTGCTCTGGAAAACTTATGGCTTTGTTTTATTTCTACAGAAGCAGGCAAGGCTGGGTTTCCCTGAGTATTTACGAAGAGATGAGGCACTCAGTTTTAAATTTGCATCCGCACTGAATCGCAAACATTCATAGATGTCACTCCCCAAACGTGTCTGCTTTTTTTATTCCCTGGGAAATCAGTGAAAAGTTCCAAAAAATGCCTTATCTCATAATGCTGTGGAAATTCGCAGAAAAGTATTCAGCGTTTTTTGCGTAGTGCTGCTGACTCACAAGCTAACAACCAAACGGACAGGGGTGAAAACATAACAGTAGCATAAAGGTGCTGCAGGGAAACCCCCACTTGTATCACAGTCTTCAGAGTGTGACACAAACTAAGGTTTACTTGTTCTGCTTCATAAATTATTTATTCTATTTTCTACAAATTGCCCAAACACATGTAGTGTAATTATCTAAAGCTCCTGTATCAAAAGTAATTTTCTCCTAGGCAGCAACCATGTAGCTCTTTCAGATCGGTGAAGGCTGGTAACGTTATATCTAAAAGAATAGTTTGACGTTTTGGGGAAATACCAAAAAAAAAGTTGACAGATTCATGTGGATTTATTTTAGTTTTCGTGCTGATTTCACACTTTTACTTTTACTCTTGCGAGAAGTTGAGGAGTTTGCCAAATAGGGTTCTGTCTGACAGCGGCTTCAGATGCTGCTCCGTTGTTCAGAGAGCAACGCTGACCTTTGGGATTGTTTTTGTGTTTGCTCCTCCCCTCCTACACAACTGTGTGAAGCTGGCCTATGCTGTGGATGTGAGTAGAATAAAATGGTTTTAATGCTAAAAAACGCCTCACGATTGCCATTCTGTGTTGAACAAAGGAGACAGAGAATTCTCGCTCACATGTGTATATTTTTGAAATTCTTTTCACACAA
Source organism: Hippoglossus stenolepis (assembly GCF_022539355.2). NCBI lineage: Eukaryota > Metazoa > Chordata > Actinopteri > Pleuronectiformes > Pleuronectidae > Hippoglossus > Hippoglossus stenolepis. The sequence goes on along the minus strand of NC_061505.1, from coordinate 4,441,877 downwards.
ACACACACACCACCAATATGTACATTTACAGTTTGAACACAGTATATAGACATGCGTTGGAGACGTATCTCGGTACGGTAAGTCGACTGCAAACGGCCTGAGGCAACGTTAATTACAGACCAGTGTGACCACACAATGATTTTGGATTAAACCCTTCTCCTCAGGCGTCGTGTGGTAGTGGGATGATGCATTGCTGAAGAGAGACAAAATACATATTGCCTGATACAACAGGAAACTTCATATTTCCTCCACTTTGAAGGACTGGTTTGGTCTGAATTAAAGCAAAACATGGACGTTGCAGCAAAAGAAAGTCCGACACGAGTCAAAGACTCCAGCACTGTTGTGATGCAGGATATGGCACAAAGTTGCAGCATTTGATTTCTGAGGTGGAGGCAGTTCCGGGCCTCATTTATGCACAGTCAGGGTCTGGCTAAGACTTGGAGTGAAATTTAGCAAATTGAATGTCCTCTCATTATTTAAAGCAGTACAGAATTTAATCACATTATCTCTCATGATTTGACAGTTGGATTCAGATAAAGACAGGGAGCATTTACTTAAATATAAATGAGGCCCTGAATTACAAATTCAAACATTAGTCAGTGGTTTTTATTTACTTAGACAAAAATACAGACTGTCATGAAATCTGTGCATACTGTAATTACACAATAACCGTACAGGCACAGAACACAATCATTGTAGTTGTAGAGACATCCGAGACACCCTGTTCCCCTCAATAGTTTAATAAGAGCAACCTTTACAGTACTGGCCAAACTTTAATGATACTTGTTGTAGTTAGTGAACGTCTGAGTGTGTTCGTCTGTTCTTCTGAGTGGATTAGGAGCACCAGTACAAACATTTAGCATGAACAGACTGGAGTACAAGAAGCGACGAGTCGGCTCTGTGGAGATTTGGCAGTGGCGATGCCCTGAGACACTAACAGTTTATAGAAAGACTGCAGACGTTAAGTTATATAATGTGTGAAAGAGTGTTGTTACAATAATATGCAGCGTAAGTATGGATACTCTAACCAGACGACAGACTGGGGTCAGTCCGGGGTGGCATGTTCAGTTCTTACTGGTGCCTGTGCTCACATGGCGGGACATGATCATTTCTAGTGAACTGCACCAATCAAAAAAATATTTTCTTTTTATGTAAAGCTCTTTTTTTTTCCTTATCTACACCCTAAATAAAGCACAAAATAATATCTAAACACATCTACGTGTTGAACTACAGAAATACTTGAAAGACAATCAATGCCTTTAAAAAAAAAAAAAAAAAACAGTTTTCACACGGGCATTCACATGTGTCGGTGTAGGGAATTGCACATAAACAATGCAAATGGTGGTGAAAGGTAATGTGAGTATCCTAGTCGCCTACGTCCTAAAGTGTTAATGGGTTAATTCTCTGCGTAGTGTCCATGCGAGACCTCGAAACTCCTTTTCTGTTGCTAAGCGTGAGGATTAACCACCTCTCTACAGTCAAAACTGCTACAATGGCACCCAAGTACAGAATACATCCTAATTAAGGCAATTAACAAGAATTGTGCATCGTTAACCTGCACACTTACCCACGCAAAACACAGATCCCACATCAGCCTTCTGGTGTACAAAGCTTTGCAGGTTCAAGAGTAAAAAATAGGCCCATTTGAATATGATGCTGAATTAAACAAAAAAAATAGAGAGAAATATCAACAAAACTAAAATTACCATATTAAAACTAAAATAACATCAGAGGCAAATGATATCGACAATTGTCACAATTACAAAAAAAAAGAAAGAAAAGAAGAGACATTTTGGAATCACAGTCACGTTAAAAAACAAACACAACAGCACTCGCGCCGACATTGAAATGATTTGATCTGGATCTTATTTTCTGCCTCGACGACCAGAATGCAGCTTTGGTGTGTTGAGCGGACGACGAAGCAAACTTTACAATGTGGCAACAAAAAAACAAAAAGAGAAATAAAGGTGTTTGCACAGGCGTCACAGTCTTTTTGATAGTAAAAAACAAAATAAATAAAAAATGTTGCTCTTACAGTAGGAGTGTGCAGAGTGTGTGGCGGGGAAGAGGGGGGGATGATGATGATGATGATGATGATGATGATGATGATGATTAAGAGTAAATTGTCTCAGCGTGTACTGAGAAGTTGGAAGGTGCTAACCTTTCTTTATTGCACTTTAAAAAGACCCAAGATAGAAAAGTTTGAGGTGATTCTAAAACATCTCACACAATATTTGGCAAAAGAAATGATCGATCAATACGCTTCTGAAAACCAAATAGGAAATCTTAAAGGCAATGTGTGTGTGTGTGTGTGTGGGGGGGGGCACAGGTGTCGATCAGTAAATCCACTACAAACTGGGATGTACTGCATGTTTGCATGTGTCTCTGTGTGAGTGTGCTCCCACATGTGCGTCTGTTTTTCACTTGTTTGCTTGCAGGGGGAGGCGGGGGGGATTCTAGCAGTCCGCTGACTTGTGGTTGTCGCCGTCGTCCTTGGACAGAGGAGACATGGCTTCCTTCATTTCCTCTCCGTCCTCTCCGCTGCTGCTGCTGCTGCTGGTGACGGCCGGATACACGACCACACAAAACTTCTGGCCCAGGTATGTCATCTTGTCTGGAAGGAAACGATAAAAAAAACGGTTTAGGACGGGGGCAGTAATGAGCTCTCAAGTAATAACAGCACGTGTGTGGGAAGAATTAGTTATCGCTTTGGATGTTAGACAGATGGATGGATAGATCAGATAGATGGATGGATGGATGGATGGATGGATGGAACTTGGTCATAACTTACCAACGAAGCGATTAAAGCACTGTGGCTTTTTGTCCCAGTAGACTCCCAGGAAATAGACGGGCACGCCGGTCAGCATGATGGCGAGGCCGATGCCGCACACCAAGGGCTCGGAGTAGAGGGAGAAGATGAGCAGGAAGGCCCAGAAGATGAGGTAAATGACCGGCCATATCAGGCTGATCTGGTGGACGGGAACAAAGTAACACGGTCAAATACAGAGTCAAATCTGACATTACACATCAATTACACCTGAATGCAAAATACTGTAAAGCACATGAACAGACCTTGATTGGCCGGTGCATGTCGGGCTGTGTGAAGCGCAGGACAATCTGCCCGGCAACTGTGACTCCATAGAAGAGGTAGTTGATGAAGCCCACGTAGTTGATGAGGGTGTACATGTCACTGGTGCACAGCATAAGTAGAGTGGACAGGCACTGGGGGGGTAAGAGGGGGTGGTTTAAGGTTTTTTTTCCAGTCCAGGTCACGTTATAAGAAGAGAGTGAGTCTGAAGGAGAAGATACTCACGGTGAAGAGCAGAGCAGGGATGGGAGTGCAGCGTTTCACGTGAATCATGGCCAGCAGACTGGGGAGGTGGCCCTCTCTGGCTCCGGCAAAGAACAACCTGTGAGAGTAGTGAGAAAAATCAAAGAATCACACTTACGATCGACAACCTGCTTATTACCTGAGGCTAAATCTGAGTTATTCTGTTCTCAGGAGGAAGAAACCCAGATTCTAAGATTGTCTACAAACCTTGAAGATGTAAAGAGGGAACCGTTGACTCCCCCGAAGGTGGAGAGAGCCACAGAAATGGGCATGATCCACGACATGACTCCCAGCAGCTTCTCACCAAACGTCTGCGATGGAGGACGAAGGTTAGAGGATGGATGAGACACTCGCTCATGCTGCTGATCTCAACCTGTTTTTTTATCATGTTCATCACCATAAAGCAACTAGTCCTGTATAAAAGATTGACTTGCATTGACCAACGGGGACCACTAGGGGTCAACAGAGTCTTTTTACTATCAGTGTGCGTTTGAATGAAATCGCCAGGACCACCCTGCATCACAATCACAGCCACTCACCACGGCAACGGCGTTTGAGGCGAGCAGCTCCTGAGGACTCATGGCCGTGACATAGGCGATGTTGGCAAAGACGTAAACGAAGGTCACGAGGGGGATGGAGATGAAGATGGCGCGGGGCAGGTTCCTGCAACGAGACAATTCAAAAAAAGAAAGAAAACTTGAGTTGACAGAATCTGGAGAGAAGGAGGGAAGGGTGGATTTGAAGCAGGAAATTAAAAGTGGTACTTTAGGTAGAGGTGTATTAACGGATACCAAAGTTATTAAAGAAAGGTAAGATTGTAAAAAAGATAGATATTGCGGAGGAAATTAAAAGACAAACCGTTTCATACACCGAGACATTAGTGGAGGTCAGAGGCCGGACAGGAGGAATGACAGTGAGGGTTTCTTTCATGCTAAGTTAAATAAATTTCAGAGAGCTTTAACAAAACGGATCAGGGATTAAACCGGGAGGCTTAGCCGGTATGCGACGGCTAATCACTGCAATGGCGACAAGCAGCTTTTAAACCCGCCATTTTCCAGTGGCAGTGACCCATTTAGTAGTTGTTTTCTGGACTCAATATTTCTTTATATGGACGAGGCAGAGCAAAGGGTCTTACACGTAGGGGTCCACCAGCTCCTCCGTGACGTAGTTGAGGAAGTTCCAGCCCCCGTAGGCGAAGGAGCCTTGTAGAAAGGCTAAGGCTATCAAACCCACGTCGTACTCCTGGAAGGGCTCGAAGGCGTTGGCTGGCTCCAACCAGTAGTAATCTCCTGCAGATCGTGTGAGAGAAGAGAATATATAATCCATTAAAACTCCATTATTGTGGTTTTCCTTAACGTGAATGACAGTGCCTGACTAAGAATGATGAACCCTCTGGTTTGGGGGGTAAACGGACGGATTTCCACTTGGCCGCCTGAGCGGAGTCCAGCTGATATGCATCATTTAATGCGATCAGTGTGTAAAAGAAGTTGCAAAAGTCGTTCTGCCAAATCCCTGTGAAGTGATTTCCACTGTGATCTCCTGTGACCGCAATTTCTATAAAAGATTTGACTTCACTGAGACGTTATCAAGTCCTCTGTTTGGGACTAAATGTCCAAATCATACGAGATCTTTAGAAATCTTTCCTTAAATCCCTTCAAGTAGGGAGCATGAAAATATGTCGACTCTGCTCTTTCACATATGAACCCAAATCTCCCGGTCGAATCAGCCTCTGGACTCTTCATTACCTTCAAACACAGAAATCCCTTCTTGTGTTATTACAGGGGCCTATAGTCATTGTGGCCCCTGAAATAACTGGCCCTCAGCCATGTTTGAATTGCAAACCCCCTACTGGCATGTGGATATTAGCGATGTGAGTTTTAACCCGAAAAAGGGGCCCGAGCAACTTGCTGACCCCGGTGGCGTCTGCAGGGAGTCTATACTGTCTGAGGACGTCCCCAGTGACCGCAGGAGTGTGTGTGTGTGTGTGTGTGTGTGTGTCTGTGGAATGCACCGTATAGACACATGCATTCATGGATGCACAGATGGCATGAGCCAGCTTACCCTTGCATATCTGCACGATGCCCATGATGATGATGAGGGCGAGGGCCAGCAGCTTGCCGGCGGTGAACATGTCCTGCACCCTGGTCGCCCATCTCACACTGGAGCAGTTCACCCACGTCAGCAACACTAAACAGACCAACAAAAAAATAAATAAACAATAAATAAAACACAATAAATACACATCAAATACATGGTTAGGTTTTCTTTTTTTTGGGGGCATTCAAATCCCAACACAGACAAAGTTAATGGATTTGATCTATACTGCTGGGTCCTGCAGGCCAGTGGGTTCAGGCCGACAGGGTGCCATTAGAAACGGGGCCCGTTTGACTGTGTGGGATTAAGATCATCACGTTAAATAACTCTGGAGCTGAGCTGCCACGGCAGGGAACAAACGGCAGATGCACATGAACAGACACGCGTGGCCCTTCTGCCCTGAGACAAACACGTAGTAGATGAAGGTTTTCAGACGCCGTGGAGGAGCTGACGGTGTTTTAAACTGAGCGAGTGGAAAAGTTAGGACTTAAACTGCCCGACAAACAAAGTTAATAACGGCAGCCAACAGGAAGAAGAGCTGCAGAGACAGCTTTCTCCACGAAAAAACAGGAAATGAAAGATTCTACACACACAATTCAGCTCATGACTTGATTTTTTGCACTGTATACACACGGGCGCAATAAACTCCCCCTGAATGACCCACTAAATACATCTGAAACCTCTTAATTCTTCAGTAAACAGAGTCGTTCTAGGAACCGCATGATCTTTTTTTGCGTCGAGTAAACACCTGAGGATACATTCTCCAAACCAGGGCGCCGCTCAGCTGTCGGTAAGCTGAGTATACAGAACAGGACGTGTTATGTGTGCGTGGACATTTGCTGAATCATGTGTGAGCCGGCTGGAAGATGTGACAGAGTTACGATCTCGTACTTGGCTCCTTATAGACGGACCCCGGGGACAAACCCACCCCTCCGTGTGTTTTTGAAACGATACACCTTGGAAAACCTTTTTCCGCCCTCCGGATTGAAATGAGCAGACTTATCTTCGGCGTCTGGTTTTTTGTTCGGTCTGGCTGCGGCTGGATTTGAAGGTCAATAAGTCATGTGATATCCCCGAGCGCTCTAATACTATATTCAGCACAGAAAAAGTCTGAACATCGGAGCAGATAAACACATACCGGAGCCCACAAACAACAAGGATGATCAGTGTGGAAGGGAAAAACAACCTCTCACCCACTCCCAACACATCTGCAAACAACCCCCCACACTCTGCAACAACTTGTTTTCCCCTGAAAGCTGCCTGACAACATCTGTCTAATTGACTCAAGATGAGGGGCGACATCACTCAGCCGGCTCAGCCAATCAAAAATCAGTTAAACTAAGGACAAACCAGAATCGAGCAGAGCCTGTCACAACTAATCACATTTTTGCTTCAAGACGCTGGTGGAAGTGGGTCAAGAGCGACAGGTAAATGTAGGTCAGAGACTCTAATCCAAACAAAAACACTGAAACTATTCAGAGCGGTGCCAAGGTTTACAATCCTTCTGCCAGAGAGGTTTTCACTCTGTTCGCTGACATGTATCTAAAAGAAAAACAGCAAAAGAAGAGCCGATAAACTGAGGACATTAACGTCTTTGGGGTGATCAATAAGTGGATCTTTATTCCTTTGAATTTCTATAATTCCAAAAAAAAATACAGTGACGACTGTGAGATTCGCCCCAGGGACGTGCTGAAGTGTGGATGTGTGAGTCGATGACAGCTCCAGTTCCTCCAGTTCTACCAGCTTGCTTGTACCAATTTGCTACTGAGCGCTCAACTGTTTGGGGATTTCTCTACGTCATGACATTTAAATCAAAATGAAAACGTTAAAACCATCTAATAAAGAGTGGGTGGCTCCTCGCTTCATTTTCAAATCTATGCAGAAACCAAACCCTGAAACAGAGACGTCCCCTATGTCCTCAGACAAGGCTGCTTCATCCCCTCTGTCCCAAACACGCACTTTAACGACAGAAGTGTTGGACATTCCTGTAGCAGTGGTTTGCAGTTTGCAGACATTAAAGAAGTTTTCCCTGTCACTTCTAAACGGGCAAAACTCATTCAGCTGTGATTTAAAAGAGAATAAAGGAGTTTTTGTTCCATTACAGTCGCACCAATTAGGCCTCAGCTCCCACAGGAAGACAGCGGTAATGGAAGAGAGGGGTGTTTATTTGACAGGTCAGTTTGGGGCATTCGCGGGGACCAGTCGCATTTCATAACCAACCACAAGAATTGCTTCACAGTGATGCGACAACACACACACGGGGACAATAAGCACACTCTTCCTCCGCAGCCAGGCCCGTCTCTCTTTCCGTCTGAAGGCCGCCTGCGGTATTTGACCGGTGAGTGTGAACTTCGCCGTAAGGATTAAAATCCTTCACCGTCAGCGGCAAACACATCCATTTGTTTTGACACGTTTCCTCCGCTCTAGCTGCTTCTGCCACCTCTTTCAAGAAAATATTTGTCCAGAGACGGTTGAAACTGGATGAACCGAGTCCTGTAATTCAATCTGGGACTGCTTTTAATAACTTGCGTGTTACTAACAGCTTTTCGATGATGAAACCAGCAGATTGAAGCTGCTGCAGCAAAACATCAGATCTGCTGTGTGCAGTATCTGAGACACTTTTTCCATTTTGTCCTGACTGACTTGTAACTGTCAGCACAGATTCTCTCTTATTATAGCTGAGGTCTACTGGCAGTTGTTCAACAACATCGTGTCTCAACAAGCAGCCTCAGAGAACCTTTGGGTCCCTTCTCCATATTTCTTGAGGCTATTCCTGTTCCTTCAGTGCCGCCTGATCAGAACTGAATCTGCGAGGAGACGCAGCTTTTGCTCGTTTCACCAAAGACAAAAGTGGTTTTAAATTGCAAAATGTTTTATCATATGAGATGTTTCATTTCCAAGTGCAACCATTCCCCCTGTCCGTTTGTTGGCTTGTTTGTTTGTGAACAGGATTACGCAAAACCTACAGGATGGATTTATAAGAAACTTGGCAGAAAGATGGAACAGGGATCAAGAAACAACTCATTAAATTCCGGGGTGAATCTGGATAAAGGAGCCGGATCTAGGAAACTTTTAAGATATTTCTCTTTTACCAATTATGTATCTTGATTAAAATAACCACATAGTTAGAGATCTTACATCTGAGTGGTGTGTTTTTCCCTGTGTCATCATCTATATATAACCCTTAGAGAGATATCTGCTGCTTTACTGTGAAACTATAGATCGTTGAACTTCTTTAGGCATCTTAAAAAATACGAAAGTAAAAATAATCTGAGGATTGGATGAGCTGTTCTCAATTTACAGACATATACAACCTGTGAAAAGGATTCAATTACTCCTTAAATGCCACTTTCTTTCCATTTCATTCTATTGCGTCATTGTGTCAGGACACTGAGGTGAAACTGCTGACAAAGCATGTGAAGAATGTCCCTTTAGGGAAATACAGCTGAAGTGAACACTGCTGACTTGACAAAAGTGAGACGGAACAGAGAAGAAGCTCTTGTCGATGCAAGGTGCAAATGTTAAAGATTGTGCTAAATCCCCATAATACAAATTCCTGTCATGATTATAACCTCTCAGGTTTCATTCAAGACCTGTAAGGTATATTCAAATATAATTTTTGCACTTGGTAATAACTTCATTAGTAAACCATGTTCTTGAAGTGAGTTTAAATATGTTTGCAGATTATATTTGAGTTGCTCGATGTTCTGGTTGATGCGTCACGTGTTACTCACGGAGGCAGACGGCAGCCAGCAGACGCAGGCCACTCTCCGGGGGGAAGCAGGTGGGGAACAGCGGCTGCAGGACGTAGTTGGAGAAGGTCAGTGCGATCACAGCCTGGTTGGTCGGGTAGATGACCAGCACGGCGATCCACAGACGCAAGAACCTGGAGCATAAAAAGAACAAAAAGGTTAGCAGGAGGAGGTGAGAGGTTGGGAGCAAGGGGAGGCAGGGGAGAAACCGCAGGGGGTCAGGATCAGACGCGGTGTGTAGGAGAAGCAACAGGTCCGAATAAACAGGGGGAACACATCACAGAGGTACATACACCATATACATCCTTCCTTCACAGATTCCCATTCAAAGCAGGGTATTATTAGTCGAGGGAGACAAATGCTGGGCCCCTATTGCATTAGCTATACAGCCAAATCTAATATAACGATAATCAATTAATCATATAAGTCATTTAAAAAATTTAAATCCCAAATATATGCTTGTTCCAGTCTCTTTAATGGGCAGATTTGATGCTTTTATTTCATGGTTTTGGACTTTTAGACAGACTGATTTTAAAAACATTCCATAGTTTGCCCTATTTTTGACCTGTGCAGCTGTTAGCATCTGTTTTTCCCTCCGTCATTTTGCAGAGGGAGGTGTCGGTGCAGAAGAGACGCAGCAGCAGAGACGGAGGGAGATGGGATAGAGCTGAGTGCAGCAGAGGAGCCCAGGGCCTGTTTCCCCCAGAATTCTCCGAAAGCTTAGAGAGGGATCATTACACCTGACTGCGTTAACAGGATTGTGTCTCGCTGGAATGTGTGTGTGTGCGTGTGTGCGTGTGTGAGTGTGTGAGTGTGTGTGTGTGTGTGTGTGTGTGTGTGTGTGTGTTAAGTGTACATATTAACACCCAAAAGTTCAAACGCAGACCGATTGTGACTGAAACCTCTACCTAGACATTATTGTGTTTTTTTTTTTACTTTGACAGCTCTCAATTTCAAAATAAAATGCACTATTGTTCTACATATTTAGTTTTATTTATTAAACTATGGATTAATCTAACTAAGAGTCCAAGTAAAGTCATTACTAGCTAAATGCAGGATTGCATGGATTATTTTCGTGATGAATAATTGATTAATCAGTGAGAAAATGGGAAAATTACACATCTTAAGTTTCAAAAGCCCCAATTAATATATTCAAATAGTTTGGGTTTCGAGTGAGTCATATAAAACAAGACTCTCTTGAAACTAGAAAACCAGCAAACGTTTGTTCTACTTCTAAAAACCTGAGTAAAGGACCTTTGATACTTCATATCCCGCTTTCACAAACCTACCGTCGTCTCTAAACATAGCAAAGAGCCCCTGTACTTGAAACGCCGTCCAATCAAGTCGTCCTTGAGAGTACAACTTTACGAGAGCTTCCGCTTTTCTGCGAATCCAGCCTTCGTCCAGCTGCGGCGAGGTGATGTAAGTATTTCCGTCGCGGCAGGTTATTGACTTACGCGCACATGGAAATACGCATACACGGGGGATAAAGGCAACGGGACGGCAAAAAAACAAACACCCCTTGAACACGGTTTATTTATCCTCGACAGCGGGCACAGGGAAGCGGTGACACTTCAAACTGAGCATCCGAACTACAAAGTCCCTGGAGGTACAAGTACATTGATGTGTATTGATAGCTACGGTACAAAGGGACAAAAACAATCATTGGCTGTTTTGTCTGGTGGAATTCCTCTCCCAAAACACCCTGTTTATAACCCTGTGATAGTTTGAAAAAACAATCTGTGTTTACAGTCTGGGCAAAGGCAGAGTGTGTGTGAAATCGACGCCAACAAACGATATTGTTTTGCTCGGAAATTAAACTAGCGTGGTTCCCAAGCATTGACTGCGAGCGGCGTTACACCGTAGAGCCGTCCATTTATGGATGGACGGAAGGTGGATGTAGGTTGAAGGTCATTTTTAGACGAGAACCCCCCCACGTTAACGTCCCTAATCTGTAAGTTACCGCTTGTGAAACGTCTTTCGTCTGTGGGATCATCGAACAAATGAGTCTTTTGGCTCAATATCTCTTTACTTTTTATCTACAAGCTGGAGACCCCCCGCTTTGGATCAAGATGTCTGACCCGCATCAGAAAGCTCATCCACCGGGATAAAGAGAGGAAGACATGTTGGAATGCTCACCTAAATCCTTGTCAAATTTAATTTAATTGTGTGGGAGGCCCCTACGTCTTGAAAACTGGGTAATTCACTCACCAGACTGTACTTTTGACCTCTAGCGTTTAGGAACGTGTTTTTCTTGAACAAATATAAAGCACAAAATATTGAACTCATACGAAATATTAAACATCTCCCCTTCTATCGCGTATTTTAAAGAAAGTTGTCACATTTTTAAGTTCGCTCTTCTCTCGCAGTTCACAATTTAAAATCAAATCATGTTTTGCAAAAGTATTCTTGAAGTGATGACAGAGAACTAGATCAGGTGGAAACCCCAGAGAAACCCACCTACTCCAAAAAAAAAAAAACCCCTGCTTCCTTCTTGTTGAATCAATATGTCATGTCCTGTGATGTAGTGAGACTCGAATCACACCCTTAAGGCTCATGTGTAAAAACACCTGAACTCCCCCGTTCGCGTGTTTCCACCCACACGCTGACCACATCCACCTCTGTGAATGTGTGGTGTTTGCTCACCCAGCCAGGCCTCCGAAGATGTCCTTCACGTAGGAGTAGTCTCCTCCCGACTTGGGGATGGTGACGCCCAGCTCGGCGTAGCACAGCGCCCCGATGGCGGTGATGACTCCGGTGATGATCCAGACGATCAGGGCCACGCCCACGGAGCTGGCGTTCTCCAGCACGCCCTTCGGACTGACGAAGATACCCGAGCCGATAATGTTACCTGGTGGAGGGAGGACAGAGAGGAGTCAGGTTACAGCACAAACTGAAAAGGAGATCGGTTTAGACGTCGCAGGAAGTATGACTAGTTCTGGATGAGTCATATCTGAGAAAATAACGTCTGAAATACACGGGAATTTATTAGGCAAAGAATCAAATATGTGCTATCCAGTAGCATCATGGGAAGTCTGGTATCTAGGATCTAATATCTTGAAGCTTAGGGAATAAAAACCAGTTGATCTCCGCATCAATTGAGCCAATTGTGACCATTATTTTGAAAACGGTCCCTGGCAAGACCCAGAACTTAGGTGCAAACTGAATTGCTGAACAACCCCTTTATCAGCAGTCACTCTCATTTTCCTTCAGTGGGTTTTAAAGGTTATCAAGACGCTTTTCCAGTTACAGGACCATGTTTTTGTGTATTTTCAACACGAGAGAGGACTGTGTCGACGGGAAACAGCTGGAAAAAGAGAAAACCGGACAGGAAAAAAGAAAAATGAGAGAGAGAGAGAGAGAGAGAGAGAGAGAGAGAGAGAGAGAAGTGAACGGGGTTGGAAGAGTGATGAAGCAGGCATAGTGGGAACCTGCAAACTGCTGACTTGGCAAAGAGTTATGAGGAGATGGAGCAAAACAGAAAGCGGGTGAAGGAGTTCAAAGAGGGATGTGGATGCAGAAGTGAGGCGAGGGTGGTGGTGGTAGGGGGGGGGGGTGGATAATAATGCCCTGACATACTCAATGAGCGTCAGAGCTCCTGGCAGTTTACACAGGAGCTGAGAGACCGAGGGTCGGGTTCAGGTCCGACATGAAAGGAGCCGCTGCTCTGACAAAGCGGAGGTCATCAGTGCGCTTGAACTCGGCGGCGGGTGATAAAGGAAAAGGCATCGGGGTCAAAGGCTGAAGGTTTTGAATCGTAACGGGCTGATTGGATGACAAGTGGAGTTTTACAGTACAAAAGTCAAAGGTGTGAATGATACCGGAGAGTGAAAAGCATTTGTACATCTGCAAATCATTTGTAGCTGCAGTTAAAATACGACAAAGGCCAATAAATAATTTCTCTCTGTATATGTCCCCACTCTATAAGTCGCCAGTATATAGTCAGGCTGCTTTTACATACAAGCGTAGAAGTGCTGATATAATGGGTCACAAATTACATTTAAAATGCAACTAATGGAGAAGAAAAATGATTTCTCGGTTAAACTGCTGACGACTCGTGTTCATACTGAGGCCACAACCAGACACTGCTTCATTTTTAAGAATCGATAAGCTAAAAATAATGGGAACCACTGAATCAAACCTCTATGAATGCATCGTAAAGCTCAGCAGATTTCAACTCAAGCAAAACCATGTGCTCGACTGCGGCTTGACACATGCAAACATGTTCAACTTTAACAGACTCCACATGCGTGCAAGGGCAGCTGCTCACTTATGTAACTCCTGCTGCAGGTAAAAGGTAAAAATGTGACAAACAAACCATCCCCATTTTTATGGTCAGGTCCATGTCGAAGGTCAGGCCCTGACCTTTGACATCTCAGCACTTGTTGCTCTTGCCAAGTCGCCGTTGAGCGTCTGCAGAATAACGTTTTAGGACGTTTTCAAAGGCAGGTAAAGGTGAACATGCTGTGGGGAAATGCTGGGTGTGTCCCTGAGTTGACTTTTTACACGAGGTTGTTTTTTAAAGGGAGCGAACAAATGTGCACGCTTGCATGTGTGAGACACTAATGCTGACTTAGGTGGAATCTCGATGTTTCCTGTTCTTGCAGTTGTTTTTTTACATCCTTTTGTCTCCAACCAGGCCAGAGGGGAACATCTTTTTTTTTTTTTAAATGTGCTGTTGCTGTATTGGCTCTTGATCCTGATCTGAGAACTTAAAGAAGCAGAGGATAAAAAAGTCTGAACGTCCAGTGTGTCCCCGTCTGTTTCACGTTTCCAAGCTAAATCTCTCTTTTTACAGCCTCTCACAGGATACTGTGATATCGTCCATTGTTGCTGGATTGTCTCACAGAGGAAGAGGCTCGGTCTCAGACATGCTCCCTGAGCACATTTCTGTTCCTCTGGGACTTTGTTTGATGTGACAGCAACAGGCTCCACTTCAGACTCTTATGGGGGATGTGATCTTTTATAGGATTTGCATTATAAATGTATTCATACTTTTATAGTAGCATTCGTGTGGCATTTTTGTCTTATTTGTCTAAATGTAAATCATCATTTACCCACATTTTCTACATTATTCTCCTCCTGACTAACGACTGAATGTCACCACTCGACGAAACGCCAGCTGTGAATATTACCAAGCATGTGGGTGTTTGTTCAGCGTTATGATAAAACCCTAATCTGCCTGTATAAAGCCCTGTAAGAACAGTTCTTATGTTTCCTGTCTGTGTTAATAAATCCCTGTTCAAACAGCCACCGAGCCAAGTCTCGCAAACAGGCTTGAGTACATACATGTGTGAAATTCTCCCATTAACAAGAGGCCAAATCACAAATTCTGATAACGAACTCAAAGCGCCTTTGCATTTTGGATCTAAACAATAAAATCATTTAATCTGCTAGTTAAGGATTTAGGCTTTGCAGCGTAATTCAATTTTACAAGAGGCTACGATTGATGTGAATTGTGGCAATTCTATTACAAAACACACAGCTTGGAGTCCAGCTCAGACGGAGCTTAGCTAATAAAACAGCATTATCAGGGCGGGGACTTCTTCCACGTGGCCAAAAGTTCACTTCTAATTCTGATTCCTGGCTTTGCACATTTCTGATTCTTTGTGTGTGTGTGTGCGTGCGCGATAAATGCATGAACCTCACAATAGCCAACGAAGCTGTTTGATGTGCTCGGGCCCATTTCGTGGAAACCCAGCGGGGCATGTTCGCTGCGAAGGGATCAGACGAGTCACCTGAGCTCACGTCTCCCTCGCACATGACAATGTGAGCTGAACGAGCACGAATGAATGACTTGGTCAAGGACACAATCCCCCGAGCCAAGAACAGTCTGGTGACTAAACGTCAAAGTGCACGGACTCTGGACGGCCATAAAAAAATCTAACTTGTGTATTGATAGTCAGTAGACAATGGGGTGTGATGTATTTCATCATGATGCACTGAAGGGTGGAGTGGAAGCATGCACAGGGGTCGCTGGTTTTAAGAGGCTTCTTATAGATCTGTCAGCATTTGCAAGGATAAGAGAACAAGATAACTGCCCCGGAAAAGGTGTAAAAACATCCATAAAAATGTGCATGAACTGCAGCAGAGCAGGAATGAGGCCTTCACAGTGCAACCTCAAGGACTCCACCTTGAGAAGGAACAAGGTCTTCTCAACAACATTTCACAGACAGGGTTGTTCTTCACCTCTCACTCTCACTCTCTTTCTCTCTCTTTCTTTTAGCCTCTTTTAGTCTCTCTCCTCCCTCACGCAACAAACCCACTTGGGAATCCCCCACAAGAGTGGAGTGAGTCATTCCCTCCACGCTCCTCATCCTGTGAAGGTCAACGGTAAGAGCACAACCTGTGGCAGGTTTCACCTCTGTGTGGATTTATCAGGTGTGTGATGGTGTTACATCTCAACGTGCTGGTATTGACTGGACACTGTATTTATCCTTTTAAACCCAATTATTACATAGTTAAGTGCAAGTGTTAAGTTTCAGTACTTTGATTATTAGGGACAGGTTGTCTGTGTTGTTTCATTTGAGTTTAACTCATCCGATCGACTTCAAACTTGGCGGGTAAAAAGGGAAAGAAAGTAAAAAGTTGGAACTAGACCGAATACCAGAGCAGTGCAGCACCTGGACAATTTACTTGAAAAGGGGAAAAACTAATTAATAACTTCACAAACTGCTGTGGCTCATGTGTCTTTTAAAGAGTCACTCGATGACTTCAGTGCTATTTAGTTTCAGTAATTCCACGAAGCTGACAGACCTGCAGGGGACAGATTAAAGAGACAAGCTTCTGAACTGCTGCAGCAGATGCAAAAATATCCTGGTTTCAAACTCCACAATCACTGCAGCCCACATTACCCACAATGCAAATCAATGTGAGCCCCTTGTGACATCACTAGGGTCTATTTTAGCAGACTACCTCCCCCTTTAAAGTTGTATTTCTCCATCCAAGTCACCAAAGATCAGGACCACACCGAATGAGACTAAAAACTTTTCTAACTCTGAATCCTCTGAGCATCAGAGACGAGCGAGGGCGGTGACATCATCAGCGCTGGCCGGGTGACAGGGAGTTGATGAAAGCTTCACTGATAATGAGAAATGTTGCAAGACAGCCTGACTATATGGCTTCGAGCCATCTCGGATTATAAAACTGAATGGTGCCATTTTATATATCTGAAACGTGCCTTTCATGCCTGTTCACTTTGGACCTTCTACTGTCTGTGGAAGTGTTGCAGCTGCAGGAGAATCACTCACTGGTTGTTAAAATACAACATCCCACAACAACCGCACTCATATTCATCATAAACTCTGACTAAATGGATTCTGACCTCTTGTAATTATCAATCTGGTTAATTTAACTGATTTGAATGTGTTTATTTAAAATAAATATTTTAGACTTAAAAAATAGGTCCAATACACTTATATCTTGATTTTCGATAACTGTATTTTCTGCAACCACTCGACATAACAAAATGTAGTGAGATAAACATAAAGAGTGTAATTAAATGAGTAGAGGAAACTGATCCCAGTGCAGTTTCAGTGACTGCTTGGATGAGTCTCACACTGGAACACAGGTGGTGGAACAGTTTGTTTCCCCACCTTATTTGGTCATTGTCACTCTCACACGTTAACACATGTAAAAGCTGAAGTGTTACAGGGTTAACAAGACAAATGATGACTGTCACTTACCAACAATGATGCCACAGGCGCTCACAAGCCCGATTTCCTTCTTGAGCGCGACGCCTCCTTCGGACGAGGTGTCTCCGGCAGCATCCTTGGCGGAGCCCGCCGTGCTACTGCGTTGTCTGGGGCCGTCCGTCATTGTAGTGGCTGTGATGGTCAAACCGCTTTGAGGCGATGTTTTAAAGTCTTCTTCTTACACCTCACGGCACCTGACGCCGCGCCCCCCCACCCCGTGCGCTCGAGTGTCTCCTCCGTGCGTAAAAGCCGCGTCCACCGCTAAACGTGCGGGTGATGCAACCTGTCAGCAACCTGTGCCCGTGGAGGTTTTATGTGGAGTATCCTGTTCTCACGGAGCCGGACTTGCGTCTTCAAGGTCACAGCTGAAGAAACAGCTCGTATCTGGTGCCCGGTGTCACAGGTGGTGCTACAGGTCACGGTCTACACACGCGCGTCAAGTCCTGTCGTGGAGCCAAACGCGCATATTCCAGTTGTCCCTGCTTCAAAACTGACGCAAAGGGAAGAGCTCAGTCCTGCGCTTTGCCTCCGAAGTGAACAACAAAAACAAAGAGTTTCAAACAGCCCTCAGTGTTTCCTCGTTCCAGGTGCGAGCTGAGGAGACAGAGACATCCTCTCTGCGCGCCACCGCAAGCTGCTCCAGTCCCGTGGCGAGCGAATAAAAAAAACAGGATGCAGTCTCCTCAAGTCGCTCAGCACCGGTGCCTAACAAAGCCGACCTGCGTTCAGCTGGAACAACAGAGGCTGCTTTAGAGTAAATACACATCTTCTGCCTTCATATGAGTACAGTAGCGCCGCCCCTCTCTGCGCTCACCCCGCCCACCCAAAGCCTGGGTTTGTTTTTCCTCCCTGGACCCTCCCATCATGTACACCCCCAATGCCATCCCACCCCTCAACCATCAGCTGTTCCTTCTGAATTCACTCCTGCTGCTGCTGCTGCTGCTGCTGCACCTTCCTCATGGAGGAGGACAAACCTGTCGCCCCCTGCAGACTTGGCAGCTCTGGCGTGGAGGGAAAGACGAAGCCTCCACTGACATGCCTTCTTCTCTGTTCCTCTCCGCCACTTCCTCTCACCGCCACCGCCCCATACTCTCCCTCATTCACACTTTATTATTCAACATTCAGCAGAGTCTAAATTTAGCCAGACTCTCTAGTCACTCTGCACACTGCAAGGCAGCCGGTGTGTGTTTCTGTCCCGTACGACTGTGTTCACATGGCATATAGGACAGAGAGACTCTTTATGCAGAAGCCAGGCTGCTATAGTAGAAGGTTTTTACCCCTTAAAAGGCTCCATCAAGCTCAAAAGGTGAAAAGGAGGATAGATCTGGTTTTGAAGCTTGATTAGGGGAAACAATTCTGCCTATAGAGTCTCTCTGTCTTATATAATGTAGCTTTAGAGCTCATCATGAATCCCTCTCAGAAGGTAAAGCAGACAATTGTACCACCCATCACCAAAGTGGAGCTCACACACGCCACAGGAAGCTAATGTTTTATTCGCCTGCCCGCACACACACACTGGCTCACCACTACATTTGTGGATATGTGACTGGGCCATTTGGGCCATATTCACCACATTTAACACGTGCCTCACTTTGGGCTCACATCCAATTTGTGCGTGGCCCACATCCGTATGCCATCTGGGACACGGCTCCACCAAGGCCCCAACAGAGCCCTTCGATTCAATCAAGCTGCAACAAATATCACAGATATCAGTCCTCTAAATACGCCTGACTTTTATTCATCAAGATGCATGAATTATTTCCTGGTGGGAAACCTCCTATCTCACATATACATCCACCCTCCAAGTTTCATGGGAATTTGTTCTGTTATTTATTGTGTAATCTTGCTCACAAACCAAACAACGAAGAGACGGACAGGGGTTGAAAACATGGTAAAAAAAAAGCTGCATCTAATAAAAGGGTTATTGGCCAAATAGTGGAAACAGTAGCAGGAGCATCTCCAATATTCCAGCTTGAAGAACGAGTCGTCTGTCGAATGTCCCGATCTCACTGTGGTTCAACAGCGTCAGAAAGTAAATGTTTGCTCACTGCTGAAGATTCTCCTTCAAATAGCAATGTTTGCTCAGATGTCTCTTATCTCCCTGGTGTGTGTGTGTGTGTGTGTGTGTGTGTGTGTGTGTGTGTGTGTGTGTTTGGGCGTACGTTCCATGCTGTGGCAAAGACACACAAACCAACACATGCACACGTTTGTTTGATTCATAAATGACATGATGCAATCGTCAGAACTTCCCTAGATAGCTCCAGTGTCAGAAAGCATTTCCCTTCATATCGTATGTTGTGAAAAAGGAATGTTTTCATGTTTTCTTTTGCACGGATCAGAACATTTTCTCTGATTTCCCAGAGAATAATAAATGGATCTTCATTAAAATAAAACGCTGCCCTTAGAGTAATGTGTTTTTTTTTTTTAACAACCTATCTTTCTTATGCAATGTTTATTTTATAATTTGTATCTGCCTTGTTTTGTTGACTTAGATATAAGGTTGAATGGAATTTAAGATCCGTAGAGATGAAGTTTAAACACAAGTCATGAATGGCTGGTTTGTGCGTAAACTCATTTCCCAATTTGTCCTCGGTCTGAGTCGATCACTGCTTCCTTTAGAGTTTTTTTATAGTCTTCCTCTTTGCTGAATGTTGCTGAGCAAAACGAGATCACGGCTCATCAGAGAACTGAGTCTGTCCAACTCGTTAGCTCACTTCTGAAAATACCACAACAATGCTGCAGGACTGCAGAGACGCTGGCGCTGGTTCGGATTCTGTGTTTTGCCCAAGGGCACTCCAGCAGCACAGATGCTTGACCCAATCTCCCACTTCTGCTTTATTAGCTTCTCCTGTGTTCCATAGGAAGCCTCAAGTCAACCTGAGAGACCCCAGCACTCCCTGAACAACTGTGGACACACGACAGCCAGAGCCGGACGAAAAGGCCGGAGTCACCACATACTTCAAATTTCTGCAAAATTCAACAAGCCAGTGTTTCGGTGCCGAGTGGACGGAACAACGAGGTCACCTGAAGCAGCTCAGCCTCCTCTGGCCGCACTGATCCGACCCAGATTTCTGTCTTCCTGCTGAGTACCTGAAAGTTTGCGTCCTGCAGTGTATTTAACTCTGGACGCAGCCGCTCAGTGATGCACACTGTGGTTACACTGCTCACTCACAGCACACATGCTTGGCCATTAGGAAACGGCTCAGTGGGCCAGTTTGTTGACTTTCTTCGCCGAGCACCTATCTGGAAAAATTAAGCAATCATGGCCGTGTTATAGTGTTACTATAAACTTTAATAGGGACACGGCTTATCTAGTTTACAAGTTGACATGTCCAGAGACGTCAGATTAAATGTGGTTCTCAACATAGTGATGGATGTCAAGGTTTTTTTTTAATGATTACCCTGGTAAAATTATAATTCTAAAACAAAATGTGATGATGTTTAATTGTGAAATACCATTATTTTAACATCACTGTTTGATTGAACTGCCCATACAGACAATCCATAATGATGGTGACAAGCAAAAAAGCCTGAATTCCACTGTATTAAATCATAGTAGTTTGATATAAACCTTCATGAGGTTCCTCCTTGATCAAAGTTACATGAAAGTCCATAAAACCAACAATCAAATTTAATTTTTTCTTATTTAATTTAGAATTATTCGTGATTTAAACAGTGTTCGTGTTTACTTTCTGCCACATTGAACGATAAAGTTCAGCCTGAAACATCTTCATACATCTGGGCTTCGGTTGAGGATTTATGTATTTTGGGCATTTTAAGATAGGAGGCCAGGAAATCACTGTCACAACAAAACATTAGGTCATTAGATTAGGTTTTTATTTTGTTATCCTGTTCAAATTAAAATCTGTAGATATGCAAGTAAGACAAAGGCAAAGCAAGTAGTAAATAAAGTATCAGCGTTGACCTTTAATCACCCGAAATCACAACTGTAATAAACACAGTGGTTTTGATTTTTAAATAGATATTGTTCTCCTGTGAGCAGATGTAAGGAAGTGATCAGCTTAATCTTTGAATCACTAAAGAGCTGTGATCAAGCACAACGAGCGTTACTGGCTTCGATAATCCTCCCTGATCGTCCTCCTCACTCATCGATCGAGCGCTGACAGCCTCCGTCCTGCTCTGGTTGATTAGATTAGATCAGGTTTTTTTGTAATGACATCATTCTGTGATCACAGCAGGATGAGGAGTTTTGGTAAAATAATTAACAGGCTATAGGCGGCAGCGGCAGCAGCTTTGGGAAATGGACCTCGTCACTTTGGAATGGTTTGGATTAGACGACTGTAAACCTCTGTTTTACCTTTAAAAGCACCTGGTTGGGTTGTGTGTATCTTTGGGAGGTTCATGTTAATCCCATTGGGACCAGTAGCATTATAAGTGTCCTACATGACCGACAAGTTAACCTCACACTCATTGTTTGACTTTAGATTAAAGAGTAAATCGCACTTAAGTGATATGACCGGGTGACATTTACCATCAGGCTTCAGGAGTCGGGTTTAAAGATCCAGGGAGACATTTTTGAAGAAATGCAAAGTTGTAGAAGAAAAGCAAGAGGAGAGATTGTCGGTGTTGTTTGAACATCGGCGTTATGTCCTGAGTCAGCTGCAAGAGCGAGTTTATCACTGTGGTAAAGCTGAGCCTGCGTCTTTTTACACTGATAACAAACACACACTTTGGCAACAGCTGTGTGTCAGGGACGTGCGCACGGGGCAGAAACAATACGTGCACGCCCACGCACTAACACGCACTGTAATGCCCACAACTCTGTTAAAAACTAAATGAGGGCACAAAGCTTCATAAGGGTGGACGGCTTCAGATTAAAGAAAAGGAAGGTGCAGGATTCATCCTTTCTTCAGATCCTTAACTCTCACGTTCCAGCTTTTCTGTCACATGGACCCTGATGTAATCACCTGTGACACGTGCTACACACAAAGACATCACTTATGTCCATGCACACACGCACACACACACACACACACACACACACACACACACACACACACACACACACACACACACACACACACAGATAGGCAAACACACACTTCCTGGCAGGTGACAGATCGGGTGTAGTGAAAGGCACGGAGATTCTCCAGATAAGGCCGTCAATGAGTAACCCTGGTGTTTCAGGTTGTTTGCTGCTCAGTGGCTGGAAAATTGGAACAATAACATGCAAACACAGAGGTAATGGCCCGGGTGCACCGGGGGAACTGGGACCATCGGAGTGATGGCTGTTATATCAGAGTTGTGTAAAGGGCTTTTAAAGGCAGCTTTTCTCAGAGAGGCTGTTTAAGCCAAATGCATCTTAAAGAGATGCAATAAAAAATAAGGAACAACAACCAGAGGAAAGATTTTACTGCTCCAAGTTTGCTCTCCGGACACAAAAGTGTGATTCTGTCTGTTTCTCGTGTTTTTCTCTATAAAATTCTACAGGAGAAAAAGGACATTTGTCCCCTGAGCTGAAGAAGAGCAAACGTTGGTCATCTGTGGTGGAGATGAACTTTTTGGTTCCTGCAAACTACATATTTTCTTGCCACTGACAAAGTAATTGCGAAGATCGGACGTGTTTAAAGCCACAGTTCAAAATGAAAAGGATTCTGTCTGTGGCCATGTATTCAACCAGACACCCACGACACCTGGTGTGGATCCATCTCTTCCATTAAGGACCTCGGAGCCTCGGCACTGACACGAGGAAGAACTATGGTTTTTAACTTGAGACGTTCAATATCTGGAAGAGAAATCGTCCGTTCTTCATTCAAGATTGAATCAGTTCATCAAAGTAACATTTCAGTCCCTGCAGCCGTCACGTAAAGGGACAAGCATGAGACTGTAAATCACTTCCGCTGTCACTGACACACACGGTGCTTCAAACATTCATTTGATGAACCGATTCAATAAATTCCTTGAATACAAAAATGCAGCATGCAGGAAACCTCTCTTCTGCAGGATCCTGAGTCCTGTCTGATAAAAAACACTGTTATTCTTACTGCTTAGTGCTATTAAACCTGTTATTCACACTGATGCTGACACACCTGACGTTTAACGCTTTATTTATAGAAACCATGTGATGAAATCAGAGATTTTAGTCTGAAGCAATCGCTCATCCACTGAGCTGTGTGCGCCAATTAGAGGAGATAAAAGAGGAGCAGGTTGCAGCGAAAAAAATCACACATCATCAGATTAGTTCAGAAGAAACCTGAGAGAGGAACTAAGCTGATACTGTGAGTACAGACAGTGGAGTTGGGCCAGAGCCACGATGATTCATTCCACTAATACACCAAGCTTAGCTCTCACAAGGCCTGGTTCATTTAGGTTCCCTTAGACATGAGCTCACAGTGTAGAAGTAAACATTGGAACGAGATTCAAGGTGTTTTTGCTCAAGAAAGTCGCGTAAAAATCATCTTTGGTTCCAGAACAAGGACGATGAAGTGTTAAAAAAAACAATCGGACATATTTCACAGTATCACGAGTGTTGTCATGTGAGTCCCCCCCAGATAAATTTAGTCAAATCCAATTATGATTTCTGGTTAATTCACTCAATCATTCATCTGCCTTTAGGGTTGTGATATTTATTCTGTTTTTCGGAGGTGGGGTTTTTAATTTTCGCCGCCGAGGACGTTTGTTTGTTTGTCATGTGAGTTCCTCGGATAAATCTGACCGAATCCAATTCTGATTTATGATTCATTCACCAGCGGTTTTCTTTCAGGGTTGTGATCTGCATCTATTGTTTTACTTGTTTTGTTTGATTTGTGAAATCACAGCTGTTGATTACTTTTCCATTCATCATTACAGATTGACTGGGACGACATTGTCGAGTGTGGAGTTGTGAACAGAAAGTCGTTTGCGCGTCTTTCAACTTCCCTCCCAGCTTGTTTCCCTCTTCTTTACCTGCATCTAACTCCACGCCTGCTTCCTCTGGTTCCAGTAAATTTGATTCTCCACCTTAATTAGCTCACTCAGGTTCTAGAAAATCCGGTTGCAGAGTTTGCACACAGTATACTCAGCGCCGAACACAATCTTGTCTGTAATTTGATCACGCTTGAGTGACGGCTGGAGAACAATGGTGCTGTTGCTCTGAACACTGTGAGTTTGGCATTAAACCCAGCTCCACTTGTGACTGTATAATATCAAGGGGGAGGAGGAGGAGGAGGAGGAGGAGGAGGAGGCGTAGCTATTATATCATAACAAAAAAAGCTCAGGGAACATAGTGTAACACTCTTAATACAAAACATGCAAACAGCTTTTTGTTTTTGTGGCACAGGGTCCAAAACTAAAACGTCTCCAGCTCCTCTCATGAAGTGAAGGGTCCAGAATGGGATTGGATGTATTTTGGCCTTTTATAACATGCAACAATCCTCTAAAACTAAAAGCACTGACTGATTTAAGTATAAATCATTGCACATGCACACATGCTATGTTCGTGGTTTCATACACTTCAGCACTACGTCCTCTGCTTTGCACATAAACACCAAATAAGGAGCTGAGCAGTGACGCTGCTGCAGATACGTCACCACCCATTGATTTCCTGGAAATCTCCACGCCGTCCAATCCGAGGAAAGGGCCGAGCACATGTTCCTTCGTGTGGCTCGGCGTTTATTCATACCTGTACATCTATAAACACTTGTTTACAGAAATATAAGATGAGCTTGGACAACACGGGGGGGAGAGGAGGGGAAGGAAGGACAGAGGGTGGATTGGAGGTGTTTGAGTGCAAAGAGAGAGAGAGAGAGAGAGGGTAGTTTGCAAAGCGAAGATGTTTGTGAAACGGGGGAAGCCAAGGAAGGGATTGAAGGCAATTGGAAGAGGAGGAGGAGGAGGAAGATGGGAGTGGTGAAGGGGGTGTGTGAGCAGGAGGGTGGATATGGTAACTCGAGCCATGTGTTTACCACGTCCCCAGAAACATGAGTTCTTGGGAAAATGTACTCGAGAAGATCCAAACAAGCCGATTCACATTTGACAGCCTGTATGCAAAGGAGTGTATTTCCCATTCATTTCTATAGGTTGTGAAAATAAATAAACAGACTCTCGAGACTTATTTAAATATGCACCAGTCAATTTGGAGATTTTTACAGAATCAAATAACTCATTCAAAACCAAACTTACTGGAAACATAAACACTTGGAATAATGCACCGGTGTGGTGTTGCGCTGCCTCTGCTGGTCAGAAAAATCAATAAGTGCAGCTTTAAACGGTGCAATTCATCAACAAGCTGGAGTTCATTACCTGCATTGCTGATGCGGTGCAGATTTGACCGTGCACCAATAAAACAACACCGACATCATTTAGGGAATTTGACGGAATTGTGTGTCGTCTGCCAGTCAACGCCTGAGCCGGTCAGAACTCGCCTGATGCCTGCATCTCGCGCCGAGCCACGCCTCCACGCCTCCACGCCTCCACGCCTCCACGCCTCCACGCCTCCATGCCTCCACTCCTCCATGCCTCCACGCTCCACGTCTCCACTCCTCCACCACGCCTCCACTCCTCCACGCCTCCACTCCTCCACGCCTCCCGCCCACACACTGTGATATTCCCATCACAGCGTTTATGGACCAACTGGAACACAGGACGTCAGAGTGTAATGTCAACACTTCTCTGGGAACGATATGCTTGAAACTGTCTACAAGTTCAGTAGAGCAACAACCAACAGATTTTAACAGAGGTGACTTCTTGGCCTACGATTTAGGTTTTTCAGGCCGGAGCAATTCTGTTCATTTGATCATTCTTTCAGTATCAACATGTTCAACAACAAGGGAGTTGACATGTTCTATAATCCTGATCAGCTGATCCCAGCAGCTCACAATATAACTCAGATGAGTTTCTGTTCTGAACAGCTTCTTTAACCACAGCTTCCTCTTTCAGAGTGAATTTTCATATCCAGTGTGTGGTTGTGTGTGTGTGTGTGTGTTTGTGTGTGTGTGTGTGTTGTGTGTGTGTGTGTGTGTGTGTTGGTCATATTCGTTTCCCTCTCTCCCCACACTTCATCCAGCCCCTCTGAGTGTCTGGTTGAGTCTGTTTTTATCGAAGTCTGGCTCAATCCAGTTCACGCTGCTTCAAGACACAACCTCCTCATCTTACTCTCTCTCTCTCTCTCTCTCTCTCTCTCTCTCTCTCCGTCTCCCACTCCTCTCCATCTTTCTATCCCTCCACTCCCTCTGCTCTTATTGTTTATTACCTGTGTTTCTTTTTCTTTTGTCGGCACTGAAGAGTTGTTGTTTTACTCCCTCGCTTCAGTTCAGTTCAGACTTTCTTCTCTCTATCTTCCTTTTCCTTCTGTCTGCTGTTGAGCCCTGAGGTACTGTTCAACAACAGAGAGAGAAAGAAAGAAAGAAAGAAAGAAAGAAAGACAGAAAGAAAGAAATCAACAAAGAAAGAAAGAAAGAAAGAAAGAAAGAAAGAAAGAAATGAAAGAGAATGAAAGACTGAAATAAACAAACGATCTACATCTTTGCCTGATGCTGTGTGCATGTATCTGAACTATGTTTGTGTACCTACACATTGTGCTCTGCTGTGTGTGCAGGTGTGTGTGCACGTGTATGTCACTGGATCAGAGGTCCTGACAGGAAACTGCTCCTGTGCCTCAGATCCTCAGGGACATTGTCGCTGTGTCAATTATTCGGAGGGAATTAGATTTATTATGAAAGTGTTCAGTTGTTCACTTGCACCATGACAACACGATGACCCCGAACATCCCGTGGTGGCTCAGCCATCAAGAGTCTAATCATAGAGGGG
The DNA here is from genome assembly GCF_022539355.2 of Hippoglossus stenolepis. Classification (NCBI taxonomy): domain Eukaryota; kingdom Metazoa; phylum Chordata; class Actinopteri; order Pleuronectiformes; family Pleuronectidae; genus Hippoglossus; species Hippoglossus stenolepis. Next base: position 4,415,259 of record NC_061505.1, on the reverse strand, counting down.
TTTCAAAATGTTTCATATGTCAAATAACATTTTGTTGACTTGCAGTGAGGGTTTCAGTGGCAGCGGTTGTGCAGCTGCGATGGAAAAGTAAGAGTCGAGTCAAGTTTGGATTAATTTGGGGAATTTGACTATGTTCGAATTTCGGAGTTGACCGAGAGTTGACATGAATGTGTGTTTTTGTGTGCGTGTGCACACTATATATGTGAAGGTGTAGAATCTAACACCTTTCTCCTCTGTTGACCTTTCCCACGATGATGCCTCCCTTCCATCTCTGCCCTCTTGGCTTGTGTCTTTGTGTGTCTGTGTGTGCATTTCTCTATCTTTGCGTTATTGCAAAAAATGACCCGACATAGAGGACACAGCTGCTGGAGTGCCATTTAGCAAAGCACAAAGAATTGATAAACCACGTCAGGACCCAGTTGTTGCACTGATCAGCTCCCAGATGTGCGGCGGAGCACCAGTGAGAACCAAAGGTTGCAGAACGTGCTCGCGAGTCTGATGCCGCCGTGAATGCAAACATAATCAAATTTGCATATCTTAATTGGTTTGTGTCTCGTGTGATGGCTCGATGATTGATGGCGATGTTGAAGAACGCAGGCCCCTGATTGGATCTCTCTGGATGTTGCTCAATTTTAAAAAGACAACACAACACATGATGCAGAAATGAAATAATTGGAGCAAGACTGCGTTTGTCATTGATTATAAAATGGGTGCCTATAAAAAGGTTATTCGGTAAAGGTCGGTCAATCTGTGAGGGTGTGTGATGGATTTTCTTTCCCGAGGATGTCATTTTCTTGCAGGCTGGTTGGATTTATGAAATATTTATGCAGCATGTGAGCGCAGGCCGGGCTATAAATAGTCTCAGCTAAACATCAAACCATTAGTTTTATTACTGCTGTCTCACACAGCTCTATTTCTCTCTCTCTCACACACACACACACACACAGAGATATAAACTCATGCACAGCGACGTAGACAAACTAGATGCCGGCTGCATCCTGCAGACATATTGATATTCTGGCTGCTGGTGCAGGAGCAGACACGCCCTGCACCAGCTGCAGTCTGATTCTGGGCCAACGTGAGTGTCAGCATCCGTCTGAGGAGGTTCATGAACGAGACAATACTATAAACTATAGCAGCATAAAGTAATTCAAAGGTTCAAATGTTGTTGTCACCAGAGGGCTGAGGATAAAACCCAGAGTACATAACTAAGGCAGAAGATTCAGTGATGTGAAGCTGAATCATGTGAAGACCTCAAGGTAAAACAACTACTGGAACAAACATATTGACTTGCAGCCTCTAACATTGTTTGCACGATTAAAAACCTGCCAATAAAGCAGTAAAACGTGAAAAGCAAAAGTATAAAATCATGAAAAATGAAAGATGGGGAAGAGATTGTGAAATAAAAACGTTAATAATGAAGGACAGACTTAACTCATTAGCTGGTGACATAAGTGTATGTGTTGTTTATGTCTGTTTATGTCTTTTGTTGTGTTGACGTGTCCTGTGCTTATTGCTGCACCCAATAAAAACAGAATAGAGTTTGGATGCATCCTAACTTCTACACAAACTAATGTCTCAGACGTCAGCAGCCGTATATTTCCTCATATCTTTGTCGTTTGGTTGAACTGTTTCCTCTGCAGCAAACAGGGGCAGCAGCCGCAGACATGCAGCGTCTCATACCTCTTGCGACATAATGCTTTGACAGCTGCTGAGTGGTTTTATAAAACCAGCAACCAGAGCAAATACGTGAGGAGATGCTGTCATGTGCACTTGAGTCTTACTTCCCCCTCTGGTGAGCGCTGCCTTTACTGCATGTGCATGAGGACGGTGCACTTCCCTAAAATGTTCTCCTCTGCAAGAGAAAAAAAGTAAAATTTATTTGAGTGGGTTTGTCAATTTGGAGGAAAGAGAAATGGAAGCAATATCTTGAGAATTTCACAACATCTGGAATATGTTTAACTTTGCCCAGTAAATTTAGATGAAAGTTAAATGCTTATATACAGTATTACTATTTCAATTAAAGTAAAAGGATCAGATATTTCCTCCAACATTGAATAAACTACTCAATGAACTTTACATAGACATGGAGCCCAATAATCGCATTTTGTGACTTAAAAACGCAGAAAAACTACCCGTACATTTTTTTTTTTATTAGAAAGTGAAGTTTTTAATTGAGCATTCATCCATAATGGTAATAATATGACTATGTATGTTTTTCAAATTTCCCTTGCTGATTTAAAACGTGGCTTGAGTTGGCTCACATATTCTTAATTTCACTTCCATTGGATTTAGAAATTAGATTTATAAATCTAACAAAATATTTTTTTTAATTAATAATTTTACATCAATTGATAACCGATATTTACTAAAGGAATTAACACGTTTTTAATTAAAACAATATAATAATATCTCTCATACAGTGGTACTGACACCTCACGGCCTGCGGAGGGCGCTGTCGCCCCGCTCAGTACACACACTCACTCTGAGCCCGAGAGGAGAAGAAGCAGAAACCAGGTCAGTGAACTTTTCTTTTTATTCAAACAGATTCAACTTGTTTCTGTCACTTTGACTTTGACAAACTTTAGACTTTGATACGTTTACTCAGAGTTTCTCTCTCAGCTAAATGACGCAGGACAGTTTGACACGTTAGCTTAAAGGCTCCTGCGCCTCTCATCCAGGTTTTAAACCATGTTTGTTAAATTACACTTAAAACTTATCAGGAAATCAAACATATTCTCTGTAACTTGTCACTTTTTGTTGATTCGTCTTGATTCGTGATTGACAAAGAAAAGAAAAAGATAAGTTCAGGGAGACGAGTGTGTTTAAATCGAACGCACCTGTGGCTCATCAGGCAAGTGCTCATGGGAAATGAAGTCCATAAATGAAGCTGCTCTAAAGCAACCTTATATTTCATATACATTTCTAGAGCCATTAACACCTATTGAGTAAAATACAAAATCCATATTTTCTCAGAAACACAGGTGGTGCCTTCAAATGTTCCTTTTTTATTTATACTGATATGAAATAAAGGTGTATATAATATATTTTATTCACTATAAATATAATTTTAAAAATGGCATCATTATATCCCCCCCCCCATAAACTTTATTAATAACTAATATATACAACAGTGTTTATGTAAAATATAAACATAAATCTTTTCTGCATTGTTTATTCTGTGAATTTAAAGCGTCAAACATGAACACAGATATCAAAATGGCTGGAAAACGCTCAAATCGGCCAGAATTAAAACACAAATTCACCAAACTACCCAAACTACCAAATACACTGTTTACAGTACAGGGCCTCAGCGATACGCACACTTAGTGATGATATGATTAAGTTTAGATTTAATGACTTTTTAAATGTTCCCTAGAGATAAAAAATACATTTTCTATCATAAAAAAGGTCAAAACACAGAGTGAAGACTTTGAAGTCTGTCCCTCACCGTTCCATGTTTGCGTGATGTTGACAAATCCACAGAAAGTCCTAATTTTTTGTTTTTTTGAAAGTGTGGCTCTAAAAAAAGGGCCCTAAATTGTCTGGGATTGGAGGAAGGCGCACATTATATTTAAACTGTGGCGGCCGAAATGAGCACGTCTGCTCATTTGTTCTGTCTTTTTGTATTTGGTTTAATTTTATATCTGGCAAACAAAGATGATTTCCACAGCTTTATTTGGATTTTAAACGGTTTAGATGCTGTTATTTTCTACCTCGCCGCCTATTGTGTTGCCGTGCTGCACATTTAACCAAAGAATAAGACAAAGAAGAAGTGATTCTGCTTTTGATTTAAGAGTTGAAGGAAAGATAAGAAAGTGCTTTTACCCAAATTGTAAGTCACCTTCTCAGAGGCCTTGTACTGTACAAATAGGCCACCCCTCCCTTACTGGGACACACACACACACACAGACACACACACACACACACACACACACACACACACACACACACACACACACACACGCATCCACCAACCCCCTGTCTCCCTGGGGACCCCCACGAAAGTCTGGTGAGGGGTCTCCAGTGCCAAAAAGCAGGAAGTCACAGCTGTGCTCATCCCCCTTTCACCATGTGCGAGTGTGTGTGTGTGTGTGTTTTCTTGTATCTATCTGTGTCCTGTGTGTAGATCTGGGTCAGTGTGTGTGTGTGTGTGTGTGTGTGTGTTGGTCTGTGTATGTTTGTGTCTCAGCTGCTCTCTCATCCAGTTTATCTGGCCGCTACAACACTGCGCTCTATTCCCACTTCTTCTTCCTTGGTGCAGACATTTCCAGTGCTGCTAAGTGAGAGAGAGAAATCCTGGCTGACGTTGACTAATAAACACTCTGTGTCTGAGCTGCGTGTCACTGGGGCCAGTAGCACAACACTGACTGCACTGGTGGAAACACACACACACACGTACACACAACCTCTGTCAACTCTCCTTTTTTATTGTCTCTCTCACTTCTTTATTTCCCCCGTAGACTTTAGATAAAGAAGGACGACACCTCCGCCCCCAATATCCAGAAATGGAGCAGAACTATCCTGGATTCGAACGATACCATCTTGTGCATTTGGAGCCGGAGTCTGCGAGATGCAGCCGTGGTATCGAGGTCCTGTCGCTGCACACGCTCAAACCATCGTGAGTCAGTCTCAGCTGTCAATCATGACGTTACACCCTGTTGATATTGCATCAAACAACTAATTAAAACCAAACTCACATCAATGTGATAGGAACGGCCTAAAATGACAGACACCATCTTTACAAACCTGTAGTTTGACTTCTCAGTTTGCCCCATTAAAGTAGACCAGATTATCAGCTTAAAGTAAATAGTTTTTGTATGAGATGTTTAATAGTCCCACATGGATGTAGCGTTTGGATGTCCACACACTTTTGGCCGTGTAATGTACCCGTCTCTCTCTCTCTCTTTCTCTCTCTTTCTCCCTCTTTCTGCTCCACTCCTTCATTCCCTCTGACTCTTTCTTCTCTATCAGCCTCTGCAGCTCCTTGTGATTCCAACTCTTAGCTGTAAATCTCAGGCCTTTAGTTTAATGGGCGCCGGGTGCCTCTGTAACACCGGCTGCCTTTGTTTTGGTTACAGATAAAATCACTGAAGGAAAACACGGCAGCAGAGAGAGAGAGACGGAGAACGAGGCAATGAGATGTAGTAAAACTGTGTGTGTGTGTGTGTGCGAATCCCTGTGGTGCAGGAAGAAATAGACAAACCCAGAGAGCGAGAAGGGCATTTTCTTCCCTCTTCTCCATTTCTTGAACAGGATACGCAGCGAGAAACGAGAGTGGAGGAGAGAGGGAAGTGATATCTCCTGAGAGAGGGATGATTTGACGAAGCCTGTATCCAACGGCACATGTAACTGTTTCCTCTCTCACAGGTTGAGGTTTCAAGTTTTTTTTCCTCAAGGGCTCCAAATGTCCATCTGGTATAATTTCTCAAATCTGGCCTGAGTTTTTAATCTGATTAATCTCCTTGGCCCCACCGCTCGTTCTCACTCTGTTTGATCCTGAATTGATCTCCTGTGCACGTCGAGCGAACACATGGAGTTGATCACAGCGCCTGTTGCTGGTGTTGTCTTTTGGGAATGTTGACAAGTTGACAGGCGAGGCGCTGCGCTGACACCGAACCTCACTCCACCGTCCGGACGAGAGAGGTAGACAGGCAGAGAGAGAGAGAGAGAGAGAGAAGGGGGGACACAGGGGGAGGGTGACACAGAAAGAGATAGGGGAGAGAGGGGGAGGTGAGAGGAAAGGAGGAGGAGAGATGAAGAGGGGGGAGAAAAAAATGACTTCACGGCCACGACTGGCCTGCCCCCTTTTTCCCTTCAGCCTCTCTCTCCCTCTCTCTCTCTCAACTTTTTCTCCTCCCTCCTCCCTCCTCCTCCTCTGTGTGTGTGTTTTTGAAATGATTTGGGGAGAAGAGGGGAGCAAGCATTCAGAGCTTGGCTGACGGTGCAGGCAGGAGCGTCACATAGGCAAACAGGAGCCTGAGGGGCAGCACGCAGGGACTGAAGAGCACTGAAGGACGGACTCGTTAGGGGGGGGGCTGTTTTTGGATCTGATGCACAAACAGAGATTGACTTACAGGAGAGGCAGGCAGGAGGGCAAAGAGAGGACTTATTGATTTTTTTTTTTTTACACACAGAGAAAGAAAAGTGGAAAGAGCCAGATGCACTGTACAGTTTTTATTTGTGCAGGACAGACAGGAAGGCAGACAGACGCCTCGTGAGCACGCCTGAACGTTTTTCACATTTTTCCACACGGGACCGTAGTTGTCGTCCAGCGGAGAGGAAGAGAAGCAGATGAACGGAGGCACGTTGTGAATGACAGGGGAAGACGCCTCCTCCTGAGCCAGCAATGCTTTTGAGGAACTTTGCACTGGACTGTTGCCGTCTGCTATGTTCCTGGACACGGATGCAGGCATAAGAGACACATTCCCATTGAATTACTCCTGAGGATCCACGTTTTCTTTTTAACCCTCAGCGCAGGTGTCTTGTCACTATGATTTCTCAAAGATACTCTTTAACACTATCATGGACTTCTTGTCTTCTAGTCCTGTGCCTCCTGGATGTATGGACCACCGCCCAACAGTCCCAACCCCAGATGCAGTCCCGCCGGTCCAGGCAAATGTCAGCCCTCACCTCCTCCTCCTCCTCCTCATCAGCCGGCAACCTGTCAGAGAGCGCAGAGAGCAAAGTGGAGCGCCTCGGCCTGGCATTCAAGCGCAATGTCCGCGAGCTGCGTGAGAAAAGCTCTTGCCTGGACCTGGTCTTCCTGGTAGACGAGTCGTCCAGTGTGGGCGCCAACAACTTCCTGAGCGAGCTGAGATTCATACGCAAGATGCTGTCCGACTTCCCTGTGGCGGCAGAGAACACGCGGGTGGCGCTGGTCACCTTCTCGTCCAAGACCCACGTGGTGACGAGGGTCGACCACATCACAGCACCCAAGTCCCACCACCACAAGTGTTCCCTGTTCAACAAGGAGATCCCGGCCATCAACTACAGGGGGGGCGGCACCTACACCAAAGGAGCCTTCCAGAGGGCGGCGGTGAGTCAGAACCACAGATCAAGTGAAAGTGGCTCTAACGTTGATCCCAGTGAAACACGAGATTCAGTCTGTTCCAAAAAAGTGCAGACACATGTCCGAATAAGGTCATTGCCTTCTTAGATTTCACTCACTTTCTCATAGCTTGCAGAAAACATTCCTGGTAATGTGACTATGCACAATCTGTCTGTGCGTGTGTGTGTGTCTGTGTGTGCTTGCGTGTGTGTGTCACTAAGTCTGCAGCCTGCTCTGTTGTCAGGGCTTGACTGAGGCTCAGTGTAGGTTAATGAGGCCCTGCACGACTTTACGGCTGCTGCTCCTGCTTCCTTTTAAATTACACACCAGGAGATAGTGAGGGGAAGCCACTCGCCGGCTAATTGCTCAGGAGTTTCCAGTGAAAATACCATTAGGAGTGAGCACATGCACGCACATGCACAGACGCACACAGACGCCAGCACATAGTAACCCTGCAGGTTTGCAAAAGTGGAACACACATAAATCAAATCAAGCATGTGAAGCGTGGGCAGCGCTCTGGATGAATATGAATTACTTCAGTGTTACTGATAAGGTTTTGTTCGACACCCATTTTGCCTGGTTTCATCTCTCCATGTTTTTACCCGTCTGTTTGTCTGTTTGTTTGTTGGTTTGATGCAAACTCACAGATTCACAGGATCAGGAATCAATTTCACCAATTTAAAATCGGAGTGCTTTTAATTTGATGGAGCTTGATTGAATCCAAGGGGACTAGTGGGTCTTGGGTCTAAAATGCGCTCTAGTTGATTCTTAAACAAAAGCATTACAGTTTGTTAGCCTGCTCTGGACGCAGGGATCTGGGGGTTATGTGGGGTTACATGTGGGGGGTCAAGATGTCAGCTTGTTTATGGTTTGTTGATTTGAGCTGCCTGACACCCAGCTGCATGCACACACACCCAAACACACACACACACACACAAGCACCCAGCTGCAAAAGCTGTGTTGGTGGTATAGGGGCCTGGTCGTGTATGAACACACACACCTCACCTCAGCTCAGGTCTGCCTTCGACTCGCTGATTCACTGAAATGAAGTTACTTTTTTTGGAAACTTGCTGCAGGTGTCATTAAATCACTTGTGTTGTTTTACAGTCAGATGGAAGCCGACCTGGCTAATATCATGGCAGGGTGACAAATATGCAAAGGAGCTGTTATGACTGGGTGCATTGAAGCGAGGGAAGCAGATGCAAACTTCAGAGGCTTGAACACCGTCTCCCACATGAAAACAGCAAATAGCTCCGCTGGCTGCTGGGCTGCTGCAGCATCATCTGCTTAGAGTCAGAGAGGTGGTGTCAGACAAAAAGCTCATTGAAGCGCAGCAGTGACCGCGTCCAGGCAGTAACCAAGGGTCCTCGCACTTAGAGATGCTTCTCTGCTTAAACACAGTAAAGAGTTGTTATCTGAGTCGGCTCCAAGCAGCCTGGCTATTCTCTCCTCCATTCTCTCCCCTAACAGCCTCATAACAACTCGTCTGGCACAATGTAGGATTTGATGCAGGCTGATTGGCTGATTCCACAAATAGGCAGGTTCATGGGTGTTTCCTGATAAATCGCTTTGGTTTGATCTGTAATTCCGTGAACGTGTCACATCAGCCGAGTTTCTTAGACCAAAAAAAAAAAAGGTAGGTCAGCTGACCTCTGGCAGATTTTACCTTCCACTTCGTCCCTGTTTAAAGCTAATAGCTTTGGACCGTATCCTCTGGCTTAGCGCTGAAAGCTTGGCCCTCAGGGCGGATTTTCAGCTCGCTCTCCTCAGTTAAGTGCAGATAAGGAGACGGCTGGGCCACGTCCCAGCTGCTAAAGACCACAGCAACACCAACAAAAGATTTTTCAGGGGTGGGAATTTGGTGCCTTATCGGTAATTCTCAAAGGTTCAGAATGTTTTGAGCCATTTATCAAGCGATGTCGTCGTCTGAATCATCCAGAGATGACGGGGAGCGCTGCTGCTCAGGCTCTTAAGTCGGCGGTTATTGATTCAAAGAATAACATTGAATATCGCTGTGATATTCACATGTAGCAGCCGACAAACAAACTCCAGTGTGGCTTCTGCTAGTGAGAGTCCGTAAATCCAGAAGCCATCACGCTATGCCTGATGGATGAATTCTGACGTTTACCGTGTATGTGCATGATGGAGGAGGATGGAGAACAGGCCGTCTGTGATTTATCACCCTGTCTCTGCTTTGTTTTATCCTCCACCTGCATCTGACTGGAAAGAAGGGAAACCAGTGTGTCTTTGTCATCTCTTTCCATTCCCCCCCGTATAAAGGATGGGTCTGCTAATGCTAACCTGCAAAGGGCGCGTACATCCGGCTGTCGGCGTGTACAGACGGAGCTGGAACGGCTCAGTGCGTGCGTGTGCGTGTCCAACTGGCAATTTTGTAAAGTGTGTGAGTGCTTGTAAATACTGATGTTGTGCTTTCGTCCCTAAACGTGCCCTCGTGAACAATCGGTCCTCAGGATCACGAAGGGGAAAATGGTATCGGAACATCTCTATCATCTATGAAGGGTTTCAAGGGGAAAGCAATTGTGTGTGTGTGTAAGTCTGTGTGCATCTGTTTCAGAAAGAAAAGAGAAACAGTGAAAGTAAGGGAGAGAGAAGATAATTGAGAATTGCAGTATAATAATAATGATGCCATATTTTATTCCCTTGGCTGATCTCGGCTGTTCTGAGCGCTGTAGAAACCTGGAATCCATTAAGGGAGACATTTTTCCACCAGCCGCTCATGTAGAGACGGGGCTCTCCTCTTCATCTCTGTCTCTCTGCTGCCGTCTCTCTTTTCACCTCATACATCACACACCAGGTTTAAAGCATCAACGTGCGCAGGGTTCCTGATCTCGGGAGTTTTCACTTTGCTTTGGCAAATGTTGTACTTCGCCTTAAACTAATGTAAACACATTATTTCTGTCTGCCTTGCACTAATAAGTCACGTCGCCATTCCCGCTCTCCTTCGGTGTCACGCTTCCAGGTTTGATGATGGAAGTGATGACAGTGGGCGGCTGTCAGGAGGTAGAGAGGGTCGTCCACCAACCAGAAGGTCGGTGGCTCGATCCCTGGCTCGGCTTTTTTTCCAGCAGCGTTAAATCACGTTTATAATTACAAATTTTGGTGTAAATAAAGTATTTGAGTGATTGGAAAGACAGGAAAAGTGCGACATAAATACTCTTCCGTTTATCATTTAAAGTTTGTAGCTTACCCAAAACCGGCCTTGTGTCTGATAGCTGGAGAAACCCCTCCACACACACACACACACACACACACACACACACACACACACACACACACACACACACACACACACACACACACACACACACACACACACACACACACACACACACACACACACACACACACACACACACCCCTTGGGATGTTGAATCAGGAGCATCCGTGTCGCCGACCATTTCTGTAACTTTCTGAAACCAGTGATCTGACATTTCCACCTGCTTCAAGTTAGGATTGTTCAGCTGAACGGAAAAAGAAAGAAACTCAGGATTACATTTCTCTCTCTTGTTCTCTTATTGTACAACTTATTTTTGTCAGTTTTCATATGTACGACTTTATGATTATCTTCCCACAGAGACTCCCTGACAACGTGCGTCATTATCTCAGTTGTTAAACAAAAATCTTCCCTCTGCACTGCGACGGCCAGCTTTTCACTCTGCTTTTCAAAGTGTCACTTTGGATAAGAGTGCACACCCGCACCATCGAACACACAATTTTGTCGTCATTTATATGCACTTAAAGTGACACAAGTTGTTATGTGAAGAATGACAAAGAGTGAGCTTGAAAGAGATGTTTCCACTCCAGCCCGACTTTTAACTGAGAACCTGGCCCATCGCTGTGGGACGTGAGTGACGGTTTGTCTGTTACACACATGGACGGAGCAGCAGTTCAGTTCCACCAAAGGAAAGAGTGTTTCAGACGCTGTCAGGAGAACTGGAAAGATTTCTGCTTGAGTCATACCGAAGCCTTCAGGGTCACATATCGTTTGAATTGTTCTGTGATGCTGCTGCCAACACGCTTCCTCTTTCTCTGCAACAATACCAAAGTCTCACAGCGTCAAAACACCTAAAGCTCGAGAAGAGTAGAACTGAAAATGTATGTTAAAGTAATGAGACTAAAATATAGGTGGATATCGATGTTAGGAGTTAAAAAATAATTAATTTATCAGTGATGCTTGTCGTTATCAAACCCTTGTGACAAAGAAATGTAATTGAGGATTGATATTAAACAGTTTGATGTTAAATCAAGCAAAGAAACTATTTTCTACATAAAATATGCATTGTTTAATCTATAGAATGCTCATATCGAACAATTGTTATCAACCAAGCAACAAATCTAACGAGCTTTTAATCCCTGTGCTTGACAGATATAATCAAAAAGCTTAGAGGTCCCTCTCCCCCTTCGTCCATTTGTCTCCACTGCTCTGATGAAAACCAGCACATCAGTCTGTCTGTTTCTGCTCGGGAAATATTGTAGACGAGAGGCAAACGTCGAACATTATGAGTTTATTAAGAATGCAGCTCTTTTGTCATGATGATTCCCTGTGTCTTGTTTATTCGGGGATCTGTCTATCATCAACCTCGCCTGCTGACATGACAACCTTATAACTAATGACTGATCGATCACCCGATAGTTTTCCAGCGCGTCTCATAAAGGAGCTGATTGGTTTGTTCAGGTCCTGGAGGAATAACTGTGGTACAGTATTTGAGACAGAATCCCGTCTCCTCCTCCGCTCGCTGAATAAGTTCTTTTTAGCTCGTTTTTATTTCCCCTGCTTTGACCTTTTACGTGACCCAAGTATCTTCAAGGCAACACAACTCAAAAGCCTTTCACTTTATTCTGTCGGCTGCTATTAATCTTGTAGATCCAGGAATTAAGTTTTTCTTTCCCATTGTTGCTCTTATTATAGCTTGCTTTGGATACGAGTGTCAGCTATAAAAACACAGAGAGAGAAATTGCCGTTTCTGTAATAGCCAGCTGAAAATCCCCCACTGCCTTCACTTGTTTTCTGTCTCATCATTCGTCTCCGTGCTGAAGATTTACCTCTGCGTCGCCGAACGCTGCCAGATAAATAAAAATAAAAAAAAGACCCCGGGCTTTGGCGGAGCAACACCGAGCGCTAAACTGCACTTGGCGGCCTCGCTGTGTCGGTTCTCCGTTGCATAAGACACAGACAGATGGGCAGCGTGTGAGGAGAGATGATGAAAGGAAAGGAGTGGGACAAAGGATGGAAGAATGAGAGGAAAAAAGAGGGAGGGGGAAGCCCTGGACGGAGGGAAGAATGTGGCTAATGTTTTTACCTGACTGTTGGTGGAGTGGCGGAGCTGCGTTGAACTCAATCTGGGTCAAAAACAGATACTGGAGGAGTTTACCAGCGTTTAAAATGAGCCTCATAGTAAAAAGGAGTGTGTTTCTGGGACTGAAATCTGTATTGGAATCGCCAATAAGGTCCAGTGACTCCTAATGTGCCCAGTACACACACACACACACACACACACACACGCTCATTATTCACACACAAATTCACTCACACACGGTTTATGTTGCAGCTGCATGTCTTTACATGGTTGTCGTCATATATATAAGTCAGAGGGTTCATGTTATACATACGAAGCTACGCATGGGAATGTGTGTGTGTGTGTCTGCATTCATGGACAGGCTGCATGTGAATGTGTGAGTCTTATAGAATTATATACGGAGGCTGGACCAATCAGGAAAGTTTGCAGAGCTGTGCAGCTTTCATTATTATTTAAAAACCTAATAAACAAGTACTTTCATTTAAATAGTAATTGCAGGAGTTCTGTATTTTCACCTTGTGTTATTCAGAAACATATTTCACCAGGTACTTTAGGAATAATAGATCTTTTTGAGGGAGGCCGGCACTGTTTCTTTTTCCAGTTTGAGTCTTGAATCAGAGCCAGTGTTTGTCCAGTGTCGTCCCAGTTGATGTTTCACACAAGGTGGTCACTTGTCCGTCACACCCCGTACGACGCTACGCCTTTTCTTCGTCGAGCTTTGCCAGACCACAATAAGCGAAACAAATATCTCGGGCTGCGTTTTGTGAGGCTCCCCACCCCCCACCCCCCCGTCTCATTCCAGTGGGTCAGCGCTATTTTTCTCCCATTTCTCCCATTTCTCCCATTTCGATGCCTTTTCCATTATGCTCGCCTCCACAGCCGCAGGCAGGGGGACGTCATCGTCGTCGGCTTTGACGCATTACGGCCATTATACCAAGTATTGTTTTTCAAAACATTCTCTATTAGATTAAACGAGGCTTGTGTAAGTCACTTATATTCGGCGTGTGGAGGTGAACTGTACATTCTCGTCCTGTAGGAAGCAAACACACACTGATTTCCTGAATAAGCAGTAATGAGATGTAGAGTGCTGCAAAATGAATGTGGGGAATGAACACCATCCATCACCTGAGTGCTGGAAAGTTTTGTGCACGGCGCGGCGATTTTTTCAGAGGCCTTTTCATTTCTAGAAAACATATTTGCTCACTGGAGCGATGTTTTTTAATTTTAGTTTTTTTATTCCCTCTGGCCAAGTTACAGGGCAACTTTTTAAACAAGCCAGTAAATTCAGCATTTGAGAAATTCACTCTGAACTCTCCTGTGTCGGAGGAAAGAGTCGCAGGGAGAAAGCAAATGGCCTCAATTTCAGAGAGGGAGCCGATTCAGCAAATGAAAGCAAGGTGCATCTCTTTCATCTGGTCCCAGAGGCTGGACCCAGTCGGGATAAGATGATAAGAAAAAGACTCTGTTTCCTGTCTGAGCAACTGTCTCTTCCCGCCATCTCACCCTTAATCATTTCCTCCCCCTCAGTGTGTCTGCTTCTTCCTTCTATTCGGCCCCGTCGCCTCCTCCTCCTCCTCCTCCTCCTCCTCCTCCTCCACAGTGTCAGAGTGTCTGATGGGTGAGAGAGAAGAAGGGAGCAGACAGGCTGCTTCACCTACCAGCCAGAGAAGCGCTGATAAGACTGAGGCCAGACAGGAACAGGAACGTCCACAGACACAAGACATTTATACCTTCTGGGTCTGGGATGTGGGTCACGACCGTCACTGTGTAAAGCACCTCATGAATCTGTGAGGTGGTAAATCAGGACGGTTAAGATCAGTGGTGGAGGAGTAAAAGAAAATGTTTCTCTATTTTGATTTTAAAGCAGAAAACTGTAACTTAAAGTAGGTTTACACAACAGCAAGGAGAATATAATGGTGGCTTGTTTATTCAAGTTTTCTTAATATGTTGTGTGTCCAAATCGCACCAAATTCGACACTGCACGTCCGTGGGCCCTCAACAATACACACGGCAAGTGTGAAGCAGATAAGATGAAGGGTTCTCAGGATATGTGCCTCTTATACAGACGGGCGGACGGAGATTTCTGGAATTAGAATCATTAATTCACCAGGTTGATGTTGGTACAAAGTGAAAATCTCGCTTATAACCCAGGAAACATAAACATGATATACTTTCAGGGAAGTGGTGAAGTTACACAGCTCATAAACTAAATATTTCAATATCAGAATATGAAAATAAACTTATATTCAAATTATAGCTTTCCTTTCCTTCCGCTCGATCCAGTGGTTCTCAACCTTTTGGACTTTTGTTCCCTTAAAACACAGCAGCACCTACGTCGTAGGTTTAATAGAGATAATTAGTGATTTCATTTCTCAAGTTGTTTAGTTTAAATCCTAAAACTATAAACTCCCTGAATATACGAAGGATTCAATATCATTCCATATTGCGTTGGTTTTGGAAAAGCCGGCGCTACCTGAGATAACCCCCTTTTTTCAGTCAAAACACAGACGGTGATGTATTGCAAATGTAATTTTTCTTGTAAGCAGATATCTTAATGTGACTCAACTTCTGCTTTGGCTCATAATTGACTTTCATGCCATGAAATCACGTTGTAATTATGAGCACTTCACAAACGCGGACACACCTTACCTGGCCCTAATGCTCAGGGCGGACTTGGAAAAGGATTCAGACACGTTTGTGCTGATCGACATGATAGACTCAACATGACTGTGTGTGTCTGTGTGTGTGTGTCTGTGTGTGTGTGTGTGTCTCTCGAGTGTGTGTGTTTTGGGTTCAGGAGGAAGAAATGCATTAGTCTCCAGCTCCGCTCCTCTGGGCCTCTTCATGTGGAATCACTCCCGACAGAAATAGTCTCAATTCTCTTCTTTTATAAATTTTTTTCTCCATCAACCTCAAATATGTGTTGGAGCGTTTCTCGCGCAGCTCGCTGTCGACTGAGCCGCTTCGCTGTCAGTGTTGACGTTAACAGTGCTGATGTTTCTAGGAAAAGAAACTCTGGTGTTTGAAGCCATATTTCGACATTTCCTTGACTCAGTTTTTTTTTTTCTTGTGGAGCCAACTCTCATCGAGGGATTTTTAAGTATTTCAAACTCTTTTATCTTTACCTCCTACACCTTCTTTTATTAATCCATCCATTGCTTTCTTCCAAATAGTCTCTGACGTACTGGTTGTGCAATGGGCTGCACGATTTCCTGAGTTCCAAGGTGACGTCTAGTCAAATTACTCGACGAACTGACCACTTTGTTTTTGTCTGATATGAAACTGGCAGCAGCAGCAGCAGCAGCACATCTGCAAATCTGAAAAACAGGATACGAGTAATGTGTGGTTCCCGATGATGGATGTGATCCTGGCGACTTTATTCCACCTCTGCTTATCCAGTCAACGTAAAGGTTTACTCTTCAGGTCCTTTCACACAAATACTGGATTTTTCATCCCAAATTTGTCGGATGTTTCGAAATATATAGGACGTCAAGTTGTGTCAATCACGCTTCAGACTCTGAAACGTTTGATTTGCTGATATTGGCCGTGTGTGTGTGTGTGTGTGTGTGTGTGTGTGTGTGTGTGTGTGTGTGTGTGTGTGTGTGTGTGTGTGTGTGTGTGTGTGTGTGTGTGTGTGTGTGTGTGTGTGTGTGTGTGTGTCCTTTCCTTAGACGTACTGCCAGCCGCTGCTTGAGGTCGATTGGATAAGGGAAATTTGTTTCCTTCTTTTTGAATGTGCGGTCCCAGTGTTGCTAGTCGTGCATCAAACTGGACCACACTGATATCCTGAAATAAACCTGGAAGCGATCGGGATAATTTCCCAGCTCCTCGATCAGAATGTCAAAGTTTTTCCGGACGACTTCTTCGGATCTGATTGACCCAATGTTTTCTTTTTATTCATGAAGCGAGAGGACCACGAAGTCGACTGTTTAATCCTTATCTGTCCAACTGCAGATTTAGTGAAGCTGACACAGTGGATTCGGTGGTCGAGAGTAATTTAGTTTCACAGGCAGTTTGTTTTTACAGTAACTTGAATCACCGACCTTCCATAAATTCATTATGCCGACGATCTGCCCTCGACAATGAGTTGAACTGCACTTTGTCCTCTTTTGTCCTCTTTTGTCTAATTGCACGGACAATATTTGCCTTTGTTACTGAACAGCGCTCCTGCTCCTTCTCTCAGCACACTCCGCTCACCCCGGCCCTCCGCTCTGAAATGGAGACTGAATATTTTCCAGAAACGGGGGCCTATTTTCCGACCTCTTGACGTCTAGACGACCCCGAGGCCTCCTCGTCCGCAGACACACAACGTAACGTGCGTGACGAGGCTGATGCAACTGACCTGAGATGAGAAGCAGCAAGAAACAGAATTTAAAAGTTGAAGAAAAAAAGATTTTGTCTGCAGATAAAATGAAGTAGGGAATTGGCGAAGGAGAATTTAATATTAAAAGTGAGCATGACGAGTAAGAGACAAAAGCGGAGTAGAAAACAGATATAAGCTGACAATAAAAAACGAGTGAAAGCAGGATCTAGGAACAAATCCAAAGCCAAAGCTCGGATTTATTGAATAAACCCGAATCAGCGTTTCAGTTTTCTGTGAATCAGCAAATCTGCGCATGCTTCATGAATTAGCTTTTTGACCCGTCTTTCATCAGATCATTTTCAAAGCCGTGTTCCAACTCATCCCTCCATTCTCTGTCAGCATGTATCGATAAACCCTGAACCCGTTTCCATCTCCTGACTATCGCGTGTCCCCGTGGAAGTGTTGACAGACAGAAATATGCACGTCGAGAGGTCAGCTGAGGTCGTAGGTCACGGCAGCGAGTGCATCGGCTCTGTAGTGCAGAAAGGTTCGTGAGAGGCTCGGATAGAAAACCAGACAGTGGATCCTAGTAGAGCTCTAGGGTTTAGACAGTGAAGGAGCTGAACTGAATTGAGATGGTCTGGTCCACAGAGGATCTTCCTAGTTGCGTCGCCAGCTTGTGCCAACCTCACTATTGCATCATTAGCCACTTTGAGCTGCTGTCGAAATGCAGTGATTCCTGGGAACCACCAGATACGTCCTTCGTTGCTTGGGAATAAAAGGACACGCTTGGCGGCCGCGTTTGAATGAAACCTCGATTTAAACTTTTTGATTCAGCCGCTGAATTGGGACAAAGCTGTAGAGCCGTCTGCTCAGGATGCCGAAGTCTCTTTATCTCTGCAGAAGTAACTTAATGTGTCTTCAGCCTTCAGCTGTTTTGTCTGTGAATTTGCCGTTTTGTTAACCGAGCGTTGAAGTCCAGCAGTTGCTGATTTACAATCTCAAAAATAGTTGCGCAATTTGTTTCAGTCTCTCTTATTCTGAGACATTTTTCTAATAGATTTTCCAAATGCTGGAACAAAACCCTTCAATTCAACACAGCGCAGAGGTTTTTAAAAAGCCCAATCCAAGGTCACTGGTTTCCTCCAGCTACTCTCCAGGCATCCTGCTCCCATCTGTATCCACTACAGCAGCCACAGACTTGGCCATGTAAGACCTCGGTGGATCTGCTTTATCCCGCTTCATCTTCTTTACATATTTCCTTCGATAGGTGGTCTTTAATCCATCAGGAGATTAAATGTGAGTCCAACTCAGAGTCAGGAATACTCACGCTTAGGTGTCAGAAAAGATACATAAGTCCCGGTTTTGAGTTGTTGGGTTCAGAAAGCAACACGGTACAATTATTTTGTTTTAGCAGTTTAGTCCGTCTTTGGTTGGTGGTGTGTGTAACTGCATGTCGGACAGATCCTGAGGGAGCTGGCAGGCGCTGGTGGCTTTGGGTGGATTTGAAATGGATGGAGAGGATCTCAGTAGGACTTTGTGGGAATGAGTGCACGAGCATGTAGTGTAAATCAAGAGTGTGTGTTTAACCTGAAGGAGTCTGAGATATATTACTATCCAACAGTTTGGATCATTTAGAGAAAATAGCCACAAATCCGTCTTTGTTCAGTTGCTGAAATGTTGTAATTGTAGTTATTGCTGATTAAGTATTTGGCTTCTGCGAGTGCTGCTAAGTTTGTTCTCTGGGTCAATTTGTTGTGTTTGTATTTCTCTCTTTGTCCGTCCGTCTCCCTTATTTGTCTGTTTCCAGTCCGTCTTCTCTCTGTGCGTCACTCCTATGCTCCCGCCTGGAGGGTCCGCTCCAGTGTTTTTCAGAGTGTGTGTGCTGGGAGTACTGGGTTTGGATGCTGTGTGGATGCGTGTCCCACTTGGCCTGGGGTTAAGGCAGCTGCGGTCAAATAACTGGGCTTCGCTCTGGCCAAAACCAGAGACTCCCATTCGAGGGAAGAATTAAGAGAATGATAATGAGGTGATTGGGGCCGGTGGAAAAAACAGGATGTTTGTGTTTTTGTGTGTATATGACATGCGAACGTGTGCACAGGCAAATTATGAGTATTTCTTTGTGCGACATTCCCACTTTTTTCTTTCCAGGGATTTTTCTTTTCCTTCTCACAGCTGAATGCATCAATCTTTTAAATGTCAGGTTTGGCCAGTTTGTTAATATAGAACCATTCAGACACAAGGAATTTCAAAGGAACTTCACAAAAGGGATAGAAACACGTTAGAAACCACAATCAGCGGAGAAGAGTGAGAACCTCCACTAAAGCCAACAGTCCCCTTGGATTCAAGCCACACAGATTTGTTCACACTTACAGATATCAGTCCTATAAATTAATTATTCCCTGTCAAAAAAAACAATGTTAAAGAAAGTAGTATAATATTCCTGGATAATAATTCTAAAGAACTGCAAGTGACTGGTTTAATGTCATTCACGTCTCACACAAACGTTTCTTTCCCTTTTTTCAGAGGTATTCCTTATTCTTGCTCACCCCTGTTCTCCTGTTCCATGCATCAGGAGTTGGTCACTTGCCAGGGCGGAAATTGCCACACACCACTTTGCCTTTCAACCCAGGCCCAAAAGAAATCATTCACTTTGCTCGTTGAGATCCTGAAGTCGAAATGACCCTCTTAGTTTCACTCCTTGTTTGAAAAACGGGGCGCAGGGAATGAGCTCAGCGGACGACACCGGAGAAAATCTTTACACTTCCCGACTCCGTAAAACACAGATGTCAGTAAACCCCCTCGACGGAAACAAATTAAACTCCAGACCTCTCCACCGACGCATCCATCGCGGTGTCTTTTTTTTTTCTGCCTTTAAAACATAAGATTAATTGTTCCCCAGTGAAGAGGTTTTTTAATTTAATGACTGCAGTAAGGAGGAGTGTGAGCTTGTTACAGGAATCAGATGTGTGGAGTCTACAGGAGCTGCTGTTCACTTATAAGGGCAAATTCCACCACTGCAGCTCCCAGTGTGCACATCTGAACAGTACACACACATAACATAGACTCAGTTAATGACATCAAGCATTTCAATGCTTCTTTTATGCGTTTTTGCAGGAAGTACTTTTTTAGATACGATACTTAAGGAGTACTGGCGCCTAAAGAGTTTAAAGAGAGCTGCATCGATTTCATCCGTGCTCGTCACCATTTTTTATTTGGAATGGAATTTGGCTCCGGTGCCGGATGATTATGTTCCCATTCTTAAATCGCACCTTAAAAGCTCAGATTTTTCAAACTGTGGAAAAAGCCGCCGCTGATCAGAACACCAGACGTTTTTCAATCCCTGAAAGAGAAGATGTGGTGAATCCCACATCTGGGAGCTGAAGACTTCCACCTCCGTTTCTCTCCGGAACAGAAATATTGAGTTGAAAATTACAGATGTAAATAATAACATTCGGACTCTATGCACCATTGGGATAAAGCATTCCAGCGTGCACGAAACCCAACATCTGGAATGTCGTCTTAATTAAAGATATGAAATATAATAAATCTTCATTAAAATGTCTAAACACAACTGGACCCATGATTTGTGTTGCATAGATTCTCATCATCTGACCTCCACTGATGTGAAGAGGTCTGTTGAATCTGTATAAAACAAACTGGACCATATCTTTTCTCTCAAAGAAAAAACAAAAGCACTTAAAATGTTTCTAATGCAAGTAATTTTAATGCATTATTACCAAAAATGAGCGTCACTGTTGGATGTGAGCATAAAGCAACTGCAGCTCTTTACACTGTTGGTCGTGAACACACACTTTCCTATACACACATCATGTTCACTCACTTCACACTCTGTTCTTTCCACTGTGCATCCACACACACACACACACCTACACACAGATTCCCTCTTACTTAAAATACTGCTCAGCAATTGATAGGTGCTGCTGACACCAGCCCTGTGTGTGTCTGTGTGCGTGCTAGTGTGTGTGTGTGTGTGTGTGTGTGAGTGGGCGGGGTCGGTCAGTGAGAGTTCAGAAACGATTGGCGAGGAGTCTTTGAAGAATAATTCCCTGTTGGCAGGGTGAAAGGTCGGCGAGGCGTCAGCGGGGACAGGATCTGTCTGTCAGCAGCTCCGCAGGCCTGCACTCAGCTGCCGTGATCCACTGTGGGTATGATTAGAAAACGGGGGGTTTCTCGATCTCACTGGAAAAGCTACGATTCCACGAGTATTTTAACCTTAGCACGTGGTTTGGGGATACAAGTTTCTCTATGTAATACAAAGTCTGTTTGAGCAGGTATAAGTATCGGGCACATTTTCTCGATAAACCATAAATTGATCCAAATAACTGAAATATAACCAGCGAGCGCACTCACACAATCAGGAACCTTGATTTCTGTGTCAGATCATTTGTAAGCATCAGTATTCATGAGGTGCTCTGTGTTGATCATTTATATAGTTGAAGGTGGGCGTGTGGAGGGCGGGATATACAGTGAGGCACGTTTCCAGGAGGATTGTGATGTATAAAGGGAACGTTACTTGCAGCTACGCATACCGGGGGTTTCTAAATATTATTTTCTCTGGTTTGCACAATTTTCAGCTTTTGTGCACATGTACAACAGAGTGTTTTATAAATGAAGCCCAAGGCAATTTAACAGCTCTGCAAAGGAAACAAAATCGTTGGTATTTCTGTGTTGCTATGTTCACTGCTAACATCTGCCAAACCGGTGTATCAGTTGGCACAAACATCCATTTATATCCAGATAAAAGAGAAGACTGGGTTTGATGATTGTAATTGTTATCTGTCTTATTGTGAAGGCCCGAAAGTCCCCTTAAATTCAATCATGCTGCACCTAACTACACACTCTTATAGATATCCATGAATTACTCCCTTGGAAATCAGTGAAAATGTCAAAAACACCTTCATCTCACAGTTATTAAAGAAAGTGATTAAAATTCATGATTAAAAAAGGATGATAAAAAAGTGATTAACAAATTCCTGGACCTGCTCTTTTTGGGTCCTTGTCCGTCCTTCCACCAAGTTTCAATAAAATCGGTTCTGTAGTTCTTGCGTCATCTAACCAACAGACCGACAAACAGCAGACAAACATAACTGTCTTGGCAGAAGTAAGAAATCAATCTCACACTTCTGAAAACCCGATTCGAGCTCACGGATCCATATAAAGTCGACGGCTTTGTAATTAAAGACAAAAATCCCAGACGTTCTTACAGAATATGGATTTATTTTGGCATCTTGAGATTAGGATTTACCAAAAGCGTCACACGTTGGCACCTGAGGAAACCAAAACTATTTCAAAGAGCCCGTAGTGGCAAACAAAATAACATGTTCTCATGGGCGAAGGCGTGTAGGCCTATTAGTAAACCACTTGCTATGCTGAGGTTAGAGTTCGATGGTGCCAGATTCGGTCGACTTGTTTTCTTTGGTGAGTGTGTGTCTGTGTGTGTGTGTGTGTGTGTGTGCGTGTGTTTATCAGACTGTGTGTCCGTTTGTGTGAATGACTGTGTGCGTAATTGGTACATGGATGTGAACCCGCAAACCGGCCTCCATCCTGTTTTTGTTTCTTTGTTTTGTCCCAGGTCTGATTGGGGGAAGATTTCGTTTTCTGGAAGTATTATTATTATTAATCAGTTCATGTTTAAAAAAGCCGTTAACTGGCAAAGAAACTCGTCCCTCAAGACGCACGGCCGATCACCCAGAACCCCCAACAATTTCCAGTGGAGAACACAGAAACGTACAAATATAATCAGTTATAATTCAGAGTATCTAACGTCCAAACACAGGTGTCTCCAAGCAACCGTATATTTGTATTAGTAATTTAGTGATTTTTTTTTTTTTTCAGAAGTACAGTACGTACATCATCTCATGATCCAAATTTCTCCTGATTTATGATGGGATTTAGAGTGTTTGTAGGAATCCAAAGCCAACTCCACACAATCTCCAAGCAATACCACCCAAAACGTCCTCCTCCTCCTCCTCCTCCTCCTCCTCCTCGTGTGACCTCCCAGCTCGATGCTTCCTCTCGATGCCATAAGGTCCAGTATAATTTATCTTTCCGACGAGGGCCCGGTCCAGAACAAACAGGAGAATCAATAAGTTGAAACCTCTCCATTAATCTGTACTACAAACACTGACGTCTCTCCAGTTACCTCCTCGTGCAGAGGAAATCTCCACCTCCAGCTGGTGCCAAGACAAACAAACGCCTCTGGAGAAGAAAACAGGGAGAGAGAGAGAGAGAGAGAGAGGAACACGAGGAAGAAATGCAACTGCAGCAACAACCGTCAACATAACGAAGGAAAATGCTGCGTCTGTCTGTGCAGTGTGGTCTGAGCTAAGTCTGGACGAGATGGGATTCATTTTCATGGATGTTTTAAGAAGGCGACAGTCCCCAAATCATTCCCTACGTCTAAGCACTTTCAACACGCCAGTCTGGAGTCGGGGAAAAGCAGCGCACGCCACCACACTGTTGTCTTTGTTTATATCCAAATCACGGCTCGGCCCCAGAGATGACGCTGCGGCTGCGCTGTGCTCGGTTAGTGAGGTGATGATCTCATGGATGTCACAAATATGACGTAAGTCGTGGTATCTCTCCCTCTACTCAATATAGGTCTGTTGAAAATAGCTTTTTATATCATATACAGCTTTAATTCAGGTTATAGACTAAAATATGTAAAATTAAGCATCAGGTTTATCAGGTTTTTATGCTGGATAGACAGATGGACATCAACCTGCTGATTGGGAGGCGGAGACACAGTTAGTCTAGTGACAGAGTGACTTCAATGAGTTTGAGACTTTGATTGAAATTTGAACAAAACTGCACAACAAGGAGAAAGTTATGTGATAAAAATGAGTCTATTTGGTGCTTAGATGCCGTGTGATGTCATCTTGTGTTAAAAGGGGATCAGGCTGTGTGTAGCGTTGAACCCCCGCCCACTGGTGACACTGGAGATTTGATGATGGGATGGAGAGATGCCGGGGATCTGGACGAGATGATGAGTGGACTCAGCTTGGCTCAGGGTGTCAGTGAGTCACAGAAGTGACAGTCGAGAGCGGAGAAGAGATTTGAAGTTTGACAGCAGCGACATGACTGGCGGATTGAGATTGAGGCCAAATCTGATTGGCTTGCTGGAAACCACCACAGGCAGCTGGGTGGTGCAGGGTTTGAAGTGGGTCATTCAGGGAGCTCTGTGCTGAAATGACAGCTGAATGAACGTTTTGACAGCTCATAAGCGATTGGCTCACGTCGAGAGCGATTGGATGACAACTTGGATGCGCTGGTGGAGCTTTGAGATAACGGAAACTGTGAACTATGCCGCAGTCATTGCACACGCCAAGTGTGACATCAACACAACGCCTTCTCCCTTTTTATACTCGCGGTGAAGTGCAGTCTTCTTCTAAGCGACGGGCGTCACCGCCAGAAAAAGTAAAAGAACAAGAAACGCTAAACAGAACCCTTTCAGCAGCACTTTGATCTCGTGCACGATTCTTTGCCTCATCAAACCGAGGTTTTTCTACAGTTTCCTGCAGAATCTCCATCCTGGGACCATCTGAGAAAGTCTATACTCACTCATCAATGAGGGATGTTTGTAGAGACAGACCTGTTTGCAGGCTTCTCAAAAAGTTAGGAGGTGCAGGAGCAGCCGAATTGATGCTCTTCGCCAGCAAAAATTATGTAATTTGTGGCGTGAGCGAGGACAGGAATGGCGAGCATCAACGTTATGTGGCATTTGCAGAAATCTGTCCTCCTGACTGAACACTCGCTGAGCTTCACTCGCTGAACTTTTCCTTTTGGTCGATGAATCAAGTTATAGTTTCAGCTCCTGACCTGTAACATATCAAGCAAACTGGTCTTCATCAGATTAAAAACATCAGCGAAGTCCAAAAATATACAAAGACTGAAACTGGCCGATGTCCTCGACATGCACTCCGTAATAAGTTTAATATTGTGCAGACCATGTTACCGTACATTTGCTTGGATAACATTCAAAATCCTAGTGCCCACAAAATTAAACAGATGAGATCTGATATGCAAAAGGAGGAACTCTGTAAAAACAGGCTTTGCTTTTTCACTTTACCATATATAGTCATATTGACAGATCTAAACCCTCCATTTAAATATTACAAATGTCAAACACATGCCATGAACATGGAAAACAGTTTAAAATGACTATGAATAACCAACATACATGACATGAGGCAGATTGCCAAGCCAGGCTGAGCCCGGCACCGTCCAACTGGCGCTCACACTCCAACTGCTCTTGTTATTCTTCCTCCCACTCAATCAAACCAGCTTTCCACCGTCCAATTACCCAGAACGCCGTGTCCGATCGGAGCACGGTCAGTGCCTGAACTGTTTCTCTCAGCATTTTTCGTTTACGGAGGCCAGTAGGGTGTGGTAATTGAATTGGTTTTCTCATTTGCCAGCCAAGATAGCCTTTTCCCCTTGGCGTCACATTGTGGAATTAGCTGCGCTCGCTCGCTCTCTCTCCGCGTGTCTCTCTCTCCCTCGCTCTCGTCGCCGCTCGTTTGAGTTGTCGAGTTTGATGAATGGTGTTGTGACAGAAGCCGTCGAGCTAACACACACAGCTGTCCAGCCGGCCGTGTCTGGCAATTAACCGACTGTCCGCACTCTCTTTTGCAACAATCTGGATGCAACACTGAGTCAGACTGGGTTCGCTTTGGGCCCAGTTACACGTCAGGCTTCACTGAAGATTTTTAAATCATTATGTCGTGGTGAGTCCGGCAGTATTTTCCTGTAATGGCTCTCCTGTTCTGGGAATAACTTTTCCATCCCTACTATTTTGCCAACTACACCCGAGACAGGTTAACAATTATCTGTGTAGTCTCTGTGTAACAGTGGTTTTCTAAACCTCTACTTTAAGCACCATGATTGATGGCTGATCTTTCTGAAAATATTGTTGTCCTTTGTGCGTCTACTTTTCTGAAAGTGCAGCCATGTACGGTTGTTTCATACGCCGGCAGTGTCGCAGGAGTTATGAAAGACTTAAACATACATTTGTTATATATTTATAATATTAATCGAAATGAAATTAGTCAGGAGATTATTGTTTTTCCAAATAATCTGCCCCTGGATCTCTTGATAGTAGAATTATGTTTCACTCATGTGGATATGACAACATATTTCCTATTTATTGGGGACTGGTCAAGACAAAGGTATTTATTATATCTTGGAAATAATGAATAATGCAAATATCTGTTCCACTGTCAGTTCCAGTAAGATTAGAGCTCAGATACGCAGAGTCCTGCAGAGGTCCAGCTGCTCCACACTGTCTTTAATAGACAGGAGCTGCAGATAGACGATGTACGCTGTCTGTTTGTTTCTGTGAAGAGTCGTCCTTCACTGTTTTCCTCTGTATCTGTCACTTAGGACTGTCAGGACACAGCTGGACAGCAGCTTGCATTCATCTGTCTGAACTGCAATAGTAGAGAAGTCATTCCCCATATAAACTTCTAAAGAAAAAAATACTGCGTTAAAATCCAGCACATTATTGTCCATTGACAGCGAACTGAGAATGCTTGGTTTGCAGAGCTTTTCCCAAAGTGTACCATGTGTTTTTGAGATAATCCATCACAGGACAAGTTTTATTAGCTTCCATGTGAGCAAACATCAGAGAACTTGCTCACATCAACTTTTTTAAAAACAAAGAAAAAGCAATGCTCTCCGACTGTGAGGTCTACATCCCTGGTTCTGGATGTTTCATTTAATGCAGAGAGTTTTTTAAACTTGCTTGATGATATGACATTTATGAGGTGGTTTGCCTGCTGAATGTGAGACGAGCTTCAAGTCTGTGCAAGTTGAATATCATCCCACACTGTCATGAACAGAAACTGACAAGGTAATAAATCAATCTAAAAAAGCTTTATTCAAGCACTTTCATACATGTTTATTGTAAATCCTAAAGGATTTGCAGTACAGATGCTGAAGCAGACAGCGCCACCTGTATGGCTCTTTGCTTCCTGGGTGGCCCTTTGTGGAAACTTCACTTCTAACCCCTGCTGTGCGGCATCCAGCCGAGCCAAGGAGGAACATGGAAAGTTAGAGAAACACAGATTATGTTGCGTGAAACAAACGTGTGAGAAGCAGGCAGCTTAATGGAATCAGGGCTTGAAGGCAAAAGGTGATTACACGTGCTTTACGTGTGCGCTCAAGTCCAAACACTTCAGGATTCATTCACTTCCAAAGTGGGAGAGTTAAAAGTTAGGAAACATGTTGAAAGCAGGGATTTTTCACTCATTAGACCAGGAAGTATCCCTGCAAGTGACCCAGTTCATCTCAAATATCCAAAGTATGTGTAACAGAGAAGTTGCTCAACAAATCCAGAGTGGAGTGGAGTGTGTGTAACTCACTTGTGTGCATGTTGTTCTGTCGGGGCCCCGCGGGCTTGTTGTTGTTATTCCTGCCACCCGGGCCAAGAGCAGATACCCTGTAAAAACAAGCGCTCTCGCTTCCGACCGACGGGGAGAAAGCTTTTTTCCGAACGGATGCACTCGGGTTGCGTTTCTCGTGCGCTGCAGAGGAATGTCTGCAAATAAGGGTTTTGTTTTTTTATTTTTAGAAGGTGGATCTCAGTGTAAATGATAGAGATGTCTCGTGCTGTGGTGCGGCCTTCGTTCTCTGTTAGTGACACGTGAGGAAACGGTGTGAGGTGAAGTCACCAGTGTGAGTTACCAAGGTTTTCATTTGATTCTCAGGCATGACGCTCACTTTTTATGCATTCATGACGAGGCTGCAAAGATTCACCGGTCAACATTGGTGTTTGCATATTTTTTTTTCTTCCATTTTATTAAACCTGATGTTGAGACAGATGTTTCCTTTTAACTTTATCGATACGCTGCACTTACAACGGAACCAACCGTTCATTGATCTTTGGAGCTGACGCTTAAAGCATCTCCAAGTGTTTCCTCTCCTACTTTGTACCAACCATATAAAAATGTTTTGGCAGCCAGTCGTCAGTAAAAGGAATGAAGAACAACGTTTGACTCGTATATGTTGACTTCAGATCATTAACCAGCTTTGCTTGACTCCAGGTGGGTTCCGGCTCGGATCAAAGTCTCAGTCGGGGCTGATTGGAGGCTGAAGCAGCATGTTGGTGATCGGGGTGCGGCTCATTCAGAATTCAGAATCGCTGCCATGCATATATAAGCCTTTGATTAGCAGCTGGAGCACCTTGGCACCAGCGTCGGCCCCTCAAGGTGTGGAAAGGTTTCCTAGTCCTCGGTGCCAAGTGCAGCGTGGGGCCTGCGTTTGAAGTGTGCGATCATACAAGCATCTGCTCGGAGATGTCGAGTCTTTGAGGATGAGGACTCACCTTGTCATCACCGGACTGAAGGTTTTATTAATATGGGTCATTAATATCCTGGGTTCATATAAGGAGCGAAAGTCTGTGCAGTAGCGATTTATGGATGGAGCCGCAGGAGCGAGGTTCCGCCGATGCACAAGCTCAGCCAATCACGAGCTAGTCTCAGCTGTCAATCACGACATTTAACTCGTTTTTATAGCACAAAATAACTTATTGAAACCAAATGACAGAATTTTTGAAAAACACCATATTTAACCCGTACTTTGACTTTTTAATTTGCTCAATGTCCCATCCACTAACATGGAAGAGGAGGGGTTGATGACATGTACTGCAGCCAGCCACCAGGGGGCGATTGAGAAACTATAGCGTCACTTTTGGGGAGCTGTCATGTCGTCTTATCTTTATACACAGTCAATGAATAAAACACGTGTTTTTTACAGTATTTGTACACTAGTATCCTCCCTATCTATTTACTCGACTCCTTTGTGTACAGTTTACTATTTATGTGTGTAAATCGGACTCTACTGCACATGTGGAGCGTCCTCTCTCCCTTCTGCCTCTTGCCAAAGTCCCGGGCGTCTTGGAGCGGAGATGGATTCCCCCGGCCCTCTGGTCCCCGCGCTATCACCGCTGCTCGGACAGATATCATCAGCTCCACAGCAGACACACACACACTCAAACTGTCCCACTGCTGCAGGCGCATTATCTCTTCTGTGGACCGACGCTGGCATTGAAGGCTCTGCCAAGTGTGTAATTGAAAAAATGCACAGGAAGGACAACAGAGAGAGGCCCTGAGCAAACAGAGGGAAGACAACAACCAAACCCCCCCCACACACATTACTTTGTGTAGCTTTTCAAGGAAGATTTTTAGGATTCGATACACGAGAACAAACGACTTGCAGTTGTAATAACTTTTATAGCACGTTGGCCGAGTCTCACACACGTCTGTCAACCTTTTGAAGTCCTCTTCACTTCTTCTTTGATCCCTTTGATCTCACCGAATTATTGTTGTGTGGGATTGATCAGAGAAAGTGTGTCATTTTTACGGGAAAAATTAGACAAACTTTAGATAACCTTTCATAATGCTTGTATTATCAATCACTTGGAAGTTTTTATTCACTCATGTTCTCTTCTCCATGTGCGAATCATATCTTCTTGTACAAACACAAACTGAATGTGTTTCATTTATCTGCTGTCACTGTTAACAGCCTGTATGAATTTGTTTGGTAGATGCTATCGCTGCGGTTTTACATGCTACCCTATGTTATCATCTATTTTTTCGGTGTTTGAAGGTCAACGACGCTGGGATCTCGCAAAATATATGGTTTTGCTTTGAATACATTATTATATTTTATTAAAAACGATGTCGTGATAATCATCTTGTGTCCTGGGACAATACACACGCCTTGAACTGTAAGGTGCATGCAGAGAGTTGCTGTAAAGTGCACCCCCTTCCCACACACAGGCTCCTGCGGTCGCCTTTATGTTAATACTCTAACCTAAAGTATGTGGAGACTATTCACAAGGCTGTTATTAGTGGGTATGCATGCGTATATGCTCCGTTTGGTGGCATCTCCGCACTTGCTAACACCAACCACTGACTCGGAGCCAGCGCAGAACCCACTGTGACCCCAGCAGCGCTACTTTGAGCCCGACGCCTAATAAAACATAAAGAGGAGACGACGACAATCACTGTTGCATGAAAAGACCTTAAATGACACAAACATCCCTGAGCAGGCGGCGGGTGCAGGAGCCAGGGAGGACCAGGGAGGGTGCGGTGGCAGCCCGACGGGGTGCACCGACAGCTGGGTTGTGAGTGCAGCGGGCGGCCCGGAGCTTTGAGGATCAGAGAAAACCAGGCTCACCCTCCTCTCTATTCTCTCTCTCTCCCTCCATCCTCCTTCTCCCTCCTTCACTCCCTCGCCTCATGGGCTCTGTAATTATGTTCGCTGCTTGAAGCTCGGCCAATTAGACAATAAAGACTTTCTCTCGTGCTCCCTTTCCCTCGGCGGTCACACCCTTTGCCCGTCTCCACTCTCCTCACCTCATGTGTAGCTGTTAGATCCTGCTCGGACTCGCACACATCCTTTGTTTTCATCCCGTCTTTACAATATACTCATGACCTTCCCGCCTCTCAGTGTAAGTGAGTGAATATCTGTCCCACTTACTTCATCCTTTCCCTTTTCATCCTTTGTTTACTGGTGTTCATCCACATACCCTCTTAAGCCTAATTTAAAACACACTTATAACAAAACCAGACACGTTCAGCTTGGCCTCCCCGGCAAAGCATAGCAGATGGTCCCCGTTATTTTTTATTTTTTCTTCTTTACTCCAGAGAAAATAAAGATATGTTTCTCTCACTTTAATGTCCTGTCCAATTGTATGTGGTGGATTGTAAACGGTGGCTAAAGTTAGTTTGGGAACTATAGCCGGTGTCTGGGGCGGACACAGCAGCCCGGTCTGTGTTGCCCGGTGGTTTTCGACCACTGGCAGGCAGTCTGTACTCTGCAGGAGAAATAACTACAATTGTCGAGCGTTCTCCTCTTTTTTCCCCTCGTCCCTCCTCCCCGCGCTGCCCTCGCTGCCTGTCCTGCTGATGTCGGGTTTTGAGGAAACCTAGAATTGAGGGCTGTTTTTAGTGGTCGTGTGTGACGTTGTTCGTTATTGAATTTAGTCATGTCACCAGAGCCGGAGCTATGTTGGTAACGTGCTGGCAGGGCGAGCGATGCGTGGGACGTGTGTATTTGAATGGTCGACCTTTGCAATAAATACAGGACCAGCATGAGTTCATTAACTCAAAGGCACAAAAACGACTCTCTTCACAGATTCCAGAATCTTTGGAAGCGCACAACTTATTTGAACTATTAAGATTGAAGTCCACTTTTCTTCTTTTAATCAAATTTTGATATGAGCAAAATCTCAAATTCCAATAGATTAAAATCTACTGTAGATAGCGACACATATTCCTGTACTTATTACTCGTACACTTTCTTAACAGCCTAAAATTGAGCCCTGTCTTTGCAGAGTGATTTTTTTTTTTGCACATGTTGTGTTGCATGCAAAATCCTCTGGCAAAGTCCGGGGTTTGTTTTCAGCTCTCGACTGTGGCTCTCATCCGCAGACTCTCTCCGTGCTGTTTGACAAGATTCTCGCATAGGTGGTTAAAGAGGATTGTAGAGTTTGAATCTGTGTGGGGTTATAATTTAGTTATTTTAGTTAGTTGTAATTTTTCACGTCCATGTGACAGAAGTAGTCCCTCTGTCTTTGCAGCGAGAACATAACTCCTTCTGTGTCACGTTGACTCTCCTCCGTGTTTGCTTGTGTTGCAAATTTTCTGCAGCTGCATCTGAGAGTTATCTGTGACACATGGAAATCAACATAATATGAATTTTTCCGGTCCTCACACAATCGTATTACTTTTGCACTCTAGTTGTTGAGTTTCATTTACAGTGAAACTCCTTTTTCATGTTTAACCAACGTAAAGAAAGTTGTGTAAAGACTTGATTCATACTTAATGAGTTTTTATATTTTCCTTTCCAACAGCAAATCCTGCGTCACTCTCGCGCGAACGCCACCAAGGTCATTTTCCTGATCACCGACGGCTACTCCAACGGCGGAGACCCTCGGCCGGTGGCGGCAGCTCTGAGGGAACGCGGCGTGGAGATCTTCACTCTGGGCATCTGGCAGGGCAACATCCGGGAGCTCCACGACATGGCCTCGCACCCCAAAGACCAGCACTGCTACCTGGTGCACAACTTCGCAGAGTTCGAGGCGCTGGCTCGTCGAGCGCTGCACGAAGGTGAGAGAAACAGATGGGGGGGGGTTATGGGATAAACTCAAACTGCTTTTATTTTACATCTTTTAAAGACAGGATCACAGCCCTCTGGGGGTCACGTAAACCCGAATCAAAAGAAACATCTGCGATTTCACTACACAGCTGCATCAAATCTCACCCTTTTCCCACGTACACAATTTAACTGCACAAGGTAGTTCTAAGTTTGAGTGAATTAAAGTTCACGCTGCTGGTTTTCTCTTTGAAGCCTCGCTGCTCCCATCGTCACCATTTGACCTGCAGTAATATTTATTAAATGAAGGTTGGACCCTGTTAAAATTCAGTGTTTACATAGAAAGGGAATGGACAATATTTTATAACGGAATCTGACAACGTGGATTTTTCTGGGATGTGCTGCCAGCAGCTATTAGTCCTCACTTCTCCACAGATTGGACAGAACAAGGCACCTTTCCCACACTTGACGGGAACTTCCCTCAAATTGGTGAAAAGAAAAAAAGGATTCAGTCAGGGCTTTAAAACTTAAACTGTCGCCACAAAATGTCAAAGTTAACCACAGAGTGTGAAGCAAGCTGTAAATCATGCACACGCACTGTACATGCATGTTCACACACAGAAGCAGAGATCTGTGCAATCTTCTTCCTCATCCTCTTCTGCATTATTCTTCGTTTTCGTCTTCTTCTTCGCAGTCTTCCTCTTCATCGCCTCCTTTCCCTGCGCTCCCTCTCTACCTTCCTGTTCTCTCAATTACAGGAAAATAAAAAAGGAGCAGGTTGACGTGCAGAGAAACGGCTGAAGTTTCCATTTTGCCCTCGGCTCCCAACTTCTAATTGCAGTCTCAAACCATTTCTTTTGATTTATGGCCTTTTATTAGTCACTGCTGTGTTTTGGAGCAGTTTATACTCTGGGGAAAAAAAGGATATGGCCATTTGCTCCCTTAGCCAGTTGTACATGTGTGGCTTGTAGGTGCTGCACTTTTTTTATTTATACACTTCAGAAGTCCAGCCTGTAGCCAGTCTCAATTACATAATGGACAGAACAGGAAACAGAGGGTTTGAGACTTTCCCTTTGCAAATTAGTGTTATTCATTTCATCATCATTATGTGAAATAGATAAACTCCAGCAACACAGTATTAAGAACAACTTTAGTGATGACTTTTGACTTGCTGTTGCTGGATTTTTTTTACTCCTAGGACCATTTTCATGCACTTTGCAAGGATATGAAATGCCAGAAACTCCCACTTTCAACCTAATATATCTT
Organism: Hippoglossus stenolepis; assembly: GCF_022539355.2. NCBI lineage: Eukaryota > Metazoa > Chordata > Actinopteri > Pleuronectiformes > Pleuronectidae > Hippoglossus > Hippoglossus stenolepis. The sequence goes on along the minus strand of NC_061505.1, from coordinate 4,382,198 downwards.
TTGCATATTTTATATATCAGTCTCACTCACAGTAAATTGTGTGTTTGCCAGGTGGTGTAATCTGATCCCACGGTGTGTTTGTTCCCCCCCCCACAGACCTCCCCACAGGAGACTACATCCAGGAGGACCTGTCCCGCTGCTCCTCTCTGTGCGAAGCGGGCAGGGACTGCTGCGACGTGATGGCGAGCTGCAAGTGCGGCACACACACCGGCCAGTACGACTGCATCTGCGAGAAGGGATACTACGGGAAGGGGCTGCAGCACGAGTGCACAGGTAGGACAGAGGGAGGAACACCGCCGTCGTGTCAGGGTGTCGGCAGCCATTGCTCCTTTTTTAATGGTCTCAACGAGCTCTTTGTCTAATTTGTGTTTCAGTCTTGAAGGGCCTCTCCTCTTTGGGAGGTGTGCATGTTTTAATGATTTAAAGGGACATATCAGGAGAGTTAGAGTTTTAATTTGGAGCAGCTATGTTTCTATGTATGTGTATATTTTATTTTTGTGTGCATCTAGAAAGGCGAATGAGTAAAGATTATTTATAAATTGTGGAAAAATACACCTTAGATTTTACTTAAACTTAAATTGAATCAGTTATTCTGTGGAATTGCAAGATTTCGCTGCTTCTCCCGTCCTCTTGAGAAGCTTCCTACATTGAAACAGTCCCTAACTTGAGCAGTAGCAGCCTCTGTCTCATTTTCCTTCTGCGTTTGAGCCTCTCATTCACACGGAAGCAGCCTTTAAAGGCACAAAAACTGAGATTTTTACGAACTTGCCCTTGTCTTTGCCTCCGTCACCGTCTCCACCTTGTCGGGACCGCTTGGCCTCAGGTTGCCGTTGAGCTCACTGTGGGCGAAAGTAAAAATAAGCAGCCTCTCCACTTAACGCCGTGTGAGTCGTCCGCAGGGCAGATCGCTATCAGCAGACCCAATAATGTGGGCGGGCGTGGAGGTCTGAGACAGCGATATGTTTGTGTGTGTTCAGGACCTCGGCGACCTTCCCTCACCTCTGACTCCCAGCTGCACGGTCACATCCTGTTCTCCACCTTCAGCCTCCTCCTCTAAATCTCAGCTCGTGCGTCCATTTCTTTCTGCTCCACACTCAACGCTAAACGCTGCTGTCATTTTAGAACTAACTGCCTTTTCTCTGTGGCTCTTATTGCTTCGCCTCCCACTTCTGTTTCATACATATCCATCTGAGGAACTAAGACATCTGCTTCATGTGTTGCCAGAGGGCTTTGCCTTTTACCCTTGTGTTCTTTACTACTGGTTATTTATAATGTCTGGGGCTTTAGGACTTATTATTTTATGGTTGCACACAAACGTGACTTTAGATAAGAGCATCGGCAAAATGCATGTGTTTGTGTGTGACCATAAACAGTTACTTTTAGATGGCGTCTCTCCGTGCATATGTATCTGGGGGTGCACACATTTGAAAATGGCTTTTTGTCTTCTCTTCCTCTCAAATGCAAACATTTACTTCTCATCTTTCCTGAAATCTCCTCCGACTGCCCTTGACATCTGAAAATATGATTTTATGTAATCTCATTTGACTCCACAGTGTTTTATTTAATGGGAGAACAATGGAGCAGTGTCAATCTAGATTCTCTTTCTGACTCTCTTTCTTATTGATCCCCAGACCAACATACTGGTTTTGTCTCTGCTTTTGTGAGGAGGAGGAGGAGGAGGAGGAGGGGGGGGGCTCTTTTATGTGGTTAAATTCCACTGAAATATATTTCTGTTGAAAGATCCCACCACAGAAGTGACAGATGATCAATGTGGCATCGCATTAATTATGTTTCGCTTGAGTGTGTTGCCTAAAATAATCCCTGCAGCCAATCAAGTTAAAACACTTGGCAGCGACGGGCCGTTCTCGGGTCTGTTGAAGCTCCACGTTGCACAGAGTAATGTTGCAATGATGCAGGTGGTCTCTCAGTCGTTAAAGTGTAAATGTTCGAGGCTGAGTATTCAAACTCGCAGAGGAGCCCAGCAGAACAACTAACAGATGCACTGGCTGGTGTGTGTGCGTGTGTGTGCGTGTGTGTGTGTGTGTGTGTGTGTGTGTGTGTGTGTGTGTGTGTGTGGTGTGTGTGTGTGTGTGTGTGTGTGTGTGTGTGTGTGTGTGTGTGTGTGTGTGTGTGTGTGTGTGTGCGTGTGCGTGTTACACGTCAGTCATTGAGACGGCTCACCCTCTGTGCAGGGGAGACAGGTGGGAGGGGCGCTGAGTCCACAAGAGAAACACAACCAGGCCCTCGAGGTCCGACTCTTCGTACCCACATGTTTTCAGTTCACAATCAGATAACGTGCGGAAAAGAAGAGAACGAGGAGACATTTAAACGACAAGTAATTCAGATTAGGGTTCAGAATTCACTGAGAGAAAACGAGATGACAGGAGGGGGAAGAATTTGCGAGGCGAGCGCCAAAGTAAAGGGCATCGGGGTCAACGTGCCAAGAAAGCACGCCTCCTTAATGCTTATCAGATGTCGTCGAGACCGGAGCCCGTTCTGCTTATTAATGTGTTTTAATGGTTTAATTAATAGCAGAGCGCAGACTGCAGAGCGCAGACTGCAGAGTTGGCTCGGCGGGTCGAAAGGGAAGGAAGGACACGGCGAGGAGCTGCAACCGCAACTGGGGACGGCTTCCTCTGTCTGTCTCCGTCTCCTCGTCTCTTATATTATGAGGAGTGGGGAATTTCATTGTCAACACTCGAGTGTCTGTAAGTCATCGTCGGAGAGTGTGCAGGCCAGTGTGTCACAGTGCTGCTGTTGTAGATTTGTTGGCAGGCCACGGCTCTGTTCACCTCCATTTTGGTTTTCTTAACTGGTGTGAAATACCCTTGTATGTGTTTCTGAGCTCTGCATTTATAGAGGGTTTTATTCTCTAATAACTTAAAAGGCTTTTTTGCAAAGTAACAGTGGCTCCAAAACCAATTAGATTTGCGGTGGAAGGAGTACGTAACCAAGGAACATGCAAGTAAACTCCACAAGCTCCTGCTGTTCTCCAGCGTCTTGCTTTAATATTCTCCTGCTTCAACCTCAGTGGGCTTGGCCGAACAGTGGGTGTTATGTGAATTATGGGGAGGCTCTGTGCTTCAGTAATGGCAGACGGACACACTGCCAGCGTTTTGTCACTCTGGTTTGTGTAAGCTCGACAGTGGGTGTCTTCAGGTGAAGGTTTGAAAAGGGTTTTATGCTTCTCAGATTTTGTTTTCTCACATCATGGGCCTGTCAGACAATTATTATTATCTTTGGCTGAAGGGCTCCGCTGGAAACACTGTCCAAGTCCCTCCAGAGCACAGCCGTGTTGTTTATGAATCTGTCGACAGCCAAGTGAAACAGCCTCTTCCACAAAACACGACTGGAATCCCATCAGATAGAAGCGGGCGATGAACCTGGATCCTGCGCAGAAACAGAACACTGTTGTTTCTCTCTAATACCGATTTCAAGCTCTCGATATCTCTATCACGGAGGATCACCGGAGGAATGGGGGAGCAGATAAGAGACGTGGGGGGTGCAGGGGCGGGGGGTAACATGTTTTCCTCCTGTCACACATTCTGTCTTATCAGCTTCTCCTGTAGCCAGAGAGAGGGACAGGAGCTCTGGACTGTGTTAACGTGGTGTCAGTCGGGCTTTGTTCTGCTCAGGCCTGCTTTGCTGGGGATGGATGGAGGAGGGGGGAGAGATAGAGAGAGGTAAAGAACATGAAGAAAAGAAAGGAATGACCACGAAGAAAAGTCAAGAATTAAGTCTGTTTACTATTTAGTGTATCGCTCTTTCTCTTCTCTTTAAACATCCATCAGTTTTGTTTGTTGATGGATGATTTGTACTGTGGGACGCGAGGAGCCAGATGATTTACTGTCATTGGGACATGAACTGCTGACTGGAATACTGTGAGTGGAACAAAACATTTCTTCAGAACTGATCCTGGAAGAATTGCACAATGTTTGCTAAATTAATTTCATAACAGCCTCTTGATCCCAAGAGGAGACGCGTGGCCGTGGTGTTGCTCCGACTCGACCCTGAAGGCAGCACATCCGTCTCTCTGTGGACGGACTGCAGCAGTCTGTCGCAAGCGGCTGTGAGCGCACGTGCATTGTAAATATTTGCGGTGTGGATGTAAACGGCTGAGAGAGGGGAATCCTCGAGGTGGACATAAATTCAGCAGAGGAATTAAAATGCCAAGAGGAGAGGTGGGATTTGCTCAGTGTAATGAAAAGACCATGAACAGTGTAGAAAGAGGAGGAATGTTGCAATCATCACTTCTTTTCTTCTCGGCCTTTGTCCGTACGTTACTCTCTTCCACGTTCAGAATGAAATTTAAAGACGAAGCTACCGAGGATCAATGTTTTGGTGAACTCTGGAGGAATGCTCTTGAACTCGACACCACGTCGGTTATCGCTGTCTCAGACACTCTGCAGCTCATCTCGCTCCAGGCAGTCACGTTAACCGTGACGCCGACACTTACTTACACACAGCAGCACACACATACTGCTCGGGGATTAACACATACGCACAGCCATGTGTTTTTTGGCGTGCTTTGCATGCCCACACCTCTGACCCATTAAAATATACCATTCAAGGATGTGACGCGTACCAGATGCCTGTCTGAAGAGGCAGCGGTGCAGAGTCTGTTTATACCACCTGGGACGGCTCATCCACGTATCGGCATAGTCGAAACAATCTTGACGTGTCCTATGTCTTTTTTGTTTGGTCCATGTCCCATTCACTAACATGGAGGAGGTAGGGTGAATGATCTTTACTGCAGCCAGTCACCAGGGGGCGATTGATCTAATTATAATAAGATCAGGGGAACCGAAACATTAACATTCAAGTTCCTGGGCCGTCCATGCAGAACTTTTCAGTCTGGACCAAAGTCTGACCAACCAAATATCCTAGAGCCCCCAAATTTGTGCCACTAAAGGACGGTCAGGCAATCAAAGTATTGACATTCACCTTTTGGAGACGGTTAGTGTTTGCAGCACATGTGAAAGACCCAGTCACCCAGTGGTTTATAAGGCACCTTGTCATTTCCCAGAATGTTGTTAGTCAGTGGTAAATGTCAACCCTTTGATGGCGTCGGATGAAAGGTCACAGCAGTCATAAAATCGTAACTTCTGTTTGCTCAGTCGTTGTAATTTGCACCTAAATGTTTTCAAAAGTAAATATATCTTTACCAGAGGAGTGAATTCACCCGGCTCGTCCAACAGGTTACATAAACCTACTTATAAAGACTCTCTATTTCCTGCTACTGCATAAATCCTAATCCCCGCAGCATCAATAACCACAGCAGACTGTCTGCTTCCGACCAGAGCGTCTGTCCAACTCCTTGTTTCTCATGTTTTTGTGGTGGAAAGTAAAAAAACCTTCAGTTGCTCAACACAAAGTCTGGCTCAGTTTTAGGAGGAAAAATGCAGAGAGGTTTTTTTTCTTTTTTTTTAGGGGGTCGATAGAGAAGCCATTCCCCCAACTCCCTCAATTACATAGTTTGATCTGATTGGATGGAAGTTTGAGTTTTTCCGTTTTTTCTTCATTGAGCAGAGATTCCTAGGTTTTAGTCAAGTAAGGTTCAGATTATCAACCTTTAGGGACTGAAATGCAAATTCATAGAAGCAATTAACACAGTAATTTGCTTTAGTTAGTAGTTATTAATAGTCATTCTTGCAGTATTGCACAATTACGTTCACTGGGGCAAGAAATGCAAGCAGTTAAACCCCTGATATTAACCAAAGTTACTTGTATTAGAAATCATTAGCTCGCTCCCAGACTAAACGGTCTCCTATAAAGATCCGTGACAATTCACAAACCGACTTCCTGTTTCCACTTTTAACTACCTGTATTTTGTGTGGCTGTGTGAGCAGAGATTTCCTGCCCAGCGAGGGATTATTACTGGACTATTACTAACTCTGTATTTCACCTGCCCACCTCGTGTTTCTTATCCCGTTGAACTTCGCACAGTGTCCCCAGGTGTCGACTATTACTCTGTGAACATAATGTAATTTAACAGGCAGAAACGAGAGCCACAGCTATGAAAATAAATGAACTTGAGCAATTTGTTAAAAAGTGAAATACAAGCTGAAAAAGAAAGGGGGGAAATACCTATGACTGAGTTGCTCTGCTGCTCTTAAAGGGTCCCACAGTGTTGAATCTGCCCTCAGGTGCTTTCCGACAGACTTTCATGTGTTTTGCGAAGGTGTTTGAAGTTTTTCTTTCCTCAGAGCAGATTGTACACATCAGGTTTAAAGTACAGTGCAGTGTTGAAATCCATATTAGCCCCTCCCTCAGCACCACATGTTTCAGCCAGGTCCCGCCCTCTCTTCCCTCATTAAATGACACATATAGGTCTGTAAAAGGCCTTAATTGATGACTAGTGCTGCCGTGTTTGTAGGTCACGGATGCTGTAAAGCAGACGTGACTTGTGTTATAAACTGAGGCCTCTCTGTATGTGCGTGTGAGTGTGTGAACACAGGAAAAAAGAGACAGAGATGAAGGGGCGACGAGGCAGCGAGGCTGTAAACTGACCCTAATAGGACCCTCCTCAGCAGGAGAACATGAAAAACAAGGAGCCGTGAAACAGCCAGGGGTGCGGAGCAGACGCTCACTGTGTCATTAACACTCTGCCCACCCGTCCCTCCATCTCTCTTTCCATCGCTCCGTCTTATTTTCCTCTCCCGGCTACTCCCTCGTCTCGGCTTTCAGAGCCTCTCTCTCGGCTACTGTGCCATGTCAACAGGTGCCTGCACATAAATAAGCCCTTTGCAGAGATATGACGTAAACCAGGAACACCTCTGTAGGTCTGAAGGAGTGACCCAGGTCACAGACATAAACTGTGTGCGTCAGTCAGGTCGCAATTTATGATGTTTTTTAAGTCATTCAATCTTTTATTTATTATTTGTTATTTCACCGGCTAAAAAGCCGGGGGTTCAACCCACTGTGACGTCAGCCATTGGTTTGTGAGCTGCTGTTTTGGAGCCTTGAGTTTGTCCAGCACCATCTTGGCTTTTTGACCAGAACCATATTCGTTACCATATTTGGAGGAGCATTCGTACCGTGCTTTATCATCTATTTAACTATAAATGGGACCATAATTCACAAAACTAACATTGTGCTGTTTTGAAGAAGACTTAAAACTGGAGATTGAGACCATAAACTCTGTCTAGAAATGTTCTCTTCCTCATTTTAAATCATGAACTGTCAAGAAACACCACCCAGGGCTCGTAGATGCACACATTGAATCATCAATCAATATCTCCTCCTTTTCTTTGTGACTCCATTTCCCGTGTTACACCTAATTTAAACTGACAAATGCACCCATGAGACTTTCAAGGTGGAATGAGTTTCATAAGTGCTTCTGTCCAGTGTCTGTTTCGAGGCCTTTGCCCTCTCTTCAAATCCAACATGTTTGTCCCTGGCTATGACCCTTGCCGGCCTCTGGATATTTTCACTGACCCTTTTCAGTGCCCCCCTCCTCTTCCTTTCACTTTCTGCCCTCCTGACTGTGTGAGGTTTGAGCTGACTGACTGAGACCTCTCCAGTTGACAGGAGCGGATGAAGAGGGATACGAGCAATGTCAAAGGTCACAGGATAAGGATGAAGGAAATCATCAGCTGCCGGCCTTCTGGAGAAGCCTCATCTTTCTCTCTCTGTCTTTCAGCTTCAGTCCCCTCATGACACCACATTTAAATCTGCTAGATACAGATTTTTGATTTAATGCACATTTAACCCCTAACCCTAACCCTAAAAACGCAATGTTAAATATGTGTTTATAATGTTCGGATTCATCCCAAATTCGAATGGGTTCTTTCTTGGCCCACGTCCCATCCTTCCATCAAGTTTAGTGGAAATCCTGCCGACAACAAACCAACAAACAAACCATTTGACAGCTGCAAAAACAAGACCTCACACACATTTCTGAGTGCGATGGTGTGAAATGATAATCTGGTTTAGAGATTGAGCACAACAGACGCCACCGATCACCTCAGTGTGTTTGGTTCTATGGGCGTTTTCTTTCCATCTTTATTCAAGAGGGTGGATATTGAGTGCAAGGTTTTGAGTGAAAGCAAATCTGAAAGTGAAATCAAAAAGTTCAACTCTCGAAATTAAAGACCACGCTAGAAAAAACACCCATAAAATGTCTTTCTTCTTTATGTGCACGGAGATACATCAAAAATAGAGAAACACACTAGCACATAAAGTTGTGTGGTTCTGTGTCCTGTCGGTGAATCTGTTTAGCAGCATCACTCCCTGAGCTCCCACTGGGAAACCGACTCTGAGGCTACTGTGGGAACAGAGAAATGCGTGTGTGGTGGTTCGAGTGTGCGTGTGTGCACATGGTGGGATGTCTCATGGCGTGTTTGTGTTTGTGTGCAATGCACGCCAGATAACACATCCGTCAAATCCCGTCAGGAAATGTGGAAAAACATTTAGGAATTTGGTGAAACGGCGAGACAACAGAAAGGGATATGACAACAGGCCCTTTTTTTCTACCAGTGTGAACATCCTGAGTGATGTGCCCCATTGTGCCGAGTCTGCTGAGATCACGCCGCGGCCTTCTATCACGACATCTCTCAGGATTCTGACATCTGTAATCAGGCACACCCGACTGGAGACCAACCTGTGTTTGCACAGTTGTTTAGCGGTTTGCCTCGCTCTCCCGATCGTTCCCGATCGTTCGCCGAGTCTGTAATAAACGAGCAGGACCGTCTCCCTGTCCTTACAAATCCGTGAAACGTGTCCAGCAACTGTGGTGAGATAATCTCCTCTGGGAGTCGGGTTAAATAGTAAGCAGGCAAAAGGCCACGAAGCAGCCACTAAACTTCTTCAGTTTCCTCTCCAAAGACAGACTTGCATCACATCGCAGAAGTTTCACATTCCTTGGATCAGGGGATCCGTGGAGCGCCCCCTCCCACTTAGATGGAGGCTGTGTAGGTGGACAGCTGTGCAGCAGCCACATCTCACCCCCGTCCCCCTTTCTTTTCTTTTTTTTACCCCGCAATCAATCCAGCTGGAGAACAGACCAGACTTCAGTGAGACTCGAGTTGATTTAGAGCCTCCTGACACCATGAAGATGGGATTCCCAAACTTTTCCAGTCGCAGGTGACCCGTGTGTTGAGGCTGGAAAACTCCTGTGACCCTTATGGTTGTAGACGTAGTCTCATTGCACATTTTGATTTCCGTCCCTGTCTGAATGACGGGGGGAAAAGTGCATCCCTGAGTGGAACGATAACTGAAGTAGTTGACAGCTGTCTGTGGACTGGCTGTGGGATTCTTCTCAGTGGATTCTTAGGGCGTTTCCAAACCTATTGCACCTTCGCTTGGTGCAGACTTCTGACTTCTCAGTTTAGTCTGAAACAAAACAACAGATGTGAAAGGTGCTCCCTAAATTTCAACGTGAAATCAAAACTGTCTGGATCTAATAACTAAGATGCTCAGGGACATTTCAGCATTTTCCTAATAGTCTGTTTGGCTCATTTGCTCTTGTCCATTGAAGTAGCCATAGTGGCGTTGGGGTTTTTGTGATGACCCTCTCACATGTGGCAGCTTCTTCTCCAACAGCACCTCACAGATCCATTGGCACTCTTCATGGGTTCATCACATCAGAGGAAGCTCAGTGGGAGACAGGTGCTGGTGCTCTCTGTGGAAGCTGCAATGATGGAGGCCCTAAAGCTAAATGCAGAGGTATTCAGTCAGTACCATTAGGGCTGAATGTGTTTGACTTTCTAACACTTAAGGGATCGAAATGTCCATCATTACTGGACACATGTATCATTTACATTCCTCACATCCATAAATCCCATCATTTTAAGCTCCCCTGGTGGTCCAGATGAATTCAATGTCAGATGCATACAGTCTCCTGGCTCTGAGCAAATGTATATCCAGACTGTGTTTATGTGAAATGAAACATTCAACCCCCGAGCAACAGTTTTGTTTCGTGCCTCTGTCGGGCTGTTGCGTGAATGTATGTCTGTTTTTCCGTAGGCCAGACTATACATTTTAATTGTCCATTTCCAGGGTCTATTTGCGCGACTCAAATGTGCATGTGAAGTCTCAGTTAAGAGTGGAAAGTTTTTTCCTCGCATGTGAACATTGTTTTCTCAGCGAGAAACCCTGGAATTTTAAGGTCCAACTTAACAACATTTCTGGTGTGAGAGGGTTTTCAACCGCAGGCGGCCAGGGCCTCCGTCTGGATTTAGCAGCCTGTTCACAATATTGTTTAGCTTTGAAGACGACAGACAGACACAACTCGATCACGGAACCATGAACGTAATCGAGTCTTGCAGTTAACACTCACGATGTGACCGTTAACACAATGTTTACTGTCGCCCGGACAGTTTTTTGTTTCGTAGTGTGTAAGAAGAGGTTTCTAGTCGCAGATTGATGTCGGATAAAGACCATAGTTAAGTTTCTGATTGATTGATTTGACTGAATCCCCATAAAAAAGGTAAATAGACGCAAGGTATAAGTAACAAAATAGAAATAACTGCATAATTTACTATTAAGCACAACATGTCCCATCTACTAACATGGAGGAGGCAAGTTTATGACCTACATACAGCCACAAGGGGTCGATCGAGCAGTTTTAGCTTCACTTTTTGGGAGCTGTCCTGTCGTCCGACTTTATTTACAGTCTATGGTTGATACCATACATGTTTTGAGGTTCGATACCCAACTCTTTAAAGTTTTTAGGTGGATCAGAGTGAAAATGTGAGGTTTCCTACTTCCTCCTCCCTTTATTTAAACGTGAATGCTTCATGTTTAAAATAACATTTGGTAGACAGTATGTGAATGAGCGCTCCATGGATCGGCATTTGTGTCTGCAAGCATGTGTTTGTGGATTCTTGTTGGACTAAGCAGAATCTGTCCCTCTAAGACGAAAACCACTCTCTCTGTTTGTCATTGTGGCCGAGGAGGCAGATGTTCCTGCTCTCCCTCTGGATCTCCTTTCATCGTTTCAGCCCCGGTCTGTTTTTAGGCCTGGCTAATCGAACACAGCGTCCCCCCAGAGACGGGAGAGATTCTCGTGTGATAGTAACTTTGGCTCCCGGACCAGGATGTGTCTGCCAGTTTGGAAAAAAGCAGTTTAACAGATGAACTATTCTGTGCTTGGTTTTGTCGTTGTCTTTTCTCTTTCACTTCCTGCGAATGTATCCTTTTTTTTCCCCCGGTTTTAAATGCTACTGACAGCCAAGATATTTAACTCTCGCAAGAGACTTTCTATTCCGAGGTTTGGACTCAATTCAAGGAGTCAGGGTTCTTCTCCAGTTCTACTCATCAAAGTCTGTTTACTCTTGCATATGTGAAGAGGTTCTATGAAATATTTAGTGGCTCCAGAGGGAGCTGCAAGAAATCGGATCAATTGCCTCAAGTGATGTCAATAGATTCAGTGTTTGTTTAAAAAGCATGGGTGGGTGGGGGGGGGAATGGAGTTGAAGCGAGAAATGAATTCACCAGACGTCAGTAGAAAACTTGTCATCTCCACTGAAGGTTATGGAGGCTGAAGGCTACATTAGCTACAACTAGAATAAGACACATGTACATGAAGATGTGATGACGACATGATAACCATCTAAAAGTCAAGCTAACTCATCTTGATCGCCCCCCCGGTGACTCAGCCTGAAACCCACTGGTTCCTACTTTTGACGTAAATCTCTTCTCACAGGTCACAATTTAACATTTGGAGAAAAGGGTTAAGTTATTTCCTGTAATAGTGAATTTCATTGATATTCTTTAGCTGTAGATAGTTTGGAATGTGTTGTGTTAGTGAGTATTTACAGCAACAACACAGTGTTTGAGGAGTTGACTTAAAATAAACAGCCGTTCCTGGTAAAGAGGGAACATGTCACCCAGTAAAACTCAGGCTCGCTGTGCTTTTAGTCGGTTTTTTTTTTTTGGAAAACAAAAGAGCTCTATGGCTCATGGATATGAGATAAACAGTACTCAGCCTCTGGCTACTGAACACAGGCAATAATGGTTAAATTAATTTTGGGATTTCTGGGGAATTGTTGTCTATAAAATACAGAATATTTCCAGACTCGTGCTTTAAAAAAGAGGCGAAGCAGGTTTTTCTCTCTCTCACTTTCTGTGCAGATGTGGAAAGAAATCATTCCAAATGAAGGTGAGAGTCAAAAGTATTAAAGCTGGTGATGTTGTGACATGTTTAACTTTATGATTCGTTATTAGGATTGCACAAATATTGCTGCAACTCTAAATGAAAAGCTCCCGATCTGAGAGGCCGGCTCTTGACTTTCCTCAGATCATTGCCGTGTACAGTACATGTCTTTGAGCGGCGGCTGTCTCTTCGTACGGTCACAGCCGCTTCACACACAGCGTGCTCTTTCTGTTTTATGGTCGTCGGGCTGCTGACGGTCCACTTCCTCTCTAAATGAAGGTTACGGTGCTGTCGAGTTTACTCCGTAGGGGACCATAGGCGGTAGATGGACCCAGAAGGAGACTGCTGTGTGATTCAGAGCGGCGCAGGAACACAATTAGTTTCAGTATGGGGTCTGTGAGTCGTCTGGATGAAGTCAGAGCAGGGATATATTTTAAAGTTTTCTCCGTGTTCACCTTCCAGCTTTTCATTCATGGGGGTTTGTTCTTTCATCGTTTATTTCTTCTTGTTCATCCCGACTTTCCTTCGTTCCAACTCCTGCAGGTCTGGTCTTTCTACACTGTGTGTGTGTGTGTGTGTGTGTGTGTGTGTGTCTGTGTCTGTGTGGGTGTGATGATGATGCATCTGTTTGTGTACATCACTACCTGCCAGCACATGCGACATGCCAGGAATAGAAAAGTTACACTTTCTGATACAGTATTTCCACTGTTGTGCTCCGGGTGAATTATTATTATTCACATTAAAAATAACTAGGCTTCCTGTAAACCTAAAATGAAGCTGTAAAACCTGATTCCCGAGGGGCCTGAGCGGAGCGCACACTTTCCGCTGTCACTCCGTCTTATGTAAGAAACCTCCTCTGAGTTTAAGAGACACAGGAGGGAGAAGCCGCTGCCGTTGTTATCAAATGAAATTCGCAGACATGGTGAGTGACACAAGCCCACTGTCTGCACCAGAACAGGTAAAACCACACAAGTCTGCTGTGGGTTAGCGGCTGCAGTTCAGTGCCAGCAGCCAGTGCTCCCTTTACAGTGGGTTAACATCTCCAGGCTGAGCTGCTGCTGAGGGGAGGGAGTGTGGTGAGGGGCCAAGCTGGCATCGGCTCAGCAGTGGAAATTCACACCTGGCCTCTGCAGCGAATAAATGACTTGTGAAGAATATTAGCACTGTGGATTCTCTGTCGCACCTTCAGTAAAGCTTGTAATTAAACCTGCTCGTTTTATAGTCGGGTCCAGAAGCTGACACGACTTGAAAGTGATCCACTGTATGTGCTCCTGTTGGATGGTTGTGTGCTTTCACACCTACCTTGTTTAGTCCAAACCAAAATAACAGGTGTGAAAGGTGCCTCACATTTAGTCGGACCAAAAGAGGTGGTTTCAGTCTGGATCAAACTGAACCCCGGTCTTGTTAGTTTGCAGTGTTTGAAGAAACTTTTCTGGATACTTAAGACTTTCAGAACCAATTGCAGGAAGTTGAGATGACATTAAAAAGAAGAAACAGAAACTGAAGTGGCTCACAGGAGTGTGATGATGTGTTTGAGCGATGAAGATTCATTTGGCACATGCAAACGTCCTTTTCTGCATTCAAACTGAATTACTCATGTGCCAATATAATAGCTGACTTGACAACTTGCTGATGTCAGATGCATGATCCAGGTGTGAAAACGCCCTGAGACAAGGTTAGACAGTTATTTCCTGTGATATTAGTGAAGCTCTTATTGTCTCGCTACTAACAATAAAAAGTCTTTAAATCCTTTCAATTCAAATATTCCAAAACGATGTATGTATTTCTGCTTTTATTCATTTAAGTGTTGAAATGATCTGTGTGTGTTTGTGCGTGGGATCAGAGAGTTTCTCATCAGAAGTGCACTGCAGCATATTTAACTGTCAAAGAGTCTTTCTCCTCCGTCTGGAGCCTGTTTCGATTTGGAAACTTGGGCCGTCAACATGAAATCGGGTTTGATTTTCCGATTAACTCGAGCAACATTTGGATTTACTTGAATCGACAGTGACGTGAGCAAACTGTTATCTGTTAACAGATTTACTTGATTTGCTTCTTATGTGATATGATCGGAAAAAACGATGTCAAACGCAGCTGTACACACACACACACACACACACACACACAGTAAACTCATGTGTGGGTCCTGTGAGTGAAAGTGGATCAGAAAACCTGTCAGATTATAGAGAAGATAATGTCAATGATTACACCAATTCTGATTCACAGGAACAAAACCAACACAGAAGAACAAACACTTGGAGGGGGGGGGTAGCAACTGATAAAGGTCTCACCCTGCCAAATGCATCGGTAATGGCTTTGAATTACGGGAAATGTCAGCAAAGCAAATTGCTTGTGTGAAACTACCCATAAAATGGCCGATAAAGGCCGTTGCCCCTGGTAATAACGTAATTCATCATGAACTACATGATGAATTAAGTCAACGTTAAAGCATCATAGACTCTTAGGGAGCAAGATCACATCACTGAGAATATTCCAGCGGATTGCATCAGCGATCAGGTTATTTGCGATTTACGAACCGTCCCGTGTGAAAGTGACCTTTGAACCCTGATAAGATCCATGTGATGGATTCACTCGTTCACTTTTCACTCCTCCTGCGACGCGAGCGATGCACCGACTGGGTTTTTCAGAAGTTGATAGATGGCGGATGAAAGAATGTTGGCGGACCTTCGTCTGACCCGTGCTTCTTCATCTTTACAGCCATGTCCTCTGATCCAACTCAGGTGATGCTAATAGGAAGCATACTGTATTATGTATGTGTGTGTCTGCGAGTGCGTGTCCGCGTGCAGGTGATCAAAAGGCTCTAACGTGGCCCATGTGTGCCTACATGTGAACCATAATAGGTTTTAGATGCTCATAAACCTTTCTTTGAATGTTGCATTTCTTTCTAATGAAAATGGTCCACGGTGTCCAGTGCCACTAAAGAGTTTCCCCTTCTTGGAGTAATTAAGAATCTGGGCTGGACTCGTCTCGTTTTACGTAGACAGTGAGATCATCGTGTCACTTTTGCCACATTTTTCCACGACTGCATGTCCAGACATTAATATGATCAAAGTCTTCTCAAGAATCCTCCTCCGATTTAGTCATGAGGATTTCTAGCTGTCTTGCTGTTCTTTATTCATTCCAGCTCTCTCTTTTCTCATGCATGACATCACACACAGTAACGTTTCTAACTATATCTCCTCTCGTTTTTGCAGCGTGCCCACCTGGCACTTATAAACCAGAGGGAACCCCGGGAGGTCTGAGCACCTGCCTGCCGTGTCCTGACCTGCAGCACACTTCCCAGCCTGGCAGCACCTCCGTCAGTGACTGTGCCTGCAAGCCAGGGTATCAGCCGGTTGGCATGACCTGCCAGGGTAAGAGGAGCTGCTCTGCTGATTGCTGAGTCCATGACGTCGGATTTAGCCTGATCATGGTTAGGGTTATTAGGCAATTCCCTGGTGCCCTGATCTGAAAGGTCCTCGAGCTGATTAGCAGTGACCATTTTGTGAGAACCCCCTCTATGATGAGCGAGGTGCAGGAGACCGCAACCACACCACAGTGGGAAACCCCCTCACGAGGCCCCATGGCACTACCTTCCTGCCAAAAGTAATTTTAGAGAACGCCTTAATGCGTGTGGGACTGTGGTTTGCGCTGGTTAGGTTAAATGCAGAGCCCCCTCATCTGTCATATCTCTAGACACATGTAGAAATGCTCTGTGCCGCCTTCTATAGTCAGAAGACACGATGGTAGTTCAGCCTGTTTTTACGACATCTTGTGCGTGTTTGTTATTCCAAACACGGTTCGTCATGCGAAGATTCTCCCTGGGAGAAATGCGGGAGAAATTAGTTGTCTTTATTTTTTTGGCTGCTCCGAATAGGTGGCATCAGCACAGATTTGCCTCCTGGCTGAAATCAAGAGGATAATTGTCTCTGCCCAAAAGAATTCAAACACAATCAAGAGACAAATCCAGGAATTAAGATATTACATTACTGGACGTTCACCTGATGCAGCAGATGGTTTGTTACACATTGGAAATGTAAAGAAAAGGTGCTTTTGATAAAATACTTGGCAGGTGATGGGATGAACCATGTGTCTCTCACCGTCTCTCGTACTTTCTGAAGCCAGAGAGGAAAAGAGCGAAAAAGATTACTCTCCATTGATAAAAGCCTTTTGTGCTGTTTTCTGCTCTTCACCTTAACTGATGCTTTATCTACACAAATCTACTGAGGGGTCACCAACTGTGTCCTCATATCTAAAGCTGCAACACCGTGAGGATTAGTAAATATATTAAAATGTTGAGGAATCGCCTGGAATCCACTAACGCAGACTAGTGAGACTAGAGCGTCCTGACTCGTAAATCTGCCTCCAGTAATTACTCCGACCCTCCTGTTTCTTAAAGAGTGAGTCGGTGATTTCCACGCAGCGGTTCATCCGAACACAGTGATGTTCATTAATCACCGGGTTGCGGTGATCTGGGAGGAGACGTTTGACAACCTGTACTTTTCTGCTTTCATGCTTTGTTATCGTAGGAAGATTAAATTTCCGTTCGGTGCCACAGACAACCGCCACTACCTGCTCCATCAGTAACCTCCCCTCCTCCTCCTCCCCTCTCCTCCCCTCTCCTCCTCCTCCTCCTCCTCCTCCTCCTCCAGTGGTTTATTGTCCAGCGCTGTCACCTCCTGAAAACGGCTTTTTCATCCACAACGTGTGTAACAACCACTTTGAGGCCGCCTGTGGTGTGCGGTGCCAGACAGACTTTGACCTCCAGGGAACCAACATCAGATTGTGCCAGGAGGACGGCACCTGGTCAGGGTCGCCTGCCACCTGCAGAGGTGAGAAACTTCACTGTCAGTGAAAAACAGCAGAGCAGCAGAACTGTGAAAGATGAAGCTGCATTGCATTGTTAGGGAAAGCAAGTATAGCACATTGCATCCAATCTTCACATTACGTAACTGCATACTGGCGTACAGTATGTTACAGTGCAGACACAATACAAGCGTGTCTGATTAATCCCAGCAGGTTCCTCCTTCGCACCACAAGTCTCATATAATTCCTCATTAAACTTCGGGACCTCGATCAAAACACTCAAAGTCTGCAGCTTCTCCTCCGATCCCTGCAAACCCTCAGATGTAAAGGAGATGATGTGTTGCAGTGATTCGCTGCAACTTTCCAAAGAGCGTGAGCGTGTTAAGATCTCTCACTGAGTATGTAAGGTCACATGTGCTCGGCCAGAACGAGGAATCGACATTTACTGGGAGGCCGGGGAAGGAAGGAAGGAAGGAAGGTAGGAAGGATTCAATTAAAGAGAGGAGCAGGGCTCACGGGAAGAAAGGATGTAAGGAAAGTAGGGACAGAGGGTCTAAGGGAAGGAATCCGAGTGTGAGGGAGATGAAGAACAGACAGGAAAGAAAGAAAGGGAAAGGGAGTTCTGACAAGTCCAGAGATTAATGAGATAAATACTGTTTTAACAGAGAGACAGCGAGCGGGTGACTCACAGAAATACCAAGACACTGAATATTCAAGGGTGTGTGTTTTACAGTGTGTGGCTTTGGGTATAGCTTCCCTGAGTGTGTCTGCTTATATGTGTCACACTGAGTCTAGTCCTCGCCACATACCGTCGGACCTCCCAGCGAGTGGAGCCCTGAGGGAGGGGGTCTCCTCTCCACCGCCTGTCTGTCTATGGCTGGTGGTGATGAGAAAAAACACACTACTCTTCTCTAGTGACAGCATAATGTCAGACACGCAGGAATTTTATCTTTTATTTCATGGGGATTTTTTATGCTTTGGGTTAAATGATAGGTCCCAAGTTAAAGATGATATAGGGCTGTACGCTCTTATGGTTGATTTATGGTTCACTGTGGGTTATATAGATATTTATACCTGTGTTTATCAGCTATTCCTCAAACCGGGATAGACTAATTAAAAAATGTGGTGTTTGCCAAGTCGCGCTACTTCAAATTTACAGTAAACAACAAATCTCTGTGCAATATCCCTAAAATATGAATAATCTAAAAGTGTATCATCTCAAAAACTGAAAGAAACGATGACTCCTCGTCTCAACAAGGCAGGAGAGGACTTTCCCAAACTGACAATGATCACAAACACCCCAAAATAAAAGCAATAAAACATCGTTGGAGTATTTTAGGCAGTAGATGAATTGCCTTCATGGTTCTTGGGGCTTTGTTTGTTTGTTTCTCTCCAAACCTAATCACAAATGTTTTGCTGACTGTCAAATTCATATAGGTCCCTAAATTGGCTAAACCATAAATGTATTGATGTGCTCACAGTAGATTAAACAAAACAAACCACGGGCATTTCAAAGTATAACAATCTGCGTTCTGTGTCTCCGATTTGCCGATTGTGAATCTGATTGTTTATTGTCTCACGCCCGCAGTTCGCTCCTGCCCGCCGCTCTCTCGGCCGCCGCACGGATTCCTCAGGTGCAGCGATGGCGGCGCCTCCCACAGGGCGGTGTGTCAGGCCGGCTGCGAGCGAGGCTACAGGCTGGAGGGAGACGTCAGACTCACCTGCCAGGTCAACTCGCAGTGGAGCGGATCCCAACCTCGGTGTGTGGGTAAGACTTCATCTCCGACGAGCCACTGGCTCACGCTGCTGTGTGTTGCATCTGGACACAAAACACATAAAGACGACTGGCTCAGTCTAATCACTCTGTTAAGGTGCTTGACTTGATTACGATTGTTTATTTCTCCATTTTTTTAAATAGCTGGAAACATTTGGGATAATAACCCAACAAAATATATAACCTAGGTCTTTATCATTTGATCGACATTTGAATATAGGCTCATATTATCTGTTCAAGTCACTGAATTCTGCCTGAGTGGAAAAAAACGTAAAGATAAATTACATAAATAACATATAATCTGGGTTTTTCTATGTAAAAACATGTGGTTTTACACACGTATGTAAACGCACACGAGAACACTGACTCACACACGGTGGTTAAACATATGGTGTGTATTTGCTCCGTTCACTACATCATCCTCCGAGAGATACATCTGCTTTCTCATCGCGCGGCTGCGATCCCCATATACACACACACACACACACGCACGCAGGATTGCCCACACACTTCAAAACCGATAGTTAAGTCAAAATAAAGTTGCGCACACTCATGCCCGCCACAGAGAGCTCGCAGGTCCGGCACAGCAACACACAGAAGAGAGGCCGTGTGAGAGTGTTTCACCGCAAACCTCCGGCCTCAACTGACTCACTTCCAGCCGACCAGCTCACTGCGCTATTTAGGACGCCCGACTGATCCGCTTCACAAGAACCCTGGGTTATCGATAGCTACCATCTCGTCGCCCCCCCCCGCTGCTCCGACTGAGCTGCAGACTGTTTGTTTGACCATCTCAGTGTTTGCCCGCAGACTGTCGTTACCTCTTTAACGCAGCTAAGAGGCCTCTGTGGGCTGCTGCTGCCGCTGCCGCTGCAGCTGAGCGGTTTGTTTTAGTGTTTGTTTGCACAGCGGTGAAACAGGATCGCTTCAGCTGCCCTGAGAGGATGGAGAGATATCTTTTCATCTGATTTGAAATGTACCTCTCGCTGAGCTTCTTCTCGCAAAGGAAGCAGGAGGCAGAGGATGAGAATGATCCATCCATCATCAAGTCAAAGCCACATGTACAGTTAAAAATATATATAAAAGGCCTCCAGTGTACGAGTCCTGTGGTCTGTGCTCTCTTGAGTTGATTTCCGACCAAATGTTTGTTTCCTGTGTGCCAGTTTCTGATACGCACACACACTGAAAATAGTTTTATTGTTGGCACTTATAGCGGAGGGTAATCAAAGAAAGATTTTATCACATTCTGGTAAACACGCAGGAAACGTGATCCAGATCTTGAAGGAGTTTTCTCTTTCTTTTTTCGGTCTGTTCTGCTCAAACCAACCTTATCATCAAAAAACTTTTTCTCCTGGTCTGATTATTGTGCAATAAATTCTATCACAGCACATTGCAGCACTGGTTGTTCCACCAACTTTGATAATACTTAATAAAAGAGAAAGTCATGAGATGTTGGACCCAGTCATGTTTCCCCAGCAGATATTTTTCCAGGAATGAAATAAACACAATCAGATTCATCTCCTGGTTTCTCCCACTCTCTCCCCAGAGGTGCGTTGTCCCCCCGTTGTGGCTCAGAAGAACATCCTGATGTCGCCCCCTGCCTGCGGGAGGAGAGCAGCATCGCCGGGCTCCGTGTGCCTGCTCACCTGTCGTCAAGGTTACAGTCTCCAAGGAAACAGGAAGGCGGTGTGCATGGGCTCCGGGAACTGGACCGCTAACGTCCATAAAGCTGTCTGCGCAGGTGATGTGTGTGGAAAGCGGATCCTTTCACTTCAGAAGTTCTGAGGTCAGAGGTCAGGGTCGGTGTAGGGGCTGTAAAAAAGGTCCTAAGCGGGATGTTGAGGTCGGCTGGGGGCAGGTGCAGGTGGAAACAATGGGTTGTGGGTTTTTCCACTAATAAGTATGTTTAGTTTGGTACATTTAATTAAATAGTTCTAGGACATTTTTAGATTTTAAGCTTACTAACACTTCTACATAGACACAATTTTAAACTATGCACGTGCTCGACCAATCACAAGTCAGTCTCAGCTGTCAATCATGATGTTTCACATTGCTTTTATAGCATCTAATAACTAATTAATACAGAAAAACTGAAAAAAGTACATTGGAGCAAACATGAATGTGATAAAGACTTTGCCCATGTCCCATCTGCTAACATGGGGGGAGACGGAGTTTATGACCATTACTGCATCCAGCCACCAGGGGGACATTGAGACGCTTCACTTTACATGAGATCCACGTTGATCATTTACATAATTCTCACCAAGATGTCGCACTCTTACTTTAAAACCTGTTTAAAGGCCCCGACAGCAGACTAGGACTGAATCTGAGAAAATGATTAAGGATGGAATGATGGATCCACAAACTTGACTTACTGGTCATATATATTACTGAACTCGCTTTGCCAAAACAGTTTCCCCCTCCCTATTGAGTTGTTTGTAAATTTAACATGGCTGCTTGGAAGATTGAATTATTCTTTCAGCGCTGGAGTGAATGACACCGGTGGTGTGTGAAAAGATGGATGGTCAGAAGAGCTGAGAGGAAAGAAACTGAGTGTGTGGAGAAATCAAGGAAGATTTAAAAATAAAACAGCAGGAAACTTGGATGGAGATTTTTCTTTTCCATCCTCCGTTCCAGTGAGAATGGTGCTCACCCCGTTTCCAAGCGGGCCTCAGGTCACTAACTCAAACCATCCCATGTCCGAGTTCTCTTGTCCCTCCCCTCCACCCGGCCTGGGCTCTGTCTGGAGATCATTAAAACCGGGCCGCTGCCCTCCAGATGCCTTGCAGGTGAAACAGGTGGTGCCGAGCGGCTGTGCCTGCCCCCTCCAGTGTCTTAAATCCCCCTAGTTTCCAAAGGAGAAAGTTTACTAACTAGGGAACTGATGTTGGTAAGCAGAGGAAGAGGAGCAATAAAGATGAAAACGATCGGAGATGTTTGGGCGGACGCGGAGGTGAGAGGTGAGGATGAGTCATCTGGAGCGGATTAGAATGAGAGAAGATTACATTCGGTTTCACCTGGGACACAAATGAAGAAGAAGATGAGATAGATTAGAAAGAGAGAGAGACACGTTAGTGCTCTTTGTCAGCTCCTGGCTTTCTTCACCTCTCACTTCACACTGATGACACCCAAAGTGAAATATTCCCCCCTTCGCTGTGAAGATGAACGCGGCCGATTTGGAGCCGTGTGTTAGTGTTTAGCGGAGACAGATGCCTAAGTAAATGGGTCATCAGGTCCAGATGGGAGCGAGCTCTCTTACACAACGCTGCAGACCACTCTCCATCGATGGGAGATTCGGCTCTCGGAGGGTTGAACTGAGCTGAACTGTGCCGTGCTGGCTCCGTGTTATTACAACACGCTGTACGAGACAAAAGGAAGAGACGGTCTCATCCAAGGGTCACAGGAGGGTTTTGTGCGTTTGCCACCACTCAAACGCTATTTTTCTCACGACGCCGCTTCATATTGAGAAGTCGACCGCCCATGATGTTTCCGACTGGAAGAAACAAAGTCGGAAAATCACTAACAATGAAAGTGAGGAGAGTTTGTCTGCAGGTCTGGGATTTCTCAGACTCAACACTCAAATCTTTATGCTTCTGCTGGTTCCATTGCTTTTTACTTTTATTGTCATCAATTACTATTTATGTGCCTCTTTAAATCTCTTCAAATTTAGCTTCAGATACAGATTTGAATGCGTTTCTAGAGATCACTGCAGTAAGTGAGTACTTCTCAACATGTGCGTCTCCCTCACACTGGAATTGTGATTCAGATTTATGCTCATCAAGCCCGAGAAATATAATTTATCTGAGATGACGCTCTCCCGTGACCCCGACTGTTTTGACAATGACTGAGGGCAAGTTCCACACGTCATTCCACCTCTATCTCTGTTCATCTGTGCTCCACCGTTGTTGCCTGACGCTGAGGTAATTGGACGCACACGGTTAACGCCTGTGGGGTCTGGTGTCGTTGGACCGGTGACAGTCGTGCACTCTCAGTTATGAACAATGATGAGCTGTGATTAAAGAGGTCAGGGGGTCGGATGACATCACACACCTTCACCTCCTTCACTGATAAGAACGAAGCAGGCTGAGGTCAGTTCACTCAGTTTGTGAAGAGGTGAACATCTGCAACAGTTGAGTCTAATCTGATTTCTAATTTAATGGAGTTAGAGTCTGATTCTCATCTCTTGGGTTCTCTGTCTCCTCTTCAGATGCTGAAAGACCAAGGATCCAGTGCCCTGTGGACATCGTGGCAGAGACGGATGAGCGGCGTGGAACCGCCAACGTCAGCTGGAACGTCCCAAATGCCACTGACAACTCCAAAGAAGAGGTTATTATTATTTTTCTAAACGTAAAAAAAAGATTTGTCTATAGTTTCATCGATAGTAAAATGCACATTCCACAGGACAAGTTAAATTCCTCTCTTATCTTTAGTCCTAGTTCTCATATTGCCCGTCTCTTCCTCCTCCAGGTGGCGGTGCAGGTGAAGCCAGTCTACGCTCCTCCCCAGCTGTTCCCCATCGGAAAAGAGACCATCACCTACATTGCGACCGACCGCACCGGGAACCAGGCCAACTGCTCCTTCGCAGTCACAGTCGTCGGTGAGCTCATCCTCTCGGAGACAATGTGCTGCATCTGGTCTCCATTGGCCTGTTTTAATGCGAGACAGGGGACGGCTTTGAATACACAGTCCCACTGGGCTTTTTATAGCCTTTTATGGATCACTGTTTATATCTCATCTAGAACGTTACTAATTACAGGAACAAATGTCAATACAGAATACATTTACATTACTATTGGTTGTACGAGAATCAAGGTGCTGAGACTAATCTCGCCCAGATCCGCCCGTTTATTCAGATCCGCTCCAAATTGCGTGGCCTCCTCCTCGGGTCATTAAAAATCGGTTCAGTAGTTTCTGCGTAATCCTGCTAACTAAGAGACTGCTGGTGAAAACATAACAGAGGTAATTAAATCCAGTGTTTTCTGAGACATTTCCATCAGTCATAAAGCTCCACAGTCTATGCCAATTAGCAACATGTGTTCAGCAGTAAAAGTCACTGGCACAAAACCCCAGAGATGTAACAGTGCTCTGATGAAGATCGAACTTAGCATAGAAACAGTAGAGGACGATAAAATATAACGAGGTTGAAGATGTCACACGAGTATAGTGACTTTTAACACAGTTTAGCAGCACAACCTCCGTCTCGAGTGGGGATCATCGCTTCATTGGGGTTATAAGGTGGGCGCCCTCCTTCCTTAGTGTCTCAACAGCGGCATATGGCGTTCCCCCGTGTGCCCCCCGCTCTGACCCATCTTGATTGTCCAGTTGCCGCTCCATTCCGCCGCCTCTGATCGCGACCTGGCTGCTTGTCGTCTGACTCTCGTCCCCTTCAGCAGCACCTCGTTGTCGATGAGGCCACGAAACCTCTGCAGCAAACCTCTAACCTGGGTTTTCAAGTCCCTTTGTACTGCTTTCTGAATATTAGATACTTTCAGCCTCCCATGGAACAGTTAGTCCCTCCATGCACAGGCACTTCTGCAAGGTTGACCATATGATCAGATGGAATGATCTCTGGTGCAAAGATGAGTTTCTGTTCGAGGTCAACCTGCATTTGCCAGTCCCAAGAAAAATGAGTTAATATACTCACTTCCTTGTTTCCTCTCCGTTACAGGACATTCCTCCACGTCTGCTCTGCAGCTCATTTCTGTCACACGGTGTAAAACTTTGATTTAATTGATGCACTCAGCAGCGAGGGAGTCCATCCGCCCCGGCAGGTGCCAAACAGTGTTACTGTGGAGAGAGCGAAAAACAGGGGTGTCCCATGTCAACCGCTCAATAATCACAGCAGTCAGGGGGAAAAACCTCAAGCATGGTAGCTGTGAACATTTCCATATGTTATTATGGTGGTGGAACGTTGTGGTTTTTTATTAGAGACATGTGTTTAACCAGTGCCCTCTGACACCGCTGCCTCGAAAAACTCCTATCACATCGTAGCACACTTCTCCCGACTGTGTTTCTTTATCATCGTTCTAACTTATTCCAGTCTGGGAGCAATTGTGTGTTTTTGCGTTAAAGCCGCACCATGTTTTTTAAACCTACACATGGCTTAGATCTCCGGTTTTATTGCTTTTGCAGCTGGAGGACGCTAAATGTCTGTTATCGATATGTTTAATGTTTACCAATGTGCTGCTTTAACTGTGCACGCTCCCCCATCTGGTCGTCAGGTCCTTACAGATCCCCCTTAACGACCCTTTATCCCTTCCTAGATACGGAGCCCCCGGTGATTGACAGGTGCAGGTCGCCGCCCATGGTCCGGGCCACAGACGCGGAGACGGCGGTCACTTGGGAGGTGCCACAGTTTTCCGACAACTCAGGTATGTCTGGTCGCTGTTCTCAGACGGCAGCTCCGTAGATGGTTTACTCTTTTGCTCCTCTGTTCCACTCCACCCCCTCATCCGCTGATGATTTTCCATCGGTCGTATGGGAAAATAGAGGATCAGCAGAGAGCTATGTGCTTTTGTACGTGTGTGTGTGTGTGTGTGTGTGTGTGTGTGTGTGTGTGTGTGTGTGTGTGTGTGTGTGTGTGTGTGTGTGTGTGTGTGTGTGTGTGTGTGTGTGTGTGTGTGTGTGTGTGAATAATGGTGAGAGACGCCGAGGATGGATTGTAAACGTGTGCATGAACGCCTCATTTGTGTGTCTGTGTTTAAAAGAGATGGAGAGAGAGGAGGACGGGGGTGCAGATGAAGTCGTTAGCGTGTCTGTTAATGTCATTAATGTTAAAGAAGACAAAGGAGGTTGATCCAAGAAACTTTGTTCTCATTCCATCCATTTTTCATACATTCATGTGATTATACAAGCAGATATAATACTGGAATCACATGGGAACATTTTTTCTTTATCAGAGTGGCTGCCATTAACAATAGATCCTGGTTTTAATCACTGACTTGGTAAAGTTCCATAAGTACACCCACAGAAAAGATTATATATTCTGTATGAATATCTACATAAACATAGAGGCAAAGTAGAATTCAAGGTAGAAACCATCTCACAATCTTAAAGAACACGATCAACAATTCCTGGATCCACCACTTTGTCCAAATGCCCCAAAAAACTTTAATTAATTAATGTGTAAGTAGAATATTCATGTTTAGTCCATATGGTGACATATCTGTAAGATTTCCCTCAATTGAGTAAAAAGTACAAACTTTAGGTGAAACTTTGAGCTTTAACAACTCTTTGCTACGAATTGCAAATTAAACGTTGAGGATTTTTGGGGATTATGTTTAAAGTTTTCCCGGTGACTCAGGGTTTGACGACTCACACAACGGAACCACCCAAAGGACTCATTAATAAATACATCTGAATCACAGTACATTCAATGTCATCCCCTGCACCTTGAACTGAGTGAAAATAAAAAGTTCCCCTTCGTGGACGGAGATTATGAAGCTGTGATTAGCTGCTGTGAAGACTTTATATGCGGTCGGCCGGTCTCTGGTTTTAGACGGGGCCACCCTGCTACACTTACGTTGATGTTTAACTATTCAGACCGATGCTGCTGTAAAGCAGTGCATCAAGGCCACTCTGCCAAATAGACTAAATATCGCAGAGCTGGCTGTCTCTCTCCTGGCTCTCCTCACTGTACCCAAACAGCCGTGGTGGTGACAGACAACAAACCAGACTTCTCCAGAGCTCCAGCCCGCAGCCAGGACCATGTAATTCACCGACTCTGGCTCCACAAACACAAACACACACACACACACACATATATGGAATAACACTGAACAGTGCTCACACGTGTGTTTGTGTGAGTTCACACACTTTGGCAGAATTGAGCCCGGACTCAAACGCGGGCCGCAATCTCACAGAAACTCCCAAAAGATCCCCCCCCCACCTGTCTGCGGAGGTGCACCTCTATCAGACACACACTCACACACATGCACGGTAATGACAGGCTGCTGCAGCTGCTTTGGGCCGCACGACGTCAACACCGCGCTCCTTCGACGTCAGTGTTTTGTTTTTCCAAGCCCACACCCTGATGCCAGAGCTATATATAGTCACGACTCGGCAGACACACACATAAACACACGTTCAAACACACACACAGGCTATATATAAAGGGAGACACCAGACTCCGGCGGACCAGACGTGTGTCAGCCCTGTTGGAATGACCCGACTTTACTGTTAATGGAAGACGAAAGGTCAACCACTTACTTTTCCCACCTTCTCCTCTTACTTTTTTAAATCCCGTCTGCGTGTCACACTTAGTGCAGATGTTTTCACTGCTCTTTGGTCATAACCTGTGTGTGAGGATGCAGGGAGGAGACCAAAGTATGACACACACACACTCACACTCATAACCCTCTCATCACCGCTGCCTCTCCCAAAGCCCGATCCATCACTCTCTGCACGTGCAAACAAACCAGACTGGAGCAATTTTCCTCTTCAGTCCTCAGAGGTGGATTGTTCTGCTGCCATGTGATGCCCAGACACACTGTGCACACGTTATAATATCAGAGTTCAACATATCTGCTGTGGTTTTTACGAAGAGTGACTCATTTGGTCCTGGAAACTGGAGTTAGGCCAAGACTGCCCCCTGTAGGTTCACCAGAGTAACAGTAACAGTTTTGACTCTAGAAGAGATTATTAATCTCTTAATTTGGAGAAATGATGTTCTTTTAAAGGCAAATTATGAGTGAAAATAAAAATATTTAATCATCTTTAAGGTTACAAATATATCAAATGAAAACCTCTGGAAACATTCGCAAGTTTCTCTCAATTGACAGAAAGACGGCTGTTACTGAACAAGATGCTAATGTGTCTCTAGCGAAAGATTTTTAATGAAATATTTAATTTAGTGTATATTACTATGTTTGTTTGTTTTTCATTTATAACTCGTACACTTCTGTAATGTCTCTCTCAGGCGGCCGCCTCACGCTGACCAGCAGCCGCACTCCAGGTTCTCTGTTCCCAGTGGGCGAGACCCTGGTGCAGTACACCGCTACCGACGCTGCAGGGAACAGCTGCGACTGCAACCTCACCATCACTGTTCAAGGTGCGGAACCGACAGACGCATCACAGCTGTTTTAAATCCCGTGCACAGAATAATCTCTGTACCAAGTAGGAAAAGTGAATTGCAGTATTTGTGCTTCCCTGTGACCAGATTATGAAATGTTTGTATGTTTGGTCAGGGACAACCTGTGAGCAACCGTATGTCCCCGTGAATGGAGAGTTTGTTTGCTCTGAGGAAGACGAGGGTGTGAACTGTACCCTTCACTGTAAAGATGGATACAGCTTCACTAAGGAAGCAGTGCACAGTTACCTCTGTGCGTACAACGGCATGTGGGAACCTCCGTACTCTCCCGAGAGACCCGACTGCTCAGGTACGTACAGGGGGCAGGAAAACTCTCATTGCATGGGTTTGGGCTCGTTAACTCATGAGCAGCTTGAAATGAAGCAGCGTGCTGTATAAAACCCTTTTCGTCGTTCTCAGAGAAGCGTATCGCAAACAACGGATTCAAGCCCTTCGAGATGCTGTTTAAAGCGTCGAGCTGTGAAGACGTGGCCCTGGTCAAGTCCTTTACTGGGGAGTTCAACACCAAACTGGGTGGCATGGTGAGAACCTTAAAATATAAACACACACAAACACACACACGCTCTTCATGTGAATCAACTCTCAAGCATGTTGCCTCTATTTTTCGTCTCCCCCACAGCTCCCCAACATTTGTAGCAGCGATGATGTCACCTGCAAGCTGGAGGTGATGTCACAGGGTCACTGTCTGGAGTACAACTACGACTACGAGAACGGATTTTCTATCAGTAAGATCTGCACAGAAACAAACATCCCTCCTTTTATTGAAGTATCTATTTGACTCATTATTTCTCTCCCTGTCTGATCAGCCCCAGGGGGGTGGACAAACAGCTGGAGTCCTCAAGGCTCCCAGGACTACGCCTACTTCGAGTCAGGCTTTGCCACGAGCTCTCGGCAGCTCCCCAACCGGCAGCGAGACGGCGGCGTGAAACCACATCAACGCACCAAGAGACACAGGAAAATCACCGGTCCCACCAGAGACCAGAAGATCCAGATCTTTTTCAACATCACAGGTAAATAAAGAACGTGACAATGCATATTTCAGTATTTTTGCACAATACCATCAGTTGTTAGTTATCAGTCCGTTAAACTTTGTCCGTTCTCCCAGCAAGCATCCCTCTGCCCCTGTCGAGGAACGACTCAATAGAGGTGGCCAATCAGAAGAGGCTCCTGAGGACCCTGGAGCAGCTGACCAATAGACTGAGGCGAACGCTGGCCAGGCAGCCGCTGTCCAGTTTCCACGTGACCTCAGAGATGATTGTGGCCGATCCCAAATCGCTGGAGAGCAGGAGGGCCTCTCTGTTTTGCAGGCCGGGCTCGGTGCTCAAAGGCCGAATGTGTGGTGAGTAAACTCATTAATCAACCTTAAGAAAGAAATCGAATGTTTCCCAGTGAGTTACTAATTGTTTGTGCTCTTGCAGTGCAATGTCCGGTGGGAACATACTTCTCTCTGGAGTATAACGAGTGTGAGAGCTGCTGGCTGGGCTCCTTCCAGGACCAGGAGGGTCAGCTGGAGTGTAAGTCCTGTCCTGAAGGAACCTCCACAGCCTACCTACACTCCCGCAGTGTGGCCGAATGCAAAGGTACGATGCACAGACATGTGGACGGTCAGACCTCAGACTTATAGGACTCGTATCCAAGATGGCATCTTACTGTCTTGGCTAATACTCAGTGTTTTGATTCTTCATCATGATGTTGTGATTTGCATGCGCAGGGCAGTGTAAACCTGGAAGTCATTCCCTGAATGGGCTTGAGATCTGCGAGTCATGCCCGCTGGGACACTTCCAGTCGGGCTTCGGCGCCAGGGAGTGTCTGGTCTGTCCCGACGAGACCTCCACCGTCACCAGAGGAGCAGTGGACGAGACGGAGTGCGGAGGTGATCCAGTCTGACAGTTTACAGGACACTCCCATACTGTCCTATCACTATAATTGCTTAGTTTGACCTTGAATCCCTGTCATCGTTATTAAAAATGCTAAAGAAAATAAAATTCCAGCCCTTAAGCAAAAATGTGTCATGAGGTATTTGGCTTTCATTGTATCAGAAACTCCTTTTAGGAAATTTCATGTAAGGTTGGATGATGCATCTGGAAACAGTTTTTAAGTTAAAACACAAAAATAACCCATGACTTTTAAAAATTGTGAACTTGGAGCCACTCAGTGTTGGATTTCCCCCGTTTTTTCCATTTTTGCATGATTCTGGACTTTGACCTGCTCCTTCAAGTTCATATGTTTCTTTTCTCCCACAGTCCCCTGTTCGGCAGGTCATTTCTCCCGCACCGGCCTGGTCCCCTGTTACCCTTGTCCCCGAGATTACTACCAGCCTGAACCCGGCCGCTCCTACTGCCTCTCCTGCCCCTTCTATGGAACCACCACTATCACAGGGGCCACCACCATCCAGCACTGCTCCAGTGAGTGTGTCTCAGTTCAGAAAAGAAATTCTCGTTCAACCAACAAAAAATGTGCACGCTGCATAATCTGTCCCTTGCCGCCATCGCTCAACATGTGTGGCGTCTGATCTGTGTTGTGACAGCTCAATCCGACTGGAAAAGGGATTACTGCACTGGGATTGAGGGGGGAAAGGAAATAATGTGAGCAGAATGGAAATGAGTAACGCTGCATGCCTGAAGTGTGGGAATGATCAGCGGTTGGGACGCACTGCCAGGTCGAAATGAGAATACAGGCTTTTGTTCAGCTGGATCTCGACCGTCTGCCAGTCTGGTAGCAAAGGGGGAAAGATCCTCGCTGCGTTTTTTCCGACTTTTTTTTTTTTTCTTTCCGTCTTTGCCTATATTGTCTGTGTTTTCTGTCGGTGTCATTGTCAGGTTTTGGGTCCAGTTTTCTTCCAAAGGAGGAGAGTGTGACTGCAGCTCCTGAGGTGGAGGCCAGTGAAGACTACCAAGCAAGCAGTCAGGTTAGTATTTATCTTGTCTCACTTAATTTACTGTGATATATATACCCCATTCTAGTGTTATCTTATAATTAATTTCAATAGCTGAGTGTGTCTATGTAGTACTAATATTATCTGATTGACTTTAGGTTTTCCACGAGTGCTTCCTGAATCCCTGTCAGAATAAGGGAACGTGTGAGGAAGTCGGAGCGGGATACGTCTGCACCTGCATGCCCGGGTTCACAGGTAAACCCCCACTCAGACCTCTACATCGTCAGGTACCTCATGTTTATGACCAGTTTCTGTTTCTGCTATCTTGGTTTTTTTTGGACTCGTGTTGAATGTTAATAAATGTTCCACTTATTTTTAACTGTTTCCATGAAGCGGGGGGAAATAAAACTCATCTCAATCAAAACCAACTGAAGTTGAATGACCTGTTTAAAGCATCAGCATGAAGCTGCTTCACTCATACATTCACCATGTGGTCTGTGATTAGTGTCAGCTGGTAGACGTGAAACAGATCAAACCGATTCATCACCAAGAATTTATTACGTGCGGATTTCCAAGGTTTGAAATATAAAGAAATCCAATTCATAAAACAGACACGTGATGCACTTTCCTTCCATTTATATTCCTGACGGCGTTTTCCCCGTCCTCAGCTTCCTCTCATTATGAGTGTCGGGCTGCTGCGACGCGATCTTTCTCCCGGCTGTGTTGTATGTGACAAGTGCTTGATGCAGCCTCTGATATTCGTCCCTCAGGTGCCAAGTGTGAGATCGATGTAGACGAGTGCGACTCGGCCCCGTGCCAGAATGGAGGCCTGTGCAAGGACGGCATGAGAGAGTTCCAGTGTCAATGCAAAGCAGGATTTTTAGGTATGGATGCAGTTGGGGTATTGAATTCATAGAAAGGGGTGTAGAGTGCATTAAAGTACTTGGAGGGTTTGGGAAGTGATCAGAAAACACTGACCATAATTAAAGCCTGAAGGTCACATTTATGAACCCTGGGACAGGTCGGCCTGAGAGGAATCCACCTGTTTGTGTTTATTCGCTGGCCGTGTTTAAAGGAGCATTCGACAAGGGCCAGTCCAGACGCGCCACTGTGACGCCGTCGGACTTCAAAATATCAGTTTTTTTAAATTTTATGAACAAAGAAGAAGACCTGTGACATTTTATGGTTTGAAATTGTTTCATGTTTCCATAAATTCCATGAAATATCGGTGGTTTGATCCCTGGCTCCTCCAGTCCGCTTTTCCAAAGTGTCCTTGGGCAAGATACTGAGCCCAAATTGCCCCTGACAGCTCTGCAGACAGTGTGTGAACGGTGTGGGACAGAAAGACCGCAGCTGTGTGTGTGTGTGTGTGTGTGTGTGTTTGTGTGTGTGTGTCTGTGTGTCTGTGTGTGTTTGGGCCATTGTGGCTTGTAAGTGCTCTGAGTGGTTGCTATATAAATAAAGTCCATCTACTGTAATAAAAACAGACTTTTCCAACCGACATCCAAAAACTTCAACACATGAAATCAAGATTAGAATTTGATGAAGGTGATGAAATTGTTTCCTAATACAATTATAGGAGGAATATGTTGAGGTTGCAGTTTCTACAAATACTGTACATACTTTCTTCACGGTACACCGCAGATATTTATAACAATATAACATGTCGTATAAGTGAAATGTATGGAACCACATACAGTGTTCTAACTTTATGTGTCTCTGAACTTTCCCCTCTCAGGCCACCTGTGCGAGGCGGAGGTGAACGAGTGTATTTCCTCCCCGTGTCTGAATGAAGGTGTTTGTGTGGACGAGGTCAACAAGTTCACCTGCAGCTGTGCCGGCGGCTTCACAGGTTTGATCCCCAAGACTATGTTACCTTTGTATTCTAGATATCAGCCAGTCAGGACAACTTTATTGACCCTATAATATCCTCCTGACTGTCTCTTCTTTCCTGCAGGATCTCGTTGTGAGCTGGAAATAAACGAGTGTCTTTCCAACCCCTGTCTGAACGGAGGTGTGTGTGAGGACATGACAGGCGGTTACACCTGTAACTGTGCTGTCGGCTTCTCGGGGGACAGCTGTGAGGTTAACATTGACGAATGTTACAGCGCCCCCTGTCTAAATGGAGGCTCGTGCCTGGATGCCGTCAATAGTTTCAGGTAATAAACATTCAGATGGAAAGAAGCAGCTTTGTTTTGTCTTTGTGAACCTGAATGTGGAGATGTGCCGCCCCCCCCCTCTCCCAGGTGTCAGTGTGTGGAGGGCTACCGGGGCTGGCTGTGCGAGGTGGATGTGGACGAGTGCGATCCGAACCCCTGTGTGAACGGAGCCAGCTGCCTGGATGGTCTGGGCTCCTTCACCTGCCGCTGCCTCCCTGGGTTCAACGGAACCAGGTGTGAGACAGGTACTATAGGACAGATGGCACATCACCATGGAAACCATAGAGGAGGAAGAGAGAAATCATGGATTCAAAATGATCTTTTGGTCATTTTCTATTACTTTTCTAATAAACCACATTAAATATACTACAGTGTAAAGACATAATCTCATTGTAATATTATTTAGGGTTTGTGTATTTTCCCAATTATTGGAAATTGTTGTATTGTGCTAAAAAAGCAAGTAAACTTTTTTTTCCTGCTGATTGTACTGATTATTTTCTGCTCTGTCCTATTAGAGATGTCCGCTGCTTTCAACCTGGACTTCGAGGTGTCGGGTATCCACGGTTACGTGATGATGGACAGTGTGATGCCGGCGCTCACAGAGATCACCTGCACCTTCTGGATGAAGTCCTCAGACACCACGAATTATGGCACACCGGTCTCCTACGCTGTGGAGGGCAGCGACAACGCTTTCCTACTCATAGACTACAACGGGTCAGTGGTACACCAGGAGATAAATGCACTTAACGTGGTTTTATTACATTGGTGCATTCCCTTTCCTAGCCCCTCATCCTCTCAACCATATTTCCCCTCCTCCCATGGCCACCTCCCTGCAGGTGGGTGCTGTATGTGAACGGTAAGGAGCGGATCACCGACTGTCCTTCAGTGAACACGGGTCACTGGTACCACATCGGTGTGTCCTGGAGGAGCTGGGACGGTGACTGGAGAGTCTACATCAATGGGAAGCCCTCAGACGGAGGCAAAGGCCTGTCAGTCGGCACCACTATCCCAGGTGTAGTGCTAACCTCGGCCTGGTTACCTGCCCAGTGATCATTTCATTCACATAGAAGACAAAGTGTACACTTTCTCAGCCAGCAGTGGTTAATCTCTGGGCTTTTCTTGTCTTGTAGCTGGTGGAGCACTGGTGTTGGGTCAGGACCAAGACCAGAGGGGTGAGGGCTTCAACCCCGTGGAATCCTTCGTGGGATCCATCAGTCAGCTCAACATCTGGGATCGTGTTCTGAGCCAACAGCAGGTGAACATAAAACATCCACTGATGTATTTATACCTTTTAATACATGATTCATTTGAGGGATTTGTCCAAATCCAACTCAGACACTTGCAGAATTTATGAAATGATTTAAAGATATTAGTGTTTCTGTTAAATTCCAAACAGGCTGTTTAAGAGTCTCTGAAACCAGGAGAAAAAAAATAACAAGAATATTGATGTGGATTTGATTGAATATGTTTTGCCTGATAGATCAAGGTGCTGGCCAGCAGCTGTCCAGCTTCCCACGTGACCCACAGAGGGAACGTGCTCGCCTGGCCAGACTTTCTGAACGGAGTGGTCGGCCGAGTCAAAGTTAACAGCAACAGTATTTTCTGTGCTGGTAAGAAATCGATACAAATGTCAACAATACATCTTGAATGATGAATAACACAATTTTACATGATTACATTTCCCATTGTGGCTGTTAAATCACGTTTGAGAACAGCGTATCCACCTCCTACACGTCATGTGTCACTAACAATGACAGGTGGCGCTGTAATCCTGCTTTTAAAGTCCCAGTGGATCTGACTCCATCATATCTGTCCCTCCAGACTGCCCCAAACTGGAGAGTGCAGTGCCCCACCTGCTCGCCTCCACTGTGGAGATCAGCCCTGGGGCCCAGGTCCAGCTGTCCTGCAATCCCGGTTTCTACCTGGTGGGGGAGCC
The DNA here is from genome assembly GCF_022539355.2 of Hippoglossus stenolepis. NCBI lineage: Eukaryota > Metazoa > Chordata > Actinopteri > Pleuronectiformes > Pleuronectidae > Hippoglossus > Hippoglossus stenolepis. Next base: position 4,347,469 of record NC_061505.1, on the reverse strand, counting down.
GGTGCTGCAGTGCCAGAATAAAGGAGAGTGGAGCCACCCGCTGCCGAGCTGTGAACGTAAGACTCAGACATGAAGTGCACTTTGACTTGCTCTGGAAATCACCTGTAATCTGATCTTGCTTTGCCTGTTCATGGCGATAACGAAGTCCTATCATCTTGAGCTTTAAAAGGGGATTTTCAGACGAATGTAAATGTAAATAAGCCTCTATGCTTATTATGTGTTCCTCCCTGACCCACACTGCAGCCTCCCACTGAGTTTTGTGGGAATCCATCCAGTATTTTTTGTGTAATCTTGCTTAAAAAGAACCAACAAACGGACAGAGGTGAAAACATAATGTTCTTGGTGGAGGTAACTGTTGTGTTGCAGGTGAAGGTAAAAAGCCTTGAGGAGTGAGACCCTGGATAACCTTCCTCCCTGTGTGTGTCACAGGTGTGTCCTGTGCCATTCCTCATCCTCTGGAGAACGGCTTGCTCCAGGGGACAGACTTCCACAGTGGCAGCTCTGTGGTCTATCAGTGCAACGCTGGCTTTTACCTGCTGGGAGATGCCAAGGTGCACTGCAGCAACAGCGGCAAGTGGGGAGGAAATCCACCGGCCTGTCTCGGTACGTCTTTCCCTTTATATTGTTTATGTATTTTTTACTTCAGGGATATAACTGAAAGATGTGTGCATGTGTTCAGATGTGGATGAGTGCGCTCTGGGGTCTGACTGTGATAGTCACGCCAGCTGTCAGAACACAGACGGCTCCTACATCTGCACCTGCACCCGCCCGTACAGCGGAGATGGCAAAAACTGCACAGGTAGGAGGACTCTGAAGCCTTTTAATGCACATATAGGTTTTTAAATAATCCTAATAACAACAGTAAAATCGTGACAAAACTTTTTATGTGTGGTTGAATGCATGTGTTCCCACCAGAGCCGGTGAAGTGTGAGAACCCTGGCTCTCCGGAGTTTGGCCACAGAAGCGGCAGCAACTTTCTGATGGGCAGTGAGGTGGTGTTCGGCTGCGAGGACGGCTACGAGATGATCGGCTCGTCTCGACTCCGCTGCCTGGAGACAGGAAACTGGGATGATCCTGTCCCTTACTGCAGAGGTGAGAGGTTAAGTGAAGTCATGACATGCCATCAGCTGTAGCGCTGTATTGTTTGAGTTTGAGGGTACACAAAAGCACTGACAAAGATATTGTGTGTGCATTCACACTGAAAAGTAAATAGCACAGAAACAAACGTGCATGTTCACCTATCACAAGCAAACATTATGTGCGATGTATCTCACCCCCGATGCTGCGAGCGAGTGATTTTACATACAGTCGTCTTTCTGTCTTCCACTGCGCAGCGGCCTGAAAGCCCTGACCACTGCAGCGTCTCCATCTTGGCTCTAAGCCACATTCTCCCTCATAGAGAAAGAGGAACTGAATTACTCAGCATCTGCAGACTGTGCCAATGAGCTCATGTTCAGACCACACTGGTTGTTGAACATCAGACTGACAGTGAAGTGACTACAGTTAAAGGTCAAACTACGCATGTATGTGAAAAATATATGTAGAAACTGCATAATGTTTCTTTTTTAAATTGAAAAGGTTAAAATGATCATTTTAATGGTTTTCTGTGTTCTAGGGGCAGATTTAAGTGAAGTTAAATATTAATGTTGTGTATTAGTGAGCTCACTAATGGCTCAACACTGATACAGGAGACAAGAGGTTGAGGTTTTTCTGCAAAAGTGGTAAAACACAGTTTATTATTGTTGTTGTGAAGGCAGGGAAGCAGGGTTCAAAGTATGAGGTGTGGCTGGTAGAGTCACCGGTGACAAACTGTGTGCTCTTACTGTCACTGATGATTGTTCAGAGGAACCAGGAAGCTTGAGCAGGAAAAAAATACTTCCAGTAAGAAGCACTCAATCACCAATTTTAGAAAAGTGTACAAAGGTTCTTTACTCTGAATCTGAAGGAAGCTGCACTTTCATTCAGTCATTTAGTTTTTTCAGTGAAATATTGAACGATATAAAACAGCATTTAGTAATCCTCTTATTTGATATTTATAGCTCTTTCCTGCCCGATGCCAAGTGTCCCAGAGAACTCCATCATGAAGGGCGACAACTTCACCTACGGCAGCAAGGTGACTTTCAGGTATCATTTGCATCCCCAACAACACAGTGACCACAGGAGAAAGTACAACAAAGCCATTCAAAATAAACTTATATAGTTTCTTCTTAACATCTGAGTCTAACTCTGTTCTCTTCTGCCTCTGTAGTTGTATGAGTGGCTTCCTACCTCAGGTCCCGTACGACTTTCAGTGTCTCGTCAGTCTGAGATGGACTGGGACGCCACCTGTCTGTCACCCAGTGACCTGCGGGGGGCCTCCGAATGTGGGGAATGCTGACTCCAGGCTGGACACAAACACATACCTGTCCAAGGTGAAATACACCTGTGCTGAGGGCTACAGGTAAACAACCATCAGCTCACATTTATAAGCATTTGCATTGATTTAATTATCATTTTGTTTTTGTGACTGTTGAATAAAGTGAATTTATCATATTGTAAAAATAAAATTGCCTCAACTAACGTACCAATGCACACAAACTAATTGGGACCATAAAACCACACAACAAAGTCAATGTTATCTGAAATCTATTATATCTAAATATGTTAGGAGTTAATCACTTACCTGAGTAACTTAACTAATCATGTCAACACATTTAGTTTGCTGTCCTCAGTTTTTATTTATTCCACTTAATTTTTACACAATTTCCCATCTATAAACCTCTGTGACACTATAATATTATAAAGTACTTTTATTTCATGTTGGTGCGAAGGCCGTTGGGCTCCATGGAAGTCATCTGTGAAGCTACAGGCGAGTGGAGCAGGCCGCTCCCCCGCTGCGTGAACGTCCTGTGCAGTGAACCTCCGGCCCTGAGAGACGCTGTGACCGTAGGAGAGAACTATGAGCTGGGAAACAAGGTGCACTATGTCTGCAAAGAAGGGTAAATGTGGTTGAAGTCTACTCAGTTACTATACTCAGCTATGGGATTATATTGTGTGAATGCCAATTTATTTATAAAGCACATTTAAAAAGTACTGTAGAATCAAAAACATGCAAAAATTAAATAAATAAGTATCAAATACAAATACATGATTTACATTACTAATATCTGATGTCTTATAAGTGCTGCAATGTCTTTTTGGTCTCCTCCATCTCCAGCTACACTCTGATTGGCCCAGAGACCAGAGAATGTCTGCCAAGTGGCCAATGGAGTGACAGCTCTGCTCAGTGTGTCCCTCGCTCCTGTGGCCCCCCGCCTGCCATCGACCACGCAGAGCCCTACGAGAGCCACCAGCTGTTTGGAGACACCGCCAACTACTACTGCACTGACGGGTACACCGCCGGCAACAACTCTAAGATGGTGTGCAATGCTCAGGGTGTGTGGGCGCCCCCTGATGGCATGGAGGCCCCGCGCTGCATCGCCAACTTCTGCCTCCGCCCGCCTGAACTACCCCATGCAATTCTAGATTCAGTCAACAAACCCAAATACACCAGCAACTCTGAAGTGAACTATAAATGTGAAGAGGGCTTCATGCTCAACACCACGGCCACACTGAGATGTCTAATGGGAGGAGAGTGGCAGCCTTCGCCGTACGATATCCGCTGCGTGCCAGTGAGGTGCTCCAAGCCCGAGGGAATCGACAGGGGCTATGTGAGCGGGACCAACTACAGTTTTGGAGCCATGGTGGCGTACACCTGCTATCCAGGCTTCCTGATCCAAGGGGAGAAGAGGAGGACCTGCAAGGCCAATGGAGAATGGGAAGGAGCTCTCCCTATCTGTATACCTGTGTCCTGCTCTCTGCCTCCTCCACTCAGGAATGGACAGGTCAGCTTATTTTAAAATGGCATGAATCCTATTAAAATGTCACAAGTTTGAAGAACTGTCCCACACAATAAGAATATATGCAGTATCGCACTGGAGTATGGCTTGTTTAAATGATATATTCCTCTTTTTATCGCCCTGCAGGCAAAAGGTCGGAACACCTTCAACAGCAAGGTGATATATGCTTGTGACGCAGGCTACAGACTGATTGGTCGTCAAGACAGAATTTGCCAATCCAACCGCCAGTGGTCCAACACCGACCCTCCCACCTGTGTCCTTCTGAGCTGTGACAAACCGCCCCCCGTCACACATGGACATTACCGGGGCTCTGAGTTCCAGGTGGGCCGTAAAGTAGAGTATGTTTGTGATCAGGGTTACGAGCTGGTGGGAGAATCTGTGTGGACCTGTCTGAAATACGGACGGTGGGATCAGACGAGGCGTCCACGCTGCTCGCCGGTGCAGTGTCCGGAGCCGCCGCTGGAGGAGAACCACCTGGTCCTGAAGGGCCTGGACTCTGAGTCTGGAACAGTGGAACTATCATGCGAGGATGGCTACGTCCTAGAGGGCGCTCGCATCCTCCGCTGCACACCATCCCAGGAGTGGAACGACACCTTCCCAGTTTGCAAGCAGGTGTTTTGCGGCCCACCTCCCGATGTGTCCTTTGGTGGCACCTCCTTGTCCTCTCCTCCGTTTCCTTTCAGCTCAGCTGTGACCTACAAATGCATGGATGGTTTCACATTAAAGAAAGAGGGCTCTGTGTCCTGTCTCGCCAGCGGGCGGTGGAGCAGTCCCTACCCAGAGTGCATCCCAGTTGAATGTCCTCAGCCTGTGGAGATTTCTAACGGTATAGTAGATGTCCAGGGTCTGATGTACCTCAGCAAAGCACTGTACAGTTGTCGGACTGGATATAATCTGGTGGGTAACTCCACCATCCTCTGCGGAGAAAAGGGACTTTGGATTGGAGGGGTCCCCTCTTGCCGCCCAATCGAATGCTCCATCCCAAAGCAGATCGCCAGTGGGAAAGTGGTTTACACAAAACTCCAGTTTGGTCACAGTGCCACTTACTCCTGCCGTCGTGGTTACCGCCTCCAAGGCCCAGAGACTCTGAAGTGCCTGGCCAGTGGGGAATGGGACTTCGAGCCCCCTGCTTGCGTGCAAATATCTTGCACACCACCTCAGCCCATTGAAAATGGTTTTGTCGAGGGTCAGGATCACAGTTTTGGTGTCACTATCTTCTACAGCTGTTTTCCTGGATTCCAGCTCATGGGCCAGGACCATCTGACCTGTGAGGAGATCGGCTGGTCGAGTTCTGTCCCTGTCTGCATGCTGTCGGACTGTGGCCTGCCTCCTCACATTGACTTTGGCGAGTATGTTAGGGTGACAGAGCAGCGAACAAGCTCTTTTACACCTTCTAAAGACTCACCTGAGAACTTGAGCTTCCTTCACGGGTCATTGATTGAATACCACTGTCACAAAGGTTACGACCTCTCGAGCCCCACCAGGTTGGTGTGTCAGGAGGACGGAGGCTGGAATGGGTCCGCTCCATTTTGTGTCCCGGCAGAGTGTCAAACACCGCCCAGGCCAGAGCACGGCTGGGTGAATGTGACTGATTCCTCCCTCGGCAGTATGGTCAAGTATTTTTGTGAGGAAGGATATGAACTTCAGGGGGAGCCTGTGAGGCAGTGTGTGTCAGGTCGATTGTGGACACACAGCGCCCCCATTTGTCGACCGGTTTCCTGTGGCGACCCAGGGCCTATTGCCAGCGGCACCGCTCATGGAGGTGCTTTTGTGTATCCTGAGGCTCTGCACTATGAGTGTCGTCCTGGGTTCATCCTCAAAGGAAGCAGCACAATCGTCTGCCAGGTTGATGGAAAGTGGAAAGGACAAAAGCCCGTCTGTGAGCCACTGTCTTGTGGTTTTCCTAAAGTTCCCAGTGATGTGACTTTTAAAGGCGAGGAGTACACCTATAATAATGAGATAGAACTAAGCTGTCAGCCCGGTTTCCTCTTGGAAGGGAAATCTGTCAGTGTCTGTCAGGCTGATGGCACCTGGAGCCACAAGTCCCTGACCTGCGTACCCGCCCGCTGTGGGAAACCATCACCGATACCCAATGGACATGTGCTGGGATCAGAGTTTGGCTTCAACAGCAAGGTGAAGTATCAATGTGACGAAGGGTACACACTTAACGGAGACTCCACGTGTGTTTGTCAGTCAGACGGACTTTGGGACAAACCGGCCCCTCGCTGTGACATCATCAGCTGTGATCCACCTGAGGACATCAGCCACGGCTTTCTGAACGGCTCCAGCTTCAACTACGACGATGTGGTGGAGTACGTCTGCTTCGATGGCTATGAGGTGGTTGGGGACCCCATCCTGCGATGCTCCGCTCAAGGCCTCTGGGTGGGCGCTGTGCCCCAGTGCCGACCCTGCGTCTGTGCCCCCCCCGTGTTGAAATTCGGCGTGGTTCTGGGGCGTGACCGCTCCTGCGGGGACCGGGTGCATTTCCAGTGCGACGAAGGCTACAAGCTGTTGGGTCCCCCACAGGCTGTGTGTGAGAAGGGAGGGGTGTGGAGTCCCGGGGTTCCTGTGTGTGGCCGAGGAAGGTGCAGTGTCGCTCCGCCAACAGTTCCCAATGCTGTCCTGCAGGGCGGCAGTGCCACCTTCCCAGACACGGTTATATACAGGTGTCGGCCCGGTTACCAGCTGAAGGGATACCCACACCTCTCCTGCAGGAGAGACGGCAGGTGGGGGGAGCCCAGGATCAGCTGTGAGCCTGTGAGTTGTGGAAGACCTCCGGCTGTAGCCCACGCTCAGGCGGTAGGAGTCACCTACACCTTCCCAAACCAAATCACTTACAGGTAAATACTCCAATCGTTCCTTTAACTTGTGACCAGAGAAACTGTCGTTCAATGACATTACCTATGAACTTAGCTCCAGTTTGTTTTCTTTACCTATTCAAGAACCATATCCTAGACATTTAAGATGTGTTTGAAATCATTTTGCTTTCCTCCCTGACAGGTGTGACGATGGGTATGAATTTGCCACACAGACAACTTCTCTCTGCTGCCAGAGCGACAGCACGTGGTCCAAACATAGCATCCGGTGCCGTCCCTCCCCCTGCCCGCTGCCCGGCAACTTCTCCATCCCTCATGTGGTAATCACTGGAAAGGAGCTCACTCCTGTTGGGGGCACCATCTCCCTCTCCTGCCCTCCAGGCTTCTTCCTGCAAGGCTCAGCACTGGCTGAATGTCAGGTAGTGATTTGTTAATAAATCATAAATGCTTTTGGTCACTTTATGGCAATATTTGGTTTTGCAATGACTCACGAAGACGTTTCTCTCTGAGTTGGCACACCGCTCTCCTCTTTCCCACTGAACCCATCAATAAGAACCTGTGAATAATGTATTACCTTCCTGTCCTGTCTCTTGTCTCATGGGAGTAGCTGGGTGGAAACTGGACTCCGAGCATCTTGACAGTTTCCTGCGAGCTGGTGGTATGTGAGAAACCGCCCACTCTTCTTCACGGCGTCACCGAGGGCGACGGCTACAATTACGGAGACTTTGTCATGTACTCCTGCCTCCCTGGCTTTGACATGAAGGTGCTCATCAGGCCACATTTTTTCTTAAGCTCTTCTTTTGTTCTTTAGCACTTTTGTTCTTTAGCTGCTGGCGTTTCAAAAGTAAAAGAATCTCACACATTTTGTCACCTTGAAAGATGCAGACAGTCATACTGGAAAAACCAAACCTAATCACTCAGAGGGCACTTAGCTCCGCCGAGGCCCAACAGTCCCCTTATTAAACCACATCTAAATTCACTGAATCCACATATTCATTTGGATCTGTACCAAATGGCACTCATAAATATCAGTCCACTAAACACTTCAGACTTTTTTCATCAACATCCATTTAATTATTCTCGTAGAAATCAGCTGAAATGTTGGAAAACGCCCCCTGAGTCGCAATGTTAAAGAAACTGATTAAAACAAATTCCTGGAGTTCCTGCCTGACCACTTCCCTCCACCAAGTTAAGTGTTATTCCACCCTGCACTTTTTGTGTAATCCTCCGAACTAACAAACAACGAACGCAGACGAAAACATGACCTCACCATCCTCGTTTCGCTCACTTCAGGATTCACAGTCTATCCTTTCCCCTGTTTTCTGAAACCCTGAAATGTAATAGGTATATGACCTCATTCCTCATTGGCCTCTCGTTTCCCGTGATACAACAGAGGGCTCTATTTCCTCCTGTGAAACTCTAACAATCATGTTACACTAAGTCACATGATTTCTCTTCAGCGGTCAATAGGAATGTGCTGCTGCGGAGCAAACCGATGGAGCTGAGTCAGTCTTCCACTGAGACACTGATATACCCTCCTCTGTGTTGAGTGCCTGCTACAGTGAGAGCAGACTCACAGAGAGCCATGCATATATTTATAAAATTTGATATATATAAGGTTTGCTGTTCATCTGCTCGACTCTGTAGCTTTACCCTGTTCTCTCTGCCGCAGGGAGACTCTATCCAGACCTGCCAGGGAGACAGAGCGTGGAGCGGCACCCAGCCAGTGTGTGTTGGTATGTCTGTGTTCATCTGTCTAATCAACGGGAGCAGGGGGAAACATGTGCTTCCTTGATAAAGTAAATCCACAGTTTGGCTTGAGTTCAACTTTTAAGAACTTTGACCACCGACATTCGCCTTCATTTCCTTATATGTGACCGTTCCTTCATCGTCACTAGAATAGAAAGCTTTGTTGTCTTTGAACAGGACGCACAGGATCTATAATAACGTAGAGTTTCTCATCACATATGTTAAGCAACATTCCGACCACACCTCTGACAATTTTGTCAAACTTGTCTATCGTCTCCTCAGCGCAGTCCTGCGGGCCTCCTCCCACCGTACACAATGCACAGATCCACATGACTGGAGAGACTTACCTACACAATGCCAGTTACGTGTGCAGCACGGGGCTGCAGCTGGTCGGCTCCAAGACTCTCATCTGTCTGGCCAACGGCACGTGGAGCCTGCCAGCTCCTACATGTGAAGGTAAAGTAGAAAGAATGAATTAAAAGTGGCAAAACCACACATCATTTCCACAAAGTCCTGTGATGTGGGAGCAAATTAATTCAAACAGTTCAAAGTTACACAAACACTTTACGCAGTGTCAATAAAATACCCAGAATAAGGCATCAATAAAAGCTCTTTATCACTGTTGCTGACGTCAGTGGGCAGAGGCTGCATCAGCCCGAGACAGGTGCCGCACGGCAAAGTGCAGGAGCACAACCTGAACACCGGGCGCGCTGTGGAGTTCCTGTGTGATAAGGGCTACAACCTGGTGGGAGATCGTCTGGTGGTGTGTATGGGGGGCAGCGCCTGGAGCTCCACTTTCCCCAGCTGCCAACGTGAGAAACTCACACACACACATAGAGTTACATAGAAGGACGAAAAAAGGAAATACAGAATTAAATTACTGAATAAATATGATTTGGTGATTAAAAACTGCATTTCTATATTGCTTTCCACATTTATACATGTATTCATTCATTTACTAATACATTTCTATATCTTTGCATTTATTTATTGGTCTATTTATACATAGTCACACAGGGACTCAGAAAACATGTCAGAAAGAGTTTAGATGAAGTGATGTGACCAATACCTGTGTCTCACTTGCTTCATCTCACACATACTTCACATCTGACTTCCTGTTGTGTTTGACTTGCTCGGACATGTCAGTACAGCCACTGTTACAACAGCTGTGCATTTGGCAAACATTTGCATCACACACACTTCACAGTGCAGACCAACACCCCACACTGAGTTCTTTCCTCACTGAGTTCCGTCTCCTGTTTAACCTGTTTGACGAGAAGTCAGTGAGTCAGAGCTCCTCCTGGTTCCTACCACACAGATATAGTTTGAGTCAAAGCAGTTTATGCATCTGCCGACATATATAGAAGGTTGGTAGCACTTTTCAAAACACAGTTTCAAATGGCCTAATAATAAGAAAGACTTACAATCAATAAAATGAACATATAAATTATGAATAGTTAAAATAACAGCCGCGCTGTGGCTGGTGTTGTTTCTGTGTTAAACCTTTATGAGATCATACTTTTGTGTCGCTAACACAAAGTCTGCATCCCTTCTGTCCCTCACAGCTAAGGCCTGTCCAGCTCCTCCAGGCTGGAGGGAGGACGTTAGCGGGAACGGAGCCCAGCAGGAGTTTCATGTCGGTCAGTCGGTGCGAGTCTCCTGCCCCAAAGGTCAACAGGTGAAAGGCAGCGGCACCATCAGCTGCAGGCCAGACCAGACCTGGAGCCCCGTCAGCTCTGTGTGTGAAAGTATGTACCATTTTCTACAGGTTCCACGTTTGTTTTCAAAGCGGAAAAGACTTGTTTGGTTGCACTGTGTCGGAAAAAAGAAACCCGGGAAAGAAAAGAGAAACTGGAGTTCTGTGACTTTTCTCTCTAATGCTAATATTCAAAGTTTCTTCCAGTCAGTCTATAGGTTGAAATCCATCAATATTAAAGCGCTATTACTGTCTGGTGTCTTCTTATGACAAATATATTTGCTGTATATGTTGGTGGACACTAATATAGATTTGAGTATATAAATATTTCATAGGTCGTTCTCACAGCGTATTTTATTGTACCTCCAGATTGACCTTCCTTCTTCCTAATTCATATTGATCTGTCTATTTGTGAATCTACTTCGATCAAGAAGATTTGATGATTATTGCCAAATATGTGTTTGAGTAAAAGATCGATTGCTATCAGATATTTTTTTCCAGGCAATGTGATTTAGTTGTATGTTGAGAAAATCTAAAATGTAATTTCAGTGCTTGACATTGCAAATTCCGAGATAATCAAGTATAAATCTGGATCTGGTGTTTCCCACGTCTGCATGCTCTGCTTGTCTCGTGCTGCTCCACCTGTGCTCCTGCATTTCTCTTGGTTTAAATCTGCCCCTTGGTTTAAATCTGCCTGTTGGTTTGAATGCGTCTCTGTTGTCATCCGTCTCTCGGGACTTTCATCAAATCAAATGAGGCTGCATCAAACAGGCGTCCTGTACGCTGCACTAATTACAGGCACCTCTGTAGCCTCTATGGCAACCTTTGTCACATAATCCTCAGATCTGTCTTCGGCACGCTCGTCCGAAATAATCAACACAATGGTGCTCATGTTGCTACGGCTTGTTGTTTGTGTTGGCATGGAGTGTGTTCTCCCACGTGCACGCCTAACCCCAATACTCTGAGTCCTGTTTTTGTCACGGACGATGTTTCTGTTACAGCTGATCCACACCATGTGTATTTTGCATGAGATTCTCTTGTCTCCCGGGCGATGACGGATAAAGAAAACCCTTGATTTCATTTGATTAACACAGTTTTCTCTCTCTCTGCGGTGTACAAGGGCAGACTGCGAGTACATAACAGGGGGTAGACAAAATAGCAGAAATACCTCAAATACAATTCTGATCAAATTAGTTCTGCAGCCTCTGAAATTTCCTACTCGCATGGGAACCATTTGGGAGTGGGGGGGGGGCCTCAAAGAGACAGGTGTTTCAGACAGAGGCTGAAAAGAGGAGCTGCAGCGATGGACAGTCTGAGGGAAACAATGTTTTTTCTGAACATTAGAGCATGAAAACCTTTTACCCAAATTTAAAAGAGAAAAAGAGAAACAAACAACAAATTAAACTGAGTTGAATTGAGGCTTCTATCAATGTGAGAAATGGAATGAACTGCCATTGTGCAGTAGGTGTCTCTCTTACTTCGTCCCCCCCCCCCCGGAGGCTCGGCTCCTTTACACCTTTGCATGTTTTTCAGCTGTTTAGTTCATTTAGTAACAGACATGTTGAGATATGATGAGGACATCAGCAGCATTTGAAGACAGACAATAGTAGTGTAGTGAGTAACTCGTGTGTTGTACAGGGGTGTCCTGTGGCCCGCCCCTCCATGTGGCCAATGGGGTGGTGCGGGGGGCGGTGTTCCAGTTCGGGGACGTGGCGGTGTACTCGTGTTTTGGCGGCTACACCATGGAGGGCGTCGGAAGGAGCAGGTGTCTGGAGAACGGCACCTGGACGCCGCCTCCTACGTGCAGAGGTAGAGAGAACACCGAGGGGACTCTGCCCTTTCTCCCTGGGCACTTCCGCCTGAGCCGACTCTCCCTTTCTCACACGACGCCATGCTGCTTCCCAACTACTTTATTCTGTGCTGGACTCCTCCTGCTTGTCTCCAGTAGATGCTTTGTACTGTGGAACATATGAACTTGTCTGTGGTCAAACAGCTTCACCACAGAACCGCCTCCCTGCTGCTGCATCCTGATCGATGCCTCTGTTTGTGCACGTTAAGCTCTGTGACTCACACACATCACCTTCTTGTGTGTGAGTCACACACATCACCTTCTTTAGCCTGGATCCAGTTCCATTAAAGGAAAAAATCACTCTTAGTCTAGACAAGCAACTGGCACAGCTGAGTGTGAAGCTGCTTCTTCCCCATAGAACAGCAACATGTCGTCCGGATGGATGTGAAACACACGGGTACAGATAACAAATCAGAGGATCAAGTCCATATTCGTGAGCTCTATGGCCGATTCCCATGCAACTGAAATTCAAAATCACACTTCACATGTTTTGCATATGAAAACGAGGGCTGAATCCAGGCTAACCTTTCCTCAACAGCTGCTGAGACAAACACACTCACACACACTTAAGGGGTTTTCTATTGAGTTTGTACAGCCGAGTGTAACCTACAGTGTGTGAATGCTGCCTTTGTTCTAGCGCATGAGGTTGCATGGCCAATGGCTGCAGATGATCGGGAGGCTGTGGCAGTAGAATTAACCGAAAGGAATCAAACCCTAAATTTTACTGGACGGGGATTGAATCTGTGCAGAAGATGGATTATGAGAAGCTTGACAACATGAGGAAGTTGTGTATTTGTATGTGTCGCGCAACACTCCAGTTACTTTAACCCGATTTGTCTGTGCGTGTCTCCCTCAGCTATGTGCTGGCTGCAGTGTCAGAACGGAGGTGTGTGTCAGCGGCCCAACGTCTGCTCCTGCCCCGAGGGCTGGATGGGCCGACTCTGTGAGGAGCGTGAGTATTTAATCATAACATATCTTTCAGTTATCTCTGTTGGTAGAGTACAACACACACACACCCACACCCACAGTAACCCAACCAGCTTGCTAAGCAGGATTTAGCAGACAATGGTGCACAAAGAGGGTCAAACATAATGGAGACAAACGCTGTTTTCAGCTGAGGAATTGACGCGTTTGTCCATATGTTTTTTGCTCAGTCATCACAAAAGTTAAAGAAGCAAGAATTCAATAAGCACCAAAGATCACACGAGATTGGAAACTGCTGATGAATTGATTGAAAGGTCGTCATCCACAGGAGCCTCAGAAAGTCATTCAGACCTATTCTACTAGTTTACTGACATTCTATAGAGTTATCTATTATTAACAATATGTATACTCACCCCCCGCTGTCCCCTCTCTGATGACAGCTATCTGCATCCTGCCGTGCCTGAATGGAGGCCGCTGCGTGGCACCATACCAGTGCGAGTGTCCCACTGGGTGGACGGGCACGCGCTGTCACAGTGGTGAGTTCACGCGCGGGTCAATGGCGCTCTGACATGTTTATGCTGGTACGTGTGTGAGCAAACCTGTGCACCTACTGTGCACATGGCGTAAACCCACAGGATTCCCTCCACGTCAGCAGCAGCATCCCCCTGATGACTCTGAGGAAGGGGGCGCGCCCCGGAGCTTCTTTCGCCCCCTATTGACGTGTTGATTGATTTTTTGATCATTAACTGTAAGAAGAGCTGTAGCCTCTCATAGAGAGATAATATATGCTGTGTCTTGGGGACTTCTAGTGTTCTATAGAAGTGGTTTCTTTGGCAGTGATTCATTGAATAGTACAAATATTTCAGATGCACAAAAGTGGAGCCAAAAAAAGACCAAAAAAACTAACATTTGACTGAAAAACATTTAATGATCTGACAGAAAAATGTGATTATCTCATAGAGGTCTTGAATTTCAAATGTGGAATGTGTGTGTGACTTCTCCACAGCTGTGTGTTCATCACCATGTCTCAATGGAGGTCGATGCATCAGGCCGAACAGATGTCACTGCAGTTCAGGGTGGAGCGGACACGACTGCTCCAGGTGAACACCCCCCCACACACACACGCAGTTTCCTCAAAACGTTTTTCAAACATCCAAATGAGGAGATGATTTATAAAGTTTTAATGTAATATTTCTAAATGAATAATGACTGTAGGACATCTTACAATCAGAAAGTTGTATATGTTGCTGAACACGTATCTAAAACACTTTTTCAACTCTTGGTGGAAAAACGTGGACCTTTTATAAACTTTTGATCATTTTCACCAGCCCACACCCCTGCAGCCAAACTGAAGTGTGGTGCTGTTGCCTCGTCTGCAGTAGAGATTGTTTTAAAGTTGACCTTTACAAATGATTTGTGGTCAAAAATCTGAAGGAGAAGAGGGTGGAGCTGAAAATCAGGCGACAGCATGAGCCTGGTTTTTTGACTCAAATCTATCGGGTGGAAAAACTTGTCTTAATGAATGATTCAACGCTTTTAAGTGAATTACAATATGTTGCATGACATTCACTTCTACAACAGAATAACAAAAGTTATTTTTCCATGAAATATGACTTTATATTACAACTTCATTCTGGTAATATTATGCAAGTTTTTATTGAAATATGACTTCCTCATTTAAGTACATTACTACCTTAATATCGAAATTATTTTCTTCAAGGAGGCCTTAGTACTGTCATATTTAAAACTTAGACTAAGCCTTAATTTTCCTCATGAAAACTTTAAATCGTGTCTTCTCTCGTTGCAGGAAAAGGAAAACAGGATACTATCACTTCTAAAGTCCCGCCTCAGCTCTGTGTGAATCGTCCTATGAAGGGAATTCTTGTAAAGTTAACTGACGCTCGAGCAAACCAGTCTCATCTCTCCACAAAAGACAAAGCAAGAACCATTTTGTAAAATAAAGCTGTATTTTTTCATATAGAGACTCAACAGTATTAAAACATATGCTGCTATATACTTGTACGATGTGTAAAAACTATTGATGCAATTGTCCAATGTATGTGTAAACTATTCTCACATTTTTATTAAAGCATAAAATACCATCAAATGCTCTTTTGTGAGGTCGTGAGAGCAAACGACGTGTTGAGGTTCATAAAGTGAAATCAGACCCAGTGCATGTAACTCATCTTCATTTATTAAATCCACCTTGTTGGACACGTTACATACAACGAGACGTTCAGGAGAAAAATCCAAATTCTCTGTACAGGAGTTTAAAAGTGTTCGAATTTTACATACATGAATGTGACAGGACTATGGAACCAGTACACGAGTGGAATAAATGTCCGCCTGGAAAACAGGAGCCGGTGGTCGTGGGTTTCTGAGACGTGGACAGAGGCTACTGGCGGTTTCTGTGGAGCTCGTAGAACAAGGTTGTGTGGTTAGACCTTCGGGGCTTACATATGTTTCTTCAGCATTTCACTTAGTTTTTTGCTGTCAGCGCCGGAGAATTCATCCACCTGAGAGACACGGGGGGGGGGGCGTTAGTTAAAAAACAAGTGCACAATAAAACTTTTATCTTTCAATGAGAGAAGGTTAAAGAAATTGCTCCTATTTAAAAACCGCAGAACCATCAGCAATCTTTGTTGCATGTTCAACACTTACCTTCTTTCCTGTCTTGTAAAATATGAAGGTGGGCATCGATTTAATTCCACATGACGAACTGACTTCCTGGAAAGAAAGAGAAGAACAACAGTTAGTCTGAGGTTTTTTTCGACTTCCTTTAACATCGTTCCTTGATTTACCAGAATGACTCAAGGATAAAAATCAAAAATCTGAACCAAAAATCTGCCATGTTTAGGGGACTTTTATTTTGAGTGTGTGTAACTTGGTGCAGATCCGAATAAGATCTGATGAATTTAAATGGGTTTTCATAAGTGCGTAGTCATGTAGCCTATGGCCTCTATCAGACCTGAGCAGAAAGTTCATCAGCTGTGCAGCCAAACTCTGTCAATGTTCAATGCAACCGGTTATTCATTCATATTTTTACGTCCCAGAGCTGAGCACAGACACAAGTCTCCAGTAGCGGGTTTGTTCTCACGTCACCAAGTTGGAGCAGAAACCTCGGTCACATGGATTTCATGAATACTCCACATTGCTGGGAGTATTAATGGCGCGGGGACCCCGTCAACATTAGCTCTGACTAAACACATGAGGACATTTCCTTTAACTCTTTTTACAAAACACCAGAGTTTCCTTTACAATTCTCCACAGATGGAAAAGTGTTATGCAAAAGTTATATGTGCATATGGTTCTTTTCCCTCCCAGCAGCACTGTGGTCGACACACTGCTCTGTTGGGCTTATGTACATATACACACTTACCTCAGCATCATCCACGTCCACCTTCAGGAAAACCACGCCGGGGTTCTCTGCCGCCAATGCCTGCGTGAGAGAGAGAGAGAGAGGATGAGTCAACGTGAAGACACGAAATTTAAATCACAGCACGACTGTCAGAAAAGATATTGGTGCATTTTTGTCCTGAAGTGGAATCAATTCTTTCACGTGTATAATCAAGCTTTTTTTTCTTCCCTTAACATAACTTTGTTGGTTAAAACATTATCTAACTCATTTCGCAGATGATTTCAAAACTCCTTTAACCACGTTCTTTTCTTTTCTTGTATTCACTCGACTTAAAGTGCAACAATCTTCCACTTACTACAAAAACTGGGCCGATCATTTTGCAGGGGCTGCACCACGTGGCGGTGAAGTCCACGATCACCAGCTTGTCTCCGGCGTCCTTCAGCTGCTTGTGGAAGTCTTCCTAAAGAATATGAAAAAAAAGGAAAACAGCATCAGCTACAAACACGTTTAATTTAAGACGTTTGCTTCATAAGAACATTTATCGTTCTACTTTCCCTGTGCAGACCAGAGACAGACTAACAAAGCATCACATACCAGAACTAATCCTTCCTTCTTTTAAAGGTCTGGTGTTCTGTTATGACTGCACCTCTACCGCTTTATGTAACTGTTGTGTACGCTGACTTGTGTGTCTGTCATGTGTGAAGCACTTTGTACCTTTGTTTAGAGAAGTGCTACATGAGACATTATCAAAACTAAGTTTATACAAAATTCATGGCTAACTGCGATATTAATGATACCTTTCTACAGCTGATCTAATAATAATAATAATAATAATAATAATACTACAGGGTATATGCAGCAATCCTGAGATTAAATTCAATACTTTTCAAGACCCTTCTAATATTTTTCAAGACCCCAGCGCCACTACGAGCTGTAACCGGTTACATCAGCGACACACCTTTAACACAATTGAGTTTGAGATTGCAAAATTAAATGTTAGTTTGCCAGAACTTCTATGGAGCCCTGTATCAACACAACAGAATTCAGATAGGCCGGGAGGGAAAAAAGCTCAAAAGAATAAATTGAGTTACTAAGCCAAAAGGCAAAATGTGTTTTAACTTAAAAAAATAAAGTATATTTATAACAATAACATGCTCAGTCACTCACTCACACATGCACACAACAGTGTTTCCCACAGGATTTGGAGAGATCATGGTGGCTGGACCCTGGACCCTCTTGGAAGAAGGTTTAGTACATTTTAAAGTAAAGATGCATCTGGTGCACTTTGAGAGAAAAATTAAGAGGCTAGATTGAAATGAATACGGCAGTCAGAATCTACTTGTGGTGTGAGAAACACTGCACAGACACACTGAGCAGGAAATGGTTCAGTCAACTCTGCAATAGGCACTTTTATAATACTTTAAATAATAACACTATTTTGCAGCATAAATAACACAAATCAGATCAACATTGTCACTGATATAATGCTACAACTTTCTCAAAAAGAGCCACCACGTGGCATGTCTTCAGTGCAACTAAGTTTTCAGCTGACCAACACAGGGAAACTAGTCTGTTTTCTCACCTGAAGAAAATTACCATCTGCCCCATTCTCCCAGTATTATGAAATAATAATAGAACTCAGAAATGTACTTGTGTAAACTTTGAACATGGATGAAACTAACTGAGCTGTGGGAGTGCTCACTCCTTACAAATACGAGTCGTGGCATGTGCCTCGTTTCAGTTGCTTTGGTTTCCAACAACTCTTCAGTTGGCACCAGCTCAGTGCGTTTCCCCTTGTGCCTTCTCCTGAGGGTGTTTGACTTTGTGATCAGCTCATCACTGATCCGGACTCCCCCCCCCCTCTGCCTGCTCTGCCTGCTCTGCCTGCTCTGCCTGCTCTGCCGGCTGATCCGCTTCTGATCCACATTTCTGAAATTCCTTCACTGGACGTGAGAGCGGGTGTTTTCCTGTTGGGTCGCGACACCACAACCCTTCTGCTCCCCGCGTCACTCTGAGGTCTGTGGACGTTGAAGCGGCGGCCACTGAGTTAACGTTACTAGCTTCAGCTGTGGTACTCGTACCGGGTGGTGGGACAGCGTCAGCCGAGGGAGGTGTTGCCCAATGCTCGATGGACAACCGCTGTCTGCGTGCCGCCACGGGTTTGATCGGGTTCCAACCACGACTCTGCGAATTTACACTTCCCCATTGCCGATTCCTTTGCAGCCATATAAAGAATTAATAGCGCAGTATTTGCAGCAAGTCGTCCTCTACGTGGAAGATCCGACAACGACACGCGCCATTCGCCCCGCGGTCTCGCGCTCCGAGTCAAACGTTGCCTAGCGACGCCCGCTCGAGCCCCGCCCCCCGCTGGAACACCAGGTATTTTTTTGTTGCGCTGTTGTGAGGACTAAAGAACAAATGACTTCACATGAACTTTTAACAAAGTCTTTAGACAACTATGCTCTTCACACCGAAACAACAACACGTGTACAGGGTCTTGTATTTGAAAAAGGTTCAAGACTTTTTTAATACTTTTTAAAGGGTCTTGATTTTCCCTAAATTGATATATCAACTTTTAATACTTTTCAAAACCCCGCGGATACTCTGTCATGGCGCCTCCCCGACGATCAAATAAGAACTAATAACGTATAAAAAGCAGAACTTACGAGAGACGTCACTTCGTGAACCATGGTGACGGCGGAGGGAGCGCGTGTACGGAGGAAAACAGGCGGAGGAGTCTTCGTGAATGGCGCTCTGTCCGGAGGGGGGCCGCGGTTTTACTCAGCCGCTGCGTCTAGCCCCGCCCCTGCAGTCCCACGGCGGAAGTGACTGCACAGGCCTTTACAAAAATAAAAGCATAAAAGACACCTGGTGGCTAATATATCAAGATCTAAAAAAATCCATATCAATATCAATAGTTATCGTGATCATTTCAGTTTAAAGACTGATTATTGCAGCTTGATGGAGGTTGTGGTTTTACATTGTATTGGCAGATAATGACAAACACTTGGTAGATCAAATATTAATGTACCACGTAAAAACAATACATTGATATATTGGACTTTTGTTGTGTTGCTATTGATAAAAACAATATTGCGATAATTACTAGTATGGTTGTATTTTTATATACATTTGCCAAAATATATTTATTCAGAGCCTTAGAAACCCCTTGGAGTATTTGTTGGTACATTAATTGTATTTATCTAAAATATACAGTTCTTGAGTGAGTGAGTTGTGACTTGTGCATCATGTGTAGATTTTAAGATTTTTACTTGTTTGTGTTTTTTTTACTATTGTACTTATATATGTATACGTATAAATACATATGTTTGGGGGGTATATTTTATGTGGTGGATATTCAGAACAAATACAAAGTACACCTTATTAAAATATATCCTAATATTTGTTTTATCAAGGTTTATAGGCATATATATATATATTAAACTATCTTTACTTTGGCTCCAACAGTAAAATGCTGCTTTTTAAATAAAATAACAAGCTAATAATCCGATTGAACAGGAAGTTTTACTCACGTTTTTAACACATTTTGCTGATAATACCGTACTTTCATTTAAGATGGCTTTTTTTGGCTGCATGAAGTTCATCTGTTGTGAAGTATTTTATTCAAGTTGAGGATCTGAGTATTCCCTTTACTTCCATCCCTCTGTGTAAAGTAGTTTTAGCCAGTGAAGACGTTTATTTTGAAAGTCTACTGTTGTAACTTTACATCCAAAGTGTCTCATAACAGAAGTGGATTGTAGATAATAGAGCAGGAACCTTCAGCCTCCTGCTGCCCAGCTGAGCTCTTTGTCTCCGTCAGGAAATGGAGTATTTTTAGACACTAATCTGAATTTCATAAGGACATGAGGAGCTTCATCTCCATGGTTACAGAGGATGCTTTTAGTCTGTTGTGGCCAATTGTAGGGCAATGAGGCGACACAAGGTTCACACATGTAGTGTAGTAGTGGGACCATGGGAGCATCGCTGTCACAGTGGTGAGTTCACGCGCGGGTCAATGGCGCTCTGACATGTTTATGCTGGTACGTGTGTGAGCAAACATGTGCACCTACTGTGCACATGGTGTAAACCCACAGGATTCCCTCCACGTCAGCAGCAGCATCCCCCTGATGACTCTGAGGAGGGAAGGAGGAGGGGGGGGGGACGCCGGAGCTTCTTTCCGCCTCTATTGACGTAGTTGATTGATTTTTTGATCATTAACTGTAAGAAGAGCTGTAGCCTCTCATAGAGAGATATATATATGGGTCATTGACGTGACGCCTATATTTTCTGTCCAACTGCATTTTCTTCTGTTAAAAAAAGGTTTAAATACATAAAGAAATACCATATATATGTAGTACCTGTCCCGTATATGTACACACTTTAAATTTCCAAAAAACATTAGTGATTTAAATGTTTCTGTTTTTTAAAGTGTCAAAATATCATGTGGTGCAACCGTCCAGCCATGACCGCTGTTGTGAAAACTTCTTTGAAATTACTCAAAATCTATTCAAATTTATTTTCTGCCATATTTGGCATGATTTCCAAAGTCTTTTGTAATCCTGTACAAAATTGCAAAGCATTTGCATTTATATTTCCATCATAGTATACAAACAAACTTTGTCCGATGATGTCCAATTTATGAAATACCATGTGGTGCGACCATCAAGAAAGGACCAATTTGTGACTTTTATGTTGAAATCCATTCAAAGACAGGAAGTTGCATCATAAACCATTTAGCAAAGGACCCATGGAAGCAGCAACAGGTTTGTAACTCTCTCTCTCAAATTTGGGAAAAAATTACCTTTTTCACAGCTGGTATGTAGTTGCCACATTTGGATATCATGTGGTATGACCTCAAAAAAACTATGAATTCTAAGTTATTTCTAAAAATATATATTTTGATTATAAATTTCTGCAGTAGAGATTCTTTTAAAGTTGACCTTTACAACGTTCTGAAGGAGAAGAGGGTGGAGCTGAAAATCCAGAGAAGAAGAGGGAGTAACTGGAAAGCGAGACATTTGCTGGGGCTGAGCTGGGAGAGAGAGCTCAGGGTTCCAGTCTGTCTCTGCCATTGGCTCCAGTTCAATATGTACTGGATGTTTCCATGTTGCTCCACTGGGCGTCCCCTCCGCTCTCAGCCCTTCACCATCCAGACTGAAACTGAAAACTAAAGCCTGAGCTGAAGAGACATTACGAGAAGTCCCCCAGTTTTATCTGAATCATTGGCTCACTGGATCTTTTCTAGAGAATTGTTTCTGTGGAAAAATACTTTGACCTTAATCTTTCTCAATAATCGACTTATTAGTGTGAAGCTCTTGAGTCACATTTCCTGACAGGGTTCAGTAATGATGACTCCTGTGGGCGACAGCATGAGCCTGGTTTCCTGACTCAAAGCTATCGGGTGGAAAAACTTGTGTTTGCTTAATCTGAACGATTCAATGCTTTCACAATGCTTTTATGTGAATTACAATATGTTGCACGACATTAACTTCCACAACCGAATAACAAAAGTTATTTTTCGAGAATAAAGTCAAAATATGGGAATAATTTTAGCTACCTGTCATTTACAGGTATCAGAGGATCAGTCTGTTGTCTGTGTTAAAATGAGGAATGTGCAGCATCTTGTTATATTTTAGAAAACGTTAAATATTGTAAATACTTGAGATGGTCACATCAGCAGCACATTATCAGGACTTTGAAATGATTGTGGAAGAAACTGTATATCCTGAAGAAAGAACTAATATTTAGTTTTTCTTTTCTCCAAATATGAACCAAGTTATTCTTGTAATACTTTTGTATTTCCCTATGAAATGACAACTTTATTCTGGTAATATTATGCAAGTTTCTATTGAAATATGACTTCCTCATTTAAGTATGACTTCTCGTAGTACAGTATTACTACCTTAATATAGGAATTATTTTCTTCAAGGAGGCCCTAGTACGGTCATCAATTTAAAGCCTCAATTTTCCTCATGACTTTAATTAATTTCCTCTTCTCGTTGCAGGAAAAGGAAAACAGGATACTATCACTTCTAAAGTCCCGCCTCAGCTCTGTGTGAATCGTCCTATGAAGGGAATTCTTGAAAAGTTAACTGACGCTCGAGCAAACCAGTCTCATCTCTCCACAAAAGACAAAGCAAGAACCATTTTGTAAAATAAAGCTGTATTTTTTCATAGAGACTCAACAGTATTAAAACATATGCTGCTATATACTTGTACGATGTGTAAAAACTATTGATGCAATTGTCCAATGTATATGTGTAAACTATTCTCACATTTTTATTAAAGCATAAAATACCATCAAATGCTCTTTTGTGAGGTCGTGAGAGCAAACGACGTGTTGAGGTTCATAAAGTGAAATCAGACCCAGTGCATGTAACTCATCTTCATTTATTAAATCCACCTTGTTGGACACGTTACATACAACGAGACGTTCAGGAGAAAAATCCAAATTCTCTGTACAGGAGTTTAAAAGTGTTCGAATTTTACATACATGAATGTGACAGGACTATGGAACCAGTACACGAGTGGAATAAATGTCCGCCTGCTACGTGGAAAACAGGAGCCGGTGGTCGTGGGTTTCTGAGACGTGGACAGAGGCTACTGGCGGTTTCTGTGGAGCTCGTAGAACAAGGTTGTGTGGTTAGACCTTCCGGGGCTTACATATGTTTCTTCAGCATTTCACTTAGTTTTTCGCTGTTAGCGCCGGAGAGTTCATCCACCTGAGAGACACGGGGGCGTTAGTTAAAAAACAAGTGCACAATAAAACTTTTATCTTTCAATGAGAGAATGTTAAAGAAAGTGTTCCTATTTAAAAACCGCAGAACCATCAGCAATCTTTGTTGCATGTTCAACACTTACCTTCTTTCCTGTCCTGTAAAATATGAAGGTGGGCATGCACTTAATTTCACATAACGCACTGACTTCCTGGAAAGAAAGAGAAGAACAACAGTTAGTCTGAGGTTTTTTTCGACTTCCTTTAACATCGTTCCTTGATTTACCAGAATGACTCATGGATAAAAATCAAAAATCTGAACCAAAAATCTGCCATGTTTAGGGGACTTTTATTTTGAGTGTGTGTAACTTGGTGCAGATCCAAATAAGATCTGATGAATTTAAATGGGTTTTCATAAGTGCGTAGTCATGTAGCCTATGGCCTCTATCAGACCTGAGCAGAAAGTTCATCAGCCGTGCAGCCAAACTCTGTCAATGTTCAATGCAACCGGTTATTCATTCATATTTTTACGTCCCAGAGCTGAGCACAGACACAAGTCTCCAGTAGCGGGTTTGTTCTCACGTCACCAAGTTGGAGCAGAAACCTCGGTCACATGACTCGGTCACATGGATTTCATGAATACTCCACATTGCTGGGAGTATTAATGGCGCGGGGACCCCGTCAACATTAGCTCTGACTAAACACATGAGGACATTTCCTTTAACTCTTCTTATAAAACACCAGAGTTTCCTTTACAATTCTCCACAGATGGAAAAGTGGCTTATGTACATATACACACTTACCTCAGCATCATCCACGTCCACCTTCAGGAAAACCACGCCGGGGTTGTCTGCCGCCATTTTCTGCATAAGAGAGAGAGAGAGAGTGGATGAGTCAACGTGAAGACAAGAAATTTAAATCACAGCACGACTGTCGGAAAAGATATTGGTGCATTTTTGTCCTGAAGTGGAATCAATTTTCTTTCACATGTATAATCAAGCTTTTTTTTCTTCCCTAAACATAACTTTGTTGTTTAAAACATTATCTAACTCATTTCGCAGATGATTTCAAAACGCCTTTAACCACGTTCTTTTCTTGTATTCACTCGACTTAAAGTGCAACAATCTTCCACTTACTACAAAAACTGGGCTGATCTGTTTGCAGGGGCCGCACCACGTGGCGGTGAAGTCCACCACCACCAGCTTGTCTCCGGCGTCCTTCAGCTGCTTGTGGAAGTCTTCCTAAAGAATATGAAAAAAAAGGAAAATAGCATCAGCTACAAACACGTTTAATTTAAGACGTTTGCTTCATAAGAACATTTATCCTTCTACTTTCCCTGTGCAGACCAGAGACAGACTAACAAAGCATCACATACCAGAACTAATCCTTCCTTCTTTTAAAGGTCTGGTGTTCTGTTATGACTGCACCTCTACCGCTTTATGTAACTGTTGTGTACGCTGACTTGTGTATCTGTCATGTGTGAAGCACTTTGTACCTTTGTTTAGAGAAGTGCTACATGAGACATTATCAAAACTAAGTTTATACAAAGTTCATGGCTAACTGCGATATTAATGATAATAATTAAAAAACTATATTGTTATGCAGTCACAGGGACTCCGAATATGTGCCCTCATAGAAGAGGACACACCCAGGCCCCATCCACCCACACTGACGTTAGCGTCCCCCTTTAGCTTCTGCACAAGCCTCCATTAGCTCCATTAGCAGCTAGCATCAGTGTAGCACATGTAGTTTACATGTGTGAACGACACAGAGCCGGTGTTTCGTGTGTGACGTCAGTGACGTGAGCAGTAAACCCGCGGAAAGATGGCGAAGGAAAAGTGCACAGCTGCTCACATGGTGACACGCTAGCGGACCCGAGGGGAAGTTAGCTTCCGATTCGACACCAAAGGATACAGTGAGATGATAATAATAGTGTGTGATCGATTAACTTAATCGATTGTTCGGTGGTTTTAAAGGCGTCTTATAGATTCGTTCAAACAAAGGTTGTTAGAAACCCACTTTTACAAAACTATTATTTTATCCATTTAAAAAAAAAAAAAATCCACTCTGAAATCCTTTAAACATTAAGACTTATAGATGTTTTAAAGTTCAGTGTCACATATATGAAACATTATATTTAAGATATAGAAAAGTTGTGTTTTCACAGTTTCCCATCAAACAACAACTGGGTAGAAAATAACCCTCAGACCAAACTGAATTAAGTTCAGATCAGAGACGGTTCGTTCCCAAAGTCCATTTGATCCTGTTGTCGGTTTGTAAACATGTAAATTAAATTTGTCTGTTTGAAACCGACTTTGAGAAATAATCATTTATTATTATTATTATTCTCTGTTAAGACACGTTAATGCAGTGCACCAGACTCCATTCAGAAAACCCTCCATTCTAGACCAGGTTGAGAACCTATTATGGTTTAAAGCACAGTTTCCCATATAGGAAATTATACGTTCATATTTAAATTATGACAGAAAAGTAGATTTTTAATCAATCAGACGAACTGAGCATCTGAAAACAAGCTCAACATCAACCCTGCTCATAACGGGTCCGACAGACGATTGTGAAACCAACTTCAGCTGGATGTGATCGCACAGCGTCAACCGGCTGCTTCACCGGGTCTCGAACCCAGACGCGTTAAAAACGTTCAAATAGAATCCAAGGGTCGCTGGAGTCGAGAGTAAATAGAGAATAAACCCCGGAGGATGGCACCGAGGGGGCGGGAGGGCGGAGCGGCCGCAGGAGTAGCGGCACCGGGCGCTGGACGCTTCGCCTCATGGCGCCTCCCCGACGCGCAGAGAAGAACTAATAACGTATAAAAAGCAGAACTTACGAGACCCGTTACTTCGTGAACCATGATGACGGCGGAGGGAGCGCGTGTACGGAGGAAAACAGGCGGAGGGGTCTTCGTGAATGGCGCTCTGTCCGGAGGGGGGCCGCGGTTTTACTCAGCCGCTGCGTCAAGCCCCGCCCCTGCAGTCCCACGGCGGAAGTGACTGCACAGGCCTTTACAAAATAAAAGCATATAGTTAATTTTTTTTTTTATCACCTGGGGGCTAATATATCAAGATTCAACAAAATCCATATCAATCTTGATCATTTAAGTTTAAAGACTGATTAGTGCAGCTTCGCGAAGGTTGTGGTTTTACATTTTATGGGCAGATAATGACAAACACTTGGTAGATCAAATATTACTGTACCACGTAAAAACAATACATGCAGAGCCTTAGAAACCCCTTGGAGTATTTGTTGGTACATTAATTGTATTTATCTAAAATATGCAGTTCTTGAGTGAGTGAGTTGTGAATTGTGCATCATGTGTAGATTTTAAGATTTTTACTTGTTTGTGTTTTTTTACTATTGTACTTGTAAGTATACGTATACATACATATGTTTGGGGGGTATATTTTATGTGGTGGATATTCAGAAATTAAAATATATCCTAATATTAGTTTTATCGAGGTTTATAGGCATATATATATATTAAACTATCTTTACTTTGGCTCCAACAGTAAAATGCTGCTTTTTAACTAAAATAACAAGCTAATAATCCGATTGAACAGGAAGTTTTACTCACGTTTTTAACACATTTTGCTGATGATACTAAATTGAGGATCTGAGTATTCCCTCTACTTCCATCCCTCTGTGTAAAGTAGTTTTTGCCAGTGGAGACGTTTATTTTGAAAGTCTACTGTTGTAACTTTACATCGAAAGTGGTTTGATTCCATTTTAATCTTTCAGTCTGACCACATGTTGTATAATAGTGAAACAAATATCTCCCGCTATATTTATCAAGTTATTCTACGTTTATTTACTTTTTGCTTTAATCACCATGTTTATAAATCTGACCATAAACCCACAATTCTGATTAATAACTGTAATTTGAATGACCAATCACATTATCATGTTTTATAATAATATTCATAATAATAATGAGTACATATTTATGTTGTTATTCTTTATATGTATATAAATATATAAATATATATATATATATTTACTTTAAAGAGGTTTAACGGTAAATCAAGTCACAGTGACTTGACAAATTCTTGTTTTACCGTAACTGACTGAGTCTGCGCAGCTGAATTGCACGTTCAATTTGGCTTTATACACAAACACACACACACACACACACACACACACACACACACACACACACACACACACACACACACACACACTGTGTACACAAATGTATTTACAGCATGATGCTTTTACTTTTACGTTAACAAAATCTCAATCCGTTTTTGGTTCGTGCACGAGTTTCACTATCAGTCCTGTGAACTTATCACATGAGATCAAATCCACAAATAAATGGTTCAAGCTCACCAAAGGTCAAACTCACATTTCATAACAAAACACATATATATATTTAAAAAATTTTAAAGGCTAGCAGAGCTTAGTTTTTTGTTTTTCTCCCAAATAAATAATCCCAAGACCCATCAGATTTTTTAAGTAATTAAAATCATGTCCATCTTGACCACCTCATATAACAGTATAATGCTTTTAAAGTAAGGATTCATTACAGCATATATATGTTAACATATCAGTCACAGTTTACCTGCAGAACAAATAATATTACTTTTGATACTTTAAGTACATTTAGCTCATACGTTCTTTGTTATTTTGAACGTAGGACTTGGAAATGTGTTATGATTGTTCTTTTCCTCACATTTTTCTGAGACTGGTCAAGTGGTTTATTTTCCATTATATCATTTCTGATTTGCAAATATGTCAGTTTAAAAAAAAGGTTCTGCGTCTGTCAACATCATATTTTGGTCACTTGTGCTTTCACATTCATACCTGCTTTGGTGTTGGGGCATTAGGAGCTGGGACCTCTGCTGGTCACATATGGAATTAAAAACGATGCTCCCATGGTCCCACTACTACACGACATGTGTGATCCTTGTGTCGCCTCATTGCCCTACAATTGGCCACAACAGACTAAAAGCATCCTCTGTAACCGTGGAGATGAAGCTCCTCATGTCCTTATGAAATTCAGATTAGTGTCTAAAAATACTCCCATTTCCTGACGGAGACAAAGAGCAGCAGGAGGCTGAAGGTTCCTGCTCTATTATCTACAGTCCACTTCTGTTTAGATGGAGAGCACCTCCCTTTTTTCATTCCAGGTTTTTTCCCCGCTTCTTCTCCTCAGGACTTAAATGGAGGACATGAATAAATTAACACACCTCAGTTTGAAATATGAAGCAAAACACACAAGTAAAAGACAGAGAATTAAAAAAAAAACCTTTATTGCCTTAATAAATGCTTATTTATTTGTAGAAAGCACCTGGTTGATTATGTAACAGTAAGTGAATGTTTTATCAGCAGATCCACACAGAGCATCTAGGGACTATTTTCTTACTAAAACAACCATCCTGTGTATCTGCCATCAGTTGTCTGGTCTCTCCCTCCTTACATACACTCAAACATGGGGATCATTGTCTGCTGTGAAAACCTTTAAAACAAATAAACTAGAAGTTAATGCAACTACTATAAAAGTGTTTTCATCTATAATGCTTTATGATAGTGGCTACAAAAATATTCAAATAATCAACATAAACATACCAATCTGAAAATAGGTGGTTAGTAGTGGAGACTGATTTTTATCATCCGATATGAGTCTTTAAGACAAATCTGCATTTACATTTGCAGATATAATTTTGTTTTATTCCACAGAAACAACAATGCAGAAATATTTTGCATTTATGTTTTACATTTAAATGTTAATTTTCTTCTTTCGATCTCTAAACATTTGGTTTTATTTGTGTTTTCTTTCTATATAGAATGACGTTTATGGTTAAACTGTAAATATATCAAGTCTAACTTTTTTATTTTCTTATCCTGTATGTATCAGCTGATATATTAATATCAGAAACGCTTTACTCTCTAATATCAGCTTCATCTGATGGGTCAGGCTCTGGTTCCTTATGCCTGTGTATTGCTCATCCTTCATGTATAAATGTATATGATAGTTATTGTTGCTAACACCGTTCTCGACCCTGTGTTCAGACTGCGATGATGGCCTTTCCGATGTTGTCTCCCTGCAGCAACCCCATGAAAGCAGCTGGCATCTTCTCAAAGCCGTTTGTCACGTGCTCCCGACTTTGAAGTTTGCCCTGCAGGAAGAAAAAGAATCACAAACATTACAACAGCAAGTTAATATAGAATAATTGGGATTATAGCTTTACTGAGGACACAGACGCCTCATAATAATAAAATGTTTTCGGTCACTAACCTCCTTCAACCATCCCACCAGTCTCTTGAGGGATTCTGGGTTTTTGTGCTCCCACCTGGACTGCATGAAGCCCTCCATCTTTATCTGCTTAAAGATCATGGTCAGATGTGGGTAGGGACCTAAGACAGGAAGATGGTTAAAGTAACAAATATTCAGTGACTGTCAGTAACAGTCCAAAGAAACAAATTCTGTTCAGGCTAGAGTCTGTTCATACGTCTCAGTAGAACAATGTTGCTCCCTAGTGGCTAAACAGGTTAATACATGTCAAGTTGTGATGGATTTATTATTTTCCCAACTGAACAAAAATGTTGTCTGACCTGTTTTTGTAACTTTAATTACTGCAACACTTTATTGAATTGTATCCAAGCAATATCTTCTATGCAGGTCCCTCGTGTGAACTTTAAACTTGAACACTGTCAGATTTGTGTTGTGTGCGATGGTAAACGTTTGAGGAATGGGTTGGTATTTGCACCCCTAGGACATTCCTGTTATACTGCACAGCTTAAATTTCAAATAAAATATGCACTGAAGTTTACACAGGCAATGCATGTAAGAGAATATACAATACAATAAAAAAAATCCTGGACAATAGAGATGATTTCCAGGATATTCAGTCGTTTTAATCAATTTCCAGGCTGTTTCCGTGACTTCCAGGCTTTTTTAAACTGTTCTATCTGCATTTCACTATGTTTACGCACAAGCAGGCAGCTAGTTAAAGCGGTAACATCTGCAGGATTGTTGATATGTAAAATGAGAGCAAGAGGAAGTGCTCACCTGTCTGAGGTGTGGAGTCATTGTACACAGAAATACTCCCACACACTGCGATTCTTCCGAAGTTCTTCATCTGGTGCAGAGCAACGCTTGAAAAAGAGCCTCCCACCTGAAATCAAAACAGGCCAATGAAAAAAGTACAATAGGAGAGCGTGTAAAGACCAAACAAGAAGTTCTCAAGGACACTTTTTCAGGATGTTTACGTTTTCAAACAAGCAGTCATATCCCTCCGGAGCCGCTTTCTTCAGCGCCTCCTCCAGGGAGCCGACGGTCTTGTAGTTGAAGGCCTCGTCGAAGCCCAGCTCTTTGAGGAAGGCCACCTTCGCGTCAGAGCCAGCCGAACCCACCACCTTGCAGCCCTTGATCTTGGCGATCTGGCCCACCACGGAGCCCACGGCGCCGGCTGCAGCGTTCACCAGCAGCGTCTCGCCTTTCTGGAGTCCCAACACCTCCTCGATGCCATACAGCGCCGTGAGTCTGGATGGAGAAGGAGAAGGAGAAGGAGAAGGAGTGAACTTCAACATTTAATAGCTGAAAAGCACGAGGGAGTTTTTCCCTTCACTTCCCCCAGAGGAGCCTCTGTGACCTCTGCAGTAAACTCTGAGTCATTGTTTCCATAGCGAGGTTATCAGTGTTTATAAGGTGACTTCATCTCATCAGGAGGAAAAACATCTGGAGTCTCACCTGTTTATTTTCTCAAAGCAAACAGAACTCAGCCGTTCTCCTCAGCTGAGAAACAACACTCTCCCTTTTCAGGCAAACATTAACAAGGTAACGGCAAAAGGTTTTTCAGGTTTAGATTCTTCTCTGATGTGATATCACTCAGGGAATGTTGACTTTATTGTTCTGTGCGTAACGATTCACACATGGGAGTCGGCCATGTTCAGCTGCTTCCTCCTCAGCAGCGTTTCTTACCGTCATGCTTCTTAGCACTTCCTTAATTTCATACGGCTCTCATGAATCTAGTTTTTAGTTAATAATAAGCCTTTGCTGTGAGTCTGTATTTATGATTCAGTGGAGAGAACATCGTGATCACCTACTGCCCTTTTCAACCATGAACTCTGAAAAACTCCCACAAAACTGGGTCCTGACCTTTTCTGGACTTTGTTTTTTTCACATATGAAAAACGCAGCAGGAGATCGTTCTGTTCGGACAAGTTCACAACAACACGAAAATGTCATCATGACTTATTCGTAATGTCAGTCATCCACACGCCCACTCGTTCGCTGGAAATCTTCCTGCTGTCTTCTCACGTTCGCACTCGGACACTTTACTAAGAAAAGTTCATGAAAATGTCCAGTCAACTTACTTGGAAACTTATATTCTCACATATAGCCCCTATGGAAAACTTCTGGGAAATGTCGGGACTTCAGTGGAAGTCTGAAAGCAGCTCAAGTGACGGAAAGGCTGGGACAACCAGCAGCCGCTTTGTGTCTATTAGAAAACCTGAAATTGCACTTTAACCTCTGGAAACCTGTGAGATTTAACTCCTCTGGATTCAGCTTGGGTTGGTCTTACCCTGGCATGCCGATGGTACCCAGAGCCAGCGACAACGAGACGTCTTGAGGCCACTCGGGCATGATGGGAATGAGGTCCGTGCCGTCGCTGAGCGTGTGGGTTCTCCAGCCGCCGCGCCCGACCACATGGCTCCCCACGGGAAATGCTGGGTTTTTACTTTGGATCACTCTACAGAAGAAAACAAGAGAAGGGGAGCGTCAACACCTGTCGCCAATTCAATCCATGGTGTCTTATGCATGCAGCTTTCACATCAGTTGAAAAGACTTTTAAAATATGAAGAATTCTAAATAGAGTTTGGTGGATTTGTTACAGCTGCAGCTCCTCTGGTTCACCAGCCGCATGCAGTTAGTGAGTTTTACAAACTGTGGTCGACTACAAAGTAAAGAAGAAAAAACAAATGCGGGTTTGAAGGTCATTATTTAGACGATCTTTGGAAAGTTTGGTCTCTAAGTGGCTTATTATTCTGTGTTTATCGACAGAAAGACATTCCTTCTGTAAACAGATGGAGCGTCTGAACTCTGCCAAGAACATTTCGATTGAGTCACTGTGAATCAAAGGCTGCGGTAATCACAGGCAGGTGGAGGCCAGTGCATCACAACAGTTCAAAGACATTTCTCTGTGTGCGTGTGTGTGTGTTCCTTACTTGGCCACTTGAGTTCCAATCATCACTTCGCCCTCTTTCATGCGAACCCGACTGAACGGCCTGGAGAGACATTACACATTACTTTTTATATGCATTTATTGTCCCATTAACATATCGTGCAGTGTAAATAACTATGAAAATGTTCTAGATGCACGATTCTACCTCATGTACGGGTCGACGCTGAGAAACACGGCCTCCAGAAGCACCTCTAAACCAAAGACAGGGAAGAACGACAGGGTTTGACAGTGTCTGCGTAAACAGAGAGGTTCTTCTCCTCTGTGCATGAGTCAGTGGATAATAATAACAAACTTTATTTAAACGGCACTTTTCAAGATAAAATACGACAGGACAGAGGCAAATGACATCAGTTAATAATGCAAAATGAAAATAAAATAAGACCCCTCAACAATAATTTATGATTTATATTAAGATGAAACAGATTTGCTCCCCCTAGTCGAGGACAGAGGATTTCACACCTTGTACAGATTGTTAAGCCCGATGAGGCGTATTGTGATTTGAAATAGACTGGATCATCATCATACCTCCATCCTTGGGCTCGGGAAGCTCCTCCGTCTTCAGCTGGAAGTCGCTGTCCTTCGGGAAGCCATCGAAGTGCTTGGCCAGGATCCACGTCTTGGCTTGGACCATGGCTTATAATAACTTTATTATTGCTCACGCCCATTTTAGTGAAAGAAAGTGAAAAAAGTGGATAGAGTGAAATTAACTGAGGTGCCACACTAACTCTAACACATCCCTTTGTCTTGGAGGTGTGAAGCAGCAGCATTATATTGCATTATGGTGCTCCGTGGCTATAATTAGCTCTGACTTTTCTGTGCAATGTTAAATTAAATGTGGAATGCAAATCAGCAAGTACAGAGAAATGCAGATGAAAACATACCTGCACACACACACACACACACACACACACACACACACTGCACATTCAAACCATGAAGAGGAAAAACATGAAGAAAACCAGTGAGAAAAACATCTAGAAGACTCCACATCAGTTAATAATGAATATGATGAATATAATGATTAGTAGGAGGACGATCACAGATTAAAAGTGAGAACTGAAAACTTCCTGCTGTGCATTAAAACAAGTGTTTCCTGAGGCTCCTTCGCTACATTAGCAGCTAATCGCCGAATCGACTTCTTCTCCTGGTATTTAAACGCGGTATCTAACAAGCGGCTTCACGATGAATGGACATTTCGCCGCTTCACTCACCGGTTTTGTCTTCTCACAACAGAAATGGCAGATCTCGCTTCATGCTGCTGGGACAAGGGACAGGGCGGGAACCCACAGGGGAGTCACGCCTCCTTCGTCGAACCCCATTGGCTGACGGTTGAGACGCTACTTCCCGGCGTGACGACGCGGCACGTCACGCCGCGCCCCCTGCGTGTTGACGTCGCGTCAGTTTGGATTCTTTGGCGGGTGCGAAGCTAACCGGCTAAGTGCTAGCTAAAGGTGGAGGTGGCGCGTGGAAGAAGTAAGTTTGTTCGTTATATGTTATTTATTATTATTACTGACGCAGCTAGCACGAGCTACGGTAGCTATTAGCATTGCAGCGATGCTTTCCAGCTGCTAACCGGCCGCTGTTAGCAGCTGTTTAGCCACACAGCAGTGTAGCACATATGATGCTAATGTTAGCTAGCTAAAAGTAGGGGACAGTTGAAACACATCCACCATTTTATTTATTTTGTATTAATTAGCATTAAGAGGACAAAGTGTGACGTTACCCCTCAACAGGAGACAACATGTCGGTGTCTTTCTCTTGTTGCAGAAGACAATAACAACACGTTATCTGTGCGACATGTCAGTTAATGCAAGGCACGAGCTAACTCCTATTAGAAGCAGCAGAAAACTGGTAACTCTCCAACACAATCAACCATTTATGTGTTATGCTCCATGATTCTCTCATGATGCTGTGTGTAAGGAAACAGTAATACTGGTTTAACAGTCCTCATAAGACAGTTAATGTTGCTGGAGCAAACAAAGAAGTGAAGAGGAGGAAGAAAAAGGCTTCAAAGAGCTTATAGTTGTCTTTGCCCGTCCTTCTCTTACTGTTTACTGTTTCACCTCATTCTCAATAACTCTCATTGTGCTGCCGTGTGACTGACTAGCACAATAACAAGGGGGACACAGGGTGCAGAGCCACCATGTTAAACGGGGGTCACTTTGTGGAGGCGCTGGGCCATCTCGGTTATCCCGATGCATCATCGCTGAAGGCCTCAGAGTTCGACTGGCTGTTCGACTGTGCTCCGGAGAACCTTCACTTCTTGCGCTTTGTCTGTCGGTCCCTCAACCGCAACAATGTCCTCACCATGGAGGAGGCGCGGGCTTTTCAGGAACTGCGGAAGTCCGGCAAACCGATTCTGGATGAAACAGCTTTGGGAGAGGTCCTAAAAACCATTGGCCCTTCAGATGGGAGCAGTGGGCCTTCGTCTTCATCCTCTGGGTTTGCAGCGGAGGGCGATTTGGCCGTAGAGGACCTTGAGGCCGAGCTCCAAGCGCTGCGTAAAGAGAGAGAGCTGAAGCAGCGACGCTTTAACAAGTTACAGGTTGTGGCCACCTCTCGTGCAGATGTTGACCTGCGACTCGCTGCAGAGCTGGAGAGAGCTGCGTGTAAGCTTAAGGAGGCCAGTACTTCTATCGGAGGTGAGAATGCTGACACCAACACTCTGTTACAAAACCTAACGGATGAGGTGAGGAAACTTGCTTCATATGTCCCTGCTCAGCCAGAACCTGTGGCCCCATCACACACCTCAATCTCCAAAAGGCCCCCAGTCCTCCTTTCTCAGTTGTCCTTGGATCCTTATCTGCACCAGGAGGAGCTCAACACCAAAACATTAGCTGCCTTCACCCAGAAGCATTTCTTCCAGGGCATCTCTGACATTGTTGAGACTTCTTGCTCTGAGCGCTTCCAGGTCCTCGACCTCAGTTCTTGTGAAGATGGAGAGGAGGACAAGAAGGAGAACACGAGGGATGAGAATGAGGGAAAAGAGAAGGAGGCACGGGTGGTGGAGCGTAGGAGGACGGAGATGGCCAGACTTCAATGGTCTCATATTGTGACCCAACATCAACTGATGCAGGCAATGGCAGAGGAGAAGAGTGTCGAGGCTGGACTGGATTGGCTGTCAGAGCAGTCAGCTCATACTAAGGTAAAGCAGACGTATAAAGTAAAGTGTATTTTCTTGACTATTGTACGTAGTTTCACTGTTCCCTTGAGCTCTCATTCATAACCTTCTCTTTACTCTGTCAGAGCATTTCCACCTCCTCCTCGCTACATGTGCGTGAAGTCGTGTCCAGGAAGGAGCTGCAGGCTGTGGAGGCCGAGCTGGAGGCTCTGCTTCATGGACCAGTACCCGCTGCACTCAGGGAGTCAGCCAGGCTAATTAATGTGCCTGTAGTGAGGGGAGACCTGGCTCTGCAGCTGGCCAGGCAGGACTACTATACCTCCAGACAGGATCAGGTTAGTAGGTGACATCGCACATTTCACCATGAGATTGTTTCTGTGATAAACTAAATGATAGTTTTGTAATATTAAATTCGACTGTTGCTGCCTCCTCCACTGAAAACTACCTCTGCCATTGTAAGACAACTTGGACAAAAAATCAACAGCCACAGTAAAATGAAATGTAACTCTCCCCACTTAGGTTCGTGACTACCTTCTCCGTCAGAAGGCGTCCTTTGACCTGGTCCTGCTGGCTCAGCAGATGGAGAAGAGGAGGTGGAGGATGTGTCTGAAGCACCTGGGAGAAGTAAACAGCAGAATGGTAGAGGAAGGTGAAACAGCAACTCTCAGGATTGAGTCCCTGGCACGTCCTGACCTGGCCATCAACCCCAGGAAGAACCCGATCATCAGCTGCAGGGATGCAGCCTTCAGCAGGTAAGAAGAGTCACACTGTGTAGTACAGACCTGTTTTATAGCTAAACAAGTTTTATCTTGTTCACTCACCTTCTCTGCAATATCTGTCTTGTATTGAATTGTTTAAATGAATTCTGTGTTACCTTGGAATGTAACTCCTTGTTTCCAATGCTTTCCTCAGACTGCTCCAGATCCTCAACCACGATTCAGATCATGGCCGATCGGAGCCTTTTCGAACCTATGAAGCATTGGACCAGGCCGCTCATGACCTGGCAGGAAACCTCCAGGTGACCCGAGACGCCTTAGCTGGTGCTGGCCATGAACAGCACTACACCACTGCCCGTCTTAACGGTGACAGTGAGGCGCTTCACAGGGCCATGTACACAGAGCTTCAGCAGCTGGTCCTGGGGCCGCAGGTATGTCCAACGGCCATCACAGGTCAGGAGCTGCTCTGCCCCAATGCACAGGTTGGTGTGTTTCCTTTCACTTATGTTACAGCCATGTTAGTCGACCACACAAGAAATCTTTAATGTGAGTTTGCAGATTTTCAAATTACTCGTCACTGTTGGTGAGGTTAGCTGGTGGCACTGTGTGGGAAATGGTTCTCAGGAGGAACTGCTTTGCTAGATGACCTACGTTTTATTATGAGGCACAGTGATGTTGGTATTTGTCTGTTGTCTGAGAATATGAACGTGTGCATGTGTTTCTGTCACAAGCAAAAGTGTATTTTTCCCTTAAACATTGCAGAAGTTTCTTTGAACAAAAGACGATAAAATGATACTTTGCCAATATAAGCTTGTCTATAACAGGTTTTGTCCAAACAGTGTCACAACAACAGCAAATAAAAGAAATTCATTATTTACAACAGGTTTACTTTGTGGATCAGCTGATGAGATGAAATTCTTTATTTCAATGACATTAACATGAACAATTAACATCTTAATGATTTAACATGAAAAGTTTACTTTATGCTGTTGTCATTTTTCTGATATATAATAAGTATGTTATCTGAAATGACCTTATTTGTATAACTAGTTGTTTTGGTGATTAAAGCTGGCCGTAGTTTGATATGTGCTCACTATTCATTTCTTTCTTTCTCTTCCCTCGTGCTTTGTCCCCACAGGAGCTGACATCCAAGCTTGTGGAAGCAGAGTCACAGCTGCAGAGTTTGCAGAACTTAATGCAAGAAATCATGGGGGAGGTCAAAGCCAAACGTTCTCAGCTGGAGCGCAATGCCCTCCTGAGGCGGGAGAGACAATTATACATCTACTTTCACTTGGATGCCCGACTGCTGCAGAAAATAGTGGAAGATCTGGAGGGCAAGATGCCTGCGAAGAGGGGACAGCGATAGTCAAACGAACAAGAATGGCTGAGGAGATTTCTTATAGTCAACTCAAACTCTGGAGTTTTCGTGCAACAGGAGGTGAACTGTGTAATTAAAGCTTGAAGAGATGCTGGTTGGAGAAGCACACCGTGTGCCTTCAGTGGAGGTTTACTTATTAAGCCCTCGCTCTGTGTGAAACTTACTCTGAACGTTCTCTCAGTTTGTCTGGGAGACGGAGATCGATCCCTGAAGTCCTCACTTGACTCTTCTTTGCTCAACTTGGGGAAAAGTTTGGTTTTATAAGAACGTTGTTGCTTATACCACGACTGGGATTCTGTATGTCATGTCAAAACAAAGAATTTTCCGTTAACTAATCCCAGAAAAATGTTGGAATTCATTGTCTCTTTGTTTTAAGCCGTGTGATGAATAAAGTAAAATGTTAATCTTAATTTGTTTTTCACTATTATCATTGTAAAGTTGCACATATTTGTGGAAGTTTAGCAGCATACCCGTAATAGTTATTACACTGACTGATCTCTCTCCCTTTTTGTCCCTTTGTCCTGCTCAGGTGTTTCACAGCTGAGGAGTCAGACCCTCAGTTAGAGTAACAGTTGTGCTGATAGGGTGGAGATGGAGCAGTCTAGCTGCAGGTTGTCCTCAGGACCTCTGTCCCAGGCGGCCCAGAGGATTCTGGCTGTTCTGCAGGCCCAGCGTAACTCCAACAGTCACAGGCCAAGTCAGTCAGGACACAATTAGAGAAAATCTTACTTAAGCCTCTTGTGGTATATTATGGATAAGAAAACATAACATGTATATTATTCATGTCATTGCTGTTTTTTTTTGTCTCTGTCTGCAATTCCCTGACATCAGACATGTTAGCGCTATTCCAATTAATATTTTCTACTTGATTCAACGTTATGGTTTGATTGGCCTCTTTGAATCCAGTAGGAAACAATATTATAGCTAAGTAACATACTGTATACTTTAAATTAGATCCTATAACATGAGATACTGTGTGTTACTTTTAGCCTTTTGTAGGTTTTGTGGAGTGAAACAAAATTCTACGAAAAAAAAGTATTCTTGATAAATGGCAATCACAGACTAGAGAGGGTCTTCCACTAACCAGAAGGTCAGTGGTTGGATCCTCCAGTTTGCAAAGTGTCCTTGGGTGTCTGATTAGCCCCTGACGGTGTATGAATGGTGTGTGATTGAAAAGGTTCTTTGTATAGAAGTGCAGTTTGAATGGGCACTTGTACTTTAAAGCGTTGTGAGTGGTCGATAAGACTCTAAAAGCACTACATAAATACAGTACCTTTGACAGTACTGTACTTCTTATATATTCAATTTATTAGAAAATGTGCGACTTCATTTTGTGGGCATGTGTTGTATGTATTAAGTGTGAAAGAAGGACACGTGATGGAGCATTAACAGGTCAGACTAGTTTTTAATGTTTCTGCTGCTCAAGTAGACACTGAATATGTATTATTTACATTTTTCATTTCTCTGTTATTACCTTGGAGTTTATATATCTCTTCCCCGTGTTGTGTATGTGGTAGTGGAGAGGTTTTATGACAGCCAGAGGGAGCCTTGGGTCCAGAGCAGCAGCAACATGAATCAAGAGGAGAGAAAAGACAGAGGCACAGATCGGTAAATCAAATCAAGTGAAGCAAAGGCTTTACACAGTTATCCTCACATGCACTTGGGTTCTGTTAGCGTATCCATTTTGCCAGTAAATGTTACACTTGTGGTTTTCCAGAGTGGAGAATTGCGGCGGCATCCCAGTCTGCACAGTCATGGCAAACATTAGCAGTTTAACATTTTATTAAAGTGCAAGAGCAGAGGATTTTTTAATCACAGTATTTGGTTGAATTATTCTCAAATCTCCAAAGTTAATATATTTTAACTGTTAAAGTATATAAATGTGGCTTATTTATATGCTAATACCATAACATCCTAATCCTGAATGCTCTTTATGAAACTGTAAAATATGAGAAGTGAAGTTAAGCCCCTGTTCCCATGTAACAATTCAGGCCGTGGTCCAGACCCCAGGTGTCCTCATTTCCAGCCTCTCACCACGACTCCTCCAGTGAGAGGCAGATCTCTCAGACCTCGGCCGACTATCAGTGCTCGCAGACACCAGAAAGCTCCCTGTCATCCCAGGCCGCCTCCTGTTCCTCCTCCTCCTCCTGCTGGGATCCCACACTCCAAAGGGAGACGTCTCAGACTGAAGCCCGTTATCAGTGCTCACAGGCCTATTCCCACAGAAAGCACTCCAAACCCCCTTCTTACCAGTCCAGCCAGGCTCCATCGATTCAGTGTGAGGCAGAAACCTTCTCCCATAGAGACAGATACAACCTGTCTCTCCAAATACCACCAAGGCTTTCTGAACATCAGTGGAGAAAGTAAGTAGTAAGGGTATTTAAAGTATTTCATTATGAGGTTTAAAGGCGTCTATCTACCTTTTCTTCTGTATTACTTTGGCTGACGTGAAGAGAATCATTCTCTTTTCTCTCTCACAGCAACACTGAAGAAATCAGGCCATCTTTCATCCTCAGTCTTCCTCCAGACGATAGGAGTCCTGATGAGGTATTGTTCCCCACAGTGGAAAACCCAGATACCCATAAAGAGGAGCCTGTTCTGGTTTATCAGCCAGTCTCAACCTGTCATAGCACAAGTTATGATACAGACAATAGCACATCGGGTCCCCTGAAAGATGCAAAAGGCTGGAACATCCTCAGAAATGAGCCAGAAGACGCTGTAGCTTCAGACACTCGCCTCAAGGGCAAGCAACTTCTGTCTGACCCCACTGAAGAGGCCACTAGTGGAGGAGAAGATGGGCGGATATTATATCTGCAATCAGAGGCTGAAACAATCAAAACTGGAAGGACACTTTTACCTCCCAGTCATTGTGTAACAAGGCAAGAGACACGCTGTTATTCAAATTCACCCAAGCTGATGAGACATGGAGATGTGCAGGAAGATATGGAGCAGACACTGGATGTGTCTGAGGCAGCTTCTGGAAAAACGCCAGATGGTGAACATGAAATACACAAAGGAGCAAATGGGGTTAAGTATAAAGAGACAGGACAAGTGGATGCAACCCTACAAAATAAGACAGGGTCACCCGATGAAATGAAAGGACGTCTACTGGGAACCAATGAGATCACCAGTTTAGGGAGGAACTTGGCATCTACAGCAAGTAATATGGACAAAAGCTTCCTTTGTTATCCTGAGGTTGCAAAGTCAGGGCAGAAAGAAGATAATGATGCTGTGTACAAACTTAATACACTTGAAGTCAAAAATGTTGAGCATCCACCTGTCGTTGAGAGTAAGGAGATACCAGTGGGATGTTATACTGGCAGACCAGAAAGGGCAACCCACACAGTGAACCCAGAAGGAGCACTGGTGCAGTGTGAGCCCAACACATTAATCCAGTGTGACGCCACTGCTGATGACCTGGACAGGGCCACAGAGAGAAGAGTAGATGAAGTGATGAAGAGTGGATTTGAAGTGGAAACTGAGAGCAGGACAAATTCAGGAATTCATACAGGGACTGAAGATGAGATGGAGACAGAACAGAGTTTTTCTGATGTCCAGATAAAGTTTGAGACAGGTCGTAGAGAAGAGAGAGAGTTACAGAGAAGAGACACTAAGCCAGAAGAGAAGGGGACGGACAGAGATGAGTCAGTGATGCTTCAAGAGGACAGGGAAGATGAGACATCTACAGGTAAATGCATTATTGGCAAAGGTAACATCTAATCTTAGTGAGTCTTTTGAAATTGTTGTTATTTTCAATTTTCCAGTATGACTGTCATTAGTTTCTAAATTGTTATAAACCGTTTTATTCAATAATTAAGCTAGAGTGTAATTGAGGGATGCACTTAGGTGAACTTGGTTTTGCTTTTAGATTATTTCAAATACTTTTATCTGCATGACTCGAGTTTATACAGTTGTGACTCATGTATAGTTCAACTACTCACCACTAGAGAGTGCTAGAATACTTTTCCATGTACACGCTGCAGGAGTTGCGCACCGCAGCACAGG
The DNA here is from genome assembly GCF_022539355.2 of Hippoglossus stenolepis. NCBI lineage: Eukaryota > Metazoa > Chordata > Actinopteri > Pleuronectiformes > Pleuronectidae > Hippoglossus > Hippoglossus stenolepis. The sequence continues at coordinate 4,306,065 of NC_061505.1, read as the reverse complement.
CCAGCATCTTCACTTGATGTGGTCAAGTAGCCACATGAAGAATTCATTAAACAAGAGGGTCTCTTGAAAGAGCTCAACGATTAAGTATTTATTCGACCCATTTATAGGATCAAGAGACTAAGAATTACTAAACACTGCCCTTCTGGTCAAAGTCGCAGCCCTGGGGCTGTGTTACATCTATGAGGAGGGGTATGTGGAGTTTCGGGTTTTGAATATTTTATCAGAAAATGTGCCAATATCGCATTAAAGTCCAGGAAGATACTCTTAATGTCAAAAGTTTACAGGCCTCAGGTCACGCAAACATAATACATTTATATTTGGGTTTCATTTATTGTGAAAATTACTTGTATAAAGTGGGTTTATTCAGCCCCAAAACCACTGTGTTAATATATCATTGAACTGAAATCAAGATTGTGTGCATTGTTTGTGATGCTAGTGTCTGGTTCAAGGGGAAAAGCAGAAGAGCTAAGTGTTTCATCTTGTGCCAAAAATCTTGCTCGTGGCTCTCAGCCATCTTTCTTTTTCAATCTGAGTGGCAGTGATGACAGAGCAGTGCTGAAGAGACTCAGCACTGATGAGAGATGTTGTGTGCCTGCTCACCTTTCAGCTGCAGGAAGGGAACTTGAGTCTCAGCAGCTGAGACAATGCTGAGTCAACACACACACACATACACAAACACACACTTAGCAACACAAGTTGTGTGGTAATAAAATGTCAGTTTGATCTCAGCCAGAGTCAGTGTTGGCTGACCTTGTCCTGTCTCGCACCGCTGAGGTATCACACTGTGCAAGCGTCCACACATGCTTGCTCAAACACGTGCTTACACAACAGAGCCTCGTCATCGATTGAGAATGTGTCTGAAAAGTGATGATCAGATAGAAATGGTCTTACCTCCATCCCTGCAGAGGACTCGGGGAGAGAGCGCTGTCCCACACCGACGTCCCTGGAGTGTGAGGCAAGAGGGTCAGAGGTGAACGTGTCCTTTCTCCATCTGCACCATGGCAACGTGCAAGTAAGTCTGTTGAGCAAGGTCCCAGGTTTAGGACATTATTTACTTTATTTGAATACATAATGTGAGCAAGATGGGGGAGCACATGAGGCAGAGATCCAATGTTTTAATAAGTTAGTTTTTTACAAAGTCATCTTTTCTGAGACACATAAACTGGAGGAGAAAGTAACTGACTGCTCATCTTTTTCTACAGAAATACTGACACGTCTTTATGTTTCTCTGTTTGTATACGTCTCCCACTCTACAGCTGTAATCCCTGTATGTGGAGGCAGTGTGTAAAGCGTCAACACCAAAAAGTCCTGAAATATAAATCGCTGCATCCAAAAGGATTAGGCTTCCATTTCCCAGATGCACATAGAAATCAATCTGGCTTGTACGAAACAGTGTGCTGTCGGCAGTATTGCAGCACGCCGACAAGTGATAGTTCCCCACTGAGTCATAACATAATAAAAAAAAGTCCTGACACAGTAGTCCACGGTGGATATTGGCAGAAAAAGAGAGGGAACAGCAAAGGGACAAAAGTAAAGGAGAGGAAGGTTGGAAGAAGGTGTGGGAGTGAGAAAGAGCGGAATAGGAGGCTGAAACTATGAAGGAGAAGAAGAGATAGAAAGAGGAGCAGGACTTCACTGTATTGCAGCAAACACACCAATCCATTCTCTCTCTTTCTCCCCTCATACACTCCTTCATGCTCCACCACGGCCACTGCCGGACTTCAGGCCCTTCTTCGGTTTTCTATCTATATCCTGCAGCACAGCAGCCTGGGTTGTTGACGTCGTCAGCAGGAAAATGGGTCGTGTTTTCTGGGAAATGAGGAAGACTCTCCTCAGGGAGCTGAGTCACAGGGAATCCTACCTTCCGAGCCCACTGCTGACAAGCACACAGATCTGTGTGCATACGTAAAACTCATGTTCTACGAAGGTCCTCAGAAAACCCCACATTTTGGATTTAAAGAAAAGCCCAAGTGCGTGTGTGTGCACTTAGCGCTTATGCATAAATAGAGAGTGGGACTTTATGGTTATGAATAATGGAGGTGTTCTTGAGATGCTAGAAAGGTTACAGGGAGGTGAGGACGTGAGGATGTGCTTTTCAGAAATGGAGCTCAAATTTCTGTCCATCTTGTTCCTTCTCACCTTTCTACCAACTCAACTTTTTGCTCCTCTGTCCACTTGTACATTGGCCTGTGTGGGGTCGTACCACTCTGTTAAATATCACTTGCATCTCTTTAGGGGTTTTATACAAAGTACCATACTCATGACTATTAACTACGTATGAAAAGGTTTATTGACGTAATGGTTCAAGTGAGAAGTAGAGTCATTTTCTCAAAGACCTCGCAATCAGAGGAGTCGCCCTCTGCTGGTCAATCGAGAAAAAACTGGCACTTTTACATTGGCGTCTCTTTCTGGACCCAGAGTCTACGTCCATTTTTATATACAGTCAATGCATCTAACCTGTTCATTGACCCCTTTCTTATCCGATTGTGTCGTCTCAAATATTCATTGTCATTCAGGCGGTGTTTTTGTGTCATGAAAAATAAATAAGGGTGGATTTGTGTGGGTGTGTGTCTGCGTCTGTGACCCTGTCCCAGCTTGAGGCAGACTTGTCAGACAAGCAGTGTCTCGACTGTCTATGTTTTTGTCTGGGACAGAGCGCTGGAGGCTGAAAACGTTCAGCACTCCTCTCATCACATCATTTTATGCCCCTTCTCCCTTCTTGTCTTGCTTCTTTTAACTTTTTTTCTCTTGCTCATCCACCTGCTCACCTGTGAACTTTCTCGTCTTTAATACTCTCACAAATTCAACATTATGGAACCAGCCCTACACACGAGTGGAGTCGAGTGTAGGATTTAGGGGGATCTCTCAGAAATGGAACATACAGTAATATTCATAATTATGTTTTCATTCATTTAGAATAACCTAAAACTAGAACAAGTGCCCTCTGACTCAGCATTATCTCTTTTCTTACCTGTTTTATAGACCACCGATACAAGCGTCAGTGGGACCAGTTCAAGGACAGTACTGGCTCCAGCAAACCCTTTTGCTACTAGACAAAACTCCTCAGCAGTCCAGGGCTTGGCCTCTTCTGCAGTACAACCAAACAGACTGGGAAACTGCAACCCACTCTCTACTTTCCAGACTCATTTACATCAGCATCGTCTTTCCCTGTCCTCCCCTCTGAAGAGGAAACATGAAGCACTTCAGCAACAGGATAACGCTCTTCCCAAAATCTGCCTAACAAGGCGTCATCTAAAATGGAAACCACCTTGTTCCTCACAAGAAAAGGCAAGGGAAAGAGGAGTCAGGCCCAGTACCTCCGTCCCTGAACATCCAGTGGTTCCTCCACAACCACAGACTAATGACAGTCCTTGGCATGAAAAGGGAAAAGTAACAGAGGTACATACACACTCAGATGTCCCACAGCAAACTCGACAAAAGCGCAGTAAGTTGGAATCCACCAGGAATGTTTCCAAACTGACTCGAGCCTCTGTGACCTGCAAACTACCCCAGCACAAGCGGGCCAATTATGGGCCTGACCATGACACAAATGGATCAAAAACATCCCATGACTGGGCTAAGAAGACTGAAACCCTGACGTCCGACCCAAGAGTAAAGGCTTCTGGGAAGCTGAGCACAAACGAGAAGACGCAGATGCTTGAGAAGGCAGAGCAGGCCAAGACTCTGGTGCTGACTATGGTGTATCAGGACGGAGCCACACAGTTAGACCCAGAGCAGGTGAGCTCACTTCTCAGTGTCTCAACCCCTAGCTTAGGAACCACTGGTCTAATGGAATTAAAACACTTAACATCCATAGGTAGCATTAATTAATAAACTGTCAGTCATTTGTTCTAATTAATGGAGTTGCTTTCAAAGCTTTTTTAAACATGCTTAAGTTACCAAATGTCAGTAAAAGTGCAATAAAGTAATATAAGAAAAATGTATGTATACAACAATGCTTACCATTAGCTTCATTAACTGTTTGCCCGTTTTAATTTCCCTCTCTGATCCTCGGTGTAGAAGCTCCCTCCAGCAGCGTGTGGGCTCCTCGTGCTGATGATCGGGGACCATCTGGACCGCAGCACAGCGGAGGACTCTCTGGGGCCAAACGACAGTCTGGTCTATTTAAAACTGTCTGAACAAACACCTGCATGGGCCCAGCAACACACCCTCCAGAGCCAGGAGCTCTTCACTAGGTCTTTGTATTAGAGATATGTGAGAGAGAATAGGATCATGTGTGTGAGTGTGTGTTGTGTGAGTTTACAGTACATCCGTTTGTGCTTTTACATCCTTTAAAAAGCTTATGTGTGTGTTTGTAGGGATATGCTGCTACAGGTGCTTTCAAGACGTCAACTGGTGGTGTGTTATAAAGCCAAGGATTTGCTTCGTACGGCTCTGCAGTTTTACAAAGGAGAACTTACCTGTAAACAAGGTAAAGTATGATCTCTTATCAGGACACAGCACATATTGAAAACTGTTGAGTATCATAAAGAGCTTTCCTCTGTGCAGTGGCAGGTTGTCGTATCCAGGACCCACAGGTGTCAGGTTGGCTGCTGGATCCTGCCGATCCCTCCTCTTGCTTCCAGGATCTTCTCAATAAACACTGCAAAAGACCCAGAACAACACCTGCCCTGGGTGCAAAGAGGGTAAGTTAAACTGGGAATCCAAGCAAGGTCACTGGTTTCACTGTCAGCATGGTATATGCTTGTCCAGGCTGTCTTGTTGAAGGACACTTAAATAAGTCAATACTTGAGCCTGCTGTTCTAATTAATAGACAGCAGCTGGAATCCACATTTAAAATACAGCTTATACACCACAAAGCCCCACTTCTTTGTACCTGGGCCATCTATGCATCACTATGAACACAAAGAGGAAGTGAATCCATTAAGAAAGCTTAACAGGGCCTGCTCCTCTCCATTTACTCTCTTTTTCTATGTCTGTCTGTCCCTCGTACTCTCAGGTTTCTCAGATCATCTCCAGCCTCTCATCCCTCTACTGGCTTAACATGGAGCTATGCTCTAAACTGCAGGTCAGCGAATGTACACAAACACACTTGTACATCCAGAAGACACAGATCACTTTACTGACTGTTTGTGTGTCCAGAACCAGAGGCTGTGGGAGCTTTACTCCGACATGGAGCTGAACATGATTCCTGTCCTGGCAGGTGAGGACTTCTATGTTCTCCTTAACAACCCTTATCCAGTGCACTGGCTGATTGATTCCTCAAATTTGACTTGAAGAAACCTGTTCTTTTGTCTTAACACCCAAACCAGGGTTCTTCATTGAATGGAACCAGCTGTTAACTATATTTTCACTGGTTCACTGTTGAGGGTTTTGTGGATTAGTGAACGTCTGCTTGTGCTGTTTCAGCCATGGAGAGTCATCACATCCACGTGGACAAAGAGGCTCTGAAGAGAATGTCAGACCTGTTGGGGGTAAGATGATCATCACTGCAGAGAACCCCCCCCTGCTTTATCATCTCATGTTGTTTCAGTGTTATTAATAATCAGAGCAGAAACACTGTGGGTGATTTTTTTTTTTCTTTTCAAATGGCTGCTGGCAGAGGAGACACACTTATCTACTGCAACCAGGAGTTATCAGCATTCGCCTTGTGGTTAATGTTGATTTCCCACCAGAACACGGCAATTAACCAGGAGAAGTGTATTTAATCAGAATCCATTTGAAATGTATGAAAGGACTTGGAGATAATTGCATTTCACAGAATCTTCATTGAACAGTCTTCAGCTGACAGTCATTTACTTAACAGCAAACAGCAAATTAACCAGAATCCTAAAAGGTAGTTAGAAAACAAGAATCTTCACATAAGTCCTTGTCCTGAAAAGGAAAATGTGCCACATGAAGTAAAAGCCTTCTTGTGTTTATGTCAGACTTAATGGAAAAGCTTCCTTGGGATGCTAACTTTTTGCTAGCCTGCATATAATTATGATGTTCAGGGTCAGCTCCGATATTTACTGCATCATTTCAGAGCATTTTATTTTGGCTGCTGGAAACACGGTGCGGGACACAGCTGCTGTGTTTATACAGATGGGAGCAAACCAGTGGGAGGATGTGGAAAAACAGAATTTCTCCTTTTTTCCTTCTTGTGGGTAGAATTAGCGATGAGGTGGGTGGATGTCCTCCGGGGACCTGTCCTGTTTACTTACAGATAAAAGAGACGAGTGATCATATTCACACAAGGACAGACATACAGATGTTATACACATATATCGGTTTTGGGGGGGGGTCATAGACAAACGCACACTTACTCTTAAACACACTCACAACTATTGCATAGGACAGCAGGGGTGTCACGGTGGAGAGAGAGAGCGCGCTGGTGTCTTGTCGTGTTGCTATAAATAGGAAGGAGAGTCTGTCTCTTTCCTTCAAGAGGCTGTGCCGCAGGAAGGAGCATCACTGTCTGCCTCTGCCAACACACACACAGAGGCACTGAAGTTTTTGCAGACTGCTGCAGAGCTGTGTGTGTGAGTGTGTGTGTGTGTATGCATGCACGTGTGCTTGTGATTTTGTAATATGTGCCTGTTGGCGCAGTCATGCTCGTCCCCACTCTGTCTTGTTGGATTTCTTTTTATCTGAGCTGTCAAGTTCACCTGTCTGAGACAACGGAGATGATCCCTCCTGTCTGTCACGCTGCATCTTACAAACACGCTCATGTCCTCGTTTGTTTTCAACACAACCGTTTTCAAAACTCAGTCGGGCAAACATCAATTAATAAAACACTCTTTCAACTTCTCTCAGATGTCGTTAATATCCAGACTAGATTAGATTGAGATCCTTCTGTAAACATGTCGGAATAAAAGCAACATGAACGATTTCCACACCTTTGATGCAATTCAGTGAAAGTAATGATCCAAAATATTGGCTTCCATTGTTAATTGGATTGTAGAGACGCTTTACGACCCCCGGGTGGCTCTCTCTGAGGTTTCTACGTTATTTGTCAAGAGTGTTTTATTTGTTTGTTTTTCCTTATTCTTTGCTGAGGGTTAAGAACAGAGGATGTTGCACCTTGTTAAGTACTCCGTGACCTTAATTGATGCCTCACTAAAAAAGCTGGGAGAGGTAAACACTTGGACCTCAGTGTGTGATATACAGCAGTGGTTGTTCTTGCACGAATTAAGGGTTAATTCTAACCCTCCGAAAGGACCAAATAAAAACCGAGCAAATATCTATCCATCTATCTAGTCCCCTGCCTTACCTCTCTCTCTCTCTGTGTGTGTGTGTGTGTGTGTGTGTGTGTGTGTGTGTGTGTGTGTGTGTGTGTGTGTGTGTGTGTGTGTGTGTGTGTGTGTGTGTGTGTGTGTGTTATTGTTGCTTACACTCATTTCTAAGAGGCGAGCATTCAATATAGATGAGGCCGTCTGGAGCCTGCTCTGGGCAGAAAGTGAGAGACAGAGAAAGTACATATTTTGTCATTTGTCTTCCAGCTCCCTGACTTTTCTCCCCTTTCTCTCCTTCTCTGTCGCCTTCTATCAGTCCCACTGTTTGTCTTTCTCTCTCCACCCTCCTCCCTCATTGCTCTTTCATTGTGTCTGCCACGGTCCACCTCGGCCTGTCATGCTGTCAAGTTCTGTCACTCGAACTGTCTCACTAGGTCTGACTTGTGTCTGTTTGTTGCCACAGCCATTTTTCTCTCCTCTGCTGCTCACTCCTCTCCTCAATTTCTCTGGGTCTCGGGTTTTTCCTCGCTCATCTTTTTTTTTCCCATCTTCACACGGCGCCATTTGCATCATATTTCAACTATTTTCAAACATTTCACATGTGAATGTCTCCGTCCCTCCTACGTCCCCCCTCTCTGCCACTATGCTCCTCTTTCTTTATGGTGTCTCTTATTTCATCACCTCACATCAACCTCTCTTCTCCTTTTTGTTTTTCTATTCTTGTCCCTGTTTCTCTCTTCTCTTGTTCCCTTGGTTGCCTGTCAAGTTATTAACAAAGTGTGTTTTTACTTCAGTCAGACTTGTAATGAGCTGCTGGTTGTCTTGGCGTTAATCATAAAAGCATTTTCTTAATCCAAGCTCATGTTTGACTTTGCCCGTTAAACCTTGAATGTTCTGTCTCTGTGTCTGTCTCGCCTCCGACAGACTAAGATGAAGCAGCTGGAGCAGGAGGCCCACAGAGCAGCAGGACAAATATTCCTGGTCACCAGCAGCACTCAGCTACGAACAGTGTGTATACTTTCATGTGTACATAGGATCATGTGTATATCCATTCTCCTGATACTGTATGAACTGTTTACCTCTTCCTCTGTATTGTGTTTGTACATATACGTACTCTGTGCCTGTGTATGTTCTAGCTTTGTATTTTTCAGTGTTTGTTTTATGGATTTGTGGATATTGTGGGTTCACATTGTTTGAAGGTCCTGTTTGAGAAGCTGCGGCTCCACGAGCGCTGCGAGAACAAGAAACTTCCCAAGACCATCAACACACAGCAGCAGTCCACATCAGAAGCTGCAGTATGACACGCACACACACACACACACACACACACACACACACACACACACACACACACACACACATCAGTTTGATCCTCAATCTCAAATCTCAAATGTTTCATCGAAGAAAACCATCTCAGTCTGATTTGAAGTTTCAGTTTGTGCACTGACACATTCACAAAGATGAATCCACACTCACATAAACACTCTCAATTAATATCCTGTCACACCATTATTTCTTAGCATTTGCTACACAGTACAGTAAGAACACGTAAATCCGGAGATAGACCTACTTAGAGATTTCCTACTGAGCTCTTAAATTAACAATTTCTTCATATTCAGTATCTTTCTCTGTCTTATTTTGTTGTAGTTGTTGCAGCTTCAGGACCTGCATCCTCTTCCAAAGATCATTCTGGAGTACAGACAGGTGAGTCATGTTTTAGCTGCTTTTCATTCACGTGTCGACGAGTTTCTTTGCTCCTTCAAACCACAATCTTATCCAGATCTTTTGTGAGGAAGCTAGTGTGTGTAACAATTGATTCATAAATAAAAGAGGACCCTTTTCAGTTCTTTCCAACACCTACCCTCTGTGTTACTACTAAAATGTTTCTATTTTTATCCCCAGATTCACAAGATCAAGTCCACTTTTGTTGATGGGATTCTCTCATGCATGATGAGTAAGGTGAGATAGTTTCAGACAGTTTTATGACAAAGCTGTGAATGGATAATCTAAAATATACAAATATCAACGGTGCTCACTCTCACAAAAAAAGACTTACGATCCGACCAAACAGGAAATTTCACAATTTTGTATCTCTCCATTGTTCTCTGTGAGATTTGAAATCCTTTCATCTTTCCTTCTTGCGGCGGAAACAGCGAAAAACAAAACAATCAAATCAAAACTTGAGTGCTCGCTTCAGGCAACACGGACTCAACAGCTTTTGTTTTTCTTTACTCCCAGTTTGGTTCTGCTTTACTGCACAAGAACAGTGCTCGTACGTTACCAGATAAAACCCATCTTGCTGTTTTGAATTGGCAGAGAAAACTGTCGCACACTGTCTGGTTGTCGCTCTGTGGGATTCGTTCGACTCTGAAAGTGTGCAGCAGCTTGTGTTTGTCAATCTGTGCTTACTCAACTCTGCAAATGAGCCTGTCTGGCTCTGTCGAGACCTGTTTGGCTTCTGGTGGTGGTGATTAATTTGGTGGTGGAGTGTTTTCTGGGTGCAGATAACAAAACCACATATAAATATTACTCATAACCTAGATATTAAATATGTGTTGTGTCATTTTTGTATTTAAAAGTGACTCTGCAATATGTGATTAAAGTTACTTGGCTGTTATTGGAGCATAATTAGCTGTTTACACTGCAATCATCGCCCAAAGTCAATTTATTTTCTACAGCTCAGTCTCACACTATAGTTTCCCAGTTGTCAGGCTCATACGTTTGGCTGCAACCAGATGTCTCTATTACATCACCTAACAGCAGCCCTGAGCACACTAGTGCTGTTGTAGGACCTGCAAATTGCACCAATGTGACTGGCTCCACAGTCTGTAAATAGCCTGATCAAACTGGGCCTCGGGCGGTTGCATGGCACCGCTGATGCCTGCCGGTCCAACAGCACAATCAGATGATGGGGATGAAGATCGCAGCTGTTTTCAGGCTGAACTGGATGGGAATCAGCGATATGAAAACACACTGATCACTCTCTGATATTTATTCTGTGAGAATATTATAATTGTGGTTGGCAGAATGTTAATTTTGTGCCTCAAAATGTTGTTTAAGTCTCTATGTGATTTTTTTGGTATCTGACTATCTCTCTCTCAACAATCCATCAGAACTACATTTCCTCTACATGGTACCAGACGAGTGTTGTGACTGGGAGAATCTCTGCAAAACACCCAGTAAGTATAGCCTGTCTTCCGTCCTTTCACATTACGTCAGTCCTGATTTCTGTGTCTTTAGCTCGTGGTAGGAGTTCTTCAGTCGCTTCTTCAGGCTCCTCTGCCCTGCATGTGCCGGAGCTATGGAGCTGTCCATGGTGCTGAACCGGACTGGGAAGTGGGTGCTGTTTGGCATCTGACAAACCAGGTTCAAATCTGAAAACACTGTTAACTACACACTTTTGCAAATGGAAAATGTCTTAAAACTAAATATAAATCTACTTTCCAATTTTAAAATCAGTTAACAGCTCATGGAAGGAACCGAGAATCATCTTAGTGAAAACTGGATTTTAAGAACTTGACATTTTTCATATTCAGGGCCTAAAAAAACAACCTTTGGCGTTCTGAGAAGTGTTCTGAGATTTGATGTCTGGTTGTGTTTCCCATCCACACATAACATCTGCTTTAGTTCGATTCCAACAAAACAGAAGGAGGCTGTCTGGGCTTGTTTGAAACAGAATATTGTTTTCTTCCTGTTCTTTGTTCTTTGCCAGCTTGTTTCTTTTTTCCCTTTCTGTTTTTCCCGGCTTTGAAGGACACCCCGAATGGAACTCACTGCATAATCATTAGAAACGCATGAACACACATAATCCTAAATTATTGACTTGAGAATTGGCATGAAAACAGATGTTTTCAGAGGGAGGCAACTTGTTTGAATGTGTGTGTGTGTGTGTGTGTGTGTGTGTGTGTGTGTGTGTGTGTGTGTGTGTGTGTGTGTGTGTGTGTGTGTGTGTGTGTGTGTGTGTGTGTGTGTGTGTGTGTGTGTGTCTGAGTCTGTTTGTGTTTTAAAAATCATTAAAAGTTTTAGGGTGTAGTACAGGGTACCTTATGTAGCTGAGATCATGGAGCGACTACCACATTCCCTGTTTCTGTCTCCCAGTTGATTACACCTCCAGACACAATGTGCGACAGAACACATAGATGAAGAACAGACAAACAAATGCTTTGTCTCTTTTGTACTTGTCAACTTTGATATCACCTTCTCCCTTACTACCTCTCCTGCTCTCTATCCCCTCAGTGTGGGGCGGTCGATAGCTCATTTCGACATTACCCAGCTGTCAGGGTCCAGAGGTTCTGTCTGTGAATACTGGTCGCACACACACACGCACACGCACGCAAACACACACAGCTGGGGAGACAACTTTTCTAATCTCACTCAGCGACTGGGGACCGGTGTGAGCCACACAGTAAATTGATCATGCTGCTGCTAAATGATATACGACTGTTGGGCAGCTGTAATTTAGCTCAGCTCTGTCCCCTCTGCTTTAATGCAGGTCTGGGATTTGGCCGAGCATCGTCCCATTTAGTGTTTAACGTGTTAGTGTGGATGACAGTTTGGTCTTTGACTTTTATAATGTGCCATAGTTTTAATTTGTTCACACTGGAAGTGATAAATAATACAATATAGTCTTTAGAAGAAGTAACAGATTCAGCTCCGTACGAATATGATAGTATTGTTATTTATTAAAATTTCAGAATCTTCTTGTTATTTTGCTCTAACACTTAAAGCTTAACCAAAGACAGAATAAGATTCACCTCTGAAATCAGATTACTAACCACAATTAAGAGATTCAACTAGTATGACAACAGTCCTACACAGTTATAAAATCCTAAATATAATGAATGAAATCATCCATAGAGGGAAAATACTTGTTAGACTGATTGATTGATTGATTGACATGAAAATATAATTTCACCATTAGTGATCCAGAAGAGAGAGGAGCTCCCTCCAGCCTTTTTCCCTTTCCTCAAATAAAATGAATTATTCCAGCATATAAATGAAGTTCACTCATAATTATTCTCATCGTAATGTGGAGCCGTGGTTAATTTGAGACTCGCTCAGTGATCACCCTCACGTCACATTCTGTTGCTTTGCTGGAAAAAAAGCTGCAGATTATTCAGTAGTTTTTAGTTAAGGGAGAAAAAGGGAGCAGCTCTGCCACTTGTACAGTTCACATGCACATACATATGATAATGAGCCGTGTTGCGGATGTGGTTCAGCTTTCATCTGTGGGTTCGATCAAGGTGAAGCCAGACTGCAGCAACAAAGGGGAGCCTGAATTAAAGCAGGACAGCCAATAAAACTGGTGCTGAGTTTAAAGCACTGCAAGCAGTGAGTCTCACTGCAGAGGGACGTGGGGGGTTCTCTACTCTGCCTGTTTTTATCTTCTAAAAGCACAAATCTGAGCAGCTTGCGAGACTCAGAGTCCGTTTCTCCATCTCCAGTGTTTCTATCTCTGTGTTCTTTGCTTCTCCCCTTTTTATTGTCGTATTCTGTTTGTTTTTTCAACTCCCTCACTATTAAATTCTCTATTTTTCTTTCTTAAATTTTAATTCTCTATGTACATACCCATGTCTTTCTTGTTCTCTCCTTCCCAATAGGGATTACGGTACCTGGACTTTGTGTAGCGGCCGATACCAGTGCATTTAAAAGGAAAACTTATATATATATATATATATATAATTCTTTCATCTGGCTTACGCTACACGACCGGAAATCACAAGGGCTGTTTTGGAGCATTGATGCAGAAAAGAAAATTGCCGTTTTATCTGGTTGAAACTAATATACTTTAAAGATGTGGCATCGGATCAATACAGAGATTTACGCACTCACAGATGCTTGACCCGTATCGGTATCAGAACATCTCTAATTAACACTATTAATGGTGTAATAGTGAATCCAAGTGGTGCCAACACCACTGAACTTCCTCCCTCTATACCTCCATGTTGGTGCACTCAGATTTCTGGGTCCTTTATGCAGTGCACCACAATGTATCATCTGCTCTGCGTCCTCCTCTCTCTCCGCTTAGCTTGTGCCTGAGTCCTTTATGGCGCTAGAAGATTTATACGCTCATGCCACCCACAAATGCACCAAACTCAATCACTCCCTCATGCAAATACACTGAGAACAGATGGAAACATGCAGTGGTGCTGTCAATTTGAGATTTATGACAAACAATTTTTTCTCATCTCAATTTCTCTCCGTAACACATTTTTCTTGTGTCCACGCGTTTTCACAGCGACTCATTAAAATCTCATAATTCAACTTGGGGAATTCTACCTCTAGATTCAGAGCACATTTACCTCTCTCCCTATAATTTAACCACAGTCTAGAGTTACAACAACTCTAGACTGATCACGTTTCTCTCATATCCTGACCAAAAATATTTGATATGGCAAAGAGTTTTTTGTGCCTCCTCCCAAACTGCGAGCTGAGCTTCCTTTACGGCTTCTCAAGCACTTTTATGTTGGTTTAGGATTACTCTGCATTTAGTCATTAAATGTTTTACACTCACACAAAGCCCTCTCAGGCTGATCTCAGCACTTCACTGAAGAGTGTGTCATGTTCTCTGCTGACTCACTGGCAGTGTTGAACACACTGTAGTGCATACACACAACTGAAAACACAGACAGGGACACATTCGTGTATATACAATATATATATGCATATATTCATCATTTAATTTATCACTGTGTGAGCAGGAAACCCCTTCCCCTCTGGGTCTTAGTGCCCTCCAGTCACCTCAACAACTAATGGACATGCTGGTTGTGGACTTTGTGGCCGCGTGCAGATCTCTACACTCTGCGCAGATGCATTTTGTGGTTGCTGCGGAAATGGAAACAATGTAATAGTGTGTGTGTCTGTTTGTATGTGGGCACAAACAGGGAGTGTGCATAAAGACATCCATGTGTATTTGTGGTACGTTGGGCATGTGTTCTGTCATGAGTCATTAAATTTGTGCAGCGTGATTAAATTACCCCACACCAGCTCGGAGATTCAGTCGTCCCCATCTGTTTCACAAGACATTGCTCCTCTGAGACTCGCTCTGTATGTCTGTGGGCCAGATTTACACTCATGTGAGCGCAGGGTGAATTTGCAGTGCGCCGTTCATTCAATTTGTGCTCACACTCTGTGTGTAATTAGTGGCAGATGCACCAATGTATTAGTGTGACTCGCTGATCAGTCCAATAATTTTAATAAATTAATGTAGATAAACGGTTGTGCGGTCGATTGTGAATTTATGATGCCTGCACAGCTATAATCCTGAGTCAGCAGAACGAGAGGGCACATCCATGTTGTAGGAAACAGCTCAGACCCTTTATTCAGTCATGGCTCTGGCTCCTGGGGCCGAGCTGACAGGCTAAAACAGTAGCTCATTACAAAATCAGCCCCTGCTGGGACGACCTGCTGCAGTTCACTGGTGGAAATAACATAGAGACGCTGCATTAACACAAAAAGGTTTCAAATAATTTACATAAACCACAGAGCAACTTTAGGGAAAATACTTCTGCAGGTTTTAAAATCATACATCATCAAATTGAGGGCTGGTGCATCTTTGAGACCAATATATCAACCTAAAGATGTCCCCAAATCCACTTGTTCTAAATCCCTCATACACTGAGGCCAATGATTCAGTTATATGATGAAAGTTATGTTTTATTATTTTAGTTTTAGTTAGTTTTAGCGTATCAGCCCCCAAAAATCTGGCATTATCCAGCCCTTTCCCTTTGTGAAGACTTATAGTGCCCTGGTATGCATTTTACCTGCATATCTCATCCAATGCTAATCCAGAACCATGAATCCCTGAGTCAACAGCACTCACAGGTGCTTTGTCACCTAAGTGTCATTGTCAGGCTCCTGTCGGGTCCCAGCAGAACCACAGGAGGACCAATCGGAGCAGATTGCAGGTTCATTATCAGGCTATTTTGTTCCCGTATTTGCACATGAGGAGGACGTTAAAGAACACAAACAGCCGGTTGTTATGGAGAATCAGGAATGATGCTGCTGTCCGCGGTTTGAGTCATGGAGAGAAAACAACAGAGGAAACAGGCTCATCTGCATGATTCAGTGGCCCATTCAGAGTCAATGAGCCTGGGAGAGGGTGTCGCTGTGTTTGGCACACAATGGCTCAGGCATATTTTCAAGCAGTGTGTTTGTTTTGTGTCTGACAGTCCAGGAATATTTATGTTGTGTGTGTTTTTTTTTAATGTGTGCAGTACACAAGTATTTGTGTCAGCTCGGTATAATTCATGCACGTTGATGTAATTAGGGGGAGGAACAACAACATCAGCCGCCATTTAATGGAGCCTCTCCTGCGGAGGTGCTCATGTGAATCTGTTTGTGTGTATTTGAATGTGCCCGCACACACTGTGCGACTTCTATCTCGCGCTCTCTGCGGTTGAGATCCCAGCTCTTTCTGCTCCAGTACTTCAACTGTCATAAGAACCGCTTGAGTTTCAGACATTTAGAGAACAGAATAAATCAAATCCAAGGACGTGCGCTCGTGTGTGCGTTTGTTTCTGCACTTGTTTGGACCCTCGCCAGTCTCTCTCAGTCTGACTCCCACAGTGTCCACTAATGAACTGGTTCTCTGTTCCTCATGCACAGTTAGGGTGATAATGACTTAGCTGACACACAGAGCAGGCGTTTGTGTGAGTGTGTACTGTGAGTTCTCCTTCGTCTCTTTTATTTATATTTGAGTGTAAGACGGACAGTATGTACACGTTGCTTCTGTGATTGTTTCTGTGTCCTCCTGTGACTGATGTGTGCAAATACATGTGTGCTGAATTTCTATTGATACCTGTTACTGGTGGTTGGTGTGCTCAAAATGTGGTTTCGAAATAACCAGTCAGTCTCCGTGTTGTTTTTTTCTGGTTGCCGTGGTTACTATCCTGTGTGGGGAGTAGCTTTGGAGACAGTTTTGGAGCTCAGTGGAAAGGGGGGTTTTACTCGTTCAAATTCTCTTTCTCTGTCTCTTAAGTTTGAGTGTAGGAGGGGATGCAGGGAATACATTTGCCCAGTGGGTGGCACCGTCACTGGAATTGCGGTAGGAGCAACATTTCACTAGTAGGTTCTTCTGGTCACTGGTCCATTTGGACTGTACCAAAGTTGTAAGTGCTCGTGGCATCACAGCATATATGCACATCTACCTTTAACACGTTCCTAATTGATTATTAGTTGTGTGCCTGTTGTTAGGCCCCCTGACTTCCTGCTGGCTCTGTCTGACCTGTCATCTTTAGCAGGTGCCTGCAGGCAGGAAGGGATTGTTAGTGTAATGTAAAGGAACCTGGTTAAACCTCAGGTGCACTCTGCCTGGTTCCAGTTCATATCAATGTTTTTATGATGCAACACCACCGCATTCAGAAGCTCTCACTCACACATATACTCCACACACCTCTGACACAACTAGCTGTTATATTTTTAAAAAGTTATCTCATAAATAAAACACTTATTCGGCACATTAACCTAAAATGCGGCTCCTCCCCTTGTCGCAAATGTCCACGATGTGTGTGTGACAGCAGGTATTGATTATGGATGTTTATTGTCTGTAGGCTCCTGTGTGTGTGTGTGTGTGTGTTTAACTGTATTGTCAGCAGTGAGCAGAGCAAGCTGACCTGGGCTATTTTATGTTTTACAATTCCTCATTCATCCTCTCTCTCTCTCTCTCTCTCTCAAACTGCGGTGATGCATGCGCAGTACAGTCCCTCTGCATCTCTGCCGTTTAATCATTGGATTCTCATTTTGTTGATATTATATTTCTGTCTTTTATCTCCTGATCTCCGTCGCTCTCTCTGTCCCGCCTTGCCGTCTCCTTGATTGTCTTTTCATCCTCTTTTCCTTCTCATCCCTCCTTTCACCCTCACATCTGACTTTCCCTTTAAAAATATCTCATTGCATATCAAAACACACGGCACCACTCACTTTTACATAAGAATAATCAACAAAAGCTATAAACAGTAGGATGGTTACTTCCTAAATGTGTTGAGCTTCATCCTCTCTTCAAACTGTTTGTAATCTGTAAGGTCTGAATTCTGATCAGTTTGATGCAGCTTGGACTGTCTTTACATTTGCATTAGTTGTCTTCTGTTGTCTTTCCTGTGCAGCACACTGTGTGTACTGTTGTGTCTATGACGTGTTGCAGCAGCAGAGAGAAAGTTGTGTATAAGCTGAAGAAGGAGGTCAGAGTGTACCCTGGACAAATTAGTGTGCTGACAGTGTTTCAGGTACTTCACTGTGCTCTGCATACTATATGTTGTTTGTGTGTGTGTGTGTGTGTGTGTGTGTGTGTGTGTGTGTGTGTGTGTGTGTGTGTGTGTGTGTGTGTGTGTGTGTGTGTGTGTGTGTGTGTGTGTGTGTGTGTGTGTGTGTGTTGTGTGTCCTGATTTATGCTGCCGTCACTGCGCATGATGGGAAAGCTGAGCATTCAAATCTGACACAGCGAATCACCTGTCACATCACAGGGCAACACACACACACACACACACACACTCATGCACACATTTGTAATTACCTGCACCGTCTGTCATTCACTCTGCCCCAAATACACACTGCAGGTTATTTATCTAACACAAAGTTTGTGTGTGTGTGCATTAGGGGGCTGGTGCCTGGTCCCTAATGTATCGTCTCCACTGTCCACACCCTGTCACTGCAGTCCTGTCTTTTCATATTCTCTCTCTCTCTCCCCTCTCTCCCTCCTGAATAATGAATGAGCTGTGGAAACAGAGAGCTGTTTCTGTTTCTCTCCGGATCTCACACAACCATGCACAGTCACTGTGGGCTCGACCGAACTACATGCACAGTTGTATTCTGAACACGATGGAAGACACTTAAGTTATTGTCTGTGTGTGTGTGTGTGTGTGTGTGTGTGTGTGTGTGTGTGTGTGTGTGTGTGTGTGTGTGTGTGTGTGCGTGTGTGTGTGTGTCAGAGGGCAAGTTTCCATGTCCTTCTCTTAACCTGCCTCATTCTTAATGTTGTGTGTATCTTTGTGTTGGTGTGCAGGGCTTAAACTTTTAACTTTCCCCTTATACATACTCCCAGACCTTGTACTGTGTGTGTGTGTGTGTGTGTGTGTGTGTGTGTGTGTGTGTGTGTGTGTGTGTGTGTGTGTGTGTGTGTGTTTAAAGGGTGGTTTTAGTGGGATTAACAGGGATTAAAATGGAACTGCTGAGTATGAACCTGCTTTTTTCTTCTCCCCATCAAACGGTGTGTGTGTGCGTGCGTATGTGTGAGCTTTTTCCATTTTCCTCCTTCAGGCAGAATAAACCTGCATGCATGTAATTATGTGTGTGTGTGTGTCTTCATCAGCAGCATGTTAGATTACTCGGTGGGTCGATGCAGGGTGGGCATCAGATTCCTATTTTAAGACGTAGGTTTGAAAACTTCAAAGATCTGTAGTGTTGGCTGGAGTCTCGGGATGGATCTCTGTTTTTCTTGATCTTCACCAAGCAACGCAGCCCCGCGCCATTTAAATGCTTCTCCTTGTCATGGGACGTTTGGATACTTGGGAATTGGAAAAGGTGTTGACGAGGACAGGAGACTGGAATATACAACTCACACATCTCTGTCATAAAGTTGTTTTTCAGTTTTTTGCTTCAGAAAAAAGTTTGAGATACAAAGCAGCAAATTTTCCAGGCAGCAATAAACAAGAGTCCTAGAATTGCAAATAAGAAATGGCCTCATGAAATATGCTTTTGCAATTGAGCTGCATCATTATAAATTTAGGATCTGTTTTTTTTTACAGCTTGGTCTTTACTTGGGGCAGAATTCAGGATATTTCAGTATATGACCTTTCTCTCTTGTGCAGAAGCTATTAGTTCATTCATGTTTCCTCAGTGGGGAATAAATTATCTGTACAAAACCCACTTCCATCGAGTAATGAGAGACTGTTACAGTGTCTACACACTAAATGAGGCTGTATTGTCAACTGGAGCCTGCTTACAAAAGGTGTTTTGTCTCCAAACTAGAACTTCCAGGCGCTGCCCAGACAGCCTCTTCAAATCACCAAGAAGCAGTACATCCAAGGTAAGGCACACACAGACACACACAGACACACACAGACACACACAGAAACACCCCTCCCACATGTTGTGGAGAATGAGACAGTAATAGATGTTGTTGATGAGCAGGGAGGTGGAGTATATGACGATAGTAGTCGCTATGGGAAATGAATCATTAAACAGGAACTTCTAGCTGTGCCGAATTTCCTGTTTTTTCAAAGGTTCAGGGATCACATGTAAACTGGAAGATGACTTGCTGTTCAAAAATATTTCAGCTGCACCATTAATGTCACCATTAACGTTCAAAGCCCTGGTCCATCCAAGTCTGATGTCATGGCTTTATGTCCTTTGATAAACGATCAGCTCCTAATTAAAGATGGCTGCTTGTGGTGTTGTGAAGTCATCTCCTATCTGCAGCGCTGCACTTATGACTTTCCTGAGGTGCAGGATTAGCCGTCTGACAGCATTTCTCCATTTGTTAATGAATAAAACATCCTAATGTGTTGGCTTGGCCAGGCCACGTCGACTCTGCCTCCAGTCGTAGCTGCGGTGGTCTCACCCTCAACTTTACACCTCTATTTCTGTCCCCTGCTCTGTCCCTGCCTCTGTCTTTCTCTCCCGTTCTCTCTCTGTTTGAGGGATTCGTAGGTGCTACCATCAGCACTCCTGCTCCTCACTCAGATTCCCAAAGCTCCTTGTCATCAAATCTTCTTCAGTCCGTCCTGCACATCGTCCCTCCTCTCCCTCCTGCCGTCTGTCATCCCCGTATCACTTCTGTTCTCGTGCCTTCAGGGGAGAGTTTGCAGCCTTAATCACCACTGATTACAGTGCAGTATTTGTATCTGTGTGTCCTGAAGCTGCTGAAGAGCTGTTTTCACCTTGCTGACATAGGATGTGATAGCTCATTGTACTGGACCTCATCAGTGCGGAGTGCAGTGATAGACGGATCCTCATTGGATTCTGATTTGTGTCTAAATGCGGCGATTTGGCTCCACAACTTAACTAAGTTAGGTGTATTGACTCTTTATTGCTGCACTAAGTCCCCAGCTGCTCACTGTCAGTGTTTCTCTGAGTCTGTCTGTGTCACTGTCTGTGTCACTGTCTGTCAACCACACAAACACACACACAATGTATTTATTATCACAATCTATCTGTTGTGATCGGCTGTGAGAGACAGTGCTGCTCCTTATATGGAAGGTCAACAACATGGAAGTGACACAATTAAAAATGCTTTGTGATAAGCTAAGTGTGTGGTGTAACACAACTATCATTTGCTGAACACTGTACATTGTCATGGTTTAAATGCAGACAACCTGAAAAATGTAAAAACCTGCACAGCGGTTACTGGAGGGCACTAAAATTAAGTTCACGCATTTTAAACAGCAGCGACTGAGGCGTGATGTGGTGAAGTGCTCCTCAGGGGTCTGTGCTTGGTCCCACAGGAAAGGAGGAGGAGGTGGTGACAGTTCACCCCCGAGCCATGTTCATCCCTCAGAAGGGCTGCACCTTCCTTGCTGCAGGTTGGTCAAAAAATAAACTCACAACACGTTATTTTTTGATATCATTTCTTTTCTAACATTTTTGCCTGAATATATATATTTTCCCTGAAATATTTTGAACAAGACAAACCACTGTCTGTTGTGCAACTAACAAGTAAAGGCCTCACTCATAGACTTTAGTCACTCACATGGTTTGACACAAATTGATTTTTACCCTTAGCTGCTCTTCAGGCCGTTGACCCGAAGTTCCTGCTTCACAGCTAAACCACATTAGTTCTGCATTTATGGTTCAACCTTGTGGGAAGAGTGTGTCGGTCTGTTGACATCAGTCCATATTTCTCTTGTTCTTGTGCTGCTGTGTTTATTTACCTCCATGTGTAGCATCTAATCAGCGTAACTGTTTTGCCTCGGTTATATTTGTCGTTTCAAGTTTGTAACTTACAAAAAACCCTCATGTTGACACAAGCTCAGCTGGTCTGAGGTCACTTTGGGGTGTAACGCCGGTCTGTGCTCTGCAGACAGAGGACACTGTCAGCTTGGGGGGGCTTTTCGGGGAAGGCTGGGCGTCTGCTGGCCCTGACAGTGTGTCACTTACATAACCAGACGGATAAACCAGGGTGAGCAGGAGGACAGCAGTGAAAAGGAGAGAGGATCCCACATGGACACACAACATGGCAGCAATTCACGAACACATGGACATGGTCAGCATCAGGCCAACACATATGCCCACAACAACCACACACACACACACACGTGCGTTTAGAGGCAAGGTTGCCATGGAAACAACCCCTCCTCACCCAGTTGTGTCCTCTGATGTCCTTCCCAAAGTGGAGCAACTGCTGACCATGTGTGTGTTTGTGTGTGTTGGTTTAAACTATCATCACCCTCACCCTAAACGATTTGAATCTCAATGCCGGATGATAAAGGCCGAAGTTAAAGGTAAATTAAAATGTTAACAGCAGTTGTAGGATTATTATTTCTATCATCACGAAGTAGGTCTAATCTTATGTCATTGAACTTAGAGGTTCCTTGGTCTGATGACACATTATTTAACTTTAACAATCTAGTTCAACTTATGTCACTATTTCTTTGGCCTGTGCTGGTTTGCTTATTCTTTCTGGAAGCTCTTCTCCACCTACCACAACCCACGAGGGACATTTCATATTCTCAATTTGCAGGTTTTTTCTCCTTCTAACCTTCACACTCTGTGCTGTTCTGCAGAGCAGCACAGACGGCTGTTCAGGCCACTGTGGCTGGTTGCATTAAAGATGTATGACACTTAGTCCACACAATATCTTAGTATGTTGTCCAAGGAACTGCAGGAGCTGGTGCCCTCTTATTTATTGTTTTTAATATCTGTGATCTAAAGCAATACATGGTCCGATATATACTAACATGAGAGTTAGAGTGGAAAATTAAATTGTTAATGATTCCTAAGGTGTCGTTTTCAAACCTTTATGACAAAGACATCTATTTAAGGCTTGATATCATAATAAAGTGTGAATACAAAGAAAACACAAAGACAACTGAATATATAGAGCTAAAAAAAACAAATACACATCTTTTCTGCATTATTTAGTCGATAAAATAAAACTTTTCCTCTCAGCAAACATAATAAACGCAGAAACTGATATTTCTCTGAAAGGCTCATATTATTTATATATTGGTAAGACTAATTTCTTAGTTATGAATTATTTTGTTTGTCAAAATAGTAGATGCCTATTGTTAAATTATTAAAACCAAAACACATGAAGTTAACAACACTTAATTTGCTGTCAATCAACATTCATTGTTCTGTCAATCATCAAAGCTGCTGCGGCTTCAGCTTCGATACCACGTATTGAATGTTGTTAAGGATAAAGTGCCTCTTGTTTAAAAATTCACATCTCAAGTGAGTGCAGACCAATAGTGAATATTCAGTTGATTAATAATGAATGTACTAATACAACTAATCAGATGGAGCTTCTTTAAAACTGCATCTTCTCTGCTGTGTAGTTTCAGTCTGAAGGTGAGACGGGATTTATCTGCTGTAGTTGAAGGATTCAGTCTATTGACAGCTTACTGCAGATTGGATCTATTTCTGTATGGATCAATACGAGGATTCTTGATTGTGGCATTTTTATCACAGAGACAGGAAGAAGCAGAAGAACACACACACACACACACACACACTCACAAAACCCTACATTCATGTTTAGTTTTCTGTTTCATACATTTCATTCTTACAAAAATCCATCCACATAATCTTCCTTTCTTTCTATTCATGCCACTTTCACACCCTCTTTTTACACACACATGCACACGCACACACACAGACACACACAGATCCTGGTCAGCAATATGTTTCCGAGGCTGGCGGCCATGCTCGGAGGAAATGTGATCGGGCTCATAAAACATTGATGGGATGATATCTTTAGAAACTCCCTCCTTCACCTCATCACAACCGAAGCCCGTCATCTCCTCCCCTCCACCTCTCACCTCACCCTCTCCCCTCCACCCTGCTTTCTTTTCTTAATCCCTCCATCCTCCTCTCACTCTCTTTCCCTTTCATCAGCTTCCTCTGCCACGTGTCTGACCTTGGTTAAACAGTGTTTGTCATGACCTGCATTTTAAACAGCACAGTCCAGGGAGTTTCTTTCTCAGTGGGGCTGAATAATTTGACCCAAAATCGCATCGCAATAATTTTTCAGATTTATCTCCATGACGATAAATGGAACTATTTTGAACGCGCCGGTGCACGACCTTCCTCCAGCGCCATCCCATACACTCATCCTCCATCATTCTCTCCCCGCGTGAGCTGAAACCTGTTACAGATGGTTGCTTCAGCCCAACTGAGAAAAGACTCTTTCGGTTTTTCCCCCTTTTTCCATTTTGAGTCTTTATTCCCACATTTAGTCGAGTTTAATTGGAATTTGAAGCAGCGGAGCAGAGGGTGAAATTGCAGTAATGGAATGAACAGCAGTGGCTTTATGGCTGTTTCTGAGCGTGTCTGTGTGTCTGTGTGTGTGTGTGTGTGTGTGTGTGTGTGTGTGTGTGTGTGTGTGTGAGTGTGTTTGTCTTGAGAGATGTTTCAGTTTTCGAGCTGACAAGCTGACAAGAGAACTGTAGGCTTGTCAGTACAGAACATGTCATCCTGATGCACTGTCACCTGCCACAAAGAAGTGTGTGTGTGTGTGTGTGTGTGTGTGTGTGTGTGTGTGTGTGTGTGTGTGTGTGTGTGTGTGTGTGTGTGTGTGTGTGTGTGTGTGTGTGTGTGTGTGTGTGTGTGTCTCTCTCGTTAGTACCTCTGGTTATCTCTCTGCTTGTACTGTAATTGCCTCAGGCGAGTTTGTGAAGGGATTTGGTCTCAGAGGTTTTTTTTGTTGAAATGTTCTTGTGTCTGTTCTGCAACTTCATTTTCCTGTAACTGTCGGACCTTTCCTGTTCTATCTCTATGTTTTGTCTGTTAATATTTTACAAACAAAGATAATTTTACATAAAATGTTTTATTTTGTCCACAGTGTGCTGTAAGATAGACACTATTTATTCACTATTAAATACCTGTGTACCAGGAGGGGGCTTTAAAAAACATGAAATACTCCGTTTGTGTAAAATTGTCTGTGCAAGAGAAGATTAGCAGCAATTTCTTTGATTCTTTTATCAGGCCCTTTCCCTCTTATTGCATAATTTTCATTTCCAGCTGGTTTTTACTGTGAGGAGAAACACAACACTCACTGTAGTTGGAGATATTGCCTGAATCCACTTTAAATTAGATTGTGTCGGGCTGGTAAATGTGCTGGGTGCCCCTGGATCAAGTGTCCTGATTCACACTTAATTGCCTGCTGCAGCCAGTTCAGTTTCAGACACTTCAGAGGAGAATTAAACTGTTGGTTATTTGATAAAATCTTGGGAATGACTCAGCTGAAGGTGACAGGCTGTGGATCATGGATGCCCTTTTGAAGTCATGTGTCATTAAGAAGGTGTTTGTACGTGTGTGGACTTTTCAGACTTCTGCCAGGTGGAGCTGCGTCTCTTAGCTCATCTCTCCTCCGACCCTGAGCTGCTCCGTGTTTTTACCAACCCCCAAGCTGACGTCTTTACCATGCTGGCCTCTCAGTGGTAAGTCACACACACACACACACACACACACACACACACACACACACACACACACACACACACACACACACACACACACACACACACACCCACATACACATGTACACACTCAATCTTGATATCAAAGGCCAGCGATGACACTCATGGTTTCCCACAGAGTTTCTCCTTCCCTCTCTAACTCCCAGTCTCTCCTTCGCTCTCTCTCCAGACTGCCGCCTCCTTCACTTCAAACACTTAATAATCTTGTTGCCATGACTACCTTGCCAACAGCATCCTTTGCTCTCTGTTGTCCACGGGCAGGAGACCCCTGGGCCGGTCGCCCCTAGTGATGACATTGTCACCTTTTGAAGTATTTGTGTTTTTCTCCTTCTCTCCTGCTGCCAGTGTGTGTCAGTGTGTACACACAGGTCTGTCTTGTCTTGTCAATGCTGTGTGTTGAGTCTGTGTGTTTGTGTGTGTGTTGAGTGTGTGTGTGTTTCCCAGCGTCCTACCTTTGCTCCTGTCATCTATCTCAGTCAGGTGTGTGGCAGAGGGCGGCCGGTGAAACAGATTACCTGGTCACACAGGCCATAATTACACCTCTGCTGAGGCTAGACTTTGTGTCTCTTACATTATCTCTCTTTCACCTTAAACAAATTAATTGGTGCGCCGTCACTGCAGCTCTGCCGGGATTATACTAAACCTTACTCTCTGGTTTATTGTCTTCTAATTCTTTCCTTCCAGTTGTCTCCCTGTTCTTATATTTTCAAGTCCCGTCCTTCCTGTATTTTCTCCTCCCTTCTTTCTCTCATCAATCACCAATCACTCATCACTATTTTGTTTTTCTACTCATCTTTTCCCCTCCTTCTCCCCCTCTTTCCTCACTTTAGTGTCCCGTCATTCTCTTACCAATCAATCCTCAATTATCTCACAGTATCTTGCAATGTTAAAGAAATTTTAAAAATGCCTTGGCCCGTCCTTCCACCACGTTCTATGGAAATCCATTTAGCATTTCCTGCGAACAAACACCCACATACCAACAGAATGATAAACGGGGCGAAAACAGACAACACCCAAACTGGTTTAGATCAAAATCTGGAAATCTGTTTGTCACAGTCTGTGTTGTGAGAATCTTCTTTTCCTGCTACACAACTGATTCCTTGTTGCTTGATTTAGATTTTGTTATAATGAGAATAAGTCTCTTCTGAATTTCTTTTTTCTACGCTTTCTTTTCTCACAACTTCCTGCTGACAGGTGTCAGTTGCAAAACCTGTTCATGTGAGAACAACCAGCCATTTTAGGACAACTTGGACATAAGAGTGTGTTTCAGATCCAAAATGCTGTGTGTTGCGTACCTGACTTTTAAAGCCTCCAGTAGATTAATACCTATCCAGCAGGGGGCAGTGAAAAGCTAGTATGGATTTCTCTCAGCCAGATGCACAGTGAAGAGGAACTCTCACCTTTGGGTCACTAATATCTAAGGTTATACAACCCAGCATTTACCTTAAGCTGACGTTTAACAGACATGTATGTATTTGCATGTGTTTGTCATAGGGAACCTTTTTTACTCTAATTGTCTCATATTTAAGAACCTACACTGAGGCCACAGGCAGTGACACAACTGACCTTATGAAACACTGGAGTGTTGAGGCTCAGCAGACACACTTGTAATTTGTGTGTGTGTGTGTGTGTGTGTGTGTGTGTGTGTGTGTGTGTGTGTGTGTGGTGGTGGGGGGGGGGACCCACTCTTAACACTGATCTGCCCTGGCAGCTCCCCGTCAGCCCCTCCAGAAACGCCACTTTGCAGACGTCCCACCTTGTCTGATCCCCACTACTACGGCTGTCTACAAGTCACATTACATAACTGTCCTCTTTCTATCTCTCTCTCTCTCTCTCTCTCTTCTTCTGTCCTTCTTATTTTCTTAGTCCCTCTGTCGACTTGCTGTTCACGTCCTTTTAACCTCCATACCTCACTTGGTTTCGCTTTTCATTTCATTCTAGTTTCTATTTAGTAGTTTTCATCCTCCGTCTTTTTCTGCTCTGTCTCACGTTTCTCTCTTTGCTTTTCTATCCGTCCAGGATTCCTTTTCTCCTCCACATTTTTTTGGAGCGGATCCGGATAAATTGGTTGTTAGCCTTGGACGAGGTGTTCTCTCTCCGAGTGTCCCTCTCGTTCTGCTTTATTTGTTCCCTTCTTCAATTGTTCTTGATTTACCTCCTCATCTGTCTCCGTTTCAATTCCCACCAGAACAACAAGAATCAAAGTAGACAAACAAGTCATTATCTGTACATGCACACAACTCATCACACAATACTTACGTTGCAACTGTTTTATACAGTTTCTATAATGTTTTATCCCAATTTTTCTCTTGAAAATCATAACCTATTCATTAGTCACAATCTAGTCTTGTGTACCATCTGATTTTTGAACCAATCTTTTCACCTCTACACCATTTTGTTCACCTTAAAGCAATATTAAGTTAATTTAAGTATAAAAACAATTCTCTCAATCTGTTTTTCTCTGTACCTCAGGAAGGGGGTGAGTGAGAGTGAGGTGACCTCAGAGGATCGGGAACACGCCAAGCGCATCGTCTACTCTGTTGTGTACGGGGCAGGTCAGCACACACACACACACACACACACACACACACACACACACACACACACACACACACACACACACACACACACACACACACACACTCACTCTCACAGGGCATGTTCTCACAGGGCAGTGGGTGATAAATAATTGATTAATGAAGATAGAAGTATTCTTCAGTCAACATCGATGAGCTGGACAGCAGAGATGGTACTGAGAAAGAACCTGAAGTTAGTTTAATTGCAGGTTATCACTACCTATACATGTTTTAGATTGTGTTGTGTTTAGTTTCATGTTGTTTAACACATTCCTGAGTTCACACAGTGGACAGACATGTGGGTGGGAGGCAGAGGGGCCGTGGAAGACGGAGAGAAATGAGTAAGAGGAGGATGAATGTATAATGCACCCTTGTGGCTCATAAAGAGACTCTGACCATGTTCTTGTGAACATGCACACATGACCAGTGACACAGCGTCATGTGAGACTAAACTAACATCTGTGCACCTATATGTGTAAGTAAATGTTTTGTGCATATACTCAATATGGACATTTGTGCGTCTGTCAGCACAGAGTGACCACGTTGGCATGTGTGTTCAGCAGGAGGAGGAGGCAGGTTTTTAAAAACATTAAATGCTTCTGAGGAAGCTTTTTCCTCCTGACTAACACAAAGCACCATAACAGCCTCTTCTAGGATCTGATGTGAAACAGTCAGTGAACCGTCAACGTACCGACATTTAATAAATGCCTGATTTTTCAAAAGCCTGAAGTGTGAAATAATAATAACAGTTTTGACAATGTCAGCTAGAACTAGAAGTAAAACCCTAAAACTGCAACTACCAGACTACAGCACCTTTTAAATCTAAAAATCAGTGAGTGCATGGCTTCTAACCTAAATAATGAATTTGTGGGAGCATATATCAGATTTCAGTCATATCTTCCTTTGAAATGAATCCTCATAATATTGAGGAAAATCTGTTATATCACACTTTTAGAAGCTACAGCTCTTTCATGCTTTTATGACTGAGGCATATGTGTTCTTGACTGCGTTTGACACGTCTGAGCCAAAATGGAAGGACATGGTAAAAGCACCATATGTCCTGATGAAGTGAGAAACATACCGATGAACGTTAGACAAGTTGAAGGAGTCTGAGGCACTTGACAAGATGGTGAGTTAAACAGACTTTAATATCTCAAGGCTATTAAATCAACTGTAAAAGGAGAAAAACTAAGTTCCCTATTTAAACCTGGGTGTCGTGTAGCTTTCACTATACATCCTGAACAATTCCCTTTGTAAGAGTTCTTTTTATTGAGTTTTCTACAAAGTGAACGCCTAACACCTCCTTGTAATGAAGTGCCAGAGGGCATTGGGGGCTGCCAGTCATTATATATTATTGATAAACGTGTTGTAGAGCTGGGTGAAGAGGTCAGAGGTCATGAGTAGGGTCAAGCTTTTTAACAATTGGACCTTCAGATGCTCTTATTGTTTACACTTTGGTCCTTTTCTCTCAGTTTCGGAACCTGCTCAGGGGCTGCATGCTGTTCTGGCTTTGTAGGTCATTGTTGTGAGAGATGTTCTCACTCATTTTACTGAGAGAAGGTTAAATGACTATAAAAGTAGATCATCACTAACCTGTTCGTGTGCTTAGCTTGTGGTACACGTCTAAATAGGTCAGTTATGTCATTGGGTTTGACCTCTTTACAGATTGCTGACACCAGAGATGTTCAATATTTAAAATGAAAAAATAAAATATTCCATAGGACATGTGTAATACAATACCTAGCTTAGTGTGTGTTGTTTATACAGAAGACTTCTATCGATTTTTTTAGTTTCATGTTTTCCTCTTTCACTCGGACCCAGTCGTGATATATAATCAAAACAGGACCTTCACTGTTCCTCCTGAGTCCAGTGTCATGACGAGTCCAGAAAATAGGTTTGATTTCATTAATTAGCCAATCAGCAGAAAACCTAAAGAGCATGGTTTGCATCAGAATGTGCACGTAGGGGAACTGGGCCAGCGCTGATATTCCACAGGCTCTGAGTGCGCTGAAGGAGTTCAACAAAATCTGATGCTCTCGAGCTGATGATGGAGGCTTCTGGGGTTTTTCTACTTGAGCTGGAGTCATGGCTCGGGCAGGAGAGAAGAACAATGAGCCAACAGAGCCACACACAGACTGATACCGTTCTAGGAATCTCACTAAACCTCAAATCTAATCGTCAATCGGGCAAATGTCAAAATGTAATTAATTGGAGACATATATGGAGCCGTGGGTTGGATGCTGGGAGGGTTCAGAAAAATGCTGAGAACATATGAAGTGTGTAAGGAGAACGATGGAGTGAGATACTGAGAGGAGGAAGGCTGAAAATGTAGGCTAAAGGCAAAGAGAGGAAAGGGGGGAGGTGGCGGAGGAGGAGAGAGTAATGTAGGGGAAAGGGGAAGAGTAAAGAGTGGGTGGGGCAGCGGGAGAGAGAGAGAGAGAGAGAGGGAAATGAGAAGAGGAATTGAAGGAGCTCCTGATCAGCATAGACAGACAGCTCTTCATGGAAGGAGCGTTGCCATGGATACTGAATACTAAAAGGAAGCTTTCTCCGCAAGACAATAATCAGGCCAGGGAGGAGGGGCAGAGCGGTGCTATGGACTCACACACACACACACACACACACACACACACACACACACACACACACACACACACACACACACACACACACACACACATGCATACGTTATACAATTAGGTCAACTGATAAGAAGGCCAAGCGATGATGTTGGAGAAAAAAGAAAAGTAGAGATGAAGGAGATGAGAGATGGGCTTAGTTTGCACTGTGAAAATAAGAAGTCATCAAAAAGAAAGGCTTAAAAACATAGATCAATATTAACTGCTACATTCATTACATCTGATGGACCTGATCTACATTTTGTCAGCTGAGGTTCTTCAGTGACCTTTCCAAAAATAAATGTTTATCAGTAGCCTTTTTGCATTTTCGCATTCAGACTTTACAGAAAACGTTTCATGGTGGGGGCAGAAATCACAAGGGCAGTAGAGAGAGGGCAGAAAAAAAAAGAAAATCTGAATTAACAGGAAGAATCGCAGCAGTAGTAGAAGAAGAGACGAGAGGGAGGACAAAAGAAATTGAGAGGAGTACAAGAGGAGCACAAGAGGAGCAGTGCAGGGAGCGTCAGGAACAAAGGTCAGAGGTCACTCGCTGAGGTGACCTCATTCAGCAGGAATGTGGGGCTTCGTACAGATGCAGGAACACGCTTCTCCAGAGGCAGAGCTCTCAAGCACCTTCCACAACATCTACATGAAATAAACATGCTTCTGCCTCTTGGGTGCTTCAATCCCAAGTGGACAGCTCTAAGTACAGCTCTAGTACATTGAAATTATAGGCTGCATTTAAAGGTGGCCGACACGTTTGAGCAAAAACGAAAAATTTAGTTTTGGTCCATGCCCCCTCTGCTAACAAGGAGGAGGCGAGGTTTATGACCTACGCTGCAGCCAGCCACCAGGGGGCAGAGCAAGATGATTTGGCTTCACTTGTTTGGGAGCTGTCATCTTTACATAGAGTCTAAGATTAGAACGTGACCCATTTGTGATTGGATCTCACGCTCTATATGCAAATATACATCATCTACATGCATCTTTGTACGTCACTGCTGTTTTTAAAGAGCAAATGTGTGGTTGTTTTTTAGCGAGTGTGTGTGTGTGTGTGTGTGTGTGTGTGTGTGTGTGTGTGTGTGTGTGTGTGTGTGTGTGTGTGTGTGTGTGTGTGTGTGTGTGTGTGTGTGTGTGTGAGAGAGACAGAGAGAGAGGCAAGGAGCAGCTGAGCGAATCAATTTGCCGCAAGTAGCTCGACAAGGTTTTACTCATTTAAAATAGTAAAAAAAAAAAAAACGAAAATCAATAAGAGGCGTCAGCGTTGATGCTGTGTCGGGGCCTCCACAAATAAATCAATGTTTGGGAAACAATGGGAAGTCTGAAGATATTTTTCGGTTCATTATGAAACTGTGGAGAGTTAAAGGATCCTGTGGCCCAGGACGCTTTTTGTGTTCATTTTGCTAAAAAAAGAACTTGCAGGATGTTCATGTCGGGTCTGAACCGGGCCTCAGTGGCGTCCTGACACATTTCAGCAAATGTGAACGCACCGACAGAGAGATGAGACAACTTCAAACATCTTCATCCTCAAACTCAGAGGCTGACTGTCTGAAAAAGAAGCTAATGTTGGTAACAGGAAGGAACACACACACACACACACACACACACACACACACACACACACACACACACACACACACACACACACACACACACACACACACACACACACACACACACACTGTCACACACACACTGTCACACAGCCCTTGCAGTCTAACCCTGCTCTTTGCTCTCTCTGCTTTTATCTTGTCCTCTTCTCCACTTCTATCGCTCGCCCTTCACTTGGCTCTACTTTTCGTTTCTCTCACCCTCTGGTCCAGTCTGTCTACTGCTCCCTCTCCTCCCTTTACTCCCCCCCCCTCTGGCCTCTTCTCCTCTCATCAGTCAAGATAGAGGTCGTTTTGCTCCATTTAAAAATCTCTGGTTATTCATCTGTCAGCTCAAGGTCTTTTCCCTGACGGCCATTCATGATCACAATTCAACATTTTGGGGAAATCTGCTTTGGAGCTTTCTGGTTGAGATTAGTTCAGAAAGCTGATGCTGCTCCTTTATCTGTATGATGAACATGAAGCTACCTCTAGCATTTGTTTTGCTCAGCACGACCAAGACACATATTCTTATGTCAAATTTAAACATGAATCTTTTCTGCATTGTTTATTCTGGAAAATAAAAGCTTTCATATCAGTAAACATACATTCTGATATGTCTGCGAAAGGCCCATATCAGCCGATATTATCAGCTCACTAATATATCTGTCTTGAATCTTTAAATATGTTAAAGATAAAGATATATGATAAAGATAATCAGTAAAAGTTGTTCCCTACAGGCCGCGAGCGACTATCAGGGATCTTGGGTGTGAGTGCCCACCAGGCCAGTCAGTTCCAGGACAGTTTCCTCCAGACCTACAGAGACGTCCAGGCCTTCATCCAGAGGACCATCCAGCTGTGCCACAAACAAGGTGCGTCTGCATTCATCTTCCACTCAAATGTCACCTCCAGGTTAAAGAACAGAAGTGGGAGAAAATAAGTCAGATACTAAACAATGATTGTGGAATAGAAGTTCGGGTCAAAGTGAAACCAAGGGTTCATTTTAAGGATTATAACTAAAATGTGTGTGTTTGTGCGTGTGTCTGCGTTACACCTTGTACTTTTAGTTACACTACCCAGCCCACACTCACTATGGATTTATGTGTGTGTGTGTTTGTCTGAAAAAGAAGAGGATGTGCTTACATTAGCAGGAATGAGACAAACTGCTGTGTGTCAATATTGGAGGAGGGGCAACAAGGTGAGTTGGGGGGGGGCTGGGGGGAGTGTTTTATGTGAGGGGGGGGGCTGATGGTTGAGACGGGACAATCTATTTATATTCCAACATAACTGCCAGCGCAGCACACCTGAGACTTGAACACGCAGAATAGTGTAAAGTCTGCACTTTAACCCTGGCTGTACACGAGCCCAGTGTCAGTCAGAATCCACCGAAGCAGATCGGACGACACCGGGCACCACGTCTGGATTAGGATCTCAGTCTCCGGCCTGCGATCTAATCCCGTCTTAACTTTATCTTTTACGTGTAGAGTATTGACGTTCCTGCTAATTGAACACCGATAGGCTGGAGTGTAAACCAGTTGCAACCTAATCAGATTAGTGCCAAAGAGCAGAATTGTGTGTGAGTGTTGGCTTCAGCTCATCTCTCTGACTGGTGTTGCATGTAAGAGCTGAAAAATAACCTCATCTTGTTGTAAACATCTGGAATTAGGTCAGCTTTTTCTTTATTTATGCCAGTCGTGATAGCGGAGTCCTTTGTCAAAGACAGTGACCCGCCGTCCCGCTCAGACAGGCGCTCCATCACCCACTTCAATCCCATCAACCCCCACTACTCTTGACCTCCCTGTTTCCTCGGTGTCAGCTTCTTCATCTACGCAGTGCACTGGACTCATTCTCCCAAAAAGGCTGCTCACGGATCACAGTGGAAAGCCTCCTCGTTCTCAGGGGCAGAGCGATGATGCGCCCAACAGTCGGCTTTAATTCAGCTCATCACCATGGTGATGCTCCCATCGGAGACGGTGCTGGGATTTGTCGGCCCCTGCTCGTCCCACACGCTCCGTCCCTCAGTCTGTCTCGGGCTTGCTCTCTCCCTCTTTTTCTCTTTGCGTTTTCTTGTCTCTCCCTCGCACTCTCCTCACGTCACTTGTTTTCAAATCGCTTCCCCTTTGGTCGCACCCTCCCTCACTCCACAGCAGGAATAAAGCAGATCGATTAAGATAGTCTGTGCTGGCTGGGAGGAGACGTACAACATCACACCAGATCCACCGGCTGGAGCTGGTGGATTGGGGCTCAGAGCAGAGATTAATGCTGTTGCTCCTTGTTCTCTGAGTTTATAGTTGATTGGTATCTGACACAGCAGGATTCTGCTCGGTTTCTGTGGACGCTGGCAGGCTGAGCAGAGATGAGGTGCAGGCTCAGCTGCTGTCATATTTGTTGGAAGCGTCTGAGACAGGGCGAAGCGAAGGTGAGGTTAATGTCACGGCTTCACAGTGTGGGGGTGATGGCAGAGAGAGAAGTAAATAGAAGTAAAAGGGAGAAGAAGATTTCATGGAGACAGAAGCATAAAATGAAACCCAGGAGGAACGGTACAGAGATGAGAGCCAGGGCAGGAATATTTAAGAGTTGCCAGGGTTGTGCTTCTCTGAACGGTGTTTGAAACTCACTGTGTTTGATATTAAAATGAGCTGAAGCCACCACTCTGGGTAAGCCTGTAAAGCTCCTGAGACGAGTGTCACACCTTCACTCGTGACGACCGGTTTAAAAAAAAAAAAAAGGAGGATTTTTAAAAAAAAACACACACAACAGGGGGAATCACAGAGATAAGAAACGAGTCAACTCTTCTGAAGGCCTCGACAGACAAAGGGAAGCCTTTAATCTGCACCGATATGTAAACACCCTGCTGTGCTAACACTCACACATGAACATGCCCAGGCTCTGAGGCGCAGGCAAATTCTTCGTGCACGTATCTATTCGGATATTTCATAACTGCAGAGAATGAAGTTGGTAAAGACTTGAAAATACAAAAGGCAGTAGCACTAAGCTCTGTGGATAAGAATAAAGAAAAAAGTCAAAATGCAGGATTTCAGGATGGCCTCTTCGATTTACTATATATATTTTAGTCCTTTCTTTACTTACAAGTCTTACATGTCAAATTAATAAAGTAGAATAGAAGGCAATAAAGACCAAAAACAATATTAAGATACTGATTAAAGTTCCTTTCCACATTGGTTTATTGGTATTATTGTGTAATATTGGTCAATATGAGCCTTTCACCGACATATAACTTTAGTTTTACAGAGTAAACAGTGCAGAAGATATTAGCTTTTATATTTACAGTTTAAGTGTGTGTGTCCATATTGATCCATATTGAGAAAATTGGTTTTTACAACATTAAATAACACGTGGTTTGGTTGTAATTACATCTGAAGGTTCACTAGTTTAAACAGTGAAACATTATGAAGATTTGTTGCCCATCATCTATACTGCCACTCTCCCTGAGCCACTTGAAAACAGGTTGAACTTGAATATCACACATTCCAGTATGATTCACATGAGTCCCAGTCATACCTGTCCATAAATGGAACATTTGTGCAATGTGTTTTCACTGACCTAAAGTACACTACACGTCCCTGTCACTGGGGCCCGGAACAAAGGTCACATTCTTCGTGAAAAGGTCACACTCGTGTGTCATGGGTGGATTCACAGTGAGTTGGTTTTTGTGTTTGTTTCTAGTGGTGTGCGCTCATTTCCTATGCATTTATGCCTGTGTACGTGATTGTGTGTGTAGGTGTGTGTGAGTTCTGGGAAGAGGGTCATTCAGGTTTCATGCCATGGTTGGCTTTCCTCATAGTACGGGATACTACAGGGATTTAGCTGTAAAGCCTGCTCCATTGTTGTTCAGCTGGTGGAATGTACTGGGCCCACTGTTAGTGTGTGTGTGTGTGTGTGTGTGTGTGTGTGTGTGTGTGTGTGTGTGTGTGTGTGTGTGTGTGTGTGTGTGTGTGTGTGGGCCTAACCGTGTGTTGCATACCTGTTTGTGTATTTTGTGCATCACATTATTGTGCTCCAATGTGTTTGAGGGCCTGAATTCTTTGCTTTTCTACTTGTTACGTGGATGCAATGTTTTGTGTGTGTGTGTTTATGTTGCGTGCCTGTGTGTGTGTGTGTGTGTGTGTGTGTGTGTGTGTGTGTGTGTGTGTGTGTGTGTGTCATTGTAAGCTTGCTGTTACCATAATCACCGATAATGCTGCATCAACAAATGACCTGACATGTAACTGTTCTTTGTGGCTTCGTGGATGAATCACTGGACTGAAACGACAGAGATTGGTCTAAATTTGCATAAAGTCGACTGAAGACCAGAACGTACCTGGAAACATTGAACGTGACTCTTCTCTGCTTTTTTCTAGGTTATGTGTTGTCCATCATGGGTCGTCGACGAACCCTCCCCAACATCAACTCTCCAGATTGGGGAATCCGCATGCAGGCTGAAAGGCAGGCTGTGAACTTTACAGTCCAAGGTGGGATCACTGACAGTTGCACAACCACTCTGCAACGTATTTGCGCTCAACCTCATGTGTACGTGTTCGCAGGTTCTGCTGCTGATCTCTGTAAGGTGGCCATGATCCGGATCTTCAACCTCGTGGCCACCACCTCGCTCACTGCCAGGTACAACTGTTAAACATGGGCCCTACTGAGCTGAGGATGCTCCTATTACAAGCCATTTCTCCAGTGTTATACCAAACTCTGTGTAACAAGACACTGACTGACTCCTCACTCCTCACATCTCTCTGAATCTACGAACTGATTGAGTCTGTCACACTAAACCACATAACAAGCAGTCGCTGGTTTACGAGCCAAATGCTTTTTGAAGAGTTGTGACTTGCTCCCGAGTGACACACGACAAACACTCAGCTCGAGTAAACACACTTGATGAGCGAGCCAGATTTTACCAGAACTAGATGAATATGTTGGGGGAGCAAAGTGGAGGGAGGAGTTGATGGAGACACTTGGGATCAGCTGGGTGCCACAGATCTCACTAGTACTTGTGTCTGAAGTGTTTTATGTATTTTTCTGGGTGTGTTTGTAACTGAAGGCTGATAGCGCAGCTCCATGACGAGCTCCTGTACGAAGTGGACGACTCACAGGTGGAAAACTTTGCAGGTAAATGTACTAGATTCAATATCGGCTTTGGAAATCACTTATCAAACATCTTTCAATTTATTTTAGGTTTGTTTTGTGGTTATTTAATCTAAAATATCCACAATTCATATATAAATGTTACATCATGATGACTATAACATGATTGATAATATTTGTGTGGCTTCCTGTGTGTGTGCAGCGTTGGTGAAGAGCACCATGGAGTCCCTGCAGCACATCGACCAGCTGGGCCTCCATCTCAAGGTCAGTGACCTGAAAGCAAAATCATTTTACTTTTAGATTAGTGCCAGTCGTCACTCTGTGGCTTTGGTAAACCATGGCACCCCGGCTAATGGAGACGTACACAGTCAATAAAGCCAATAATTATTAATAGAATTATTGATTTTTTAAAATGTAGACAACAAACTACAGGACTCACACGTATTTTTAAGGTTTTCAACTAATCATGAAAAATAAAACTAGAAAATATAACTTTTCCCCTGTGTGTGTGTGTGTGTGTGTGCGTGTGTGCGTGTGTGCGTGTGCGTGTGTGTGTTTCCTAGGTCCCCCTAAAGGTGGCGGTCTCCAGTGGGAAGTCCTGGGGGTCCATGACTGAGCTTAAGATCCCTTCAGCATCTCCTTCTCTTTGAGTCCTTCCTCCTCCCTTCCTTCCATCATTACCTTTCCACTACACCTTTGTTCAACAAGATACTTGACTTTCAACCCCCCCCCGCCCCTCTATCTCTCTTGGTGTGTTCCCATCTTCTCGTTCCACCGCTCCCTCTCTCGTAGCCTTTCTCTCTGCCTCTCTCTTCACTCGTCCTGCATCCACATCGCTATGGAAACCAGGCAGCTGCAGCTCCTTCCAGCTCCAAATTCGCGCTTCCACTCCATCCGTATCCGGG
Organism: Hippoglossus stenolepis; assembly: GCF_022539355.2. Lineage (NCBI taxonomy): Eukaryota > Metazoa > Chordata > Actinopteri > Pleuronectiformes > Pleuronectidae > Hippoglossus > Hippoglossus stenolepis. Next base: position 4,268,478 of record NC_061505.1, on the reverse strand, counting down.
GGCAACGGCAGGAGCCACAGACTGGATTGCACCAGTTCTCTCTCTCTCTCTCTCCATCCTTAAAAAAAAAAATCCTCTTCCTACTCGTCTCCTCCTCCGTTTTCACACTCTCTCGTTAAGACCAACACTGTTTTCTCTGCCTCGTTGCCAAGGTGAAGCTCCACATTTATCGGTTCATGAAATTGGCTTTTAGTTTGATATTTAAACGGCTAAACCAGTTTGGCTACGTGAAATATGTTGTTCTGCATTTTCACAGACTTTTGTGTTTTTATTGTTGTAATACTTCGTTTGTGCTGAATAAAATTAGCATTTCTCCTGTTCTTACAAAACCCCTGTGAGCTGATGATGAACCTAACGACCATTTTATTTATGTTTTTCTGTGTGTAGGCACTAAATCTCAATTAATTTAAGCTAATTTGCGTGTCGGATTTAAGAGGATTATTTTAACAGAAGCGTAGAAAAATGAAAGCAGGATAATAACCTTGTATTTCAACAACTTTAACGATCATTGAGAGATTTCAGTGAGGGATTTCAGGGATGCAGCCACTGGGAGTTGAGACAAAGTCAATAGTATTAGGGAGATGTTGGATTTCTTTAATGCGCTGAAGCCTTGGTGTTGCATTGAGCTGATTCAAAGCAGATGATCTAATTTTGCTCCTCGCTCTCTCTCCAGCTCATCTTTTATCTGCTCATTTGGCTCGAGCCCACTCTCCCCTTTGTCTTGTTCCTGCCTCTCTCTCTCTCTCACACACACACACACACACACACACACACACACACACACACACATTCCACGAATGCCCGTACACAAGCATAAACACACAGTTCAGAAACACACACTTTTCTTTTCCCCTACACACCACCAACGCACTCGAGCACACTCGCCACCTTCCAGGCACAGTGACCGACTTTCCTTGTGTCTGGCAGCCACAGCCTTTTATACTGTTCTCCAATTAAGACCCTTCAAGCCCACAGGACGGGCCCGGGCAGAACCGTACGCCAATGTGACATTTCAAACAATGCCTCAGCCCCCGTTACCTATTTGAAACGTCACCTCACGTTGCCTCCTAATTACAGGAGTCACTTCCTCGGTCGGTCACAAAAGGTGGCACGAAGGCTCTGCTGCCGATCGGCCCAGGCCTCTGTCTCGCCCGTGTATTTACATTCCTCTAGTTTCCTCTCTTTTGCGGCGCGGTGGCCCTTCACGTTGCCCATTGAACCCACGAGCAGGAATGTGCTCTCCATGTGCTGATGTGAGGGGAAGCTTTTCTCCCCGGGTCAGTGTGAGCAGTTCAGAGCCACGGCCACGGACAGTGTTATGGAAATCTGCTCCTCTATTCTCTCATTGTTCCGCAGATTTTTCAGGGTGCAAGGCCTTACCCCCTTTTTTTGAGAGGGGAGTGTGAGACCGGTGTGTTCAAATTCTAGAGAGCACTTTTGGAGCAGGGGTGCTCAAAGTAGGTGTGGAGGTCAAACACACACAAATAAAGCCGTTTTCCCAGTGTTTTAAACTCCTTTGTGTACAGGATTATACTGTAACGCTTTTATTTTTGCTTATTTCAGCAGTAAATTTGTTGGCAGCAAGTCATAAAACTAAATAATTCATATTTAATGCCTATTTATACAGTAAGTGGGTTAATAAAATAATGTAAAAATACTTTTGTTTGCCTTCATATCTTTGTGGGACTTTAATATCATTTTAGAGATGTGCATAAGGATATCAGTGTCATCATTCCACTGACTAATGCTGCTGCTTTAATGGCCTCCTGCTGTTAACAGGTGAAGGCCTGAGGGTCCCTTGGAGGCCAGTTGTCAAGGGCAACAGGACAAGCTTCCCCTCGCTGCCATGGCGACCGTGAGATGTGTAAGTAAACCAGATATGTCATTACGGTCGTGATTGCTGACATCGAGGTGACAGTGAATCTGATTTGTCCTTATAATCGGTAAAAAATAAGTTTACAGTTGCAACAAATAAAAGCTTAATGCATCGTCATTTTTAATTGATACAATATATGTACATCCATGTTTCAATCATCGTCATAATGCAAGAAATCCCATCTTTACATCTATACAGTGTTCCAGTTGTTGTCAGTATAAAAGAAAGTGTAAATAATCACAATAATAAGAGTAATCCCCGTGTGGTAATAACAGCAGTCGTCCAAAGGAATGGCAGAAAGGGAACTGAAAGCTAACAGGCCCCAATAAAAAGCAGGTTGTCAGTGTCACTGGGGTCGGGGCGGACCAGTTGAACCAGCATCTACTCTCTCTCCCCCTGGGAACCACAGAGCCGTTCTACTCTTCAGTACCGTGCATGAGAACCACAGACCACGTTGTCCTTCCCTATAATTTGGACTCGTTATTTTTTCTTCCTCTTCCTGTAGCTGCTCTAACCCAGTGGGCCTCAGGTGCTGTTTACCCATCGCTCTGCTTCACATCCCTAAGGGCCTCTTTTCTCAAATTCCTCACCCTGGTCCGAGCACCCTTCCTTCCCCTGCCCCCTCGGTTACAAGGTTCCCTCAGTTACAATTTAACTCCCTTCCCCCCTGAAGTCGATCCATCTAACCCATCTATCCATCAATCCTTCCCTTCCATTGCTCTATCATGGCCGGCTGGTTGACCCGCCTGCCTCCCCACAGTGTGGCTGCATATCAATCCCCCTGCTGTGCTTTGTGCGGCTTGGTTTCCTGGCAACAGACAACAGCCATGACAGGCTCTCCGGAGCAGAGAGAGAGAGAGAGAGAGCCCCATCGCACTGCAGCAGCTCGCTGTAGCTCGATAGCTCCGTCCAGAGCTGTGTCTGGTTGTGTGCTGTAAGATCACAGAGCTGCTGCAGCCTCAGGTTCTTCTGTTATGAGCCTCTGACGACATGAGAGCTCAAGCAGACAGGCGGGACCAGGAGGAGTCCGGAGCTGTCAGCGTGCGACAGAGCCAAGATGGCGTGCGAGGGCTCCTCTGAAAGTGGCTGCTGTTAGTCAGTATGGATTTGTTGTGATGTAGCACAGATGACGACACCTGCCCTACTGTAGAATCTCTTTCTTAGTGCTGTAAATATCTTTAAAATATATTTTATATATTTTAAATCCACAGTTTCTGTTACAAAAGGAGTAAAAACGACCCCCAGATGCTATTTACAATAAAATATACTTTACATCTTTACAGTGACTAACTTGAGGATTCAAAGGAGGACTTTGAATCTCACTCATGAGAAGAGTCAACATGGTTGCTTGTTGTGATTCTAGCAGCTGCAGCATGTTTTTGAATTGATTATTTCAGTCGTGCTGACGGTAAAGTTGCAGTGCATGTCTCCGTAGTGTCGGAAGTCTATGCGTTTAAATAAAAGCTCAGCGCAGCACGAAGCACTTTCAGAGTCCGGGTTACGCCATCTTATCTTTTTTTTTCCCTGTCTGCTTGAGCCGCTCATTCTTTAGCAAATCCATTATCCCCCTCTTGTCATTCCCCCGTTTCCTGTTGACATCTGTACAGATATGCAGAGGTACACCTGTGTACTTCAACTTTTGAGTTTTTCAAAAACACATCTTTGTAAAGAAAATACAAAAAACAGAAACATTTTACAATCAATCACCCTCCAGGCTTCGGTACAGCGAGTGGTAAGTGTTGCGACGGCGCCGCTGCCACTAATTGGTACAATATAAGGGATATAACATTAATGCAGCATTTCATGTTTTTAATAATATCCTTGTACATAGTGTGTCATTAGTTTGTGGGTTTTGTGTTTATTGCTTGACTAGATGGCACGTGGGCAGGATTCTTCCAGATAAAACCAAATATAGTTTAGTCTCGGGGTCGTGTTGGAAAAGCAAAGAGCCACGTCGGGAACAGAAATGCAGAAACTACTGTCGTCTTTGGAAAATGTCCTCGTCCAAAAATAGCTGTGGGTCAGAGTGTGAATTAAATATGATGGTGTCACGACTTGTATATTATGTATGCTTGAGATGCATACAGTCAGAGGAACACAGGAGAGTATTCTTATAGGAAATATAAAAAAATAAATAAATCAAAAACTACCTGTACTGTAATAGCAAAACAAGACACAGTTGTGCTACAAGTGCTTATGTGTTCTTGGCACCTGTGGCCTCAGTCCAGAGTGAGTCCGCATGTACACAGTGGAGCAAAGTCCTCCCCAGAGGTAGAGAGAGAGAGGGAGTCCATGCTGTGGAGCTCTGATGCTGCAGACGTCCTCCTCCCCTCCGCAAGCCCCCCCCCCAGTCCCCCACCCCCTTGAACTGCCCATGTGGTACATTCCTCCCTCGTCCCCTCGCCCTCCTCCTTAGGTGGAACATTCCAAGGCGACAGCCATCTTCTGAGACAAAAATAAACTCCATCGGGGGTAAAGATGACAGGTTGCAGTAAATAATACATCGGCGATAGTAGTGATACGGATATTTACAGTCACACAAAAGAATTCCTAACGTCTAGTGAAGTGGTTTCATCACTTAATGAAAGAACCGGTAGCTGCTTCTCACCCTTTTCTCCTCATCCACAAAGTCAAACAAGCAACCAGAGTCAAAACATAAGAACCTTTCTAAGACCAAACACGTGGGCAGTTTACATTCATGCCTGTGAGTGTCACCCCCCCCCAAGGCCATTGGGACACACACACCGTCAGAGTAACACAACACACTCACAGGATCTGTACATTTGTGCAGTTTTGAATGATATGCTCCTTCACCAGTAGACAAACTGAATAAAAAGACTGATCGTGAGAAATTATTTTTTCTGTTTCACTTCATTGTTTCAACCCCCAGAACTCACTGTGACCACGTTTTAGAATTAGAAAAAAAACTGCTGACGTCACCGGCCTCAGCTTGTGTGTCTGCCGTCGGAGAGAGAGCATCGTGATTGTGTTTTTTGGGGATAAGCACTTGTAACCAAAATAGCCGTCTCCTGCTGGAGGAGCCTTTGTGTGGCGTAGTTCTCAAACCTCAACCGACAGGAAAACACACTCTCACTCCCAAAAGAAAATACAAAATAAAATCACAGAAAAAACCCAAATAGAAAAAGTGTGAGATTGTTTTTTTGTTTTGTTTTTTGGGGATTGTACATCAGCAGAACATTTCAGAGGCGTGGTTTGTCTATAAATTTACACTCTGGTAGAAGTTGCATACAGTTTAATTACTACATTCTAACATTGAGTAGCCGTACCAGGGTCAAACGGGAGGTGAGGGTACAGCAGAGCATTCACATGAAGTAAAAACACACATAAATGCAATATAGTCAGTGCACTTCATCTTTACAATTCAAAAAAATCACCTTTGAGCTATAACCTCAAGCCATGCAGTCCACAAGATATAATCCACCTGTCTGGTTCCAGGGCATGAGGCGTTCATTGGCGAAGGCGTTTGAATAATACCTTTGTGTTCGGAGTACGTACCGATAATACTTCCTCCCCCCCACCAAAAAGAAAAATACACGAAGGAGCATTTTAAATTTCATCAGGCAAAAAACACTGAGAGTGGCAGCAGCAGAAAAATGGCTCAGCATTGACCGGCTTCACATTCGTCCACGAGATCCAGACTATACGGGGTTGTTTTACAATCCGCCTCCGCCCATCTCTCACTCTCAGCCTCCGAGACCCCGAGGTCCTACACAGAGTGAGTCACACAGCGAGGCCCTGAACCCTGTGGCAGCGCTAACCGACAAACTAGTCTCAGAGGCTCCAGCTGCGATATCAGATTTTTACTCCTAGTGAAATAGATTTAGTGTTAAAACGGTTGTTTGGATGTTGTCTAATTTCCTGCTTGGTTTTAATGGGAAGCTTGTATGAAGGATGGTGGAAGCTGTTGCTCCAGAAACAAACAAACAAATTACATCCTGGGCCTCTTTTCTCTCTCTCTCTCCCTCTCTCAACCCACGTTCAAAGCAGATGCATCAAGGTGGCGTGCGGCACGTCGGCCCAATGAAAACATCACATGGAAACAACACCGTTTGATGCTTTCAGTGCATTTGTGCCCTTGCGTTTGTAGAACTTCATAAATGGGGGGGGGGGACCGTAGGCTGACAAAAATTAAAAAAGACAAAGAACGTGTCGGTAGTTAAGCTTCTTCTCTGTGTGTCGAGTTTCACATGGGGGAGAAGCTGTAGAACCATGGAAGGTCAACTTGTGGGGATTATTTAAAAATGTATAATCCAAAGTTTGATGCAAAAGAAAACAGGTAAATATTTTAGATTTCAGTTCCTTGGGGGGGGTTTTGAGGATTTTCCTATGACACCTGACTTCACTGCTTGCGTTTCCTGTGCACTGGAATACATGAGTTCTTTTGCATCTTTCACTAAATGCGCATTGACTGGGAACCTGACAACAAGCTGGTTTTAACCCATCGCTCCCACTGCGATCAAGAAATACAAAACTGACCTTCGGCTTCCAGCCAGTGACGGACAAATCTGCAGACAAATAATTTAACAAGGATTTTTAGAAAGGGATTTCATTTTTGCTACCTCCTACAGATTCCTCGCTCTTCATAACTAAGATCATTTCAAATAAAAATAAACTGTTAAAAAAAACACAAGTCTATGGTTCCACTGGATGCCATGTGCGAGGAGCTTCTCCCCGAAAAGTGATAATTTGCATTCAAAGACACATTTTCATGCAAATGGTACACTTTTAGTTTTTTTTTTTCCAAACAAAGAAACACACATTTCTTTTTATATTTTCATCTAAAAAAAAAAAGCTTATTTTCTTTTTTAAATATATTTATATATATATATTGTTTGTTGATATATATCAGTTGTTGTATTTTTTCTGTACTTCTCCAGGGGCAGGCACCGTACACACACCGGGTACAGAGGCATGCCACACTTGCATTGCTTTTTGCATTCTACAGTTGGTTGGCTGACGGGCACGATGTCATCCAGGCAGCGCTGCGGTTGGTGAGTGTCTGCGACAACTTAAACCACACACACACACACACACACACACACACACACACACACACACACACACACACACACACACACACACTGACTCATTTTACCAGTCACCCCTTCGCACTAATTTGTCGCAGAGGCAGCGCCATACTGCCTAGATGGCGTCCGAGCAGGGGGCAGGGTTTAAGGTTGGTCCAACAAGCTTCAAATGGAATCAAAGCGGTGCAGCAAGGCTCTGTGGCGCATGCAGAGATGGGCGGGGGGGGTTGAGTCAGGCCTGGGACGAGGGAGGGTCAGAGGTCGATGCAGGGGTCAAATGGAAGGTGTGGGGTCTAGCCCAGGGTTGCAGACAGATTCATGAACGGGAGGGAATGGGCAGAAAGTCAAAAGAGGGTCAGTGCTAACTTCATGACGAGTACGTTTGTATTCAGTTTTTTTTTTTATCTTGTTTTTTCTTGTTTTTGTGATTTTTTTTGTTGTTGTTGTGGTATTTTGTTTTAAAATTAGCTTTTTACAAATGATTTAATGACACAACTTGGGCTCAGAGTAGTGGATGGCTGAACCTACTGCTGGTTGTATGTTTCGGAGGATGGAGATGGAGAGAGGTGTTATGGGAGAAACGTTGACATTCAGTTAGCTACATGACTTTTCAACACTATTCACAATATAGGCGAATGGGGAGAGGGGGGGGGGTAATAATGCCAGTGTATTAGTTTAAATCATTATTTGCTATTTGTGCTCAGTTATGTTCTGTAGGAATTGCAAGTATTGCCAGTCGACCAGTTGTTTCACCCAATAACCTGGATTAAGTGTGTGGAGCGCAGACTGCAGCTACTGTGTTAGTATTGTGGTTTTGAAAATTTGCATATTACAATGTGGTAATATGTGTTCAAAGTTATAAAATTACCAATTATCCGTCAAATAGTAAACATATTCAAAATGTTAGGATTCACCTTGATTCAGTCAGTAAACAAGTACAAGTAGAAAGTATCAATGTGTAGTTAATATTTGAATCATAGCAAGAGAGGTGCGCGTCTGTTCACGCAAAAAATAAAAATAGCTCGGTTCTTTAAGACGTGATCGTACGTCCGACCATGTCCTAGTCAAACACGCACGCACACACACACACACACACACACACACACACACACACACACACACGCTCCCAACAATCACACAAACATACACAAGCTCCGACATGCAGCTATATTGTCTTTCTCCGCAAGAAAGCCCCACCCCTCCTGTCACTTCGACCAATCAGAGACCCTCTCCACAGCTCCGGGTGAGAAGAGGAGCGATTAACTGATGGTGAATCTAAGAAAAGTAAAATAGAAAGGAAGGAGAGATCCAGTCCAATTATTAGTGAGGAGGAGGAGGAGGAGGAATGTGTTGTGAGGAAGATGCAATGTGTTGATTCAGGCCTGTTTAGGTTGCAGAATACACACACATGCATATTCCGGTAACCATCCTGTCCTCCTCTCTCTCACTGTGGGGGTCAGCAACACACTTGCTGTGCTTCAATATGGTGTCTTGAGAGACGTGTGTGTGTGTGTGTGTGTGTGTGTGTGTGTGTGTGTGTGTGTGTGTGAGTGTGAGTGAGTGAGTGTGAGTGAGAGAGAGATACAAAAAAATGTATCATTGCAGAGCTTTCTTGTTTTGTAAGGAAGCCATCATACACCGATACATAAAAAAATGTATATAGGGGGCGGCTGTGGCTGAGGGGCAGAGCGGTCGTCCTCCAACCAGAAGGTCGGGCGGTTCGATCCCAGTCTTTCCCATCATGCAAGTGTCCTCGGGCAAAAATACTGAAACCTGAATTGCCCCTAATAGCAAAAAAAATAAATAAAAGTGCTGTGTGAATGGGTGAATGGCAATAAACTGTACTCTAAAGCGCTTTGAGTGGTCGTCACGACTAGAACAGCGCTATGTAAATACAGAGCATTTACCATATGTACACGTATATAGACCTGTGGAGTCTCACTGTGGGGGGGGGATTTCAGGGAGTATTCTCAGACTGAAGGGGAGGTTTGCGTTGAGGGGGGAGGGGCACAGTGGAATAGAAATGAAAGGGGTGGGGGGGGGGGGTGATCTGACTCTCATGATCTTAAGGGGCTGGGGAGGTTGTTGCCTGGTTGGCATCCCATCATATTTTATCCCACAATGAAAAGGGACGGGCGCCTTTACTAAAAAAGGTACTAAAGTTACTAAATGTACTAAAAAAAATTTGATTAATAAAATAGAAGAAAAAGAAACAAACTCTTATTTAAAATGTAAAAAGTATAATACAAAAACAACAGCAACAAAAGGCAGAAGAGTAGTCGAGACGTTAGTGACTGTAAGGATGAAAGAGCAGAAGAGTGAACTTGAAGTTATCTCTAGTGACACAAAATAAATAGAAGCTGTCAGAGGAGAGGATGCGGTCGGGGCTCTCGGGTGAAGGAAGGTTGTTGCTCTCTCTCTCTCTCTCTCTCTCTCTCTGTCCCTCTCTTTCTCCATCTCCCCCTCTCCATCTCTCTCTCTCCCTCTCCCTGTCACCTCTCACTCCTCACGGAGCTGCAGGCGGTAGCGGCTGTAGCGGATCTGGAAGAAGAGCCTCTCCAGCGGCGAGCGGCTCATCCCGGGGAGCCGGTAGTCCTCGCTCTGGCCCGTTCGACGGAAGCCCAGCGACTCGTACAGCTTGTGGGCCGCCAGCTTGACGGCCGTCGTGCCGAGGATAATGGCGGCGTAGTTGTTGCGCACCGCGAACTCCAGAACCCGACGACCCAGGGCCTTGGCGATGCCTTTGCCGCGGTAGTGAGAGTCCACCGACATGCGCTGCAGCTCGACCGTGTTGTCGTCCTCGCGGCCCTGCGCCGCCACGATGCCGACCACGCGTCCGTCGAGCACCGCCACCCAGAAACAGGAGCCTGACGGAGACAAAGAGACGACACATCGATCAAATTAGTTTAAGAGTTGTGTCACAAAGGCTGTAGTTAAAAATTAGTTCAGGGATTGTTTGGACATTTTGAGTTAAATGAGAAGCCAGAGCTCGGTTAGCGTAGCTTAGCATGAAGACTTGAAACAACTTTGTCCAGAGGTCACAAAATCTCTATCTGACCCCAAATCTTTGTAATTAACACATTTATCTCACTTGAACGAGAGTTTTTGTTTGATTGACATGTCGAATTTGTTCATTTGGGGAATTTGGAAAGACAGGCTAGCAGTTTCCCCCTGTTTCCAGTCTTTGTGCTAAGCTATCTGCTGGTGGGAGTTATGTATTTACTATAAAGATGTTAGTGCTCCTCAAATCTGACTTAACAAAGTGAAGAAGCATATTTCCCCAAAAAGTCAAACTATTCCTTTAATGCCATTTATTTTAGGATAAATTGTTCTATACGTACTGATAGTATAGACATGTATGTAGTAGTTTAATAGTATATAAAGTATAATAGTAGTTTCTGCAGGAGGAGAAACCCTTAAATTATTACATCTGATTCCATCACAAAGAGAATTTGAATCTTATTTGGTCACGTGAGAACTTCATAGACAGGATCTAAACATCATCCTGTGTCAGAGACTTGCTGCGATGCATCAGACAATCACACAGACAGACAGACAAACAAGGTTAGACCAATACAGATAAACATGTCAGCAGACAACGCTCCTCCACCAGAGTACAGAGCTTCAATATCAACCCATTTTAACGTCGGTCTACACTGAAGCTGCAGTTTTCTGAGCTCTTCACTTTCCCACAGAAACATTAAGCCTGTGAATTATGTTCCTTTTTGCCGTTAAATGGCTCTTTCACTGATCATAGTCCAGTGAGATTCTTAACTTCTTAACCCTGGATTTCCTCTTAATGTCTGTGTCGCTTTCAATTCACTGACACACCTTTGTTTCCTTTCTGTTTGGATTCAGAGCGAGAAAATGTCTCCCAACAGAGAAAGATTTGAATTACCAGGGTGTGAAATACCAGACTACAGCTGCAGAGACACGATCTCAGCCGACAATGTCATGGGTCAACGTGCCTCTTTGTCTTTTGGCGCTTTTTAAAATAGCGGAGTGGTGCCTGGCCTCGCTTAAATTCCTTTACTGATCGTAATCTTTTAAGGAAAATGACGCTCTTCACCTCCTTGTCTTTTTTACTTAACCTTCCATCAAGCGGTCAGACAGCGGTCAGACTAAAATCTGTTTGTTATAGATAAAGTAAATGTGACTGTTCTGTGACCTGCGGACGAGCAAAAGTCTGTGTGCGTCTGTCCACGAGCTCTGAATCCTAACTTTCTCTCTGTCCTTACTCTCTTATTCTTTTTCAAATAACTGCTTCTCTCCTTTATTTCTGCTGAATCTCTCAGTTTGTCACGTGCACAAACATACAGTCACACTAACATCGTGCTTCTGCTGGATTCCTCGCATGTTAGACGGGATTTCATGCCCCTGTAGGCTTGAATCAAGCTGATCTGACTCGAGGCTTCTGTTTACCGAATCAAACAACTGTCATTTGCAGGATTCAGTAGGTACAGGAAAGCCTGAGCAACTCCCAGTCACACCAGTGAGCTACCACTGTTTCACTAATCTGCTACGGGGGGTTTGATTTCTTCATTACATGCAAGGTTATCATAAAAATGGTGAAATGTCTTCTCCTAGATATTCCAAATATCTAAAAATACCCCGTGACCCCAGTCGTAGGTTCACTGTGGTCAAGTCAGGTTTTGGTCTCACTGGTGGGAAACTTTGCTCTCAGGAAATTAAAAAAAGTGAAAGAATTTAATCTTGTTTGCTCCGTCTCTGAAGAGATGTGGGTCAGATAGTCGTCTGTAATTCCGTCGGTTAATTTCTGCAAATTGAAAAACCCTGAGCCAAAGTCAGCAAACAGCCGCGTCTCGCTGCCGTCTGAGGCCTCAGCGCCAAAGTGCCAAGTTGATTATGCGAAGCTCTGGCGGATGAGCGTTGAAGAGAATCGTCTGTGCGGCTCAGATTTGTAAAGTTGTAAGTGTCTGGGAGCCTGAGCTAATACTATGGAACGATGTTTCATTACAGACAGATGTCAAAGTGGTGGTGTCGCCTCGTGTGGCGCTCTGCCGGCATTATGATGCTCGTGCATGTGTTAGTGTGTTGGAGGTGTGGAGTGGGGGGGGCACGCCTCCGTAAAACCCTCCTGACCATCTGTCTGAACTGAGGCTGTGCCAGGAATGAGGACAGCACGCCAACCAGCCCTCTGCCTCTCTGCTCGTCAGACAGAATAATGTCCTCTACCTGTGACTCTGCTTTTCTTCTGGAAGCTTCCTAACACGAGAGAGTGTATTACTCCATCAAGGGCCAACAGTTATACACTCATATATATCAAATCCCTACATTTCCCTGATTTATATAATCAAGATCCATTAATTGTTCCCTGGGAAATTAGTGAAAATGTCAAAAATGCTTTTTTTTAATCAAGAAAGAGATTTTTTTTAAACATTCCAGGATTTGCACCTTTATACGGATCCACACCAACATTTAATGGGTTCTCTCTTGTCCCATCCTTCCACCAAGTTTCGTGGAAATCTGTTCAGTACAAAACAAACAAACCTACAAACAGACGGACAGGGGTGAAACCATTACTTCCTTGGGAACTCCAAAGGAACTTCACATCTGCCGCATCCAATACTGACACTGTTAAACTGCAATGATTTAGAGAGACATCGCTATTTCTATTGCGAGCTGCGCTTCCTGAGAGATAGAAAAATGGATAAAGAGACATGGAAATAACAAAGGGAGAGAGAGAGAGAAAGTTACAGGAGTATTTTAGCTCAAGAAAAGAGGAAAAGCCATAATGTTATGCTCCAGATTCTCTCCTCTGCACATCTACAACTGAAAATCCACCACTGATACAAAATAAAAGCTACAACTACTGTTGCATATGTGCATATATTTTTTTAGGTAATCCCTTAGTTTAGAGGAAGCGGTGTTCCTACTCTCCTCTTTCCCTTAACAGCCTTTTGTAAAGCCTCTCTTGGGCAAGGCACTTAACTGCGAGGCTGTGTGGGCCACTCAGTGATATGAAGTGGGTTTCAGTAAGGGATCGCAGCCGGGAGCTGGGAGTGGTCGGTCTCCCAGTTGGTCCGGGACTCTGATCCAGGCTGAAATATCTCTGCAGTTATTGCATGGACAGCTGTGAAAATGCATATGGATGTTCATGGTCCCCAGAGGAGGAAGCCTACTTAATGATCCCCTGAATTTACCTCCAGCTTTAGCAGCAGGTAACTCCTCGTCTGAAATGCACTTTAAGATTTGAAATATTTGGATGGAGCCAATCTCTCGCTTTTCGCTTTTCGCCCTCCTCTTATCTGCCTTCACTCGTTTCTGCTGAATACTTCAGATAACGATTCGTAAACAATTCATTAGGGGGCGGCTGCTTCGTCCTTGGTGTCACCACCATCACAACAACATTTCCTCCTGTGATGATTTTTTTTTAGCAGGAATTATGAATCTCCCTGTTACTGTTACTTACTAGAGTAGTGACACGGTGTAAGAGAGAGTCTTATGAAGTCCGAAAAAGTGATAAAAACGAGAGGAAAACAGAACAATGAAGGTGGAAAAAGTCATTCATCTGTCGTCTCGGGAAGGAGGAGGAGGAGGAGGAGGAGGAGGAGGAGGAGGAGGAGGAGGGAGACGAGGCATCTGTGTTACCAGTAGTAGTGATGAGACTGAAAGGATCCATTATTGCTGCTCGGGCATACAAACGCAAGAGGAGGGAGGAGGGGAGGTCGGCAAATCTACCGTTATTACCGAGGGGGAGGAGGGGAGGGGGCCTGGACAATACTGATCTCAAGGCAAGAAAATACAGTCAATCAAGACGAGGGCGAGGAGGACGAGCTCTGAGCTGTGGAAATCACCGGTAATGATTCTCACTCACTGCGAGAGAAAATCTGACGAGTGTGCTCTTCATCTAATTCCTCTTTATAAGGATATTAATACGCCCGCGTGCATGTGGGTGGGAGTGTTCGAGACTCGGGGATATCAACCCTGTATGAGGCGAAACTCAAAGCGAAGCAGTCGCACACTCAGGAGCGCAAACTTGCGTCTAACAAGATTATTCTCTTTTCCTGCGGATGAAACCTAGAGGGCTAATTCGGTTGATAGGCGTTCAGTCTAGACACCGACTCACCGCGCTGTCGTTCACTCCTCCGTCCGCCCAACGCTCTCTGAGCACCGTGGGCCCGCAGGAAAGCTCTTAAGCTGCTCCGCTCGATTCTCCGTGTAATCTTTCTAATTGTTTTTTGGTTTCTTTAGGTTTTTTGACATCACAAACCCAGTCTGTTTTTTTTATCAGACTGGTGTTTGTTTACCGTGGTGTCAGGGCCCAGTCACTCATACACGTGAATGTGCGAGCGAGGAGGTGAAAAGGTTTGATTCCTCTGACACGGCAAATGTGCAGCGTGGCTTCGCGTTGGCCTTCGGTGAACTTGACCCACGATGTGTGACCGAGCCCTTAAGTATGTTGTTGACTGTTTATTTAGCTCGGGAGACATAAGGGAGACATGTCAACATTTACAACAACTTGATTTTCACCCAAAGTGGGTTTTAATAGATGTTTATTTCGAGGTGCTGCAATTTAACATATGACTTTTTCCCTGTAACGGAAAAAAGTGCTGCTTGGTCTATTCTGAAAGGTCAAATACAACCTCTTTAAATGCCACACTGACACACACACACACACACACACACACACACACACACACACACACACACTGACACGCCCTTCTCCTCTGATCAGAGTGCATGCTGGGAGTATGGAGTGACCTGTCATGCATAACCAACACATCAGCAGCTTCTTCAGATCAGGGTGAAAGGAGATGACCGTCCGACACAGGACATAGTTTACACAGCCGTTAAAACCAATGAATAAAAACCAATGAAAAAAGACCCTTTGCCATTAACTTGGCCTTAAAGCCCAACTCGGCCCGGATGCACTGACCTGTGTGTTATCACATGTGTGTGTGTGTGTGTGTGTGTACAGTACACACTACAGAGACTCACACTGCCACAGCGTGCACCGTTCTCTCTTATGGCTCCATTAGCTCGGAGGAACTCATTATCTGGCCCTTTACTGTTGGTTTTACTGCCTTCCTGTCCATCAACGTGTCGACGCATGTTGTTTGCATGCACACGTGCAGGTACATGTCCACATTTGGCACACAATACCCTTTACTGTGCACATACCATTGTTCTCGTGGCTACTACGGCTACAGCCCACTTGCCCTGAGTCAAGGTCATCGGGGCGTGCTTCACACTGACATTAAGAATGTAACTGCAGCCCATTTAATATTCATCACTCTCTGTATTTTTTAATCAAGCTGATTTCTGCTGAATCTATTGATCTATCGACGACACAACTAATCACCCCCCCTATCGATAACAGGCGTTAAAAACACTTATCTGTCGTAATCAAACCTTGTGATCGGTCACCAGAGAGTCGACAGCGAGGAAATCGCACAGCGCCGCGGTTAACGACGCCGCCCCCTTCGTCTTCCAATGAGTGCCTTTGTTCAGTATTGATTTGAGCAGAACGTGAAACAGAGGCCGAGGCCAGTGAGATTACGATAAATTATTAATGAGCGGCTCCACTTCCTCACAACACGCGACAGACAACAGATACACATGTTCACGTAGTTGCAGAGCTAAGCAAAGGCAACGGAGAAGTGAGGGCTCCACTTTCCCACCATGAACTGACCGGGACAGACAGACACTCATGTTCAGGACAAACATGGTGGTTGTCCGTCTTTCCTCTTTGCTTCTACGTCATATTTCTAAATAATCAAACTCAATCATGAGACTTTTAGACTTTAGTTCTTCTACCGAATGCAAAACCTGAGTAAAGCTTTTTCACCCAATTGTTAATCTGTTGGTTAGTTTGTAAGTAAGATGACACAGAAACTAAGGAACGTATTTCCATGAAACCAGGTGGAATGATGAGTTATGGTTCAGGAGAGAACCTGTAGAATTTTGGTGTGGATCCATATCAGGGGTCGGGTTCAGGAAACACTGATTGTTTTCCTCTCTGTATTTTTATATCTAATTATCTAATATTGTCACTAGTTGGTAGTAAATTACTCTTTTTCTTTTCCTTTAGATACCGACGGCTGTTTCCTTGGCTGGAAGGAAACATCGCTTCCTGTTTGACATGATGATGGATAACCCAGTTGGCTGCTGCAGTGATGAGACTCAGAGAGGAAGACGAGCAGGAGGAGGAGGAGGAGGAGGAGGAGGACCAGTACAGGTGGGAGACAAAAAGCTCAGCCGGCAGCAAAAGGGAGGGATAGGGGAGGAGAGGCTAGATGGAGGGATGGGTTGTAAATCTGAGGTGCTTCAGCTGACGAGTCTGAAATATACTCCAGGGAACCCTCTAACCAGCGTACTCTCACATACACACAAAATATATCTTGTGGTGGAGGAGCACCCCCACCCCTCCCTTTCTCCTTCTAATGCCCCCATTTCATGTAGCGTGCGCCTCCTTCCCTCCCTTCACACATTTCCCCTCTACCTCCCCCCCTCTGCTTCCCTCTTTCTGTCATTCAGAGCTTAAATAAGAACGGCAGGTAGCGGTGGAGGAAGCCGCTCTCTCTCTCTCTCTCCCTGAGCAGAGTCAAGCTCAAACTCGCCCCGCACACACACACACACACACACACACACACACACACACACAAACACACACACACACACACACACACACACACACACACACACACACACACACACACACACATATATACCCCGAGGTGCTGACCAGCAGGTTTTATAATGCCTGCTGCCTTGATGAGACCCTGCAGTGGTGATGCCGCCTCATTAAACATCCGGCGTCACTGAACTGATATCACTTCCAGCCAGGGAGGGCTCGGCTCATGGTCTGATGCCGCAACTCGTTATATTATATTCACTTTTTAAGCTTTAAGCTGCTTCAGAGTGACCGACGGTGATTTAGCCAAGTGACAAATTAAAGGCAGGGAGTTTGTCGTCCGGCTACTGGGAAACATCCTCTCTGTGTTTACTGTCGTTTTCCTTTTTTCAGAAAAGGCTTTTTATCATCCTCTGCGTCATAGCGACTGTAGTTCCATTCACTTCCTATGAGGAGAGACAAGGGAACAACCATGTGAGCACAGCCTGATGAGATAAGCGCTGACGTGAACCGAGCTCGAATACAGTGAGAGACACTGGGGAGCTGATGTTTATTGTGTTGTAGCCAAAGTTTGTTTCTATATGTCTGTGACACGCTAAAGCTGTAGAAGGCTTAATTAGCAGTGTTAGCTTGGTTGGGCCATGATTCCAGCAAAGTTTAAATGAGCTAAAGACTCTTCCAGTGCGGGATCACAACCGGATTAGATAAATATAAATGCAGAACAAGGAATTAGGGTCAGCTGCTCATGCATAAAAGCTTACGGACAAATCATTTGTCTTTTTTTTATGAGGATGAGTCTTTTGTCTCTTGTTCCTCTCTGTGATTGAAGTGCAGCTGTTAACACGCCCATGGACGACGTATTGATCGTCAGATTGACTCTTTATTGGTTTTTCGCTTCCAACTAGATTCATGCCGGCAGATGTCGTATGGTAATTGCATCATTTTGAATTTGTTATTGATCTGTTTGATGGTCTCAATCCTTCCAAAATGATTTTTAAAGTTCAGTTTGACTTGAAAAAAATCTGAATTCACGTTAAGTATGCTAAATTCAAAATTGCGCTTAATTTCAGATTAAATGAATGTATAAATACAAAACACCAGAATCTTTTCTATCAAGGAAACAAGCTGTTACTCTTTTGTTTTTCTGGCACTATCAAACCATCTACATTTATACCCCCAGCCATTGTTGCCTGAGGTTTCTTTACAACCCCCTCCACCTACGTGAGCTCGCTTTATTGTGAGAAATGAAGAAGGTGACAGCTGGCCTTAAGTGGCAGCCGAGTGAGTGATCACATCTCACACACGAGATAAGAGTATTGATTTGTGTAGCTTGTGTACAGTCAGTCAGTCAGTTAGTCTGCTTCTATTACCCGAGCAGTCTGTGGTCAGTCGGCTGATTAGACTTTATTCACTTCACACTTTGTTAAACTGTTTCATACACATACTTCTACAATCGTCCCTGACACACCCTCATTCACACACACCTTTCATATTAATTTACCATTCATTATTATGGCTCATTCCATCTTTTCAGAAAGTGTTGCGTTCTGTACATATTCACTCTACGTGGCGTCCTGTGCACACGTCACTCGCTAAAACAAATAAATGTCCGAGGTGCGTCTCAATCAGGTCTTCGTGCCGGTGCCCAGGTGTCGGTCCCACTGGGCCCAGTCCGTTCGCATGGATATAATCATGAGCATTGTCCAGGAGCAGTGGTGCCTGACCCCCTCTAAACCATCATGGCCCGGCAGCAATAATGGGAATGCTAAATTGCAATTGTGTATGCAGCGGATTACCAGGCCAGAGGGCACAATGTCAGAGAGAACCAGACAATGGGGGGGGCAATTGACTGGCTTAACTAACACCTGCTTTTTATATTGCCCATGTGGTTTGGGTTAAAAGGGGATGTATGTGTCCGGGAAGTTACAGAACAGGGGGATCATGTAGGTAACCATCATATTCCTCAAACCCAAAACTGACTGAGTCTTGAGTCCTGGACGACTCTAGGGGCCGATTGATTTATCTGATTGGGAGCCTGAGTGGAGGAAATGAGCCAACGCCGGGGCCTGCTGAAGAAAGTGTATCAGCAGTTTTCCTGATCAATTGCTCTGTGATGCACCCCCACCCCTGTGACCAGAGAGGAAGCAAGTGGGGGATGGAATGGAGAGAGAGAGAGAGAGAGACGGGGAGGAGCGGTGGAAGAGGAGGAATGTGGAGACATGGCGGGCATATTTGATGAGCTGCCTCTGCAATGCCTGGACACCCGGCCACGTGCCACAGTGTCGTCACACTACCTCTGAAAACAGAAAATTGTTTACCAACTTTTACACACAAATAAATTACGTTTCTTCAAATTAAAGCTATCAATTATTCAATATAACTTGTTAACTTTAAGTTGAAGAAACCTTATTGATTTGTGTGTTACCAGTTTAAGTCATTTTTTAAGTTGGTCCCACAATTCCCTGTTCTCAGTGAGCTTATCTAAGGGGGTTTGTTTTTTCTTTCTACAGCAACGTTAGAGACCTTAACTTTTCTACATCTGAATAGTGTCTTTATCATCATTTCAACTCTGGTGGCGGAGCATTGCCAAACGACAACATGTATTCATCCCATCATGCACACGATAGTGAGAGCGGGGAGCTTTCTCCCACGTCTTACCTGTGTTTCTCATGTAATAATCCTCTATGTCAGCCATGTCCGTGTGCAGAGCACAGTCCAGATAACTCTGAATAACTTTCTTGCTGTAGAAGTAGCGCGCTCCCATGAGAATGAGCGGCGCACAGCAGGTCAGCGTGACAGATTTGGTCACGAAAAAGCACATTACTATGGAGAAATGGAAGAAAAATAAACGAAACCTGTCAGAAGAGAGAATCACATGTTTGATTTTGGCGGAATTTGAACTCACACACACACACAAAGGCAAAAAAAAAAGCAGATTCAACTAAACATTTTTTAAGCATCAATATGTGAAACAGATTTTGTCATAATGTGAAGACTTTGGTAAAGAGAGATCAGGATTAATAACATTCATCAAACTGTGAAGTGTAAGGCACGTGAGTGAAGCTGCAGGAACACACACTTTGACAGCATCATACTTTTCCATAGAGGGAACATGCTACTGGTGGATTCATGTACGTCCATGTTGGAGTAATTAGTCGGATGGGACGCTGGGGGGCGCATTGGGAAACAAACAGTCAGGCTGGGTGCTGCATAGCATGTTGCTGCGTGGCATGCACGAACCTACAATAGTTGTTTTACACCACAGCTATCAGCGCTGGAATGTGGGGGGGTGATGACTCCTCTCTGTGTTCAGAGGATGTCACCGACATGTCTCGTGCATGAGTGGAGCTGACGCCACTTTGACACAGCGGCTGTTTTTCCACGGTGAAAAACTGCGCAGATTGGAATTCGACGTGCGTAACGGGCAGCGGTCACGATGCGTAAAAATGCTCCAATTTGCGCCGGCAACATCAACAGCGAAAGGCAAACGAGTTCAGTGCATGACTGGCGCATTGACTGCTGTGCAGAGGCGGTGGGAGGGGTGCGCACGGTGCGTGTGCGCGTCGCGGGGGATGTTGCTGTAGCTGTGTGTGTTGGGATGGCGCGCCGGTGAGGGGAGTGCTTTGTGGACCAATCCTCAATTTCATTCACCCAATCAGTCACGGCAGCGGCATGTCATCACACCACCACCACCACCAGCAGCGGCAGCGGTAGCGGTAGCGAGGCTCGCCGGTTACGCACATGCACCATGCGCCGGTGCCATGCCTTTTTTGTTGCGATGGCACAGTGTGGTGGTGCAACAGATTCGAACTTAACTGTACATCGCCTACTGGGGCCAGAGAAGCGTTAGAGTGTGTGTGGGATCTGAGAGCAGATCCTCAAATAGCCCGAATCCCATTGAGGGTGGAAACATCTCAGGAAGCGCAACAGAGACATTCGGCCTTTTTTGTGGCGAGAGCTCGGGGATGAAAATGCATAAATAATCACGTTAAGGGTAATTTTCATAAATAGAGTGAAGTTTTTTCATTCATCGGCAGATCGGCTGTGGTTCCTGAGGGAGTGGGTGAACCGGCACAGTGAGGCTCGGCCTACATGCTGCAAAGTAATGTACTTACCTGTGAGAAGAGCGTATAAAAACTGGGTCCGCGGCTGCTGCCGGAGCCCCCTGAACGCCGTGTTGGGTATCCTCTCCATGATACCCTCGCTAAAGATGCGGCGCACCTCCCCCTGGTCCCCGCGCTCGAACTCGCGGATAAAAACAGCATCTCTCCGCACATCCTTGGCCTCGGCGGGGTTCAGAGCCGCGCTGGACGCAGGGGAGCTCCACATCATCGACTCTTTTTTGGTCCCAGGTATAGCATCGTGTTCGTCCGCAACAATTTTAGTCTCGCAAACCATTTTGGGAGACGAAAAATGCATGCAACTGGCCGCGAAAATCACAAATCTGCAGCTCGGGAGGCGAAAGAAAAAAGTGATGAAACAGTGCGAATGGAAAAAATGGATGATGCGCGTGAAGGGGGGGGGGGTGGGGTGGGAGAGGGGTTCTTTTCTTAAAAAACAGAGAAACGATGAAAGGGGGTAAGACGAAGGGGGGTGTTCTGCTGCAACCCTGAGCGCTTCTGACGACCAAGACTTGCCGGTGCGAGTCAAGCCGTATTTATACGCGGGCAGGGCGGGTAGACGCCGGTTCAGGGGTTGGGGTGGTCCTCCCGCTGCACAGATTGGTGGAAGTGCTGCTGATGGAGGGAGGAGGGAGGGAGAGGCTCGCTCGTCCTCTCCGCGTCTGAACGGGCTCAGTTCATGTGTGCCGGCGAAATGTGTATTTTGAGGAGCCATGCATGAGGAGGAGGGAGGGAGGGGGGGGTGATGGAGAGAGAGGGAGGGAGGGAGGGAGAGAGAGGGAGGGAGGTTGTTTCTGAGCAGGTTTGTCTTCATAAGGAGGATCCCCGCTTTGTGGCGTGAGAGGAGGCGATACGCAACCACAAAGACGCAAGGTAAAGCGGGGGCGATGCGTCAAACCGGAGGGAACCCTGCTGGCCCGACGGGGGGACTGCACCTCTCGTGTGTTCGAATCCAACAGCAGATTGTGGCTCGTTTTCATGCGTAAAGTAAACCAAAGACTTCCGCAGAGCTCCGAGATGCGTCACATCGTTACGCAGATAAAAAGAGCGCAGACAATGAAGGGATAGAAACACACACATGACACTTTAATGACACAATGAAGGGTTTGGATCCAGCCAGCGGTCGCTCTGGTTTCTGCCCAGTCGCAGTCGCTCTCAGTGGGATGAGTGCAGCCTCCTCCGCCCGTTGACTGACAGCTCTGCTGCACTGCAGTGATTCCTCCGCGGCTTCCCTTCGCCCTGTCGCCCCGCTGCCTGTCAGACATCGTTCCCAACATGGAGATTAGATCTCGCCTTACTGCGCATCAGGACCCCCCCCCCCCAACATTAGCCCACCAGCCGGCGCCTTCATGGCACCATAAGTGCGACCAGCGAGAATGCCGGTTTTTACGCACGACTGGTGAGGAAGATGAGGAAGATGAGGGTGATGATGATGATGCTCGACCTGGTCCTTTGTTGTCCCCCGACACTCCCATTAATTAACCGTGACACAAGCTTTTATTTGCGTGCTTTTATTCTGACATCTTCAATATAATTATAATTAGGGAGTGAAGAAGGTTTAAAAGACTTCATGTTTATAACAGTAGTTTCTCCACCGAGGAAAGTTATATATATATATATATAATGTTATTTATTGTATTAATCCCTAATATTAACAAACATGATGCTGTACAGTTGAACACAGTTAGAAATCAATAGAGTCCTTGTCAGTATAAAGCAGCATTTTTACGCATCACTGGCACATGATTGGCTAATGTACAGAAACATATATAATGCTAGGAATTTTTTTTTTTATATATATACTTTAATAAAGAAAGTTAAGTGAATATTTCCATTAAAGCTCAGACAACACTTTATTTCATATTTTTTATTCTCAGCCTCTGTGTGGAAGTGAGCAGATCCACAGTCCCATCGCTCTAGGTAGAGCAGAACTAGTTTGAACTGGATCACCAGAGCCAACCTGCTATTGATAAGGCTGCATCCACCCCCACCCCCACTCACACTCCCTCACACTCAAGGTACCCCCCCCTCTCTCCCATCCTCCCACCCTGAGGGCTCCTGGAGGAGGAGGAACAGGAGATATCTTGCAGAGAGACCAGGGGCCTCGAGGTGGCCCTCACACAGATTTTGGCATTTACGCCACAAAGATGCGGCGAGAAGATGGATTTGTGCGCAGCGGGTGTGTGTGTGTCTGTGTGTGTGTGTGTGTGTGTGTGTGTGTGTGTGTATGTGTGTGTGTGTGTGTGCGCGCGCGTGCCGACCGGGTGGAGGATGCTCCGGGCATGCGCACTGTTTCTTTAGTGGTGCCTTCAAGTACTGTCGGTAAAGTCACAACCATGAAACTGCAAACTCCTCTCAGTTTGGCCCACGGATGGACTGGGACCACAATCCATACACAGCACTCTTCTTCGTGCTCCCCTGATCATGTACCATCCACATGATGTTTTGTTGAGCCAGGCCACCAGCCCATAACCTCTGCTTACCCCAAGATCTACGCTCCCTTCACCATCTCTCCTCACTTGCCCCTTGTCCACCGAGGCAGATCCAGGGCCAGTTTGGAGCGCCTCATCAGACGTGTGATGAATAATTATAATTCTGTGTCAATTCCATGGAACCTTTAGGCCTCGGAGCTTTATTTCACTGACATCAACATCTTCGAGTCACATGTGTTGTTCTGTGTGTTGCTGCTCCTCCTCCTCCGTATTAACAGACCCCAGGCAGAGCCTCACATATTGTTCCAATAATCTTGAATGTGACCTCTGACACTGTGTGTTTCCCTGCAGCCAAGGAACCCCACAGCCCCTCCTCTAAAGGTCACAGCACCACCCCTGCCGTGACCTCTGACTCCTCAGCAGCCAGACAGGCCGGCGAGACTCTGCTCAGTGTTTCCCACAGGGAACCTGATAAACCAGGTTGGTTCACTTCTTCCCCTTTGATAAAGCAGCTTTGTATTTGCACGTTGTTAAACTACTTTTCATATTATCATGTAGCTTGATAAGAAAAACTGATCATATATTTTATATGTAGAATCTGCTATTTAGGAGCAAATAAAGAATAACTAGTGTGTTCATACAGGCAGAAATAGAGTTTAAGGCAATAAACACCAACTTCAATCATGGTTTAGGAATAAAAAGGCAAATATAATGAGTAAAGGACTCCAGGTAGATGCGAAGTCTTTTTAAGGTGATTCTGTTTCACTGTGTTTATGTTTGTGTGTTTTGGTTGTGTGACAAAATCCCGACTTTCTACCGGAGCTCTGTCTCCCTCTTGTGGCCACATGTCAGAGGCACATAAGGGAGGCAGGAGCTTGGAAGTGATGATGTGTCAGATCTGTGGCCTCACTCATGAAGAGCTGCATCCTCACTACTATTCGTTCTCTCTCAGTAGGCGACACAGAGTTCACGGCCAATAACTTCCCCGTTCGTGGAGCTGCTGCCAGCGTCCCTGACTAGTGTGGAGCGAGCGGGACGAATTCCCTTTGACCTCCTTGTTATAAATCACGTTGACCTGTATGTGTTGCATGAATATGTCCTATTGTTGAGGGACGTGACGTTTCTGAAGCAACTACATTCAGCTGAACACAAGAAATATGAACAGACCAAGTGATGGAATATGCACCAGTAAGATCTTCCTCTAACTTCTCATTAATGCCTTATTTTAACGTATTTACGTGGCGTTAAAAGAACTTTGAATTGCCTTGAGTCCGAATGGTTCTATGTAAGTAAATTAGCCTTGTTTTCCATTTAATAATTTAGCTACTTAATCATTTGCAACCCAATGATTAAGCCTAGAAGTGCTCAGCCAAACTGGAGCAGGAATATCTATAAAGACTTATAAGGATATACAAATCTAAAAGCCTTTGTACTTTTACTTTTTTACTTTGAAATATGAGATTATGGCACAGTAGATTAAAAATATAATTAAAAGTAAGCATGATTCAGCAAAAGCAAAAACAACAGCTGAAATATCAAAGTGTTGCTCGGTGACACAGAGTCGGTGGTTTAATGTCTGAATCATTATTGCTGCGCTTTGAACGATTTCTATTTCCTTTCTGCTCCTCCTGCATCTTTCGGGGTGAAACACTGAAGGTTGATGTAACGTCACATTATTTCATTATTTCCCCGCGAGGCAGTTTAAATAAGCCGCAGCCGACAAAAGAGAAGAAACCTCTTATTTCTTCAGTGTCATGTTCAGATAATGGTTTTCATTGTTGTAAATATTGAGCCTGGACTCTCTGTGTTGGTCCTGTTCTCTCATGATATCCCTGTAGGGTTTAACACGCGTCATGCTGATTCAGCACCGAGGTTTACAGCTCAGTCAGAGCTGGAGCAGCAAGACAAACAATTATCTGTCTAAATGTGTTTGTTATGAAAGTCCTCTGGGCTTAAACCTCAGGCTGGGCTACGTTTAAACCTCAGTATTAGCTGAATAAATAAAGTCAAGTACTCTCTTAAACTTCAAAACAAATAGTTGAAGTTTTAATTGTTTTGTGGCTCTATTTATACAATCTAAGCACGTAGTTTAAATCCTGTGATGGTTTTACATGTTGGGTGTATTCAGATATACTTTTACCAGTTTAATCCTCACAAACCTACACAGCAAAATCAACTTCTGGACGTGTTGAAGTGAGAACCCTCTCTCATTGGGGGACACACACAGTATCAGTGCTGCTGTTTGATCTTCCTCTGAGCCGTCGTGTTGGAGCTGGTAACGATGTGGTGCTGAGCTCCGGCTGCTGTTCGGATGCCAGGAGGCTCATCTGAGCTCCGCTGGGCTCGAGCCAAACGAAATCCCTGGGCGTACTGGTGTTGTGTCAGTTTTAAGTGGACTCCATACCTCGAGGTTGAGACTGTATCGAACTCCTAATCATTAGGCAACCGAAGTGAAATCCAAACGAAGTGGAGAGGTGCTGCAATCTAATCTAAAAGTGGCAGATCATGTCTTTATCCTTTCTTTCCCTATTGTTTATGGTCATATCTTGAAAAATTTGTTTTTCTGTGCATATTGCTGTTGACCTTGCCCTCGACCTTTGACTGATCAGCTCAAAAAGTTCAGACATCTGGAAAGATACTTTCTACAGATATATAAAGTATCTGTATGTGGAGGGTGTAACATTGATTGCTTCTATCTAACATGTTGGAGCTCTGTGCTTACATCATTATTTCAAAATGTATTTTCTTGTCTCCTTCTATCACGTCCGTCTCTTGGGTGAGTTCATGTGCAGCACTGGTCGGGCGTTTTCTAAGATTGTCATGTGATGAGTTATTTATGGAGGCCTTGCAAAAGAATAAACATATGTATATTTAATGGATTATCATGCATATCACTAATTCATGGTGCCCTGCTAACATGGCAAGTTCTCCAGCCTCCTGCTGTGAGTCTTACTGGGAGCCCACTAACCAGCAGGGAGCCGACGGATAGAGACGCCAAGACGCACCGAGTTTTCTCTACACTTCTAAAAAACATTTTTACATTTAACACACGAGGTTGAAACTGTTGCACAGACAGATGAGTTTAAATCCTCAGCGTCCAAATCATCAACTAACAAACTAAAACAGAAAGTCCCAGAAAGTCCCTGAAACCCTGAAACACGTTGCATGACATGGTCTCACAGTTGCAGTAATAAACTATATTGGCCTAAAGAGACAATGATTACATTTCATGGAGCATAAACTATAATAATAAGAAAATATGCACCCAGCAAGAATAAAAATATATAACATTTACTAAAACCTTCTTCAGGAAGACACAGCGTGTTTTTATGATTCTTCTTCTGCACGAATAAACATAATAACAGTGTGTCTGTGGGCTGGAGGGAGGTCATGTTGATTTTCTCATCAACCTGATGGTGGCTCCAAGGTTGAAGTTTTATATCGTTCCTTCTTTTGTTTATGTATTATAATGAAATGAGTTTATGTTCATAAGGAAGGTGCGTCACCTGCTGCTGAACAGCTTTACTTTCACAGCACCCGCCTTTTTTGTTTTTACCCACTTCATTAAAGGTGTTAACACTGATCTCATCTAAATGTTTAGTTAACAAAACAACACACACAATAGTGCATTTACAGATTTCGAATCTGTTTATTCACACAAGGATTGAGATACAGTTACACAACAGTGGACTCACATTTATAAACAGTCTCATTCAATTAGTTCCCCCTGAACGTGACACAGCAATTTTGTGGTGGTCACTTGCAGGTCAGAAAACATCCAGGCAGAGAAACATGAACAATTCAACAATCAGGTTTAATTAACAGTTCAAATAAGTAAAAGGTTGAACCAATGAAATAGCTACACAATGAATAATTGGTAGAAATAGTTGTGAAACAGTTCAAATAGTTAAAGTAGCTAAAGTCATAGATAAACAGCTCAGGTAAACGTTAAATGAATGGATAATAGATAAATGGTAGAATCTTGAATCGTCTGTAAATACATTACAACACATACACAATACAAGTTTTACAGTTCAGGAACCACAGCTGCAGTTTCCTTTCCTCTCAGTTGTCCCTCATAAAGCCTCGTCTGAATTACATTGACATGCTAAAGCTGCCCCGCACTCGTGTCTGTGTCAAGGTCAGAGCAAGTAAGATGGAGGGATTGAAGGGAGGATGATATCGAGCCTTTTCCACTCGCTCGCCGCTGCTGGAGAATCTCAAACAGCTGGAGCGGTTCACTCAGCTTCTCCAGGAGCAGATGAAAGAGCAGTTGAAAGGCCTCTGAGGAGAGAGAAGGAGTCAGTGAGTGGGAGAGCGTGAGTGAGACGGGGAGGGGAGACAACAGGGATTCTTCAAAGTGATTCAGCCTCTCCTCTGCTTAGTCAAACTTCCCCCTCCAGTAGGAGCCTGGTAGCTTCAAGCTGCCAGAGGAGTGGAGCTGCCCTCGCTCCGGTGCTGTGCTGCAGGATGAGGGGATTTGCCTTGATGGTGCTGGCAGCACACGGAGGAGCCTCCGGGCTGAGGCTCCTGCCAGGTCACTGCAGACGCCTCAGGGGCAGCTCGGTCTTCCTCTGTTCAGATTCACCGTATTTCACCCCATCTGCATTTAGGGCCGTGGGGGAAAGTGGAGAGTGCTGCATCACTGCGACACAGCTGGAGAGCTGCTTTACTTGGGGCTCCTCCTGCTGGTGTAGATAAGGGCCTTGCAGGTTTTCTGTTCTCTGTGCTGTAATCCCTGTTGTAAATAAATAAAGAGGGGTGTGTGTATTTGGTGTGTTGTGTGTGGTGTGTTGTGTGTATTTGTGTGTGTGTGTGTGTGTGTAGGCTACCACACAGCAGAGGTGTTGTGAGGTCCTGCTGATTTCGCTGACCTCATCCCCTCCCACACACACACACACACACACACACACACACACACACACACACACACACACTGCTCTGTCAGGGGTTGTTGCTCTGCAGAACAGCTCCTTGGATGAATCAACACGGAGGAGAAGTGTTGCTGTGGTGCAAGGTGTTGCTCATGTTCCACTAGATATTCACAGAAGTGGATCCCTGCCAACTAAACTAAAAACCTAATCAGCTGCCACTACCGATTTCCTTTTTTAGCCTTCTAAAGTTATTATATTTTGGGATTTATTATTTATGAGACATATTTCCCACATAAAAACACCACAAATGAAATATTGTATGTGCCCGTAGCGTCAGCAGCACAAACCGTCCCCCTGGTTCTTTGTCTCACGTCACTGATGATGTGCAGTTTCAGTCCCAGTCAGAGAAAACAGTCGAGGTCATTCATTGTTTTTATTAAGTTACAACATTGAGACAATAGATGGATCCTCCTGTGACGTGACGTCAACAGAACAATGTTCATGAACGAGCAACAACAAGACAATAATTATTTCTATCTCCTGCTGCTGCAGCTAGTTTCCTTCTATTGATCCTTCTGCTGAAATCACAGCTCATCTGATTCTTTACTCTTCGTCACTACTCTTCTTTCACCGCCGTCAGACCGAGAAGACAAAGTCCGTGGACACCTGCGTTACATGTACTCGTGTACACATACGTAACTGATACATACAATCTATATTACCAGTACTTGAACAAAAAGTGCAGTAAATTCATGCTACAGTGCTTTGCTAAAATCAAGACCTACACGGACACTCTCTCTGCCTTAAAAAATCTAATGTTTGCAAAATTTTATATTTTTTTTTCTACTGACATTTCTTTACAAAACAAAATTTTAAAAAGACAGTTTTTTTATTAAGTTACCCAACCTTTTTTCTTTTTTTTTGCAAAAGAAGCCAGGCTGCAAAATCAAATCATTTGAAATCTGTGAAGTTATTGTCATTCTGCCGACAGGTCATTTAATTAACTAATTAAAAGCAGGTAAATAAATTCCATGAGATGCTACAGTTTGATGTGTATAATCGTCGTAAACATTAATCTCATACAACACATTCGACAAGTAAATTTTTACCAATGCATTCTACTATATCTACATTATTCAGTCAAATACTAAAAAGTACAAAAAATAGTTTGTTTCAGAGGAGACAGGTGAGAGCTGAACCAAATCCCACGAGGGTGGAAACTACATCTGTAAAACATGGATTAAAAAGTCGTCCGGAATAAGGCGAAGACAAAAACATGACTTTAGATGATCTGAAATAAAAGCTTCACTCAACAGTGACGTGACGACAAAGAAAAATAAAGTGCCTATCGTGAGAATAAGTTAAGAGGAGAATGTACATGAGGGTGGAACAGGGTTGGGTTCAGCGTGGTGGTTGTGGTGGTGGTGGTGGGGGGAGGGGGGGTAATGATGACTGGTGGACGTGTCCTCGGGTGCACTGGTGGTGGTGGTGGTGGAGTGCAGATCTCAGCGCAGCGAGTTGGTGGGCATACAGTCGCACAGAGCCCTCCTCTCCGCTCTCAGCACCAGCGTCTCTGTCTGCAAAGGACAGATTTAAAAACTGTCACATGTGCGTACCTTGTTTTAAACTGGACATGTTGTGCTTTGTGCGTTTTTTTCTTTCCTCTAGTGTGTTATAAAGGTTTTGTGTGAATGTAATAACTCGTCATCAGCTGTTAAATACTCTGAACGAATGGGAAATCCTCCCGAGGAGCAGGACCTACCCTGGCATCAAGGTTGAAAGCCGTCTTCTTGAGATCCTGCAGCGCCCTCTGCATGAACTCAAAGGCGTGACAGTCAACACACGGACGACCTGGAAATAAAAGCAAAACATTTCAGAATGAAGAAATATCATTTACATTTTCCTGGTGTAATGAAATACCGTCTGAATTATTCATTTAATAATTAGGCATCAGTTCCAATCTGAGTAACGAGCCTGTGAATCTCTGGTTGCACAGCGCCCTCTGTGGCCACAAGTGGGAATCACAGCGTGTGTTGTGAAGCATGAGTAGAAATAATCTTATATTAAGTCATTGGGTCAGAAATGTGGTTGTACAGGAAAAGTATTGTTGGTTTTAAATTGAACTTTTCATTTGTAAGAAGAAGACTGAGTTGTTTCTTCATATTCTGTATCAACTGCATTCATTTGTTGATGGATAGAAAACTAAATAGAAATATTTTGATATTTGATTTAAGGTAGAAATCCTAAATATTTGCGTGTTCCAGCTTTTCAACAGTTTGATGCTTTTCTCCTTCATATATTATAGTAAAGTGAATTTCTCTGGGGAACAAAACAAACTATTGACACAGATCAGTGTGGGTTGAGAGAAATATATACAAGTATATACAGTATTACATGTGATACTCTGTTTTAGGACTGTTTAGTGTCTAAAGTAATTATTTATAAGTATTTTGATCGTTGATTTTAGTCACTGGACAAAAATAGACAGAAGATTATTTTTCAGTATTTTGATCCCATATGTAACAGTAGTGAATATCTAGGAATCCAACAAGCTTTGACATCAGATCACCTTGAGCTGTGATAAATCTATATGTTATATGTACCACAGTTGATTAATGGAGACAATGGTCTGCAGACTAATGTGTTAATTAAAATAATGATTTGCCTTCTATTAGGTTTAATTTCACATATAGATGTTCATATCATTTCAGAGTGTTTTCAGTCTTGATAATACTAAGTATATAAATGTTTATAATAAGGTCCAGTCTAGGAAATGGCAGGTGCTTTCCTCCAGTGTGGTTAAGTGCAGGCCCAGTTTCATGTGGATTTCCCGGTGAACCGTCTCCACCAATTAACACGACCTTCAGTCCTCATTAAGAAACTCCAGCAGGAAGCTGCGACCGTCAGAGAACCTGACTGAGGCGGAACGGATGAAACCTGACGAGGGTTCGAACCCCTGCAGGAACCCCTCGACCCCCCGGTGCACCTACTTTCTGCCGGGATGACGGTGCCGGGCTCCTCCGCGGCTGCGGGGACACAGACGAGCTGCAGCATCATCAGCAGGAGCACCGCTGTCTGCAGGGAACATCTGGACATGGTCATGATGCTGCTCCGACGGTCGATCACCTTTAACACGGACACGAGCATCAGCAGCTGTTCGCGCTGCGCACACACACACACAGCACAGGCAAAATGTCCTACACGGCCGTCGGTGAATGAGACGCTGCAGCTCCCGGGCTTTGTTCAGGGAAACACTGCGTCTCCTCGGTGAATCGTCCCGTGGGGGGGTGAAGAAACACAGATTAGACAGAAAACCCGACGTGTGTTTAGCGACCTACCTCCGATCAGACGATGGTGTTCACGGTCAGCAGGATGCGGGTTGTTTTATGTAGGTTAGCGTAGTGCGCGTGCGCGGGGCTCATCTATAATTAATGCTCCAGGGACCAGAATCAGGACTTCCGGTGAACATTCAGAATTAAAGCCTGGATAAATATGCTTTTACCACAGATTCGACCAAGTTATCAGTTAATTATATCTGGATAAAATCAGTTAAGTCAAATAAAAAACAAGCCTGTAATACATTCATTGAGAGGCTGGAATTGTGTCACTACTTTTGTTTTAAAAAATGATATTACTATAATATTATTAAAACTCAAAGCTGTTATAACATGTGTACATCATATATATTCATGTGCAATACTGGTACTGACGTCAAAGTATTTTGAATGCTTTTAAATACAGTATTGCTTCTTTTCTTGGATATTAGAGTATATATTTTGATTATCGTTATATAATATACGTCACATTTGCAGATATTTTTGCAGATAATTCAAGATATGGTGACTTTCAAGAGCTTTAAGTGTTATTGTTGTTTCATCGTGACAAAAAAGGTTTTGGACGTGGTCTTGTCATGATCAGAAAAATGTAAATACACCCCCCTGTCATATACTGCTTCAGTTGTGTGTAGTCCCCATTGTGAACAAACCAATCACATGAGTTAAACCAGTTTCTAATCCAGATACTGATTCAATTTGAAAAAGAGCTGAATGAGTAAAGAAACGTGCACTTTACTACAAGTTAGACCCAAACACATCTGCATTGTCCAGGTGAAAACTTTATTGATAAACCAATGAAATCAGACACAGTCAAAGAGTTTGCATGTGAATTACAGCTGTTCTGATCCCAGATGTTTCACGCGCTCTGCTGATGGAGCAGAACCCCTCCTGCTCGGTGTGGGCGGGGTCCTGACTGCTGTTTTCTTAGGTAGCCCGTTAAAATGCCCGCACTCAAAACACTTCTTTTTCCAAGATGGCGTCGATGAAGGACAGCGACACCGGCCTGTGGCTTCACAACAAGCTGGGCTCCACGGACGAGCTGTGGACGCCGCCGAGCATCGCCTCGCTGCTCACGGTGTCGGTCATCGACAACATTCGGCTGTGCTTCTCCAGCCTGTCGCCGCCGGTGAAGCTGAAGCTGCTGCTCGGGATGCTGCACCTCCCCCGGCGGACCGTGGACGAGGTGAGCCGCGGCGCTAGCTCGGCGTTAGCCTGGCGGTGTGGGGTGTTCAACTCGCACCTGCAGGCGGGGAAACAGAGCCC
Organism: Hippoglossus stenolepis; assembly: GCF_022539355.2. NCBI lineage: Eukaryota > Metazoa > Chordata > Actinopteri > Pleuronectiformes > Pleuronectidae > Hippoglossus > Hippoglossus stenolepis. The sequence continues at coordinate 4,235,931 of NC_061505.1, read as the reverse complement.
CCGGTGCGGGTTAGCGGCTCCCCGCGAAGCCCCTGCTCCTCCGGGAGGTGTTTTAAATCCGATATTAAATCATCCTAACCACGCGTTTAACTATGTTGCGTTAGCATTAGCTTAGCTTCTCTCGCTACTGTTCCGACTGTTTTAATTGTTAGTAAACGCCGCAAACTACTTAAATCGAACTTTCTAAACTCCAACTTGCGGATAGTTGGGTTTTAAACAAACCGCGTTAAAGTTTGGCGGGTTAACAGCTAACTTATCTGCGGTATTCGAGCGTTTCCACCCCCCCCGGTGGCTTAGCGGCGACGACAGCCGACATTAGCCCGCTAGGTCTGGTCCAGACATGATGGTGGGATGGGCGCAGGAGAGCGGAGCAGCCGGGCGGGAGCTGGAGGGCGGTGCCTGCCTCTGCCCCGCAGATCCTCCGCGAGCCGCCCGGGGCTTCGTGACACGCTCCCCGGTGTCCCGCACGTCCTCCCGCGGACCGGGATGTGATGGAGCGTTGACACCCGTGGAAGAATATAAACGCGTCCTGCTACAGGAGAAACTCCCACAGGTTGTCAGGGGAAATCATCAATAACAATCACACATGTAGATTATGTTTAAATGTAATAATGACCATAAACTATGCATGTAAAAAATATCCACTAACTATATTACAAAGAATGGACAAAGTGAACAATAACACAATCTCTGTGCTTTACTTAAAACTCAACATAACAAAACAGGAACAGACGGTTAAATAATAAAATGTTGTTTAAAAAGTGCAAAGCAAGATAAAACATAACAATTAAATAATATATAGGGTTTAAATCTTGAAAAGGAAGCAGCAGAGGACGCATGTCCAATGAAATTATTAGTAATAGAACAGTAAGAGATCAATACCTAACATTACAAAAGTTATCATATCATAATAGAACAACTATAATTGATGGCATGGATAAAAGATGCAACCCAGAACTTGGTGTAACATAATATTAGCATATAACACTTATATGATATTAATAAATCATGTTCACATATGTAGCGAAACACCTAAAATGTGACTTTTAGTATATATGTAATGAGGTTGTGACAATTTTTTCCACGATTGATTCATATCAGTTTTTGTTTTGTCTATAAAATGTGTATTGTGTTCATCGTGAATCTGAAGCAATATTGATCAATAAAAATCACCACAGCGATCTGTTACTAAAAACTTATTTTAAACAAAAAGAAGAAAGTTATTCAACGGTCATTCACTTTTCGGGCAGAGTAAGTTTATCCTTTGTGACTTAAAGTTATTGAACTTTCTCTCCAGATGAAGGAGGCCCTGTCGGAGATCATCCAGCTGGCCACCGTGGACTCGGAGCCGTGGGTGCTGATGGTCGCAGACATCCTCAAGTCCTTCCCAGAGACCGGCTCGCTCAACCTGGACCTGGAGGAGCAGAATCCTAATGTGCAGGATATCCTCGGCGAGCTCAGGGAGAAAGGTGAGGGGGGGATTTTTCCACAGTTTACAGTGTACTTGGCTCCTCCCTGACTAACACCTGACCCCACATGTCAAACAAATGTAAATATTACGACACAGCATCTGGTTTTATAGCTGAACCTGTCGTAGGACTGTCCCTTAATTTGCATTTGCACTGTTTTGGAAAAATAGATGCAATAGAAACCGCAATATCTCATCATGTGAGTTTGTTCCCAGCAGATAAATCAATGCACCTCATCGATCAGTGTAGACAAACAGTGCCACGCTTAGCTGATGAGTTTGGGAAATTCCTGTCTCGACCCTCCGGAGCGTCGGAGATAAGAGCGGAGTTACGCAGCCGCAACGAACCGCCGGTGACTTTGGGTCATTTAGTTACACAAGTGTTCTCTAAGTAGGACAGAGGTCATGTCAGGTTAACACGAGCTAACCTTTATGATGAGGTGATCTTTGTCAATAGAGATTAACTTTATCTGGACTGTTGGGCTGGAATACGCCTCAGCAGGGACCCTCTTGTGAAGTGGGAGGTTTTACACTTGTTAACTCATGCAGACCATCGTATTCACTGTGATGCATCAAGCTTCATTACACATTTTTGCTGAAGAGCTCCTCTGAAAACTTCTTCCATGAGTTGACAAGGTTTATTTACAAGCATCACCTGTTATATGACAATTATATCAAACACGCTCTGCTAATCTTTATGGTGAGCAAGTGTATTAAAGGTTAATAAAACGTCTATAGAGAGGATTCAACTTGAAATATTCCTCCACACTTTCTATGATGTGTGCGTTTAACACATTTGAGGAGTGTAGTGTATATTTGGAAGAGAGGGCGCAACGTTGATTGATTGTTTGTTGAAGGATAAACTTTATTCATCTGCTGCATATTCATAAATATTTGCTTCTTTCTCGTCCTCAGTGAGCGAGTGCGAGGCGTCTGCCATGCTTCCTCTGGAGTGCCAGTACCTGAACAAGAGTGCGTTAACCACTCTGGTTGGACCCCTCACACCCCCTGTCAAACATTTCCAGCTGAAAAGGAAGCCGAAGAGTGCAACCCTCAGAGCAGAGCTGCTACAGAAATGTAAGTTCCTCATTTTTACCTTCTGTGGTTTGGTTTTGGCCTTTTTGGCGCTAAAGATTGTAAAAAATTTGTTTATAATTTGTGTTTTTTACAGTTTTGTTGTCCCACAGGGGTATTGGGGATTCCCTCAGACTTGTAATGTTGAAGTTACATCTTCTGTATTTCTTTGTGTTCCAGCCACAGAAACAGCCCAACAGCTGAAAAAGACAGCCGGAGTGCCTTTTCACGCCAAAGGGAGAGGACTGGTCAAAAAGATTGACACTACAAGTGAGTTGAAGACCAATAAATTCACTTCTTTACAGCCAATTGGTAAATTTGAAGAGAAAATCGAAATACTAAGTTTGTATTTCGGCGCCTAAAGAGATGTCTCAACATTTGCTTCACAGCTCCTCTCAAGGGGATCCCCAAGGCCCCGTTCCGCAGCCCCACTGCCCCCAGTATGTTCAGCCCTCCCAGTAACCGCACACCCGTAGCCCCTGCACGGACACCCCTGCGTAAGGAGAGGGGGGTCAAGGTAATTTCAAGTCCTGCTTAATGTTTCTCATCATAAATGCTGTGTGAACTGATTTTACAGTGTTTTAGTTTCCTTCAGTTCCTGCAGCAGCTGTGAGGTCATGAGTTTTCTCATCGTGTTCTTTTCCTCCTCCAGCTGTTAGATATTTCAGAGCTGGATGTGGTCGGAGCTGGAAGAGAAGCTAAGAGGAGAAGAAAGACTTTGGGTAACTATTTTTCCTGCCTTGCATCTGTCCAAGTTTCAGAGCTACGCCTCGAACATCGTACTAAAATGTGTCATTGAACTGGTTTGTACTTGATGTTTTCTCTGTTGTAGAAACGGAGGCCGGAGAGAAAGCAGCCAAAGAAGAAGCTGTGGTGGAAAACACCACACCAGACTATGCTGCCGGCCTCGGCTCCGCACAGGTACTTCACTACTTTGTCTAACAGTCCCCCCCCCCCCTCGTATCGTTCAGTTCTTTTTTCAAACCTGCTCATTGTTTTGTTTTTCAGAAACTCGGGGCGCTGAACGAGAATCCTCTGCCGTCAACCAGTTACCTGCCGGCCACACCCAGCATGGTTCCCTCTTCCTCTTACATTCCCAGCTCCGAGGCGCAGCCAGGTCAGACACCGCCTCGCTGCTTTTTATTCTTTGTTTCCACACAGAGGAAACTTTCCCCGTTATCTCACGTTCTCTTCATCCACCTTTTCCAAAGCAAATGCTGGCGGGTCGGGTCGAGACACGCTGCAGTCGGCTCGCCAACCGGAGGAGTCGGCCACAGCGGGCGCTGGCGCCACCCCCACCTTACCGGGCCAGTACAAACAGAGGACGCCTATGTACAACGCCAGCACCACAGCTAATCCCGCCACGCCCACGTCCCCCAGCACACCGGCGTCCACCCCCGCCAACAACGGGCCCCCAGCTGCTGCCACTGCCAGCCAACCGGAGACCCCCACCCAGCCGCCCAGCACACCTCAGACGCCCACCCCAGCGCCGACCCCTACGCCACCACAGCCCCAGCCCAAAAAGAATCTCTCACTCACGGTAAGGTGTAAACGAGCCAGGGAGTTGATTCATATCCCTTTGGATTACAGTTCTCACTCCCAACACTGAATCTGTCAATGAGTTTAGAATAAACAAAGTATGTGAGTAGTGTTTACAGTTTTACTTATAGAATGTGTATTTACTATATTGTTTTCAAGTTCTATATACTTGGTGGTTTCTATTTATTTATAGTTATTTATCATAACGGGTTATAGTTAATCTATAAAATATCAATCAATCAAATCAATATTCTCTCCCACGTGTTTCTCCTCATCAGAGGGACCAGATGTACGCTGCCCAGGAGATGTTCAAGACGGCCAACAAGGTCACCAGACCCGAGAAGGCCCTCATCCTGGGCTTCATGGCTGGATCCAGAGGTACACACGTCGTCCTGATCGCCGCCTGATCAGGGAACCAAAAGCTTTTTCATGCAAACTCCTTAATTCAAATTAGTGTCAATTTTCTGCTTTCGTAAGCCTGATTTTTCACACAGTTAGTGAGACGGTCAATAAGTGAAAGGTCATTAAAAGTTGCTGCTTGTTGTGACACCAATTCACTACACAGTCCATTAGTTACAGTGAATGTACCTCATAATGTAACAATGACCCACCTGCCGCCTCCTGTCTTGCAGAGAACCCGTGCCCGGAGCAGGGGGACATCATCCAGATCAAGCTGAGCGAACACACGGAGGTTCTGCCCAAAGCCGACGGCACCGGCAGCACCACCATGCTGGTGGACACGGTCTTCGAAATGAACTACTCCACAGGACAGTGGACCCGCCTCAAGAAATACAAACCCATCACCAACACCTCCTGAGGCGCCTCAATCGCTCGGAGAAAAAAATCCCACACCCCAAAAATTCTTATCCACTTCTAAAAGAAAAGAAAAACCATGTTTACACACGTACAAGTATTTGCAATTACGTCTGGGCCAAATCGAGCAGCGGGAGGGTGAGAGATGGTCAAGGAGAGAAAGATCCTCCCTTTTCCTGCACCGCCAAAATGCAGGACTCCGAAGAATATTTCTGTACCTTTTTTGTTTTGGTTGTTTCCCTTTTATCGTTTCTGTTTTTTTAAAAGTGGCCTCCGATTCCTGAGCGTGGTCGGGAGGCTTACACGAGTCTGAGCAGAGGAATTATTCTCACGGCAGGCGCCTCTCAACATTTTTGTACTCTGGAGTACAAGCATGTCACGTGTCGGGAAAGACGATATGTATTTTTTTTTTTGTATGAATGTCACATTCAGCTTATTCTACCCTGGGGTTTGTGACAGGAAACAAAACCACAGAACGATCATGACCGTCGCCCGAGAGGTGACCAAAAAAAAAAAAAGAGATGAGAAGTAAATAATTCTCAGTGCTGTCGAGCCTTCTGGTAGATGTTGAATAATTCTTCATCCTTTTATTAAAAGGGAAGAAAATAAAAAAAAACAACGGACTCCAAGAGGACATTTCTCATCGTTCTTTCTCAATTTGAGCATTTAGTTTGAGCTGTCAACGACTTCCTCTATTTGTGTTTTGTTTTTAATCATCTTCCCCCCCCCCAACCATTTACAACGACCACTTGCTGAATGTGTCTTCTACAAGTGTTTCTTAACTTGTGCATTAACATAAAGACAGTGCCACAGTTTTTTTTTAGCAACATTAAACCGAAAGAGAAAAGCTGTTGGATCTACTGTACTAACTTAAAACTGGTTAATACAATAGACTGTGTACAAAGATGGCCGAGGCGTCTCCTTGACCTCCTGTTGTACAGAAGTAAAGCTGAAATATCCCTGATACAATTACTGCCATCTTGTGCTTTTGACATATTTTATTGCATTAAATAAATGAGCCTATGGCCGATACTGCGTCCAGCCACCAGGGGACAGTCAAGATGATTTGGTCCATCTTTATATACAGTCCAAGCTTCATTTATAGATTTTCTTCTCTCTATAGCTCAGTTGTGCTACTATTGTTTTCTGCATCCTGCTCTTTGTATTACAACTATTTCCAGAACACATCTCTTCACATTAACAATATTTCTTCCTGGTTCGGTGCCTCTGGGATCCCACGGCCTTTTCCCCCGGACTCGTGCACCGGCTGCAACAATATGTTTCCGGTCATTAAGAAGATGTGAAGTTGTATAAATGAGAGAAAAAGATTCAGACAGACTTTTTTTAAATTTTATTTGCCGAAACAAACGAGTTGCAGCATAAAACAGGCGCCACAATTAACTGCCAGTATGCAACATTCATATTATCACACAACAAAGGTTTAGCACAACTTCGTCAGCGTGTAAAAACATTTGTTGTCGTCCATTACTGATGTCCGGTGAGTCTTCCTTTTTATCATCTCTCTCTCTCTATATATATATATATATATATATATATATATATTACAGTATGATACATGGAGAGTATTAGATATGAGTTTAAAGGTCCCAGACACCTTTCTTTTCTTTGGGGGGTTGTTTCCTCACTAGACCAGTTGCACCTGCTGGCAGAGGACAATGTTCACCTGGCTGAGGAGTCAGCTGACAAACTCCCAGCATGCCTCTGGCAGGGCTAATTAGTCAGAGCAGAACCAACCTGTGTGCGGGGCCATTTTATACTGAAATCATGGAGTGACCTTTAGAGAGTTGGAACAGTAACAGTGCGTCTACTGAACATGTAAGTGTACAGCTGCTGGTTTAAAGAAAATGAGGTAAAACCAAAGTGTAAAAACATATCTGCCATCTAGAGTTCCATGTTTCACTGGAGTAGTAAAACATGATCTGCACAAAACCCTTGTCTCTGATAATGTGAATGTTTGATTTAAGATATTCAAAAATCAACGGTTTTATTCTTAAAGCTTATTTTCACAACATTACAGTCCCTGAACAGGGTGGACGGTAGAATCACCTCGCGGAGCGGCAGATCCCTCATTAGTACAAAGTAATGTTTGAATCTACAACGTTCAGTGCACTGATTGTACCTCTTGGTTTGATTGTGTACTACAGGCTCCGGTGGGGAGATTTGGTCGTGGCTGAGTTTTACTCGGCCCCAGGTTCCCTCCAGCCGCCGAACGCCTTCTCCAGGTGCAGAGCCACGGCCAGGGTGAGGTGGTCCTGCAGCTTCCCGCCCACGACCTGCACGCCCAGCGGCAGACCCTCCTCGCCCAGACCCAGGGGACACTGGGTGACCGGCAGCCCGAGGATATTGATTACACCTGCGGATCGAGAGGAAGGGATGAAATGTTCGGAAATAAAGATAAGGTAAGTGGAAAAAACCTTTTCACACTGTGTTAAGAGAGTTTTGGGTTACTCCGTGAAGTGAAGTAATATGGATAACACAAATGAACATATAACTGTGGAAGCTATGGAGTCCGGACTGATCACTGACCGGTGTAGGCGAAGTCAAAGGGTCTGAAAAGCGGGTGGTGGTGCCTGGGGGCCACTCTCGGGTGTGGGGGGTAAAGAAAAACGCCGTCGGTGCCCAACAGCTCGTCCACCTTCCTCTGCAGATTCTCCTTCTGCTCGATGAAGAAGGGCGAGGGTTTGGACACGCGGGTCATCTCCAGCAGGGCCAGAGCTGAACACACACAAACACACACATTGTTCGTTTGCGTTTTTAAAACAAAGTTAATATAATTCTTTCATATTTGACTGTGTCTGGATTATACTTGTTTACTTGTGATTACCAGTTGAAACCATTGACTGTGAATAAAGAAAGTGGAGCCTAATCATCTTGATCGCCCCCTGGTAGCTGGCTGCACTATAGGTCATAAACCCAACCTCCTCCACGTTAGTTGATGGGACAAACTAAAAAGTCAGTGCATGTAAAACTACTTTCTCATAGATGTTTGTTCAGGTTCTCGTTTTTCCTTTAAGTTTAGTTTGAATTGGTTATTTAATGCTACAGTCTGTGGTTGAAATGATTTAAGACATTTACATGTTTTCTCTCTTACCAATAGCAGCCATGGTGTGCTCTGACTTTCCCATTATCCACTTCAGCAGCTCCCACATAGGCCACACCGGTCGTCCTGGTTCCCCCATCAGCTCAGCAAACGGCACAGGACGCTGAAACCAGGGAACATTTTAAACACAAACAGATTTTTGTTTCAACGTTCACAATGAGAGACCCACTGAGTGTGTAAATCATCTTTAGCTGGCACACAGTGGTGTTCTTTCTGCAGAGTAATCATTAGCATGCTGGAAACCTTCACCTGTGTTAATGCCTGTTAGTGACTGTGATGTCTCCACACTGGGCTTTCATTTGAAACGAGCACTTTAACAGTCGTGAAATGCTTCAGAGCAGAAATAATACTCGGCACGTAAAATATTAGAAAAAGAAAAACCACACGCTCTCTTTATGAAATCATCTTGAAGCTTTGATGCTTAAAACACTCAATTTAAAATCCACTTGAGCTCAAAGTAAAAGGAGAAAGGAGCCAGAACAAAGAGGTTATTGTGTCATAAGCTCTCTGTAATCCAGCTGTTCTCCAGTAACACCACACTCTGCAGACCTCGTAAAGAAAGTCCGGGATTCTTACTTTAAATTCAGAAGTCGAGTGGTTACCAACCTCGACCTCAGGCCCAGGAAGTGGCTCACTAGATAAATGTGCTTGATTCAAACCTTGAAAGGAACCTCAAGTTATTTAATGCAACAATGAGAAAAATATGAGTCATGACGCCAGCCAGACAGTTTTCTGCCAGGCGTCACATCATATTTATCTTTATGTTGAATCTTAACCTGAAAAGTAAAGTGTGACCACGGCTGTTAAATAAATGTACAGCAGTATAGAGTAAAATAAAAATCTAAATCCTTAATTGAACTACAAGTACCTCAAAACCACAGTACAGTTCTTGAGTAAATGTACTATCGTTTGAAGCTGAATATACAATATTCCATGCCAAGACACTGTGAATAAGTAATGACACTGTGGTAATATATACATATACAAGTTAAACCAAGGATCTGCTGTGTAGTTTTATAACTCATGTTGTGGGGACACATCTGCTCCGTCACATTTGACTTCCTATGGGGACAAAGAGCAAGTCTTCATAATGTAATTCCATTTTGAACTCTGGCCGTTTGTCCAGATCCACACGAGAATTTAAAGGGTTCTTTCTTGACCCAGTTCAGTAGCTTTAGTGTCGTCCTGCTGACAAACTAATGAACCAACAAACAGAGAGCGGCCAAATCATAACCTATTTGACGGAGCTAATGCATTTTAAATTAAATTTGTAGGATAAGTCTCCGGGAAATGCAAATCGACGTGAGGTGATGGAAACACAACTCTGTGTGTGTGCGTGTGCGTGGGTGAGAGAGAACAGATTAGTGAACCATTTCTCAGCAGCAGACCACAATAAGCTCTGTGACCAAGGCTTGATCTGCTCTCCATACTGTGAAACATGTGAATACATCCAGAGTTCTGGCAGCAGCAAAGTAACAAAGGCCCGTTTTTCTCCCATCTTTCCTGTTTATCTTCATTCCACCAGCAGAGAAATGGATGAAACCACTGATTATCTGTTGTTTGACAGCTTCTCTGTGCAAACATGCCTGGACACATTGGTCGGGACGGACTAACCTTTCCCTGCTGATCAGGCAGAGCCATGTAGGTGTCCCAGATTTGGAAGCCGTAGCGAAGCTCAGGGAAATGCACCTCCTCCACTTTTACTCCAAAGTCGGCCTCCAGACGCTCGACTACCTGGAGAACATCGCATGAGGATATCGATTATAAAAACCTTCCTGTTTGGTTGTCAGACACTTTATGTCACAGAGGGACTCAACACACCTTTCTCTGAATGTCCAGGAGCTCTTCGCTGACGGGGTACGTCAGAGCGGAGCCACCATCGTGAGGGATGGTGAAGAACCGCAGCTTCTTTAGGTCGACCTTCGTGTTTAAGGACAACCTGTGAACACGTGTAAGCAAATGCTGCAATTTAGATTAACAGTAGGGAACCAACGCCGGTTTTGAGCCGTCGTACCGCAACGACTTGATCTGACCAAACACCAAGTGGTCTCTAGCTGAGCTCTTACTTGTGAGCGTTGGGTCCTGCCATGATCTTGAGCATGGGCAGCAGGTCCTCAGCGTAGCGGCACATGGGCCCGGTGCTGACGTACTCCCCATGTCTGCCGGAGAAAGGAGGGTACTGGTTCTCAGGAGATACAACACCTGCAGAGACAAAAGGATTATTATCTTATCCTATAAAAATTCAAATAAAACATGCATTTTTTTATATAACTCAGGTGTAATAAGTGGAATCCAGGTATTAAACTCAAGATTAAGTTTCTATAGTTACCAGGAGTGGTTTTATGGCCAAATATTCCATTGAAGAAACAGGGCATGCGGATGCTGCCGCCGATGTCTGAGCCGATACCGATGACTGCGCCTGCCGCTCCCAGGATGCTGCCCTCTCCCCCTGAGGCCGGTCATGGAAAACAAGAGACACAGGGGAAGGAGATAAGTCGGAGGATCTGGCAACAGGATCGGCTTGATCCTCAGTCCTGTTTGATTATAGTTAATTGGATAAAGTGTCCAGCATTACAAGGTTTATTGTCTGAGGTCTATCCGACTAGCACAAGACAAGAGTAAACCTGCTTTATTCCTCCATCTCTCTTATTCTATTCATTCCATTGTGTACGACTGTGTCGCAGCATAGGAACTACTCTGATAGTCTGTGTAAAAGCAACATCATCAAAAGCTTCCTGTTAAAGTTTTGTTCATCGTACTAATAATTCCAGAAATCAGTCTGTTTGGGTCAGAGGTCGTCAGCTGAGTAGACGCTCCTTTATCGGTGGCCGGCCGTCTTGTCTATTTTCTCGATGCCAAGAATGTGTTTTATGAGGTCAGCGCGTCATCGACCTTTTACCTTTGACCACTTAAACCTGATCAGTTAAAAAATGTTTGAGGAAATTCCCTAAAAGCCTTCCTGCTGTATCGTGTTCGTGAGAGAGTGGAAGAGAGGAGCAGACGACCTGAAAACACAAAGCCTCTGGCACAAAGAGTTCCCCTTTAAAGAACCAGAGCCTCTGTCTTAGTGTGTCTGCACAAAGTGAACAAGTGAAGTGTAATATGAGTATGAGGTAAAACCAGAACTCCTCCTGGAGACAAAGAGGTCAAGTCCAACCCAAAGCGTCTCACCTCTGAACTTCACAAGTGTCTGATTCCCTCTTTTCTCTTCCAGACATGAACACAACAGTCACTGACCTGAGCTTCCTCCCGGTATCCTCCCCAGGTCGTACGGGTTGTTGGTGATGCCTCTCAGGTGGTTGTGGGACTCGCACCACATGCACAGCTCGCTGGTGTTGGTGACGCCCAGCGGGATGGCCCCGGCTCTCTTCAGGAGGGCCACAGGTGGAGCGTCCACGATGGACACGACTCTTCGCCTGCTGACCACACCTGTGGTGTTGGGCATGCCTGCAAGACGGACATGTGTCAACTGCGGTATGGATCAAAACACTTGTTTTCATTCATATTTGTAGAAAATGTTTTGTCCTCTCATTCTTTGTGGAAACGGTGTTGATGTGCTTTAAGCAAAATCATGTAATTTCCCCTTTTGAATTTATACGTCCTGTCCTGCCACTGACATGTTCGACCACAGACTCCACCCCTCGCTGATGTGAACACGTCTGACCCGGACAATCTCCTGCTGTGTTTTTCTCATTTTCTGGAGTTCAAGTCTGAAAAGAGCTTAAGTAGCTGTTAAGTGTCCAGTGAGTGAGTGTCTGTCTGTTCCCTGTGAGTGGGTGTGGGTGGATAAATGATATCAATACTGGTGCATATTCAAAAATAGTACGCTATCGGAGAATAGCCTGGTTTCAAATAGCTGCCAGGAGATTAGATTTCTGTCCTCCAAGTGTTACCCTGGAGGGCGAAGGACTCTTTGACAGAGAGTGGGACTCCCAGTAGAGGCAGCCGGTCCTCCAGCACCTCCTCTCCTCCGGTCTCCTCCTCGATCAGCTTATCAACCTGGGCTGCCTCCTGGAGGGCGGCGGCGAACCTGGACACGGAGGGAAATAAACTTCATGTTGAATTTCTGATTTAAAAAGTTAGATTTTTAAGCTTGTGCATCATAGTGGAATGTGGCAGCGTTGTACATATCATGAGGGGGAAATTAAAAAGTAAAACGTGGACAATAAAGTACATCACAACAGTCATGTGGGCACAAAGGGGCTGTAACTGATTTCCATCGTGAATTGATTTGCAGATGAGGATGATGAAGAGTCAGATGACGAGGAAGACTGGTTCTTTCTTGCCTGTCTTTAACCACAGCGTTCAGAAAGGGGTTGACTTCCTGGATCCTGTCAATGTAAGCCTGCACCACCTCCACACTCGACACCTGCAGACACACAACAAATTGGCCTATTTAGGTGTGTGTTGGGATTTATTACACACACACACACACACACGGTGACCTTCTCATGCTTATAAGAGACTTGGATGAATATCGTATTTTCCAAACACGTTGACTTATTGATTAATCCACTAATTATAACTCTAAATTAAAGCCTGACCAGCACAATATACAACAATCCAATATAATAACCATACAACTGACAATAATTTAGACTATCAATTACTCTGGCGATTATTTTTTGATATTCATGAGCAAGAAAAGCAGCAAAATTGTGACATTGAAGAACCTGAAACCGTCAAACGTTTGATATTGTTGCAGAGCTGCAGTGATTGGACAAATAATCAATAGTCTGTTTTTATCATTGATTAATTGTTCGAGTAATTTTCAAGCAAAAATGTCAAAGATTTGATGATAAAAGATTCTTAAATGTCACAATTTACAGTTTTTTATGAGCTTGTATGAAAGTAAATTGAATATTTTAAGGGTAGGTAGGTATTCGTAGAAATCCACAAGTATATGAATAAAAAATCTGATGTCATTGGCACGTTTCACTTTCGCCTCCTGATATTTTATATTTACATATATAAGATATAAAAAATATATTATATAGTGTCCACTTTAAACAGCATATATAGATAGAGGGATATAGTGATATTATATATAAGGAGTATAGGTGTGTAGTTGATCCACAGGGGTAACAGATTAGCTTTAAGGGTTTGCAGACTTATAATAATATAATATAGATCTATAAGGAGAATATGTGTGTAGTCATTCCACAGTGAATCGGTTACACGATTCACTTTCAGGGTTTATAGCAACAAAATAAAAACATCCATAAACATTAAACCGGATGTGCAGGTGTGTTATATATAAGATTTATAATTTAAAAAAACAAGCTCAGTGGATTTAATATATACTAAACTAAACTCACATAAACCTAACATCCACCTGCTAACTAACACCACAATTCAGACTTTTGGACCCGTAATAACTTTTTAAATCTAAACGATCATTCATTGAAAACAGTAAAAATAATTTAAGGTGAGAGTTAAAGCAGCGGAGGCCCGTGTCCGGGGCCCGGCGGCCAGCGGACCGTGCCGGGGAACACACCTCTCTCCTCCGGATCTTCTGGCCGAGCTGCGTCGCGGACACTTCCAGCAGCGCGCTGCGGACCGGCGGCAGCTTCTTCGTGCTCCAGGGAGTCCGAGGCGAGAAGAGGCGGAACAGCACGAAGAGGGCGTCCATCACGGCCTTGAAGAGCCACAGCTGGAGCCTCTCCAGGCGGGTCAGAGCCATGGTGTCGCCGGGCAGAGCGGAGCCTGGACGGACGGGCAGCGATCTGTGAGCCGCCGTTTGCCCGGAACTCTCCATGTCATCATGAACCTGGCTCACAGGGGGGACAGGACCGGATATCGTGTGATGTCCCTTCAAAGTAAAACCACCACAGGTCCACATCAACCAGGGACATCAGCTTAAAGGGATAGTTCACCCCCGACATGAAAATCCACTCATCACTATGACGATGGAGGGGGTGGGTGTTATTTGTGTTTTTAGTTATTTATCAAACCACTGGTTCCTGGGTCAATTATAACCTTTAAGCTTACATTGTTGCATTTCTGTTTTATTTTGACAATAGTGACCGGAAGTCATAATTTGTTGTGGCAGTGGCGATGACCTCTCTGTCTCAGGTGATCAAATATTAATAACCTATGAATTAAACAAGAATTATTCTGTCTGTTAAACTATATTTAATAAGGAAATTTGGAGATGGCATTAAAACTATTAAATATTTCACCCAAATTTTGATTTAAACCCAGATTTATCAAAACAAGTAAGAAAGTTAATTTATGCCGTATACTCTTATACTTATGAGTTCGTATAATCCCTCTTAGAATGTCAGTTTTATTAAAAATCAAACTTAATTAAATTAGATTTATTATTGCTATTCATTAGATTACTGTAAAAAACTAGTGATTCTAAAAGGCAATGAAATACAAATGCAATAATCTTATATATAAATATAAATGTATTGACAGTACATGATGTCATTAGATGATACCTGTGTTCCTTTAAAACAAACCCAGGAAAACAGGGTTATATATTCGCCCAGACACATCTATTCATTAACTGTTCAGGTCTGTTTTCTGCAGATATTCTTAACTCACTAGAGGAAAAGTCAAACTGAAAAGGTCAAAGTTTTTGACTAAATAATATGAAGTCAAACCAAACAGGTGCCAATGGCAGAACTGTGTGTGAACACTAGAGGGCAGCAAGGCTGAAGACAGTGCGTTTCCTGTTTAAACAAACACAGCACGTTTCAGAAAGAAAAAATTATCTGCAATGCAGGTCAGTGGGTTAGTGGAGAATCTGCTGTCAGCTCTCTGCAGCAGCATCACACTGAGCACACATGACGGAGGTGGGGGAGTGTTATATGCAGCATTTGAAATCAGATCCTCACAGATTATTATTATCTTATATTTGTTTCCTCCCAAAATATGTTCGTTAAACCATTTTAAAAGATTAAAGGTGTTATCAGTCATTTTACCTTTAGCCTTTACTATTTCAGCTTCTCATTAAGAAAGAGCTATTAAAAAAAAGACCTTATTCTGATCCAATCAGTGGTGGAAAGTAGCTGAGAGCATTTCAAAATGTGCTGTGTATGATTTAGCAGTATTTGTACTTCACTTAATTATTCCATTCTAGTGCTACATTTCACAATATATGACCCTTGATCAAGCTGCGCCAAATTTCACACTCTTATAAAAATCAGACTTCTAAATTTGCCTCTTTTTTTTAAAAATCAAGATCCATGAATTATTCTCTGTCTCGAAAATGTTAAAGTTCCCTGGATCCGCTTCAAAGATGAATGTTTTTCTTTTGATTTTCTTTATCCAGGGTGTTAGTATGGCCGGTTGCAATCATGTTAGACTTACACTTAACCTGTTCATAACGATGCTGTATGACGAACAGGAGGAGGAAAATGAGGAGGCAATTCTTGGTCTTGATTCTGAGTCTGAAATCTCTGATGCTGAGGACTTGGTTATGTTCTACAGGATCAAGCTGGAGTTGTGAGTGTGTCTCGGAATCCAGTTCTCCTAAATGAGGAAGGCTCCTTTGATGACATAGAAGACTCATCTTCTATGTCATCAGAGACTCATCTTCAAAGTCATCAAAGGCTCCTTCGATAGAATGCATGTGTAAATGGTCACTACCGATTTTTTTGTGCATGTCGGTCAATCGTGGGGCTGGGCTCCATAATACATACATTACGTACATCAGGCCTGACGCACCCCCAATGTTTGGTGAGTTTTCGAGTATGTCGGTGCTCGGGCCCTTATTAAAACACAATTTATTTAATGAAATTACTCTCAAGCTATATTTGATTTATTCAGACTAACTCAACACAATAGAAAAATTGTTTATTATTTATTTGATTTGTCAAATGATCAATATATTTCTCTTTGGATTTATTTCAATGAGCCACAGATGTCCTTTATATGTTAACTCACAACCTCCATCTTATCTGTAAATGCAGCTGAACTGGCCTGATCATTGTTTCCCCAATGAGGGAGCAGGTTGTGCACTTATCATATTGTTGAAAAAACTCCACGTTGGGCTTTGAGTGTGTGAATAAGAGACATGAAAAATCAATACTACCCAGAGAATGGTAGCACACACCCTGCTGAGCTATTCATTGATCCTCTTATTTCAGGAGAGACCTCATTTCACGGCTAGATTTGAAATGAAGAGGTGACGCTCAGAGGCAGGACATTTTATCAGGATGACGTTTATCAAATTCTGTCGACTGCAGGATGTGGATGTTACTCACAGTTGAAAACGCTGCATCCTTTCGCAAACCAACGTTGACCTACAACCTCTTAATCCTTTAGAAACCGGGCTGAGAGGCTTTATCTTGAGCAAATAATATCTCTGTTGACAAAGTGAAGTGACTTTGGCAGAATTACAGAGATAAAGACTTTTCCGGGGGAACGCCCAGTTAAAAAAAAGAAAAAAGAAAACCATATCACAATCCCAACCTAGTGGAGAAAAACAGATCATTCCTCACCTGTAAGGTGTAACCCGAGGCTCTGAAATCTGCCGGGCATGTAGGGACAAGAGGGAAGACCATACAGGGAGAGCAGAAAACACACAGTCGACACAGTGTTTGATTCCCTGTGTCAGGCCGCTGGAGCTCAGAGCTCAGAGTAAATGTTATCGCATGTAACTGCACATTATTTAGAGATTGTGCTGCGTCTTCGCAGTGAGGAAGTCATGTGTGCTGTGTTGTGTTTGACGGGAACTTTAAACCACGAGTGAACGCCGGCCTTCAGGGTAAAACGATACTGGGTCAGTGAACAACAGAGGACGGCTTTGGGTGCTTTTCCACTGATTTCCATCTTCTTTGGTGTCTCTGTTGTCATGGGATCGACGCCACATGTCGTCCACCTACACCTCAGCATTCGGACTTTCACATTTTTACACGCAGGCTAAAGAGAATTTGTAATAACACCCAAGATTTAGGAGGCCAATAAAATTTTAGATCTTAATTTTATAGCCTCTGCTCCCAAAAGGGCCGGACATAGTATTATCCACACATTTAATTTTCCTAATGAGATCCCAGTGAAGGAGCCGCCCTGTTCCCTGTCATCTCTGAGTGGAGACTAATTTACTTTACTGTTCCCTTTGGATGAAGCAGCACTTCACTCTGATCCACTTTCCAGCACCTCCATCGCCCTGGAGACCAGTAAGGCTGATGGGTTTGCCCCCGGGGGCGAAAGGGAAAGTTATATGAGTCTAAGTGACCATTTTCATTAATTAAAATTCAAAGTGTTTTGACTTTTACTTTGATTATTTTTTAAATGTTCTCGATAAAACAAGCAAGTCAAACATCCAGGGAATTTCCTCTCAAATCCAGATAACTTACATTACTTCATTACGTTAGCTCCTTAGTATTGAAATGTGGTTTAATAAATCCAAACAAAATGCATCGTCAATAAAAGATGTGGAAAATATTGAGGAAAAAACCTTTTCTCGCCGTTGTAAATGTTTTACGAGGCCTGATCATGACCCATATTTGAGTTTATTTTCTGATGTGGAAAATACATGTTGGACATGTGCAGGCTACACACACTGAATGAGGTCAAGCTGAAAACACTGCAGCTACATGTTTGAGACATTTGTGATATAAATGTTTAATGTTTTGTCATGAATACATGAAACTGTGCACACGGTGCGATGCTAGAGAACTGGACAGATTTAAAAACAGTTGTGAATCCTGTTGATCTACAGGGAGATTTGATGCTTTTTACTGTGTGTGAAAGTGACGTGTTTTGCCCTAAATCATATCTATTTCTTTCTTTTTCACTTTCCTGCAGACGTTGGATATTGACAGACACCAGGGAGAGAGCAATCAGTGAGTACTGGCTTTTTCTTTTAATTTCTATGTTGTAAAAGCACATTAAAGTGATGTTAATGATTGAACACAGATATTGAATTGTGGTGCAAACTGTAAATCAGGTGCATTTGTTCTCTTCTGTATTTTGTTCCTGTGCCTCCACCAAACAAGACGGTGACAACAACAATATTTTAGAGATGTGGCTTTGATTCTAATTGATGCTACGTGTGATTCATTTGTGGAAGTTTAAAAGATGGAAAAATTGATTTACTTCATCTGTTTAAGAAAAATATAGATTATTCGTAGGTCTCCCCCCCACCACCACTACCATCATCAGCACGACCCTCTCCAGAAGTGTATTCGTCTATTTGGCAGCGGTCTTTCATCCAAGATGGAAGGAGGAGGTTGAGGAAGGGGGGGTGGACCATGTGTTAGCCCCACCACCCCCACCCCCTTACTCCTGCACCTCCTTTGGGGACCGGCGTGCGGGCGTACGAAGCAGCTGCTGTGCTCCTAAAACCAATTATAAAGACCCCCGGCCCCCCGCCGGCAGGCTGCATGCAGGGCCGGGCGGGCGAGAGTGTGATCGTTAGCACCCACAGATGAGCTCTAACAAGGGGCCGGCACTGGGACGGTCAGATGGGGGGGACCCAGCAGGACCAGGATATAGATTTTACTGTCCGGACCTGGATGGAAAGGTGGAAATTGGAATTACAGATGCAGGGGAGGCCTCGAATTTTTATGTTTTATTAAAACTGAAGTTTCAGGTCGAGAGTCCTTGACCAGAACTCCAGAGATTTGAGGTATTGTCAGTGTGAATCACAAAAGATGTAATGTGATTGAGAGAAGAACCAAAGCTGAAATTCTTTCTCTAAAAGTAACTAAAAATCAAAATGTCTAAATGTGGAAGTAAGGATATAATTTCCTCTAAAAGCTTGTGGCTCTGTTGTGGTCCCGTGTTTCCTGTTCTCCTCTGAAGAGGCTGATCTGTCCTGTGGAAAGAAACATGAACAGCTCAGGTGTTATTGATTCTCCTCCTACCGGGCGCTGGTAAAACTTTTCAGCAGTGGATCTGAATGACAACCACATGAGACAGACTCATTAAAATACATAAGGTATTATATAGGAGGTAAGAAAGATGGATTCACATTGATTTCAGGCCGTTAAGCTGCTTGTGACATCAGTCTTCACTATAATGACAGAACGGAGTCCATCTCTGAGAAGTAAACAAGTCTGTTAAAATCACATTGATTTGAGTTTGTCAATAATCAATAATGATAATTGGTTTCTAAGCGAGTTTTGGTTTGATTTATTGATGACAATAAGAAATTAAAGAAGACGAGTGGCTCCGTCATATTCACCATTGTAGTTTAGCTTGTTAGCAGCTAACATTTACATTTTCTTATTTGTTTTCTCACGGAATAATTCATGGTTCTTGATGGAAAAAGTTATATTTAGTGGACTGACATATATATGAGTGTGTGCAGCTTGATTGAATTTCAGGGCCCAGTAAGGTTGGAGCTCTGCTGATGTGCCATTCAAGTTTAGTTCTGATCAGTGAGTCTGTGAAGAAAGAACTTTACACAAAAATCTCTATCAAAGAGTAAACAGCCCCACAAGGTGATAAAGTAGCTCTGAGGGGTCAGCGGGGGTCAACATAATCCCCTGTCACACACACACACACACACACACACACACACACACACACACACACACACACACACACACATGCATGACTGCTTCCACATAATCCTCACACAAATGCTCGCTGGAGCTCAACTTGGACTCGAAGCAAATGCAGCCGTCAGCTTGATGAATAAGTGATCAGCGGCTCTAAATAATAAATAGAAGTTATTATGATCAGCGACAGCGGTGTGACTTCAGTGTTTTTCCTTTAGGCTTCAGGACGGAGACAATAAACTGATTGTATGTATTATTCATAAATCAGCGACACGCCAGAGATCCGTTCATGAACCCTGCGCACCTCCGGCTCGACGTGTTTACGGTCTGTCGTTACGTGGAGTATGTGGCTGTGAGGTGTGAGATGGCTCCACGCTATGTGACGGTGCCCCTCACACAATGTTCACAATCAGTTGTGAGGGGTGTTAATATCCACGTCTGAGGTCAGTGTCGTCTTTTAAAGCTCTTACTGAACTGGAAAGGCACTCGATGGATCCCATACATCCGCCAAGGCCAAACCTTTTTGGGCCTCGGGACCCTGTTGAATATGACGGCTTCAATTTGGAAAATTGTCCCATTCGTTTAAAGGTCAAACTAAAGCATTAGTGAAAGTGCACACTCGTAGAAATCAGTTCCCTAAGTATGCCTGATCTATGAATTATTTTCTGGGAGATCAGTGAAAACTTCTATCTCGCAATGTTAAAAACTCTGAATATAAAAGTGCTGGATTCTCCCCGTTTATCCAGTTTCACATCAACATTTTATGAGTTCCTTTCTTGGCCCATGTCTCATCCTTCTGTAGTTTTGTGCCTCATCCTGCTGAAAACAAACAGAGCAACAAATAAATGGACAGGGGCAAAAACAAAACCTCCTCCTCAGAAGAAATTACTGTGATCAAAATCCAGACACATAACGAAGCGCCACTGAGAATGACCACCTACACCTCAAATATCCGCTGTCTCTCTGTGATGACATGTTTTTTAGCACTATGTGATGATGTCAGCGGATTCAAACATCCCACTGATTCTCAAAATAAAGCACAAATCAGCATCTTGAGCTCAGAGAGGATGTGATCAGTGATGATAAGTTGTGCACAGGCCTCCTCCCTCTGTGAACACTGATGGCCCAAAGGTCAAACACGTCCTGTGGCCCCCCCTGCGCCCGGCCCTGGGGGGACCCTGTAGCAGACGTGGAGGTGAGGGGCCGGTCCCTGCGCCCCCACAGGTGCATTGTTGCGCCGGTCACGTGTTGGACCCGCCTCCAATAAAGCGCAGCCAAAAGTCAGCGCTCCTCTTCTTCCACCGCGAGAGGAGGGAGCAGAGGAGCCGTAAACCGAAACCACCGGGAGCCCGTGTGCGTGAAGGCGGCGCACGGAGATGATTCATCGGTGAAAAAATAAAGCCCGGACGGTAACCGGACACTGCGGCGGATCTGGACCCCGGCGCGTGTGGAGCTTGTGTTCTTGGGGGGGAGAAGGCCAGGTGAGTTAGCGCCTCCTCCACCACGCGTCCCCCAGCGCCTCCATCCAGTTGTGCGTCAGCGATTTTCACTTTGAAGCTGCCGAGCTCGTTTCCTGTGCGTGTGCGTGTGCGTGCATCTCTATCGGCGACTTTAGCTGCACGAACTCGGCTCGTCCATAATTTACAAGCCTCAGTCAGTCAGTCTGATAGTCAGTCGGTCGGTCAGTCAGTCAGCCGGGCTGTGGAGCTCGACCCCCGCGACGCGCAGGGTTTCCGCAGCGCGTCAGGAGCCGCCTCCTGGAGCCCGGAGACCCCCCGATGTCGCAGGAGACGTGTGGACACTGTCCGGGTGATTGGATCAGGTACAGGCGGCGTGAGTGTGTGTGTGCAAAGTGCAGCCGGGGACAGCGAGGAGGTGCTCCGCTGCATCCAGCTTCTCTTATCACCGGATAACAGCCTCGTTCGAACACAAACTCTCATGCAATGCAAATTAAAGCAGATTATTGTTAATGTTCAGAGCGGCCACCGGACGCGGCTTCGAGCCCTAATGGCGCCAGGGCAGCACAGTGCTCGTCGTGCAGCCTGATTCTCATTCGGCACCGGGATCACAAGTGCGACACGAGGAGCAGTTCGAGTCTCATCACACACGCACACAACACTTTTATGATTTAGTGCATTGACCCCCCCCCTCCTGTCTGTCCCTCTCCAGCTTCCATAGGCTGCAGCACCAGTGAGGCAGCTCCGTGCGCACTGAGAGAGTCCACGATCCAATTGGTGGAACCAGCGAGGGGAGCCCCGGCCTTAACCACTGCAGGAGGAGCAGAGGAGACCGAGGGAGAGAGAGGACACCACAGGAGCAGCAGCAGGAGTAATAGCAGCAGCAGGAGGAGGAGGAGGAGCAGCCTGCGCAGTTCAGAGAGGAAGCACTGGGCTCCGGTGGCATGACGGACTTCACCCAAACTGCGCACTGACTCCGCAGGATGCACCGCTGCAGCTGCGCGCTCCGGTAAAGACGCACAACTGCAGGAATCCGACGCAAGAACTGACCCGACCAAAGCTGCGACATCCCCCTTCCCAAACCCCCTGCTGAGCGCCGTGGCCTTGCCGCGGACATGGGACATGTAAACAGTAGCCGGGCTGGATTTTAAACTACACGCACACATCCCACGTCCTCCCCCGCCCCCTCCATCTCCTCCCGGGCCGTCCCGAGATGGAGTCGGAGACGCGGGTCGAGCCTCCGCAGCAGGAGGCAGCCGCGGAGCCGCCCATGCACAGCGTCCACGGGACCAACCGGATCCGGCCGTCCTCCTACCGGGCCCTGCGCAGCGCCGTGTCCAGCCTGGCCCGCATCGACGACTTCAGCTGCGAGAAGATCGGAGCGGGCTTCTTCTCCGAGGTGTTCAAGGTGAGAGCAAGTGTTTTCTCATGGCACTTAGAAGTTCATGCACATGGTTTATTATTATTTATTTTTCTGGTGGGACACATGCTCCAGATTAAGATTCAATGTGCACATACTCTGGGTTACCATGGAAACCCATCATCCGTCCAGTCTGTGTTTGATTATTTGTGATGATTAGACAAAGTGTGAACTCAACTTGTTCACAGCTGCCGACTTGTTAACTTGACTCAACTTGAGCTCTCACCATCTCCAAAGCTATGGCAACCAGTGCATCTCGAACTAAACACCATTAAGAAGCTGGCAATGGGGTATATTTGATATTCTGACAGGCATCCTCCTCGCCCCCTCTCCTCCTCGTCCCCTCTCCTCCACACGTGTTTGTGTCCAGCCTTGCACAACATGTGGGTCACTGCAGTGTGTTGTGGTGTGTAAGTGGATACAGTCAGGACGGGTAGATTCTGGCACTCGTGCAGGTAACCCTACACTCAGGTCTCTGTTCGGACCAGCAGCCCTCGTCTCTGTTGTCACGCTGCTGCTGCTCACTGGTTTGGAGACTGAGCCCAGGGAAGGCCTCATTAAAGATGAGTGGTCCCATATCGTCCTGTGGTGTGAATCCTCTTTGAGAAGAGAGCTTGCTTTATAGGATAATGATTATTTGTTTGTTTATGATGGTTTAATCTTGAGCACTATTGGGTTTAATTGATCATTTGTATGCTTGGATAGTTTTTGTAATATTTCATCTTTATTTCATACATATTTTGCTTATATTTATTATATTGTGGCTTATTTTTTATGTTGGTGTGTTTCCCTTTTTAAATATTTACAGGCACAATTTGATTTGAGGATTACTTACATAATTTTGCTGAATATGGAGCATTCAGGACGAACACTGTGACATAATGACTTTCTCTCTGGTCATAAATAACAGGCTGAACTCTGCCCGGGAGGGGGGGTTGGGGTGAAGGCGGGTTTGATGACAGATTGACTGTCTCACTAAATGTCTGGGTACCAAAGTCAAGTCTCTTCAGTCTCCTGAGTCGCTCCCGTAATTATCATCACGTCGTGTGTTTAGTCTGACTCTTCACTTCAAACTGTAATTCCCTCAAAACCCAACACACTTGAGATGCGTCCACAACGAGGCCCTCTTGTTAAATAGGAGATTATTAGCAGCATCGTGGGAGCGGGGCCAAGACTCACAGGACTAAATGTGACCTGTTGGTGTTTTTTATTTATCCCCCCCCCCCCTCTCCTGCTTCCTCTTTATGTACGTAGCTGTTTGCTTTATGGGTTTGTAGCCGAGTGGGTGATGTGGGCCTAAGGGCGTCTGTCGCTGCTGCCAGGTGACAACTTCATTGGAAAAATAAACAGGGAATTTCCACGTTTTGAGTTACTGGAAACTGGCTCATTTCTGATGCTGTGGCTTGAAATGTAATTAGGTTTAGAAATTGATGCAGATTAGATTTCGTAGATTCTTATAATTATGATCATAAATCACAGCAAGAAAAGTTTTTATCTCTTAACCACTTTGGGAAAACGTGTCCGGTACTTTTTCCGGAGTTTGTATTTTACATATGTTGTTTTGTGATCCACGTCGTGATGAGCAAACACAAATATACTGTAACATGCAAAGATTAAACTTGGCAGGATAGTGGAGTCACATTTCTTTTCTGTTACCAGTAATTCATACATATTGAGAGATGGTGGATTTACAGGACTGTGACATTTCATCCATTTAAAGTTACAACCTGCTCTCTGAACAATCCGGTCTTAAAAAAAGCACGACCAAGTCGAGCCTCCACTTGTTGTATCCGACTCTGTGTTGTGGATTCTCCTCTTTTTTTTTTGGCCTCTTCAGGACACTCGGCCTCCAGAAGCCACTCCCTCAGCTTTGCCCTTTGAATGAGCAATGAGCATGCAAATGTGACCATGTTTACTACCGGCACTTAGGTTTGGATCAACTTGCCCTTTTAATCAAGCCATAAAAATGCAAAAATGTAACCGCAGTTATCAGTCCCATTTAAACCGGTTGTTGACTAAACGACTGTTCCTGGATCCTGCTGTAGTTCAGAGGAAACGGCTTCAAGTTCTGCTGTAAAACCTCTCCCATGTTTTTGTTGATTAGATTCAGCGTGAACCAAAGTGTATATGTCCCGAGCACTTTACATTCAGGCTTTGAAATGGACGTCCTGCTCTGGGCTACAAAGGATCTGGCCTCCCGCTGTGTGTGTGTGTGTGTGTGTGTGTGTGTGTGTGTGTGTGTGTGTGTTCAGTGCAGATCAATGGAGGCGCTCTGCAGGCAGACATTCACCTCTGCAGCGTGCGATTGTGCAACCCTGGAAAAAAAAAAACACAAAATAAAAGTGCAAGACAAAAAACGCGGGAGAAAGGAAGGGAACACGCGTGTCCAGACAAATCCTTCAGGTGTTGTTTTTCATCTTTAATAATCTTAGAGGGAGTTCATTGTGTGTGTGTGTGTGTGTACGTGACCAGCTTTGTCCTTGTGAGAATCCTGTTTTGGTCTGTTTGCATGTTTTTGAAAGCTCAAGCAATAAAACCACTCAGAAAGAAATTGAACCATTACTCCCAGGAAGTTCTAATTGTCTGTTTTTTTTTTTTTAAGCACGATGGTTTAATTGCTAATTCGATTACTGTGTTAGTGCGTCATTTTCCAGCTGTTCCCCTCCTGATAATAGATGGTATATTTGCTAACACAGATAGCACCTGCTGTCTAGGAAGCAGGAAACACAGAACAGGCCTCTTATCCGATTTTGTTTCTTGTTTGTCTCCATCATTTACACGAGACATGAAAATCTCATGACAGTGTTTTCAGAAGCCGGCAGAGCGTCACCGTCCAGTCAGAGACCACATCAGCACTTAAAGTCTCACCTGTGGGTCCATATTGGTCTTTAGGACCCTGGACAAAATGGATGTGAGCCTAAATATAGTAGAAAATATATAAAAATTGAATGTAAGATAACAAATGTGGACCAAATATCTCAAAACAAAAGTGGGTGTTTTTTGGCAAACATGCGGTGCTGAAGGCAAGTTGTAATCTGGATGTGGAACTCAAGTGGCCCATGTGGTAAATTGTGAATATGGTCCCAAATTCAGGCCACCTATGGTTGACATTGTGTCATTTCTTCCAGCCAGTTCTAACGTCACAGACTTTTGAAATGCGTCTCAAAGAAGTAGTTCACCATTTTGGAAATCAGTTATTGACTTTCCTTGTCAGAAGCTGGGTGAGAAGATTGATAGTTGTCTGTATGCTAAAAGCTATAGTTGTTAGCTTAGCCAAAGTTTATTATTTAACATATCTTTTTTCAATCTGTACAAATGTGTAAAAGTAGCATGTTGTGGTTTTACAGGCTGTTTTGTTCTATCATTTTGAGGAATGGGCCAGGATAGCAGTTTCTGTGTTTACAGTTAGCTAGCTAACAGCTAACAGCGAGCTAGGGTTGTATATTTACCTTTGATCTTCTCATTCATCTCTCTGCAAGAAACCAAACGCATGTATTTCCCAAAATGGCGAACTTTTAAATTATTATGTTTTTATATTTACGTTTTCACTGTCACTTGCCAAAAAACTGCAGTTAAACAAAAAAACGTGAAACCCAACTTTTATGGTACATTTAATAGTATGTAATAGCATTTATATTTAGTATTGTCACTCAAAAATACATTAATTATTGTTTTACCGTGTTTCAATCATCAATATTTTGTTAAAAACGTATACCCTTAATTTCTAGGAATAACTTTTAGGAGAATTGGCTTTAACTTTTGTATATAACATCAAAAAGTAGAATTTATATATAGTATTCTGAACAGTCACTTAAAAATGTTATTTGTTTTACTTTGTTGTCAATCTGTCCACAGTTGTTTTGTCTTGTGCCTTCAGCCGACTCGTCGTTCTCTCATTAGCTGGTCCAAGAGATAATTTCAGCTCTGATCCGGTTGTTTGTTTTGGTGATTGTTGAAAAAAGAGGAAGCGGGAAATTATATTTGGAAAAGGCCACGTTTATATGAGTCACAGGGTTTCTTAATATTACAACTAGTCATCATGGAAATTGTTAAATCAGCTGTTATAAGTGTGGTTGGGGGGGGGTTATGCTCACGAGTTGGTGATAATAAGTTGAAAGAGAAATTGGATAAAGAGGATTAAAAACAGACCGAAGTCTCCAGAGGACAAATACTGTCAACATGATTGTGTGTCTGTGTGTGTGCGTGCGTCTGTGTGCTGTGTGTGTCAGCTGCTTGTGACACAACGGTAATGTGAAGGAGAAGCGTTGCCAAACACTGCTGTGGTGCCACTGCTTTTGTGTGTGTGTGTGTGTGTGCGCGCGCACATACGTCTGTGTTGTGTATATCTCGTTTTGTAACAGTGGCTTGGCAAAAGTCCATTAGGCTATTTAAAGCTTTTAAAATTTCAGTTTCATATTGTGATGATGCATTGGCACCACGTCGCCGTCTAAACCTGTCCTCTTACAAACTAATTAAACTAATGATTTTAGTTTCATGTGTGTGAAGTTTTGTCTGTAACACAAAACATTGCTCGAAACATCAAACTTTTATTTTTCATATTGGATTTTTTATGTGTGCGTGCACACATGTGTTGCAACATTAAAACGTGTAGCTACTTGTAATGTTTTTGCTAATAAGTTTATTTTGATATATGTTCATTAGAGCTGCAGCTAATGAATAATTTAATTATCAGTTCATCTGATGCTTATTTTTAAATCCACTAAGAGGGTTATGACTTTTTATATGGGCAGAGAAGCTTTTGCAGCGTAATCGACTTAGGTGGCGAGATGTGGTGTTTTTATCATGTCTGGGAACTTCTCAACAAATGATGCAGAGATCTTGTTAAAAAAGGTGAAATTGTGAGTTTGTTTTAATTTAATCATCAAAGTTGTTGCAGACTAAAGCATTTTAAGATGAGTTATTAAATACATGATGTTTCAGAAGAAAAGAATGTGAATCTTTATTGGTTTGGTTCAGCCGTGACTCCTCGTGAATCTCTGCATCAGAGACTGAGACTCCTTCATCAGGACGTGTTGAGATGTGACCAGTTCTCAGTCTATCCCGGCTGCTGCTGCAGCTTCTACTCTAGAAAGATAAAACGACAACAAAGGAGGGTGGAGGAAAAAAAACGTACACAAACAAACCTCAGTCCATCATCAGCTGTCACCTTTGTGCCTGTGATCGGTTTCAGCGTTCAGGATTAGGAGACTGTGTGTGTGTCTCCTTGTTGCTGTTGGGTGGCGGTGGCGTTGGAATGGGAGAGCCAGTGCAGACTTGAACATCAGGGGCTTAGCGTAAGGACCTTTCCCTCATTATTCCTCTGCTCCCTCTCTCCAGTCGGGGCCTGCTCGCCTGCCATTCACTGTGCAGGTATGTGGCCGTGTTTATGTTCTGCACAGCCACACAAACACAAGGAGTGCTGATGTGCCTGTCTTCACTTGAACCACCGTGTTTATCACTTTAAAAACTTTTCAGCTGGACCCGGGATTGAAAAAGGGAAGTGTTGGGCAAGAGTTGCACAATTATCTATTTTCTGATCCTCCTCCTCCTCCTCTCATAGTTATCAGTGTTTTCATAAAATGCATCTCCACAGACGACTCGTGTTATGTTTACGTCAGCGCACAATGAGCGCTTCCTCCCGTCCACATGTTGTCAATGTGGTCGTCTTCGGCTCGACCTCGGGGAAAGCCACTCCCTTGTAATAGGGTAAACAAACGGCTCAGTGTTTGCATGAGCGTCTCGCCAGTGTCACAAAGATTGTTGGCTGTTTTTCTGGCGGAGCGGAGCTCGGCTGTTTTTATTGGCTCTGTCCCATCGTGCTTTGAAGAGTCAGTTCATTGAAACGCCAAAAAAAAACTCTGCCTCCACCCTGATACACTGGAAATGGGTGTAATTCAAACTGTGGTGCATTTAGAAGTGGAGTCTTTAAAAGTTTAAACAGCATTTTTTATAATTATATTTTAATACACAAACCAAACTTTCTGGAAAATGAAATCGAAGTGATAAGAACTTCTTAAAACGACAAAGATCTGAGAAAAATTTATTTTGATTATTTTTAATTTGGTCCGTGTCCCATGAGTTAACACGGAGGAGGCTGTGTTTAGGGCGACGATGCAGCCATCCACCAGGGGGCGATCAAGATGTTTTACTGCCACTTTTAGGAAGCAGTCATGTTCTCCATCTTTATATACAGTTTAGGGATGAATCAAGCTTCACCACACTGGATCCTACATTTCCCATAATGCAATGCTGCCCTGTAACAGATTTCTACTTCCTAAGCCTGGTAGAGTGATTCCATTTAGATTTTGTTTACTTTACCTCTTTAGAAAAAGTGTAATATTTTTAGCTGTGAGTCGGATACAGATGTTTCTATAATTTGGCACTAAGGATCCCTGGGGTCCTTAAAACTGTCAGCGGCTGTGAATGAATTGGAGTAATGGCAGAAAGATAAAAGTTAATGACACTGAAGAAGAAACTGTGTTTAATGTGGATTGGTCGTGTCGAGGTTTACAGCCAATCTGCTTAATAAGGTCAGTGCTGGCACCGATGTATCAGAAGCTGCAGTGTGCAACGATGGAAATGAAGAGTGAACCACTGACCTGCTGCTGGGAAACACATCTCCATCTTCTCACTCAAGCTTTTCCACGTTGTTAAAAAAACAAATGAAGCCGCTTGTTGATGAGAAACCAGCAGGCGAACGTAAACGTGTATTTGTACATGTACGAACTCGAGGGGGACGTGTTCAGCTCCGTGTTGGACCTGCACTGTTCTCCTCCTCGCGCTGTGACGCTGTTTCTGAACCAAGTCGCCTGCACACACTCTGCTTGCTGTGACACTCCCACACTCTCCTTCACGCCATAACGGAGAGCGCGGCCTCAGGCGATGGCTTGGGCCCCGAGTTGTTGTGTAGGAGAAGTCATTTTCCCAGAGTGAGTGGAGTTCACCCCCTCAGGGACCTTACTCAGTCTCTTCTCACTCCAGCGTGACGCTCTGGTGTGAAATCGGCCGAGGTTTTCCCTGGTTTTGTCACAAATGCTGCGTCTGAGGCAAATTGTGCTTTAGTTCAGTTAAATCCTGCAGAAGTTGTGTATTTAATGACGGTGATGTTACTGTTTGAGGAGCAGATCCTGTTTTATTTTGGGTACTTTCTAAACTATTTTTCGAAGCATGTGTATATATATATATATATTGATGTATATCCTCTCTGCCAGTCCCCACCGTCAATCTGCCTTCCCCAGTGTGGTTCATTTCAAAGTTAATCTAGATTTACGAAGGTGTATGTTCAGCTGCTGAAACGACAACAATGGCTCCTGCTGGTGGGAAGTGTGTGAAGTAACCATGACATCCATGACGGGAGAGGAGGCCTTCAGAGCTGACCCAGTGTCTCGAGGCAAAGTCATACGTGTGTGTGTGTGTGTGTGTGTGTGTGACTGTGTGTGTTGGTTGTGTGGTCACACCACTGCAGCAGCATGTAATTTCTCCTGCAGAGAGTTTTTCTGAATCTCCACTACAGGGTGAGAAGTATGTGGACACCTGGAAAGTGTTTTTCACACATACTCAAAGTTTTGGCCACATTAACGTAAACAGCATTTGGTCAGACTGTGTTTAGGAATACAGATATACATAGATAATGGGATTTGGTGAGTCTCTACAACATTGTATTCCTGTCATTTCCTGTATTTAAGTCAAAATACTTTTTTGGAGGCTAGTTGAAAACCCAGACTCTTGATCTATAGTTTTCTAAAACCCCGGTTACATCTCTTTGCACAAAAACATTAATAAAACATCCTAATGCAAAATAATACACTTCACAGATTGTTTCCATCTCTCATCTACATCCTTACACTTTGTGAAACCAAAACTAAAGCTAATGGGATTCCTCCTCTAATGTAATCTTCATATATCGTGTTCGGAAAAGCTTTTAAATCCCAGATATAAAAAAAAAACACAAACGTCTCTCTTGCCCTTGTGTGCATCCTCATTCTGCAGTTTCAGATAAATCCTCCTCCTCCTCTGTGCATCAGTCGACCACATCGGGCCGCCGGCTAATGACAGACATCGCTGCACATGTTGGCCGCGCAGAGCGAGAGCGCTGCCTGTGACCTTTCCTCTGCTGACGGCGGTACTTTACAAGGCCGAGGACGTTTGAGCGAGAGCTTTAGGGAGTGTCCGAGCCTGCGAGCAGACGTCTGTCATAGGTGCTGTGTGTGTAGGCGGGGACATTATCATTCCAGTGGCAAGTCTGTGGAGAAGACCAGAGAAGTGGTTGGCATGAAGCATGTCCGGGGGGGAACGCCTAATCTTATCGCGTCCTCATTCCAGAGTTTCTAATAACACACACACCTGAGAAAATGTCACACCAGGTTCCACAGCTTGAGTCACACACTCGTCCTGTAATGACGACGAGCGATGGGTTGTTTGTTTTGAAGCCTAAAACACTCGGGACAAAACACTCGGGGGGGGTCAGGCAGTGTTGCAATTCCAACCGCTGCATCATCAGCAGTTGGGTCACGCTTGCACTATAACCTGGGTGTGTGTATGTGTGTCAGGGAAACACGCATGTAACACTCCTCTCAAAAAGCAACAGGGCAGGTGTGTGCAGAGGAGAGGCGGACAAGTGTGATGTAAATCCACAGTCCTGTTTGCCAGATAGATGTGTGTCAATAGAAGCAGGAGTGTCTGTGGTGGTGGGGGGGCTCCTTATCGGCTACACAGCTCCGTCTACGAGCTACGAGAGTCCACCTCATCCTCCAAGTGTTAATGCATCAAGAGACGCAGAGATTAGTCTGCACCGCCTCCACACTCCTGCTGGGTGTTTACATCTCTGCTCGGACTTCACACTTGCAGGATGAGCCAGCTACTGTACTTTGTGTGATTTACATGTGTGCATCCATGCATGTGCTGCAGCACTTTGCTAAAGGCCGAGAAAGGATTTAGTGCTGCAGAGATTGACTCATTGACTGGCTGTTAAGAGGAAGAGGGCTGTGCACATCCTGTGTGTTTTGTGGGTTTGTGTGTGTGTTGTGGGTTTGTGTGTGTGTTAATGGCATTACTTGCTGCAGTCTAGTCTGGTCTCTAATTGGCTTTGTGTTTTTTCCATCACCACTCTGACCAACTGAGATGCAGGCCAGTGTCACACGGACTTCAGCCCCCACAGTTGTGACTTCAGACCTCGGTCTCTCTCTCTCTCACACACACACACACACACACACACACACACACACACACACACACACACACACACACACACACACACACACACACACACACACACCTCATGTCTGTCGTTACACTCTCATGTAACTAATGAAGACACAACCTGAAACCCTCCAGCGCCACTTCAACTTTATTAATAGCTCGTAGGAAATGTTTGTGCAGTAAAAGTCTGATTCCTGGTCCAGGATGGAAGCATCAGTGTCACCACCTCAAAAACAAAATGACAGGTTAGCAACCCTGCTGTCACTCGAGTTGATTGACGGGTCAGTTAATTAGAGTAGCACTTGTAATTAGAGCCTGACTGATGTGGATCTTTGGTTTGAGGGATTAAAAGATCCTGATACCGATATTCCACTTAATGGGATTTAGCTCAAATGCATATTTGTAGCTTTGTATTGTATCGTTGGATTCTGATCATGTGTTTTTATCTGGGCTCATTCGTTTTTATCAGGTTTAGTGTTTAACTCTGGCTTTTCTTTGTTTTTCGTATATCAGCCGTAGTGTTTTGTGGATTGTTCTACATTTAGTTTGGATGGTTTGTATAAAGCATATGAATTATCCATAGATATTTGAATATAAGATCATTTTTTGTATAACCCTAGGGTTTATTCAATGGCTGATAAATCAATAAATTCAAGTCTTTTGTCATTCAAGTAAAGATAGTTGTAATTTTTAGGGTCAAAGCAAATTACAGATCAGCCCCTTCAACATATTGGATAACAAAAGTACTAATGCAAAATATAATTCAAGAATAATTAGACATCACTGTGGTTTTCTCTCGCACGGTTTCTTTTAGAAGTTTTTACAGGCAAATATGCCTGTGGGGGAGTATGTCACGTCTCCATGGTAACCACACCAGGCAGAGCCTCTGCCGCCGCAGCAGGTCGGGGCAGAGAAGCAGCCAAAGCAAATAACAAAAACTCAGCTATATTAATATGTCATCAGTGTGTGGTGGTTTAATCATGTGATTTTATGTTTTTTTTATAATAAATTTTCATTAATCCGGAGCTGCAGGCCTGTTCTGTTCTGATGGTAAATATCCTCGAGGGCTGTTTTGAATGAAGCTTCCCTTCAACTGTTATGTTTCTGTGGAAAGTGGAACAAGCAATAAATCGAGTCCAGGGGGTCGAGTTGCATCATCTCCCCAACTGACCCATTTCTACCCAAACTCTGCTGAACTGGCACTTTTGAAAATCTCTTCTTCCCCTTGTGAATCGTTCCAGTCAATCAAAATATCTAATTTATGTGTTGTTTTTAATGTGTGATCCAGGTGCAGCATCGTGTGTCAGGTCAGGTGATGGCCCTGAAGATGAACATCCTGGCCAGCAACAGAGCCAACATGCTCAGGGAGGTGCAGCTCATGAACAGACTGTCTCACCCCAACATACTCAGGTACCTGAAACCTTTGGACCCCCCCTTGATGATCTGATCTGTTTAGTCTGGTCCTCGTCTCTGTGCATCTAGAAGCTGTTTTTCTCCTTGTTAATAAAGTGTTTGTCTGCTCGTCCTCCAGGTTTATAGGAGTGTGTGTGCACGAGGGGCAGCTCCACGCTCTCACTGAGGTAAGACACTGTTAATCTGCTGCAAGATGTTCAGGATTTTAATTTATTATTAATAGAAAGTCGTTTTTATTCTTTTCAAACCAGTTTATTGGAGGAAAGTCAACTTCTAAGACTTTCTGAGATCATGTCCCTAAAAATTCTATTATCTATACCACTTATCCTTTGAGGGTCGCTGGGGGGGTGGAGCCAATCCCAGCTGACGTCGTAGAGCGAGAGGCGGTAAAATAACTGGTGGCTGTGGCTCAGGAGGAAGAGCGGGTCGTCCATTCTGAAGTGCCCTTGGGCGAAATACTGAACCCCCAAATTACCCTTGACATGAATAGTTTGTGATTAGAAGAGCTGTGTGAATGTGACTTGTCCTGTAAAGAGCTTCGAGTGGTCGATGAGACTGGAAAAGCACAATACAGGATGAATACAAGACAGTTTACCATCTTCTCACTGACGCTCTGCTACAGACAGCTGAGTGTCCTGGGTCGGACACCTGTGATGGGTTGACCCGATGTTGCCGTGGTAACCGAGCAGTGAAAAGGAGAGCGATCGGCAGATAAGAGGGCGATTCGATGCTCTGACACCTGAACTCCTCTTTTCATTATGTTGTTATTGATCCATGGTGGATCACGAAGAAAACAAAAACAAACTGTTCTGTAAAACCCAACAAACGGTAGAATATAGATTGAGCAGACGTGTGAGTGAAATATCAGCTGGGATTGACTCCAGTTTCTCCACGATCCTGAAAGTGGTATAAATAATGGAAGGTTGGAAGTTAAGGTGCCTTACTTTAATATTTCAAGTCCCAAATCGGTCTGAGCATCATTTTGAGAATCTCATTTAAAAACCATGTTAATAATGATGCCGATAATCATGGTAATATTGGTCCCAGTTCCCCCAGACAATATCTGAAGCAGCTCTCATATGAAAAACAGTTTATAAATGCGATGCTCACTGAGCCTGAGTAATAAAACGTCTTGTGTTTGTCCCGATGCTCCAGTACATCAACGGGGGGAACTTGGAGCAGCTGTTGGGCAGCAACGTGTACCTGTCGTGGAGCGTGCGGCTCAGCCTGGCCCTGGACATCGCCCGCGGGCTGCAGTATCTGCACAGCAAGGGCATCTTCCACAGGGACCTCACCTCCAAGGTAACGGCTAACGTGCACACGTACAGTACACACACATCACTGAACATCTGCAGACTGATGCTCCACTGGGACTCTGCTCCTAAGGCAGCAATACATACATGTGTTACACGCACTAATGCACATTTAGCTGCAGTCACTTAACATATAGACGCTCCAACACAAGCTGAGGTGGGAACATTTTAACTTGGGTCAAGTGATACAAGATTCCTGGATCTGCACCAAAAATATAACGTGTTGAGTAGTTTCTGAATCATACTACAAACAAACTTTGAGGTAAAGCAGAAGCAGATGTTTTGAAACCAAGCAGTCACATCTACAAATGAAATGCTGATATCCTGTAAACTGCTTTACACTTGCAGATCAGATTTGAGTGGCGGTCGTGGTCATATGGCTGCTAAGAAGTAGAGATTGTGAAATAATCCCCTCATTGTTTTAAAACACATAAATCCACTCATTTCTGATGCATGTTTGGAAAGCGAGCTGTTCACAGCAGGAGCTTACATCACCGCTGAAACACCCGGTAATAAAGTGACATGTGTGACCTCTGTGACCCCGTGTGCAGAACTGCCTGGTGCGCTGGGAGAGCGGCGTGTGCTCGGCCGTGGTGGGAGACTTTGGCCTGGCGGAGAAAATCCCAGATTACAGGTCAGTCCCACAACGGTCCATTCATCGGAGCTTCTATCAACACGCTGTGATTAGATAAGTCGGGCTCAATAAATTCCTCTGCGCCTCTCTGTCTCGGTTATCTCTCTCTGAGCAAAGCGCTTTAAAACAAGTCTCCAACAGCTTCTTCTTTCTGAGTCACGGCGACGAGACTCACTCTGTCACCTTTTCCACAGTTTGTGGTTAATCCTCCGTCTTCTCCGGCAGCTCTCGCTCTGTGGAACGATTCTCATTAATGCTGCTGAGCGTCGGACAAACAGCAGCTCGACTCTGAGGTGTTGTCAAAGTTGAATCTGCTCGAACCCTCGGCCTCTTCCCCCGTGTGTTCGCAGCTGCGTGTTTCTCTTCAACGAGCGCTGACATTTATGTGGCGTGTTTTATTCTCCGCCATCAATTCACCGCTGGCTTGAGCTTGACCATAAATGACAACGCTCCTCTGACGTGGGCTTTTTATTTCCTTCAGCTGGTTTTCCTGTGACGACATGTCTCTCAGTGTTGGATGATCACATTCTTGTCTTCGCTGGGGGAAATATTCCATTGGAAAAAGTCCTGAATTGGGATTTTTATTAATGCAGAAGTTTCATCACTAAAGCAGTTGGCTACAGGAGAATGAGAAGTGTGCGTGGAGAGGCCAAATGGATCTGCTCCAGAATTAAACTGGTAGTTTTGGAACAATCCCTGCAGACAATCAGCTAAACACAAGGCAATGAAAGCATAATCTCCTTTCTGAGGTTTTATTGCTTCCTACTGAACTTGATGCAGAATTGTTTTCTGTGCAGTGGTGTGAAAAATTTACGTCCGTCTTGTAAAAACATTTTTCTTTCTTTGTGTGTGTGTGTCACTGTTGCATTCCTGCACCTGTCGGACATGAGTCCTCTGTTTGCTCCAGCCTCTCTCTACCTCCCTCTCTCTCTCTACCTCCCTCTCTCTCTCTACCTCCCTCTCTCCCTCTCCCTCTCTCTCTTTCTCTCTAAAGCAGCTGGTGATTGTAGTTTTCTCTCACTTCCGAGTTCATGTTTGCTTTTTCATTCCAGTCAAACACAGTGATATCCTGTGGCAGAGAATGGATGATGTTGACACGTATTGAATGTGTGTGTTTTGTGTTAGTGCTGCCACTGTGCTGGTGGCATGGAAGGAAGGGAGGGAGGGAGGAAAGGAGGGAAGGAGAGGAGATGGCGGGGGTTTAGGAAAAGCACTCCAAATAAGGTCAAACTATTCCAGTCCTCCTCCAGCTCTCTGTCGTGCTGGATCTCTCTCGGCCCTCGTAGAACAAGTCACTCTTGTCCTTCACACTCCCGTGCTTCCTCGTCGGTTTCCCCTTTTTTAATT
The DNA here is from genome assembly GCF_022539355.2 of Hippoglossus stenolepis. Classification (NCBI taxonomy): domain Eukaryota; kingdom Metazoa; phylum Chordata; class Actinopteri; order Pleuronectiformes; family Pleuronectidae; genus Hippoglossus; species Hippoglossus stenolepis. The sequence continues at coordinate 4,199,672 of NC_061505.1, read as the reverse complement.
CTCTTTCTATTCTCAGTTTTCTCTCTCTGCTGATTTCTGCTCTCGCTCCACTTCTCCACATGTTGTTTACGTTGGGAGCCTCGCTCTCGTTTGTCCCTCTGCCATCCCGTCGCCGCTTGTAAATTTGCAGTATCATAGCCCACAGTAGCAGATGGAAATAGCCCAGAGAGGAAGTATCTGCCAGCAGGGTGTGTGTGTGTGTGTGTGTTTGTGTGCGAGCGCAGGCATGTGTGCAGGCACGTTGTCCTTGCACATTCTTGTGTTCCTTCCTTCTTTTTATTCGGTTAAATTTCACAACCTTATCTCCAGATAACTGAAAAACACTGCGGTTTCTAAGATACAAAGGAAGTTTCAACTTGCAGAAACCTGATGGTTTTCATTTAGTTGAACAACATCCTAACTGCGACTTTATTAGAAATGACTTGTTGTCGTGTGCAAACATTTTATTTCAGGTTGTTTTCGATGAACCTCAATAAAAACTATTTTAAAACGTTGGGTTGTTGTTGTTGTTGTTGCCTCTTTGTGAATATTTTTCATATTCACTCTGATCAAATTGATTTAGAAACATTATTATTATTATTATTATTATAACACTGATCTGTGATACTTTGTGCTGCAGGATCCTTTTAAAACTTGGATTCTCTAAGTGCTCATTTCCTGTTTCCTTTTATTCGTTTAATTTATCTTTTTATTCCCTCTATTCTGTCATGAAGCCTTTTCCATTTTATGCAAAGTCCTTTGAGTTCCATCATTGATATGTGCTGTGGAGATAAACTGTGCGTTTCCTTCTCTCCTCCTCCCTCCCTCCATCCATCCTCTTCCCTCTTTCCTGCAGTGAGGATGAAGACCAGGAGCCCCTGGCCGTCGTCGGCTCCCCCTACTGGATGGCCCCCGAGGTTCTCCGAGGAGAAGTGTACAATGAGAAGGTAATGACGGATCCCTGCCTTCATCAATGTGCAGCTGCAGCAGTTCAAGGTCCACAGTGGGTGTGATGTGACGATAGTCGCTCAAAGAACGGAAGCCGAGCTATAAATATCTAATAATTCAGTTATGTGTCACAAAAGCAAACAGGGATTCAGTTGGTTAGTAATTTAATTACATAAGAGCGGCACGTCCTGCAAAGGGGTTAGTGGTATTTCTCTGTGTAGCTTGGTGGAAATCCTCATTAAATCTTTGAGTTGTATTTAAGTGATGATTATATTGTTTCAGTTTTATGGAGCAGTTGCATAATCATGTTTTCAGACCTATGTGTCTAAATAACAGTAATTGTGCAGCATATGTAAGTGAAACCTGAGAGAAACTAAAGACTAAATATCTGTTTCTTTTCTTGCATTAAGTTTTTTTGGGGGAAGATCCAGAATTTACGATATTTTTTTGTGTGTCTCTCTTCATCTTCGTCATCTCCTCTTCCTCCCTCTGCGCAGGTGGACGTGTTTGCGTTCGGGATCATCCTGTGTGAGGTCATCGCGAGGATACAGGCCGACCCTGACATCCTGCCACGCACCGAGGTACGGACCACGGCGTTTTCATCACGATGCCCTCACACCCCCATCTCCTCCTCCTCCTCCTCCTCCTCCTCTTCATCACATACTCATTTCATTAAGCAGCTGATTATATAACAGTCTGACCTTGTGTGGAAAGATGATTAGAATAAAAGACCTGTTAATGATGTGCAGGTTGATTTCAGTGCCTTGAATCTGCACCATGTTGGTTATGATTATGAAAAAATGGTGAATACAGGAAGTTGACTTTGCAGGACCGAGGATCACATGAGTCAAAACTGTAACTGCTGATGGCTCAAATTAAGTGATGACCTCTTTATGATCCGAGAACAAGTGAATTCACCCAGTTCTCGATAATATATTTTAAGTTATGTCGATTTTACTGAGCAACAGCGCCCTCTGCAGTCGTGTGGGGTGATTGGTTCTGTTGGGCTCTGTGTCCGAGAGGTTAAGAGGAAAACGACCTAAATGTGTTGACTGCTTAATCCCACTCACTGAACTCAAACCCAACTGAACGCTGGGTATTACCCATGATCCTCTGCTTCCTGAACACAGTGGAGCTGTTGGTTCACACACTGTAGTTCTGTTTTATAATAACTGGTGTAGTTTTGGACACGGGATCCGTTGAACTCTGATTCAAAGCTTTGAAGTTGTAACAAAAGCTTCTCTCCCTCTCGTGTCTGTTGAATAATTCAGCAGCTTCGTCGTCTCATTCATCTCGACATCAAACGAGGGCTGAATTTTTTTTATGCTGTGTAATTTTTGGAAACAAATTTACAAGCACAAAAATAAAAAACCCAGAGGGGGAAACGTTCGTACAGACATGACTCTAAACCCTGGTGTTGTTCCCTTTGTTCCTCTGCAGGACTTTGGTCTGGACATTGAGGCCTTTCAGCAGATGGTGGGCGACTGTCCCTCAGATTTCCTCGAACTGGCCGTTACCTGCTGTAATGTAAGAAACTCCCGTCACTCATTTCTGGTTTCTTCCCTCGCTGTCGTCTCCGTGTTCATTCTGCAGCTCAGTTCCTCGCTGCTGGTTCACTTGTGCCTTCAGCGTGTCTCTGTTTCTTTTGAGCTCTGTCTCCTCTGTCCACGATGCTCAGTCTCATTCTTTCTGTCCTGTCAGATGTCTTCAAAGCTCCGTCCGTCCTTTTCCCAAATCGCAGAGGAGCTGGAGAGGAGACAGGCGGAGAGGAAGCAGAAGGACGAGGTCAAACGTGAGTCGTCTGTCGTCACCTGAGCGTCGACTCATATTTCTGAAATGTTCCTTCATTTACCTTTTTTTTGTTTTTCTCTTTTCAAAGCCGTCTCTCCATCCATTGGGCCCCTGCGGAGATCCCTCATCCGTCCATCAGACCCTCGACTCTCCCGCAGTAAATCAGACATGCTCCACCCCCCGGACACGCCCCCCTCTGTCCAACTGGCGCCCCCCGCTCGCGTCAACCCCTTCTCTCAGAGGGAGGACCTGAATGGCGGCAAGATCAAGTTGTTCGACACGCCCAGCAAGTCGGTCATCTCCCTGACCTTCACCCTGCCCCCTCCACCGGACTGCGACGACCCTTCAGCATCCGAGACGGACGGCAGCAACCTGCGCAGGAGGCACAGGCGCTGCCACTCGCTGCCGTGCACGCCTCCCCCTCACCTCACGTCGGCGCCGAACACCATCCTCACTGAGGAGGTGTCCCCGTCTGAGAGGAAAGGTGAAATAACTGGACAGAGCTACGAGATGGGGGAGCAAGGCGAGATGCAGCTGGCAGGAGACTCAGGGCTTCCTCTGTCTCTCGAGCCGCTGTCCCTCGACCAAGAGGATGAGGAGAAAGAGGAGGAAGAGGAGCCCATGGACTGCACCAGCTCTCCGGACACACAAGACGAAAGCACTTCATCTCCTTACTCCGATCCCTCGCCTCCTCTCTCACACTCCTCCACTCCGCTCCAACCCTCCAGCCCTCCCTTCTCTAACGGCTGGGGGTCCGCCATCTCCAACGGGCCCCCGTGCCTGCCTCCCCTCTCCTGTTTGGACAACAACAATGTGGTCGTCAGCCGGCCGCTGGGATGGAGCACCCCGACCCCAAATGCCGCCACCACCACCAACAACAACGGCTACCACTCACCTGGAGACCCCGCCGGCTCGTCCCCGTTCGGCTCCAGCAGCGGCCACTCTCTGGACCAGGAGGAGGTCGTCTCCTGTCCCGGCTGCTGCCTCGCCGGCTTCCGCTTCCCCTCGCTCTGCCTCAGAGCTCCGCCGCGCAGGAACCCCTACAAGAACCTGAACGTGGACCACGCAGCCTCGCGCGGCCTGCTCAGTCCGGGACCCAAGGGTCTGCCGCCCTCCACTAACCCCACCACCACCACCACCCGCCTGGAGCCGGGCCTCGCCTTGCCGGGGGCGCAGACATAAGCCCAGACTCCTCGACACCAAATACACGAGTGGAGACTCTGCACCGAAAGATCTTCCCTGGAAATGAAGTGGCTCTTCTTCGAATTTGCACAGATTTGAACACAGCAATACTCTGCTTCTCCTCCAGACACACTGTGCGGTGCAGAGCGTCCACCTCCTGGAACACTCCCGACCTGGAGAGTGGCTGAGTGGTGGGACAGGGAGCTTTCTCTCTTGACTTTCTCTTGTGTGTGTCGCCCTCTGCTGGGCTGAGGGCGTCAGCTGTGCCTGCGTGGATGTGACCGACGAGCCGATCCGCATGTGAACACTCGGGGCCCCGGTCGATTTCGATCCTGTATATTTTGCAGATGTTAAGATTCTTATGACTGATGATGATGCTGGAATGAGGAATGTTAAGCTTAGTATTATTACTGTTGCAATGATTTATTGATGTTTGGTGCTGTTTCTGAATGAACAGGCAGTTTTTGCTTTTGTGTCTTTAATTATCAAGGTGTATAGTGCACTGCTGAGATGTGAGTGTGTGTGTGAGTGTGTGTGTGTGTGTGTGTGAGTGTGAGTGAGAGCTGTACACCGTTCTGACTCTTTTGTTTTCTGTATGATCTGTGTCCTCCCTCCTGGTGAAGCACTTCATCTGTATTACTGTTGTTAAAAAGGAAGCTGTTGATGTCGTCATTACTTTTGGGAATGAACGGTCAAAGACCTGCTTAAGAGATGTATGTATTATTATTCAGATTCTTATTATTTAAACCATGGCATTGAATAAAATGAGAGAATGCAGTGAAGTTGTCCTGACGTGGATCTGATTTCTACCTTTGCTGATGTTTGTTTGCAGGATTACGCACAAAAAAAACACTCAACCGATCAAGATCTGGTGAATTTAAATGTGGTTTCATAAGGAGGCTGATTATCATTCTAGATAATTATTATTTATAAATGTCGGAATATAATCAACAAATACTGGATGAATAGTTTTTAGGAGAATAAAATCATAAAGAAGATGCAACTGCTAAAAGATGTTTCTTCATATTTTCCTGTTTGAGGGTTTAAGTTCCAATAGTTTCAAACTTTCTGGCCAGAAAACAATCTTTAAATCTTCAGTTTATTGAGGACGTGAGCAGCTGAACCTTTTTAAAAAGCGATAGAGTAACTTTCTCCTCTTCCTCTCACTCTCTGTTTCCTCCTGCTCTCCTGTTAAGTAGCTTACAGCCTCTTCTCTCTCTTACAAAGTCACCAGCCTCCAATTAAGCCTCCTGCTGTCTCCAGTCCATCATCCTCCTCTGCAGCTAATTCCTCCTGCTCCTCTCCGTCTCTGTGTGTTTGTGTTCAAGTCTGTCTCCTGTCCTGCTGCAGGTCGGAGTTGAGACCGTCTCGGTGTCGTCCACTTGATCCGCAGGTCACCAAGTCGCCATGGAGACAGCAGGTGTAGCCCCGGGTGGGTGGAGGTCAGCGGTGGCGTTGTGTGTCGTGGTCGTGCTGCTCATTAAAGGTGAGTGTGAGACAGTTTAAACGTTTTTTCCTCCTCCTGTGTGTCTGCTGCACGAAGTTGTCCCCTCTGATCAATCATCCATCCAAGTGTTAACAAAGTTGTGATAATCAGACTTAACAGGTCAATGAGCATCAGTGTGTGTGTTTGTGCTATTTTTAAGTGTACGGCTTTTATGTGCGACCTCTCCAGGGTCGAGCGGGTTAGTCTGTTACACCGCAGTGGAATCACTGGACTTAGGCTGCCTCCTGCGGTGGACCTGTCCCCGTGCCAGTCCTAACGCCACCTACAGCGTCCAGACCAAGACACAGGGGTGAGTCTCTCTCTCTCTCTCTCTGTGTGTGTGTGTGTGTGTGTGTGTGTGTGTGTGTGTGTGTGTGTGTGTGTGTGTGTGTGTGTGTGTGTGTGTGTGTGTGTGTGTGTCAGGTATTCCTCATGTTGTGGGGACCAAAAGCACATTTCCAAGGTCACATTATGGAGACAAAAAGCAAGTCCCCAGAATGTAAATGATTACATTTTCAGGTGAAGACATGTTTAAAGGTTTAGGTGTATCGAGTCCTAACAAAGGTTATGACTTGCTTCACCCTTTGAGTCAAGGTTAGAGTCAGTCTCCAGGAAATCAATGTAGTGTCCTCAAGTCGTGGAGACGTGTGTGTGAAGCTTCACATATTAGCATTAGTATTTATCCACAGACACTTTATGCTTTCGTTCCCTCAAAGGCAGTTTTTGTATTTTAACTTTCATCTTTTCTCATCACTTATTTGAAACGTTTTTGTCTGAATAAACTTAGAGTTCTTATTTATGTTGGTGTGTAGTGTTCAGTGTTTGCCGCATATAAAACATCCAATTCTATGAAAGTAGTGGCCATGAACTTTTGTAGAATGGAACCATCCATGTTATTTTATGGCCATTAGATGATACAAACCTTATTTCTGATCAAATCTGACCTGAGAACAACAGGAAGGTTAAATAAATACTCGTGAACTTGTCCTTTTGTAAAGTGACATGATGGTTTATAGATGGTTTCAGTTTTCTGTGAACTTGAAAAGAACAAGCAAGAGAATAAGTGAAAGAATTCATTAAACAAAGCCTGTGAGCTTTATAGAGTCTTATCGGCTCAGGACTAAAGGGGGCAGAGCTTTTGAAACAAGAGCTTCACGGCTCTGGAGGAAATACAGGAGACTTACTCAGTTACTTCCTTCAAATCAAAGCTTAAAATCTGCTTTTATCATCATTATCTGTTAATTTGACCTAATTCTAGTTGTTGTTGTTTGATTTTCTCTGTACTTGTCTCTGACTGTGGGCTCCTGGTTGCAGGGGCCCCTGGCAGGACGTCTCCTGGTGCGTCCGGGTCTCGTCCCGCAGCTGTGACCTGTCTCGGGCCTTCTCAGACTTTGAGCTCTTCAACATGATCCGTCTCGGCGTCCACCTCGGCCCCGGCTCCACCGTGTTGATCAAACCACGCAAGTTCGGCTACAGCGACTTCAGTCAGTGACAATAATCTAAGAATCTTCAGCAACTGGAATTCATTGGTCTTGAAATCTGTGACTCAGAGTTTCCAGTCCCAGCTGCTCTGGTTGAGGGAAACTATCCGACTCTGTGGCACAGGATTTGAAAACTGCTGCTTTAAAAACAGTTTGACTGAGTCACATGTTGGAGGGTGAATAACTGTGTGATTCTCTCCCTCCCAGGATTCAGTCGTCCCTCGGTCTCTGTCTCTCAGAGAGATGAGCGGCTGCTGGTGGAGGTGCGGTTCCCTTGCGCTGCCAACAGGAGGTGCTCTCCGGAGAGCTGCTGCCCCATCTCTGAACTGACTGACCCCCGGACGACAGTGACTGTGTTCAACAAACGCCAGCACTCAGAATATCAGGTCCAACATGTCCTGATCCCTTTGGTTTGACTCCGAGTTTGACTTCTTATCTGTTGATTCTGTGGTTTTTGTTTTGACGAGTCTGGGTTTTGTTTTCCCTTCAGAGTCGTACGGTTTGGACCCAGGACGTCGTGACCTTGGTGGAGTTCTCTGGTTTGTCTCCGGGTCAGAACTTCTGCGCCGTGGCCAACTTCTCCCTCCCAGCATTCTCCATGGCGGCGTCTCCGAAGTCCAGGCCTCAGTGCGTCCAGATCGTCTCTAAATCAGGTGTAAAGAGGAAGAAAGATCAGTCATATATATATATATACAAGTTTAAAGCTTGAGGCAGATGTGTCGGGACCTGACATTTATCAGATCTGTCACAACACTATAAAACAAAAGGAATCTGGTCCTGGTCCAGAACTCAGGATCTTTCATTTGACTCAACGTGTCTTTGTTTGTTCCATAATCCCTGATTTGCAACCGAGTCCAAAGGTGCAGTTAAATCTCCTGCCGGTGTCTTGGCTCGGCTCGTTCTGAGGCCTCACTGTGGATTCAGCGTGTTCACTCCTGTTTGTGTTCTCCTGCCACAGCGTCGCTGCCGGTGCTGTGTCTCGGCGTCCTGCTGGCGTCTCTGCTCCTCGCTCCGCTCCTCGTCGTGGTTCTGAAAAACCCGGGACGAGCTGCAGCCCCTGAACCTCCACCGAAGACTCCAGTACGAGATGTGTCTTATTTCTCTCTTTCTCTTAACACAACTCTCTATCTGCTTTTCCATGACAGATCTTTCTCTTCTTTCTTTCCTCAAGTCCTCTGCTTGTGATCCCGTCTCGTTGGACCCCCTCTCCCCGGTCCCAGTCGAACCTTGTGACATTCACATCGAGTTCCCTGACGACCACATCTCCATGGAGACCTCCTCCAGCCTCCCCTCCTCCGCCCAGGACCACACCTCGACCAGCAGTCCTCTCCATCGGGACTGTGGGGCAGCGTACTGGGACAGCGGGGGGACGGAGCTGGAGCGAGGCCTGGACTCGGGCCTCAGCATCCCGCCTGTGTCTCAGTCCTCTGAGGAGACGTGTGACAAGATGAGACTGATACAAACAGACTGAGTCACTGTCTCTATGTCCAACACCTTGTTATTTACATGTCATTATGTTATTTGTATTGTTCTACAAATATTGGTCTGTATGTGGCGACATGATTTTCTTAAATGAGCTTTGGCTGGAGACAGAAAGATCGAGAGCCTCATCTGCAAACACGGAGGAGGCGGAGTTTATAAGCTATACAACAGCCAGCCACCAGGTGGCGATTGAGATGCTTTGGCTTCACTTTTGGGGAGCTGCCGTGTCGTCCATCTTTACAGTCCATGATCCTGATCTGCACCAAACTTTAATAAACTCTTTCTTTGCACTTGTCAAATCCTTCTGCTAAGTTTCATCTGATTCATACGGTAGTTTTTGCAGAATCCTTCTCACAAACAAACAACCAGGGCTAAAACATAACCTCCTTGGTGGAGTCAAATATTCCTCGACAGCCTCGAAGTTATATGTATTTTATTGCTCGTCTTTGTCTGACGTGACTAACTATCTTATATTAATTGTAGTACTTTTGAGTTTTGGAAGTTTGAGTTGGACAAAATAATCAATATGAAGAGATAACGTTGGGCTTCATGAACCTTTCTCCCGGTTTCCCTTCGAGACATGATTCCTCTCCAGTTCCTCCTCTGACCTCTGACCTTCCGTTCTCCTCGAGCTCATTAACCACAAACACAATGTTCCCGTCCTCTCGAGCCCTCGGATGACGTCCGACACTGTGGCACGAAGCGATCGAACTGTTTGTCCCAATTTTCAAACGTACAAGCACATTTCTCTGGCTCGGACACGAGTCAGGGAATCGACTGGTGAGTGAGATCTGCCAGTGGAGCAGAGACAGTTTATCCGACGGCTCCAGAACGAGATGTTTGTCTCTGCGTGTGCTCGTCCGCGGATTCGGTGAAAAATCTAAATCTGGTTGCGGTTTTTCCCGCTCTGCGTTTGGTGCCGAGATCCAGTGTCACTCAACAGGCTCGTCCAAACCATCATCTCCATAAACAGGAACTAAGAAAACTCCTGACCCCCCCGACCTGCAGCCAACATGCCGCTCTCTGCCCTCCTGTAATGTCTCTGACTCACAGTTGCCCCCCATCGACGTTCCGCCGCCTGTTGCCCGTGACTGACGCCTCATTCTGCGTCCTGCATGACGACCGGGAACATCTTGACATCTCGCTGCTCGGCCTCCTGTTTTCTGCTGGTGCTGCATTCTTTCCGCAGCATTGGCGGTTTGGCCATCCAGCGTTGTTTGTTTCCCCTTCTGCCTCCTCCAGAGTCCACAGAGACCTGGGGGGTCGTCCAGAGCTGTGCCGGGGCTTTTATTACAAAACACGGTGCTGACATGAGGTGATTCATGGATGAAGCTCGGAGTTGGCTCCGGGGGGGGAATCGAACACCTGACTACACAACAGATCTGCTGGTGGCTCTGGCATCAGGAAGCTGCTCGACTGGTTCTGTTCTGCTTACTTACCCAAACTTTTCAGAAAATCTCCACTTAGATGGATTTAATTTGGCTCATTGTCTTTGTATGTCCACTCGTACTTATACCTCTGTGAGGACCATTTAGACCAAATGTAATGAGGACATTACTTACTTAGATATTGACAAGTATAAATTGAATAAATAAATATAAGATGAATAATCTACACAACCAAAGTTATTTCAGTTCACTTGAGTTCACCAAGGTTATTAAACCATCACCATAAGAACCATTATCTTTATAAAATAAAAGGTTTACAAGCTCAGTTATTTAAGTTTGTTTTACATTCTCATGAAACTATTTACGAACAGTAATTTGTGAGAAACATTTCTTTAAACTGCATTTCTTCTATATTACTGGCTGCTGTACTTTTTTCTCCTGACTTCGATAAATTATATCTATTTTTCAGCCCGAGTGTTTTATTAATACATAATAAACATCCTGCTTCATGATCTGTGCGTTTTGAGGGAACCTTTTAGATATTAACAGCATTTTGATCATATTTATACATATTAGTTCAAATTTAACTGCAATTTCTTGTTCTAGATGAATTGCCCATTTTGTTTTTTACCATAAGATAAATTTTATATTTTAAAACTTTGAACAACCCATTTTCCAGGTGACTTAGTTCTACTGGATGTAAATGATTGAGAGTTTATTTTCATACTCTGCTTTACTTCAGTCAGATCAGCTGCTGTGTGTAAGTGACAGGAGGAAACGTACATCTTGTTCTTAAATGGCATGTCAACTACGTGTGTCCCGTGTTTCTGGGTCTGGCAGGAAATGCTTAGTCACTCGCTCTGACTCACCCTCGCCCTCTGGGGGTCCGACTCTGTTTCTGCCCCCAGCGTCGACAGTGTGACCGTCCACAGATGGTCAGCGATGCTCAATTAAGAACCGCGTCGCGCCCCATAAACGCAGCGTGGCAGCACTTTCTCTGGGCTTCGACCATGAAAACACACACGTCTCGAGAAATTTACTCACGAGTGGAACGGGTAGTTGTATCAACAGTCTTTTATTTTTTGGCCGTACATTTCATTCATTCAATAATTAATATACACGATATATACATGAGCAAACAAAGATGTCCGTGTCCTTGTTCAGCCGACTTGCAGTAAAGGTTGGCAGTGCATTCTTGGCCTTTTTTAAAAACAGTGTCATTAAGTTTCTCCTCTCTCTCTCACACACACACAGCATCAGTTGTGTCGGTGCCTACGATCGGCCGCAGCCGCGAGTTCCTGCCGCAAACGCTGGATCCACGTCGTCCTCTTCCCGGAAGTCTCTGCTCATCTACGCCAGTACTGAAGAGACACAGGAAATAAGTTACAGCCGTTTGTTCAGGACTTGAAGGAACCGCTCTGCATTTTGGGGGAAAAACGCTCAATTGCCAGTTGTTAACATGTAGAAGAGATCAATTACGTTTCTGAACTGTTATAAAAGTTTCTTCTTAAACTCCCACAACATCCGCTACGCCATCTTTTTAAATGTGTGACTTGTGTGTACTCACCTGGGCAAACTTGTGTATCTGCTCGACCACAGCAGCAAACAAAGCCCCCACGCTCTCATCGATCAGACTCTGCATGTAGTGAACCGCCTCCTCGTCCGACAGGTCCAATCGAAACTTGTCCTGCACCTGGAGGCAGAAAACAAAACGATATGGTCGTCACTGATTCTTTTACTGGATGGAAAGACGTCAGAAACCACATGAAACTCCAGCGTGTGTCTTCTGAAACCACCTAATATCACGAGCCATCGTGATATGTAAAGAGATGATTCTAAAAACTATCTTCTTGTTTGTTAAGGTGGGAGGACGAGTTCATTCCCAATGTCCCACCACCTGTCCCTGTTCAGTTTAGTGTAACGTACCTTCCTAACAGTCTTGTCAGGCTCCAGAGCAATGTCAGGAATATTGGCGTCCACCATGAGGGAGAACAGATTCAGGATCAGGTTGGAGTATCTGAAGAAAAGGAAGGAAGACGGTTTATCTCTGTGGCTAAATACATGTTATACATATAATTCTATCTTCCTTGAAAAAACCCTTTACTGTGGACCGGAGTTATGAGTCACCTCGACAACAAAGTAAACGACAGAGGTGTGTGTGTGTGTGTGTGTGTCTGTGTGTGAGAACCCCCACCTCCTGAGGTGCAGGAAGGCGGTGTAGCACTGCTTCCTGAACTCCTGGTACTGCTCGCTCTGCATGCCCCCCATCCCCTCCACCATCTCTTTGCTCAGCTTCATGGGGGGGGGCAGCGGTTTGGGGTCTCGGCCCAGGATGTAGCCGAAGTCAATGTGGAAGAGTTTCCCTGCAGAAGGACAGAATGTTCTTCAGAACATGTTCCAGGGAGCGGGATTCAAACACCAAGTGAAGGAAGACGTTTGCCTCACCCGTCTTCGTCAGGAGCAGATTGTCCAGATGTCTGTCTCCGACTCCCAGGATGTAGGTGATGACGCAGTAGCCGGCTGGAAGGACACGGAGAGCGGAGACACGTCAGTTAATGTGTTCTTCAAGTGCGGAACACAAACACACTGAGCCCACGGCTGTTATCAACACACCACACTCACCACAGCTCTTCACGTAGGTGTCCATCACCTCGGAGCTGATGCCGTACGGCCCCTTCTCACTCGGTGCATGTTTCCTGAAGAAGCTCTGTGGAAACCAACGATTGAAAGGACAGATTGTTTTGTGCGTCTCCTCCACAAAGCAGATTATTATGAGATTATGTGTGAGGGTTGTGTCTCTGCTGACCTGGATGTTGCCTTCAGTAGCCAGGACTTCAGCCACAGGGACCGACTGGACAAACTGCATGAAACCTGGAACCAGAACAAATGTTCTCTTCTTCATTATTCTGCGAGTAAATTTGTTTTTGAGAGGAACCTATTCTTTACCAGAGTAAAATGTGATCTTACCGTGTTTGGTGCTGGTGGCCAACACTTTGTAGGGAGTCAACTTCAGGTCCAGATTTTCTTTTCTCAGAAGCTGAGGACAAAATGTGCATATACATTTATTTAAAGTGAAAATTGTTCCCACCATTTTGACGAAGCAAGCAACATATATAACATAATTCTGTGGTGCACAGAAGCTGCAGGATCTGAAACCCAAAGAGATCCCTACAGTCATTTCTTACTCTGTCCATCAGGGAGATGATCTGCAGGATGAGCTGGTCCTGTCTCAGGTCGTCCCCGTGTTTGAAGATCACCGGGTACATGGCTCCATCCTCAGCCTTGAAGATGAGCTTGGCCGGCATCAGAGCGCTCTGACACACAAACACAGAAACAAAGACTCAATGTGACACACAGATATTTGATCTTAGTCAAGACAAAGCAGAGCAAACTGAATCTTACTGAAAAATAAAAACACTGTTCAACTGTGTAAATGTCTTCTCTGTACCTTGAAGAGCGTCGCTGTTTCAGGAACGATGCCCCTGATCTTGATTTGAGGCTCCAGAGGAAGAGGAATCGGCTCGATCTCGGAAAGATTCACCTTCTCGTTGTCGGCCAGCAGAGCCTGCAGCCGCTCCGTCTGCCTGCACGCACACACACACACACACACACACACACACACACACACACACACACACACACACACACACACACACACACACACACACACACACACACACACACACACACACACACACACACACACACACACGGGGGAGAGACGTCATTGAAGACAAAGCCAGATGTTAATGGGGTTTTTGACCAGTGTGAAAAGGGATTAAATGTGTTTCAGATTCGTTGCACCTTAGTGGAGGTTTGCGTTCTACCGAGTTCTATTCTGTTATTACCTTCTTCTTGCGATTTCCACTCTCCCTTTGCACGGCTTTCATCAGCTGCACCAGTCGGTCGACAAACGTCTGCTGCGCGGCCAACAGCGAGCGCATCACTCTCACACACTTATCGCCCTGCGGCGGAGAGAAAGTGTGACGATTAGAGGTGGAGCAAAGAGACCGAGATGAAGATGGTAATTGTTTCTTTGATGAAAGGATATCCGACCTTCAGTAAAGCCTGACTGAACCTCCTCATGACGTTCAGGTACATCTCGTGGGTCTTGGGATCCCTCTGCTGAGTGTCCTGATCCTCGCACTCCACAATCACGTACCTGAGGGAGGACACACTTGGTTTGTTCGGACGGACGCACAAACTTAAAACACACACTCATTCGTAATGAAACTGGGAAATAGTGTCAGAAGGAAAATCCGAGCTGTTCTCACCAGTACAAGTAGTTGGCGAGAGTGGAGTTCTTGCAGGCGCGGGAGATGAGGAACGTGCACAGGTCTTGCTGCAAAGAGACACACATGTTTGAGTTTAAACACTCATCACGACAGACTGAAGCTGGACTCAGACTAGAGGGATTTGGTTTGATTTCCTGCGTTTCGGACGACCCAGAGAATCGGAGGAGACACCAACACTCCTGATTCTGCTTCATTAAAGTGGGTTTCTCTATGTGACACACGTGGATTTATATTGATCAGCAGTGAATTCTCTCATGGGACAATTATTTTGAGCTCTCCTCACCTCCGTATTCTCGCTGTCGGCTCCTTCTTTGCCTTTCTGTGGAGCAGTGAAGGATCCAGATGTTCCAGAGAGAATCTGAGAACTACACAAAACGGGAGAAAGAAAACAAAACTGATTAATAACAAACCTGTCGGAGAATGTGATGAAAAACATTTCTTCAAACTGACAGGACATTGTGTTTTAGCAGTGAGGGTCGATTCATTTTTAGGTCGACACGGTCGCAGAGTGGAATTTCTCTGCCTCCAGCTGACGGCAAAAGATTCTGGCCAGAGCTCTTCCAGGAAATTAAAATAACCAATGACTTCATTATGGTTTTATAAAAGAAAAATAATCACGTGAAAATATTCGGAGATAAATTTAGACCCAGGCTGTTGAAAACAAAATGAGGCAGAAAAACAAATCCCTGAGTTTCAGTCCGCTCGGTTACATTTTTAAACTATTTATTAATGATCCACAGCCGGAGAAGCTGTTCCAATTTCTGATCCAAGTGCTGACCTGTCCATTGCGGAGTCATCTGAAAGTCCCTGGCTGTCTCTCTTGCTGCCTGGCTCCAGGCCTCCCTGGATATCACTGAAGTTTTCATATTTGAGCGCCTGAACCAGCTGCAGCAGATACATCAGCAGGTCCTGGAAGAGAGAGAAATGGGATTAATTATAGCGATGGTGCTACAGCAGGAATTTCTAAGT
This sequence comes from Hippoglossus stenolepis, assembly GCF_022539355.2. NCBI lineage: Eukaryota > Metazoa > Chordata > Actinopteri > Pleuronectiformes > Pleuronectidae > Hippoglossus > Hippoglossus stenolepis. The sequence continues at coordinate 4,184,671 of NC_061505.1, read as the reverse complement.
ATGAATAGTTTAAAAAGTACTGAAAGAAGTGATGGATACACACTTATATGTGAAACTGACCCTTCATCATCATCCGCCCACACCCATACATTTACATCACGTATTCCTCCAGGCCTCTCTCGGCCCTGCACGCCTACCTCGTCGTCTGCCTGTTGCAGCCGCGTCACCGCGTAGCGTCTGACCGTCGGGTTGCTGAACTGGGACGACAGCAGCTCCAGCGAGTCCTCCACGTCCATGGGCCTCCACTTCCCCAGCAGCTCCAGAGCCTGCTTGGCCTCCCCGGGCAGATCCCAGTTCACGCACTTGAGGAACTTTGTTAACGCCTGAAGCAAGAGGAGGAGGAGGAATTCATTTGGTCACAAAGGAAGTGAGGTTCGGAGGGAAATCCGTCAGGTTACGCAGAGTTGCTTAGATAAACTATGGACACGCCCACCTTCTCCTGAGTGGTGAGGTAGTATCTGAACTTCCACACCAGGTCCTGCTCTTCAGAGCTCAGCTGCTTGGTCGGAGGGTAGCTCACGATGATCTGGTGGTGAAAACAAACTGGAGGAGTGAGATCTGGACGGTGTGTTCTGATCCTCAGCTATGAAAGGCATTCTCTAACATATTATGAAGCGTGTGACCCAAGCAGCAGAGCTACTCTAATCCCACATCAAGAGTGGGTCTCTGAGGGAGTCTGATCCGGGGGCTGAGAGGTTGTGACTCCCAACTTTAAGACCCATGACACTTTAGAAGAAGCTTAAGAATGGCCTATACATCCATTTTATTCATTGTCATTACCTGCACAAAAAACACTTTGTATAATTTGGTGCAGATCCAAATAAAAATCTGGATCCAGTGAATTTAAACGTGGTTTCATGCGTGACTGTTTGGCCTGTTTGAGGTTTGAGCTCGGCTGAGTCCACTGGTTTATGTTTTACCCCTCTTAAGATTATAGATCTGTACGTAGTATTGGGAGCCATTTTGTGCCATCTCGCCTTTAAATACGTTATGTACAATAATAAACGTATTTCTAGTTGGATTTGTTTTTCTAATTAAAAACTGAAGCCACTTACATTGAGCTGGTCCCGTGTGGCAGCGTTGGGCTTCAGGTCGTGATCCGACGGCCCGCTGCGGAGGCTACGAGCCAGTTTGTGATGCTTGCTCTCCACCAGGTTCTCCTGCGAGGAAAATGTAAAGAAAACACACTGAATTCAATATATATTTCACCAACACCATCACAGTCTTCATAAAAAAGTGTTAGTCCTCTCACCATCCCCATCTGTGGGTCAGGAACTTTGACGATGTCGCAGCTGGTGAGAACGGGTGACGTGTCGTCTCCATCCTGAAGGGGGACCACGTACACATCAATCAGAAAGTTCCCACTTTATGGATATTACACGTTAATATGAGCTTTTTTACATGCTTAGGAATATATTGAACTACCTTCTCATAGTAGACGATGCTGTACTCCTTGTCATTTGTTTTGACACGAGGGAACTCCACCATGAGGTACATGAAGTTAGAGCTGCGTTTCTCACTCTGCAGAGACACACATCAAACATTAAAAACCAAAATCAATATAGTTGTGAAAAATGCCCGTGCACACAGTGAAGTGTCCGAGACAATCCTGTATTCCTACAATATCATTGGTTATAGACACATAAAAACAAACCTCGTTGATCATCTCGATCTCTCTGAAGGTGAGCCGGTCCAGCCAGTCCACCTTCACCATGTGGCCCTGCCGGTGGGCCTTCGTCAGCTGGATGGACACAAGAGATGGAGAAAGAGGGGAAGAAGAAAGAGGGGAAGAAGAAAGAGGGCAGGGAAACGAGAAAGAGAGAGCAGTTTACTAAAATACACCAAAAAAATAAGAGAATGTAAAATATACAGAGATCGATGCTCTGGTCACAGCGTGGTGGTTGGTGTGCAAACAGCTCGACCAATCATGCACAGACTCATGTGCCAGCAGCCAATCCAGCATCTCCGCTCACACACACAGACACACACGCTCAGTAGCCAATCCAATCATCGGTCAGTGTGGGTGACGAGGATGTGAGCGCAAACTTGGCCGTGAGCAGGAAGCCCAGAACTCAGCAGGTTAGAATTAGTTCTCACTCTTTAAAAGATCGTGGATGAAAGCCTGGAAACAACCTGAGATACATTAAGTTAACTGCACTAAGTGTTAATAACAAAAATGGAGGAACAAGTGAGTCTGTTTTCGGGGGCCTGTTGGTATAGACACACTTGTGCGGACTGAGATTGTTTTACTTTGAAATCGGATTAGTGTAGCCTGAAATGAGATGAACTCCCTCTGAAATATTCAAAAAACCTGCGACCAGTTTACAAATATAATTTTCTCGTGTCCACATACAAATGAAATTCATGCACTAACACTTGTGCAAAATATAAAAACTTATGGCAACAGCAGAAAACCTGTGTGTGATGGCTCCAAGAACGCAATGTGTTCACACCAGAACCCGGGTCAAAGTGTATTTGTACGCTTTTATACTAAATGCACCAACACTGTGTGATACAAGTGAAAAGACAAGTCTGCAAATACAGTTTGGCCGAGGTCTTGTTCACACACGTACAGTACACAACTCAAACACACTCTCACACACACACATTCTGCATCGCCAACACTAACTCCTCCACTTGTACTCACATCACCGAGTACCTCCAGGTCAGGGCCCTGGAACAGATCAGTGTTTAGACAGGGCTTTGCGTCGGAGGGTTTCTCTCTTCATCCAACGTACACATTGTTTCCGTTCCCCCCCCCCTCCATCTTATCTCTCTCCTTTCTCTCGTCTTTTCAGTCCTACTGCCTCCTCTCATGCACCATTACACTCCTCTCTCTCTCCCCAGTTAACCCTGTTCTCCGATCCACACACACTGTACCTTGGCGAGCCTGCCCATCTGGTCCTCTGCCAGGCTGCTGCTGGTGCGCCCTGGTGTGGTGGTGGGCTCCCCTCCATCCCCCTCCACGCCCGGCCAGACTTTCAGGTCGTGCATCCCTTGTCGGAACATACTAGAAGAGGGCGGCAGCAGGACGTGTTTCAAAGTTACATATCGGTGTTTCTGCACACATCAGCATAAAAGACTTTTTAAACACGACCGCAAAAAAATGGCACGAGACTCAACTCACCCATATTTGCCGAACAGAGTGACAGTGGTGCCCCCCACGGGTACGGCTCTGCCAGGGCCATAGATGTCCCACACTGTGAGAGCCACCTGGGCACTTTGGGGAAGATCTGGATATTTGACCGGCAGCCGCAGCCACTCGTTCCAGCTGCGCAGCACAAGAGGAGAGGGAACAGAGAGAATAAAAAGACAAGAGAAAGTGTGAGAGATCAAATATAAAGTCTGAGCAGCTGACATGTAACTTTTATGAAGCTTAAGGAAAAGGGGTTTGCGATTATTGGAGGGAGTTTATTGTCTTTTCACTTTTATAATGAGACACAGTATATAAATATGCTTATTGGATTTTTTTTTATCCAGGTAATGGGTTCATTGCAATGACAGCACTAAGGGAGGCATTAAGAATCCATGATGTTGCAAAGTAAAAAAAAATCTTTACAGCATTCCTGCTTCTAAATTAAGACTAAAGATTCAACTGACACAAAGGCTAAGAATAGATAAATGTGGAGAAATGAACATTAATTTTGAGGAGAAACCACTGGACTCACTTCCAACGTGTGCTGAATGCTTTATACGAGGTGCGAACAGGCAAGGCGAGGGGTTTTCCTTCAGCGAACACCTGACAGGTGACGTAGAGGTCCGAGCAGTTCTCCTGGTAGAGGCCGGAGAACCGAAGCATGGGGTCTTCCAGCAGCGCCTTGTAGCTCTTCTGCTCTCGCTTTCCTTCTAAACTGCCTCTGGAGGAGGAGGACAGAGCAGATGGGGAGATAAAGTCAGGGAGAAACAAAGAGGCTGTTTGTTGATGTCGTGAAGACGGATACAACTCAACCTCTTACAGCTAAATCAAGTTATTTGAGACTTATTCATGGTTGTCAATTTAAAAGTTTCAGCCAGAAATATAAAACTTCATGGAAACAGAGAATTGCTGTGACGGTGACGACAGCCTGATTCCCACAGTCCCAGTCAGACATTCACGGCCATTTCAAATAAGTTGGTAAATTGTTGTGCAATCACAAGACTCACAAGCTACACACATGATTCCTCGTGTTGTCTGAGTCACGGTGGAGTAAACATCCTGCTTACTGGTGCAGTCAGTTGATTTCAGTTAAACAGAGACAATTAACTGAAATCTATTTATTTCTAGTGAGTGGAAATTCATCCCAACTCTAAAAACTGGAATATAAAGTATGAGTAATTTAGTGAAGCTTGCTTGAATTTAAGTGGACTGTCGGGCCTTTGTGTGTAATCTACTGAGTGCGATTCTAGTTTAGTAATGACATAAAATGATAGACCTTAACAAAGAGTTACTGCAACTACTGATACGATTTGTATTATTTTTCTGCTTATTGATTTGTCCTTTTTGTTTCTTTTACCTTAGTTTTAATTTATTTTATTTGGCTGGAAGAACAGTGCTTTCTGATTATGAAATGTTTTCCTTTATCTTGCCTCTGTGTTGTTTTGACTCTCTGTGTATGAAGTGTGTGTTCTAAATAAAAGTGGCCCTACTTTGCCAAACCGATTTAAAACCGCTTTGTACAGACAGTAGCACTTTTAGCTACAACTTAGTTAGCTAGCTCTAGAAGCCAGAAACACAAACGTAATAGAGTCTATGAGAGAATATAACTAAGAGGAAAGTACACTGAGCTACATTCATGTCACTGTAACATTAAACCAAGTGTTAAACCTCAAATCGAATGACTAGGGGACTTAAGTGAGCTTCTGTCCCCCACAAGGGAAGTAGTGTCCCCACATTGTCGGTGTGCAGTCGGGCTCCACGACGAGAGAACTCACATCTTGAGCTGCACGTTGATGTCCAGGTCGCAGCTGTAAACATAGTTGAATTTATCAGTGTCCATCTTCCCACCGGGAAACACTGGAACCAGAGCCCTGCGCGCTCCACCATCAAACCCCCTGCCCCCCCCTCCCCGGACGGTTGGTCAGAGACAAGGCCCCGGATCAGCGCACTGAAACTCGGCTGAACCCGGTTCACGCACCGCGGACTCGGTGGCAGACGGTACCGGCGCTCGCTCGGGTCCCCACCGGCGGATGGAGCCGCTGTGTTCACGGTAGAATCGGTGTTTTTGACGCAGGTCTCCTCGCGCATGATGTGGTGATTTCACCGAGCGACACAACAACACCGCGGAAAACTGACATCCACAGCCAGGGGGAAGTCATCGAACCCGGATGCAGCGGAGCGCCGAGGGGTTCACCGGCCCTGGTCGGATCGTGGATCGATTGGTCGAGCCTCGCGCAGGAGAAGTGGGAAGTGGAGAATGGGCGGGGTTTCCAGCGCGCGTCTTAAAGGAACAGTACACCCAAATTATTTCTAGAGGGAGAGTTCACTCTTTAACTACTTAGTACATTTAGTGTTTGAGTCCATAAAACACTTTTGGAGTTTCAGGGGCCAACGGGGTTGCAGCCAAAGCCAATGCAATTAGAGTAAATGGTGACCCCTTCTTCAAACAACAAAATAACAAATAAAAAACATAAGATGCCTCCATACAGCTCCTGTGGTGTCATCTAAGTCTCTGTAAGCCCCAATATTCAAATTCAACTTGAAACGGCGTCATTTAGACCATGTTCTTAGCCTAAATGTCCACTACCGTACCCCGCACGCCATTGGGCGAGAGCTTGTGTGCGGTGTGTACGTGCAAATGTGAACACAGTTCCAGAGGAGGATCAAAGCACACTTTAGGCAAAAAACTTTTTAATCGAATTTGAACATCATTAATGATTCCACTATTAGCTATTTTAGTTTGGTGTCAGAATGATACAGTACCTGTTTTTACCTTTTGAATTAAAGACACAGGGGTGCACAATATTTTGAAGTGACTGAAGTATTTAATATATAAAAAGACATTTATGATGCGTAGTCAAGCCGTTCATGTTACTTTGTCAGCAGTCTGTCTACATGACTGATTGTCAGTGTGACATAAGCAGTGAAACACAGTCGTCTTATCAAAGATTCCACTCTCCAAGTTGAATGATTTCATGACGACAGCCTTGTAAAATTTTAACAGAAAGTTCTGCCCAATTAAAATGCGCTTGTCACCAATTAAGTGCACGCCCGTGAAGGGAAACAGGCGTGTGACCGGAAAATCCTCATCTTTTGTTTTGATGAGATCCTCCCTCTCATCGTCGCTGACGACAACGAGCTGACAAATCAGACAGTGAACTCATCCTCACTTTATTATAGGCGACACAGTGGCTCTGCTAGGTAAATACCTGAACTTAGAATAGTAGAAATAGCACCTTAAACAAATAATAATAATTCTAAATGAATAAGGAAACAGACTTCTGAAAAGTCCAAACTTTTCCATCAGGCCGTTATGATATAATTAACTGTATGTTCAAATTAATGACAGAAAAAGTGAGTAGAGCCTGAGAGAGGCAAGTGTGAGTCATAGAACTGAGAGAAAATACCCCCCCCCCCCCTGATGAGGAGGACCTATCAACACTCTCCGACTACTGTGGGGTACCAGAGAGAAGGCACGTAAAAGCCCACGTTATGTTGCCCCGGGGGCCTCCTGTGAGAGCTTTGGGAGGATTTTTCCTATGATTTTGCATGTCGCTCTGCAGATAGTAAACAAGTGGAAGAAGATGAGATAATGTTTTGTTGACCCAGGGAGGAAGACTGCGCTGCATCGTCAGGTCAAAGTTTTTTCAGGGGTGAAACTACGAGAGCTGAGATTTACAGAAATATTCACTCCTGCAGAACATATCATACAGTTTTGGGGCTGAGAACAAACTGATATCCAGGATTAATATATATAAAAATAAAACACAAATGTAGATGCCCCAAAATTGACTTTATTGACCCATCTTCCATCCTTTCACCAAGTTTGGTGGGAATCCATCAGGTAGTTTTTGTGTAATCCTGCTGACAAACAAAGAAAGAAAGAAATCATCAAAACAAATGAACAGGGGTGAAAACAGGCGGAGGTAACGATTTTGAATATTGATTTATCATTTCAAGTCAATGTTCCTGGCAAAAAGTCAAACATTTCCCTCGTCCCTGGTAAATTGTGAAGATTTTATTGATTTTCTCTCAAAATTCATTGTAAATTTAATACTTTTTAGTTTTGGGGATGTAAGTTGGACAAGATAATGAATTGAAGACTGAGATTACGTTTTGCTTTAAGAAACAAGTGATGAGCGTTTCTCCTTTTACTTTTGCTCTTGTTTTTGTTATTTGGCCAATTTGACTATTTCTTATTTTTATTTTCTTGGGAATGTTTTGTTTTTATTGTAAACGAGGTTTCTCCTTCAATGTATTCCCGAGCTGAAACAAAGGTTGAATGAAAGGTCAACAGAAAAAGAACAAAAGTGGGTTTTACTGGTCAGTTCATCCACAGACACGTGGATGACAAAGGAAAAACCCGGAGTGTCATCGTGAGGTGTTGGGCTTTAGTTTTCCTTGACGTTCGACGACTTTCTCAAACTCTCCGAGAGATATGAACCAAATGTTTCCAGGAGATAATTCCTCACTTGGTGTTTTGACGATGGCGTTGGTGTGCACGCTCGATGAAGACATCTTCCATAGGTGTTCAGTCGCGAAGCAAAGGCCACATGATTCACATTATTTTCATAAACGTCAGAGCAATCAGTGGCTCCCTGTTCCCTGTATGGAAGCATCTGTCTCCATTTATCCAGCTCTGTGCATCCAGACCAGTGAGGGCCTCTTGTAACTACTGTGCAGTCAGACACTGTGGGAAGGAGATCAGAGCTCCCTGCTGTGGATTTACATATAAACTAAAGATTTGTTTTTCTTTATTAAAATTTACATAAATGTTTTACACATGTATGAGTCTCATGTTCAGTTTCTGGACGTCGACCTGCTCTACAAAACCCCAGCAGAGGTTGAATGGTGATGAATCATGTTTGATAATTCCACCCTTCTTCCTCTTCCTCCTCCTCCTCCTCCTCCTCCTCCTCTTCCTCCTCCTCTCCCTGGACGTCACCTCTCTCTCTCTCTCTCTCTCCCTGCCCTCCATCTCACCTCTCTCTTACCCTTCCCTCTCTTAGTCACAGCACCGATGTGTCATTCTTTCTATCACTTTGGAGGTTCATGCCTGCTGAAGCGCAGCGAGCTGATCTCTGGAGAGCCAAGACGGTGCCAAGACTGCTCCACACAAACCGCCGCCACCTCCTCGCTCCCAGTGGATGGCACCCCTGACGCCTTCCCCAGCCAGGACTGGGAGAAAAAAAACACGCCTCCACGCCGCGGTGGATGCAGTCAGGATGTATAAATGAGGGTGCAAACGGGTGAAGAACAACCAGAGGCAAACAGGACCAGATGAAGATGGAGATTTCAAGGGTGAACTGGATGCTGGCAGCTGCAGGGTTCCTCCTGTGGAGCAGCGGAGGCTCTGCTGCGCCCATGGAGTGCCACTTCGACTCAAGAGGTGAGACCCTTAAACTTTAAAATCTCATTGGCTATTTGAGTAATGACCTAACCACCCTATGTTCGGTCCAGCTCTGTGTGTGTTTGAGGGAAGACAATACACTCTGGGTGACACCTGGATGGACAACGCTTGCATGCAGTGCACCTGTCTGCACCCTGTTGGAGTCGGCTGCTGTGAGACGTGAGTGAACAAACGCCCTGTGTGGTTTATTGTCCAGAACACTGCAGCTTTAGAGAGTCTGAATGAATTTAGTACTGACTCTAAACTGATGCATCTTAGGAAACTCTGGGTAGCAGTGAATTGAGATCCGGCAGCGGAGGAACAAGTGTTCACGGCCTTTACTGAAGCAGAAGTGGCAAAATTACCACATCCAATTTCTGTTTGAGCCAAATTAAAGAACAGAGATAGAAGCAGCAAAAGTTACGAAGTATTAAAAGGAGAAACGAACACTTACAAAATGATTTGTGATGAACAGCGCTCAGATCAATGTACTTAGTTACTTTCCAGCACTGGTATTTAGAGCTCAAGAACATTTTCTCTGCTGATGTTACTGTTGATATTGTTGATGTAAACAGCATTTTAATGGTTTAACTGGTTGAAGCTCAGATTCACTTATTTACATACCAGTGCGATGCTTTCAAATACATCTATAATAATATATACTATTTTACAATAGACTTTACAATATATTATAGAAGATGATCATGTTTGTACTTTATAAAATGTAACAATCAAATATAGCTGTAGAATAAATGTAGTGGAGTAAAAGTACAATATTTGAATACAGTCATTGTATAAATGTACTTAGTTACTTTGGACCACTGGTATTTTAGGGCTCAAGAACAATTCCTTTCATTTGGTTCAGGCTGTTTTCTTCAAAATGTTGAGTCTTGACTGTTCCACCATAGTTGTTGATTCTTCTAAAGCTGCACGGTGAACCAGCAGAAACTGAGACAGATGGTGTTAGGAGTTTCCAGTCTTCATTATTAACAATAAATATAAGAGTGCAAGGAAAGATTTAAGTTCTGAAGCTTTGAAAGTGTCTTAAAAGCTGCAAAGAGCCACCGAGTCTCCTCCTTTGCCTCCAGGGTGCATCGGCCGGTGGATTTCCCCGCGTGGTGTCAGTTGCGTGTGGAGCCAGTGACCTGCAAAGTGTCTCTGGTGCAGGCGGCCGACCCCCGTCTGCCCTGCTACTCCGGCAGAGACTTCAATGACCCGAGCCACGGATCGCTTCAGCTGCAGCACCAGCTCGAAGGGTAGAGAGCCACTCGAACCCAGTCAACCATCTGTCTGATCTGTGAAACCCATACTCACCACAGTTAAATACCAGTAACTACTTCTGAACAAATATAAAACATTAACAGCATGTGTAAGTTCCAGTGTTTGTATCGTCAGAAATGTGACATTCGTCTGTGAAGGTAGATTTAAATAAAACTGCAGCATTTTCCAGCAGAGAATTTTATGAAACATAGAAACAAATTAAGATTGAAGTTTACTTAAGATCAAATGTTTTTCAGTCTATGTTTTTACATTAGTTATTAGAGTACGTAGTTTATCTGCCATTAGTGGCTCAAAGCTTCCGACCTAACTTTTGTCTTTAGATACAGAGTGTGGGGAACTTGTGCCAAAGATTGTCTGTAAAGAAAAAAATAGTTTTGGGATATTTTCACCTTAAGCCGAATGTCGGATCTTTAATCAATCCAATAATGACTTCTTGTAAATATAAACACAGTATATACACATGCATTAATATATACAAATTCTGCTGAAGTTGACCTGTTCTCTGCTGTAACTCATTTAACCTCCAAATAAAGTTCTTGTTTATAAAGAGAAATGAAGTTCGAATTCTGTGAAGTAACAGACGAAGCCTTTAAACATCATTTTAATCACACTTTTAATTTCTCTTGTCGTATATACACACGTCAGTCCCGTCCTCTGTTCAGCCCTTGAAGCTAAAAGAAAAACGGTTACACTGTAAAAATATCTTGGATAAGAAAAAGCCGTCTCATAAAATCTGAAATAAAGTGTGCACGACAATAAAAGAAAAAGAAAACTGAAATAAATACAGAGAGAGTTGCACTTCACACAGTTAATGTGCGTCAGTCTTCCTAAAAAGGAATAAATGTCTTTAACGTTAGGATGCATCGAAAAATGCACAAGACAAAAGGCAAATTAAAGGCTGCATACTTAACAAATTCATTCCATCACTGGCTCTGCATATACAAGGAAACAAAAAAAAATATTCTCTGTTCCAGAAATGTGCACATCTGTGCTAATGCTCCACATCTGGAGAGAAAAAACAACAACAAACAAACAACAGGTTTGTCTTTCTCTCCGTGTCTCACACACGACCATGAAAACATCTGTCGACACGTCAAAGACACATTTTCAACACCAGATCTCAGAGTCAGATATTAATCCTGTTGGTCCCTGTGAACTGGGACATGTAGGATGCCAAGGCTGGGTTGGTGGGCAGGACTTTGATCGGCAGATCCCAGCTGAAGGTGTCCACGTCCACGTGCTCCGCCCCGGCCCAAACTGTGACCTCTGATTGGTTCTGCAGAACGGTGGGTGGCTCCATAGGCTCCCGGGCCGTGACGAATTCAAAGTGCAGGCGCCAGCGAAGAGATACTGTACGGAGAGATAAGGGTTTGGGTCTCAAGTTCATGTTTGACTTAATTCTGAATATTATTGAGTTAGAATGAATCTTGATGAGCATCTGACAACTGACAGAACCAGTCGGCCTTTTTTGTTATTTGTCAGCTGACGTACTGACCAGAGAAACTGGACAGAACATGTCATCATTTCAATCATAAAATAAAAACAAGGGAAATAACTGGAGACGTTACATACAAGTCAGTCGTGTTTGTATCTGCTGGTGACTGACCTATGTCTGTGCTGAAACCTGGGGTGACGTTGAGGGGGACGGGGAGGGAGAAGTGGCTGGAGGCCGTGTGGAGGCACGACTCCATATGTCGCCCGTGTCCGGTCACACTGACCGCCTGGCCAGGACGCCGCTGGTACAGCTGCTGGATCTCCTCCTCACTCTGGAGGCTCACTGAATACTGGAAACACACAGGAAGTCATAATTCACATCATGGTTCAATCTAAATGTGCAAAGTGTGCGGCGGTGTACAACTACAAGGACCATCACTCACCTGTAAGCAGGGGATTTCCCCCTCTGAGAAGTTGAACGTGCCGACGATGTCCTCCCCGAGTCTGTAAACAATCTTGAAGATGCAGAACTTTGCCACTTTCCCGCGCACGTTGGTGATGTTGAACATGTCTGAAGAAAACAGAATCAAACAGGTCAAAGTGGAAATCCACGATAAAGAAGGTGGAAAAGCAAAAAGAGTAGAAGACTAAATTTGGAATAACTGTATTTATGATTTTTGAAATGACATGCAGCTGGGACAGGGTTAGCAAAGCAGGACTGGTGCCGGGGGCCCAAAGAACAGTTTGTCCACAGCAACGACAGATTTGTGTCTATGATCAGTTACGTACAGGAAGACTGCAATGACACTATGGTCTGAAACCCCCTGACGAGGCTCCATGCCACCTAGTTTCTACCGAAGAGAGACTGAGAATCTGACTCACGTGGGCATCGCCTGGAGGTGGTGACCATGAGCATGTCCAGTGCTCTCTCCAAAGGACGAGCATCCCTGCGGCTCGCTTCCTCTTCCTCCAGGAACGGGTTGGAAGGGGAGACCTCCTCATCCTGGGGAAACGGAGGCTCTGGCATGCCTGCAGATCAGACAGGAAACCGTCAGCAATTACATGCGCACAACAGATAGAAGTCACACGAAGTGACTCATGAGTCTTTATTTCCCCGGACGCCGGATGGTGATAACAAAATAAACTGGTTCCTTTCACTCAACAAAAACCTTTCTAAAAAAAAAAGACACCATTTGTTTAGCTGCTGCTGGAATTGTCCTCATTCTAATCTTCACCAACAGTTGCAGTAAAGCAGAAGTAAGCATTTCACCATCATCTTGTGGTTTCACATCTCAGTGATACACCTCATTAGCACCGAAGGCATAAACGTCTAGAACACGAGCATTTGAAGCCGAGTCATCTCACCCTGCAGCACCAGCACTCGGAAGGGAACTCTCAGTAGCTTGATGGGCGAGTTGACTCTCTGGCAGCCGATGGTCAGTTTGTAGACGTATTTCACCGCCTGGCCACGGAAACTAGGAGGCCCGTCTATGGGTACGACCTCACTGTACGAATCTGTGGTGGAGCGAGTCACAAACACAAGAATATGGGTTTATCTGTAAATGCTGCATTTACGATTTGGAAAATAAAACTGCATGTTTAATATGTTACTCTAAATAATCTGGGAAACATGCACCAAGGAGGTATAACTCTACTTATTTCATCACAAATACTCATGTAAGAGAAGTTTTAGCTCATTTTGAACTAGTGGATTGTTATGAATACACGTTTTTCAGGCATCGAAACACACTTACAGGTTTTGCTCTCCCCGGGGTCCAGACGTAGGTCACAGAACAGTATCTTAGGTGGTGTGTCCAGCACACACTGCCCCCGCTCTCCTGCAGAACAAAAGAGTTAGTGCTGCCGAGAATCCACATAATGCAAGGAAGCTATTGAAACAAGAATTAAAAAAGATCTAGATCCTTTCAAATCTTTGTCTGAAAACCTGTCAAACACAATAACCACTTCACTTAAATGTCCTTCTATCAATATTAAATATAACAAATCGTGATGTTCACTTCTTCCCACCGACCTCTGCTTGGAATGAGCACCGTGTCGCTCTCGGCCTGGACGTCCTGTTTGTTGCCCTGAGCCGGCAGAGCCACCCTGTTCTCGCTGGCATGAAACTGACAGTGAATCTGAGCGCTGGCCCATGCCAACATCTCACTGGGACACATTAGAAAAAACAAGAGTTACACAATATTCTGTGTGTGTGTGTGTTTATTGGCAAAGTTATTCCAGTTTTCACAACATTTGAAAGATATCGCTTCCTCGTCTCTTTCCACTTCACCTCTACCCTCATCATCTCTATTCTGATGACAAGAACATACACAACAATTAAGTGAATATCAAATGTGTTGTTGATTGCGTTTGTGTCACTCAGCTCTGACTCGTCCTCGATTTGAGTATTTGATCAGTTGTTGCAGCTCTTTTTGCTCCCCAACAAAAGTACAGTACACACACAGGATCTTCGTTTTCTCTCTGATTTATATTTAAGTGTGTGTGATCTACACATACATGACATGGGGGTGGGGGGATGTTACCTGCTGGCCGAGGTGGACAGGTGGGACATGGGGTTGGTGAAGGTTATGAGACACTCCATGAGCTCCCCGGCCAGAAGCACGGGACCTCGGGCCATGGAGGCCACCACCTCGATCATCTGGAAACAAGAGGCTTCGTTAGCGAGAGATAAACAATGAACTGGGATCTGGAACAACTCGTGTTTGTGTTTATTCCAGATGCTCAATACGTGTTGATTGGCTGCAGGGAACTTGTTTGGCTAACAGGGAACTTGTTTGGCTAACAGGGAACTTGTTTGGCTAGCAGCTCGTTTCTGAGGATCATTTAAAACACTTACCTTGACCTCGACGGACGCAGCAGCGAGCCAGTCGCGTGTTCTTATCCCAGGGTGGAAGTTAAATGAACTTCTCGAGTGAAACAGCTCGATGTTAGACTGTGCTTCTCGGGGATTTGACCATATTTGATTTGAGTTAGCCACAAGTCCGGCTACAGTAAACAAGACAGTCTGAGTGGAGGGGATTCCACATCCGGTGACGTGCGACCAAGCACCAACCAAGGGACAAACAAACCGGAACAACTATAAAGATTTATATCAACAAGTATGCGTCAACTTCGAGATCAAGTTTCAACTAAAAGTCTGAGTGAAATCTAAACTTTAATTTCTCATTTTTTAACGACTAAAACAAAAACAGGAAAACTCCGGTCAAGTTGTTCGTCGGCCATTAAATAACGTCACGTGGCACGGGGACAGCGAAGGGTTAGCCGTTGCTATGGTAACGCACCGGGAGCCGTGAATTCAACACAGACGCATAATCTTTGCGTTTCTCTCACGGACACGACACACTTCAGAGAACACAGTTTAAATACACGTTTATTAACTTCATGTTCATAAAACGCAGAGACAAAGGGTCATTTGAGTGGGGAATTAAAAAAAAGGCGACATGAAGAAACCCCCTCCTCGCTACTCAAAGTGGTACAGCCTCAGTAGAGAGTGGAAAATACGCCCCTACGTCAGGTCTGTCAGGCGAACATCAAATCTTTACTGATTCTCTCTGTCAGGCAAACATTAACTCTGCCTCCAGCGGCCTCCAGCAGCGAGGGTTCACTCCTGGTTCATGATTTAATCTAGTTTAGCAGCTTGGTTGTAGAATGATGATCAATCCACAGGAAGCCCGCCTGGGAGACTCATCCGAGGGCTCCACTGGGGCCAGCGGTGCTAGCAGAGGCTTCATGATGCTGAGCGCGGGTCCGAGCTGCTGAGGGAGGACGACGTCGCTCCGACATTCAACAACAAGCTGCCTCTTCTCTTGATGGTGAGTTAGCTGGTCGAGTTAGCTGCTGCTCGCGGGGCTAACGCTACATGCACGTGTAACAATGCTGATCTAGAACCAGTGTGCGGGTTCTGCAGCTCTCCGAGGGGACAGTTTCTGCTCTGCAGGTCAAATCGTGGCAGCGGCCACTTCCGGTGGCAACAGCAACTGCCACTGATTTGCAAAGGCTGCTGCTGCTGTCAGTGGCCCCCAGCGGTTTGGGGACAGTCTCCACTGCTGCCACCCTGTTTGTGACGTGTTGCTGTTCTGAGCACCAAGAATAATTGATCTGTATTACTCCACTTGGTCTCAGACAGTGACTGACACCTGTCCCCAAACACCTGTGGCAACAAATGCAGCTGCCTCCAAACAGTGAAGCATCAAAGGCACAGGCATCAAAGGCAGCAGCATCTTAACTGGGTGGCATCAGTGGCAGCTTCTGTTGACACTGGAAGTGCCTCTACGAGCTGCCGCTGCCACGATGTGAGCTTACTTTAATCATCTGATTCTGTTTGATCCCACTGTAGGTGTCCCGGCTGAATGACTGAGATCCTGGGTCCTACTTCTCAGGCGGTCATCCATCCATTCGTCCATTCAGCAGCCACAGCTGACGGCACAGCCACTTCCGGGGCTCCGTACAAAGGGCTCTGTCTTCTCCAAGATACAGGAATCCAGAGGGTGATGGTGAATCAGACCAATTAGACCCTCGGGATATGAACCTATGGAGCTGTAGAGACTGAATGATCACGTGGACAGCGATAACATAACCAATGAATGAAGGAGCTAGTATTTACTACTCGTCTGGTTATTCAGAGCCTGCCAGAAATCCAGTTTGTCCCACAGGAAGAACTGTGCCGTTAACTTATCCACCTTAAGACCTCTAAGCCACATGCAGCCACCACCTCTGGGTGTTTGCGCCACAGTAAAGGCACGATAGATCAACTCTGACAAAAGGTGTGGACAGGTCTGTGGTCGGGAGAATTTCCCTGCTCCCATTCAGTACATAAAGCTCCCAACTGCTGGAAACCTTGCAACAATGACTACAGAGTGGGGTGAGAAGTCCACAGCGGACCTCATGAGTGGGTATGTCTCCAAGGAAACGGGATATGGCGTACCCAAGGAGGGCTGGCGGATCTGTCTGGCACACGAGTTCAAGGAAAAGAGGAAGCCCTTACAAGCAAAAGATGTGTCGCTGTCCAACATCTGGTATCACATCGGCCTCGGAGTCAGGTGAGAGTGATCAGAGAATTGTATTCATTATGAGGAGGTGCCGACGGAGGAGAAGCAATGAAAACCCTCGGAGGTCACATACCTCTGCCGGGTCTTACAAAGTGAAAATAGATTCCTGGATTCACCAGTTTATCCAGATCCACTTCCAAATTGAAGAGATTCTTCCTTGGGCCATTCCCCACCCCTCCACAAACTGAAAGGGAAATTTAGTTTGATAGTTTTGGCGTGGTGCCAAACTAATAAACAAAGGCTGATGAAAACAACCTCCCTGGCAGTGGCATCAACAATATTTTTTCCCGTGCGCTCTCTGAACACCCGGGAGACTTTTCCTCACACTGGCGGTTTCAGTTTAAACTTCTATATGTCATAGCAACCTTCAGTCTATTTACCATTTAACCCCTGTGTGCATTTCCATTGTGTGCAACCTGCGGAGCCGTTATCCTATGGTGTCATATTTATCAGCCCACACCTAAGAGAGCGAGAGCAGGTGTTTAATGCAGCCCTGCCTTGAAGCAGCTGATGGCACCACAGCTGTTCTTTTCTAATTTTCCATGCAGCCCAAATAGAGGACAAAATAAAACAATTACTATATCACATTAAGGCACTTTAATTTGTAGTTGAAAGAATATACATCAGATTCATCACAGTTAGACCAAAAGAAGCATTAAAACAGTTTAAAAATTAATCAATGGTGTGTTAATTATTAACCTAAATGACTTTACATTCAACGAAACTTCTTAAATTAACCTTTAAACTCTATAACTGACTCAGATGGCAGCTGTTCTTTCACAATGTTCTCAGACATTCTGTTGAGTGCAGGAATACAGATGATTGACGGCTCTCAGTTTCTGGACAATAATGGTCACAGTACTGTTCTCTGTAAAGGTCGTCAAGTTATCGCTTGATGAAATGCACATGTGGTTGACCCTTCTTTAAAGTGTCACTCGAGCTCTGGTTGCAGGTCAGCTGGTTCAAGGTGCAGTTTGTGTTCTCCTCCATGACCCTCTTACAATAAAGGCAGGAAGGTGGAGGTGGCCCATCATTCACAGTCCAACAAACACGACAGGAAACACTGCATCCACTTGCAAAGTCGTGACGGCTGAATTGTTGCCCTACAGCTAAAGAGAACGAAAACACAATCTAGCACAGGTCTCTACGTGTGTTGATCTTTTTGAGTTTGTTTTTGCAACAACCTGCTGACATCCGAGATGGAAAAGTGGTACAATGTGCAGCTTCAGAAGACGATCGGGCTCACAGCCAGTTTACCTTTCTTATCGTTGCAATCTGGAGCGTTGATTGTCGAGGGAGTGTCAGTCGTCCATCTGTAAGACATCAGACCTGCTCTTTAGTGATAGGGACTCAATTCATTTCCTCTTTATGCTGATCTGTGTGCTGTTATTTATTTTGAAATATTCTTTTGTCTCCAACAAAATCACCACTGCTTATATCCGCAAGACCCCCGCAGTACAGAACCACAACACAGGGTCTAATAAGCATAATAGGACAATACAAAATGTCCTCGAAGCTGCTCTGTGTTAATGTTAAAACCCAAACCTTACATTCAACTTCTCAAAAACCGGTTGCAATGCTGTGGTAGAGCAAAGATACTCTCTCATCCAAGGTGTGTCTGAGTTTGCTTTTGTTTTTACCAAATTACTGTGACAGCAGTTATGCAGGAGGAGGAGGACGAGACACACCTTCATCTCTGCATCAATGTTGGGTTATTCAGTTCAGACATGGGAGTTTAAATCAGCTTATACAGCCTGTAATCACAGATGGAAATCAGAGTGAGGTCGTCTGTTTGCATTTCAGCTGACCTGCAGAACAACCAAATCCTGACAATAGCGTAAACCTCCCCCGGCTTCAAATGACGGGCTTTAACCGATCCCATTCATCTCCTGTATCGACGGCCTCGTTGTTGCTCTGAACTGAGCTTTTGTGAGAGGTTACTGTTCGTAGTTCTGCCAGGTGCTGTATTATCAGACAAAGCAATTCTGCAGCTGCACAGAAATGTTCTCACGAGTACAAACTTTGTGGCTGAGAGATTATTGCTTGTTCAGGTATGCACATCGTTTCCTCCCTTCCACATTCCCTGCCAATTGTGACTTCTGTTGACATAGTTGATATCTACACCAGAAATGTCTGCAGTGTATTTTAGAGGAGATGGGCTACCTCACGTGAAATAGAAGAGGGGCTATTTCATACAGAAAAAGACTAAAAGCTAAAGCGATGCAGGCCACATGTAACAAGGGACTTTATGAGCACTGCAGCCAGTTCAGTGCTGAACTGATGACCCGTCTAATGCAATAAACTGGTCAAACCAAAAACAGCTTTATACTTTCGGGATATTAGCAGAAAATCGAGCATGTCTGAAATCAGAGTTCAGAGCATAAATGGATTAGTGACTCCGACGATGAACTTCCGAGCCTCCGGCCTCAGGCTCCAGGATCCGTTTGAGACCTTTTGTAACGTAGCCTAATTAATATTTTACCCACAATCCTGGTGCAATAGCTGGTGCTGCACAAAGACACACACACACACACACCTACACAGTAAATATAAACCAGACAAAGTCGAGTTACCACATTGACGTCATTCCTCTCATGTTACAAGTGCGTCTTTCACATAGCTGCACATTTCCTTTTTCTCTCTGCCTGTGTATGTGTGTGTGTGTGTCTCTGTGTCATAGGCTACCCTTCAGACTAATGGGGGATGCTTGTCTGATTTTACACAATTTAAAAAATGCTGATTAAGCACTGATTTTGGTTCGGGGCAGAGTCTGAAGTCCAGTAAAAGAATGCAAGTCTGCGTGTGTGTGTGTGTGTGCGTGTGCGTGTGCGTGCGCGCGTTGTGAAGACGAAAAGGCTGATAAAGAAATGTAGCGGCATTTAACTGACAAGCGTGGAGAAGTAGCACAATTACAGATAGCATGTGCTTGTGATGGTAAATTAAGTTAAGAGCAGCTAATCAGTTCCCTTCAACACAACACACACCTCTATGCAGGGTGTGTAATGTCTTCACACTTCATTTTCATGGTGTTATGTGACTGTTTTTGAGTTGTTGATTATAGTGTTACTAGACATCTAACCTTCACACCTGCACCTCTCCACCTCCACTGTGTTCAACCAGGTATCTCAAGTGGTGGTACAGGAAGACCCAGGTGGAAAAGAAAGCTCCATTCATTGATATGTTTGGTGCCCAACCCTTGCGTCAAATATATGGTGAGTACGGGTCCATTGTAAAAACAAAATATATATTCAGTCAAGTTTCATGCAGAATTTGAGAGGGACAGAAGGATGAACACCAAATTTAAATAAAGCCCCCTAATAATTCTGTTTCATCTTTGACCAAAACATATTCTCACCTGTTGATTTCACCAATTAAAACCTCAACAGTAACAGAAAAACTATTTTCCAAATCTGATGACTAAGTGCACATGGGAAGGATTTCAGACTTCACATTGATATAATGTGAAAAATAGTATTGTACTATTTTACATAGGATGGCCAGTACTTCAGGGTGATCAATTTGTCAGTGTTGACTCTATACTCCTGATTGGCAGGTGCTCCGCTTGGTGGCATTGGAGGAGGAACCATCACTAGAGGCTGGAGGGGGGAGTTCTGTAGATGGCAACTTAACCCGGGAATGTACCAATACAAAACTGTCACAGCAAATCAGGTATACAGGTTAAAGTCACTCGTGTAAAAGCACACATCATAAAGAATGACTTAGTTTAAACATATTTATCTGGCTTTATTTGATCTATAGTGGGTTGGATACCAAGTTTATTCATGTCCATAGACATTTGTCAGTGGGTTTGAATGACATACTTCATATAAACATCAACAAATCCACAACTCTATGATCACGTTGTTCTTCTTTCCGTTAGTTCACAGTTTGTTTGCGTCGAGGAGGACAAACAGTTTACCAGCAGGTGCTCTCTGTAGAGCGGCCGCCCACGTTACAGGGCTGGAACTGGGGCTACTGCGGGGAGTATGCCTTCTACCACGCCCTGTACCCTCGGGCCTGGACCGTCTACCACCTGCCGGGGCAGAACGTCACCCTGACCTGCAGACAGATTTCCCCCGTCATCCCCCATGACTACCAGGTGACTGAAGCACCCCTGGAGTTCATTCAGTCCAAAATGGGTCATGATATGTTTGTGGTTGGTATTTGTGGTTCTATATCGGTCTGATCTTTGCTAATGTTGACAATTGCACATATTTCAAATTACAGAAATATGTCAAGTGAATAATTTATGGTAATGCATAGATTTAAGACGGTGTATTTTGACGTGTTTCCTTTATAATTCTTCCACCTTTAATAATACACATCTAATAATCATTTCCCTCAGGACTCCAGTCTCCCAGTGGCCGTGTTTGTGTGGGACATAGAGAACAAGAATGACTATGATCTAGACGTCTCCATCATGTTTACTATGGTCAATGGATCCGGGCACAAGAATGACAAGAGCGGAGGACACTGGAATGAACCATTCCAGCTGGAGAAGGAGGGGGAGACGGTGTCCGGGGTCTTGTTGCATCACCGCACCCCAGTGAACCCGTACACGATGTGCATTGCAGCCCGAGAGCAGGTTTGGTTTGATTTGATGATTGTGGCCGTTTCAAGAAGGCTTCTGTTGTAGTTCATGAGTTGCTCAATCAGTTCTCTGGATTAATCTAAAGAGTTGAAACAATAATTGCTGTTAATCTGGAATCAGATTTATAATGATCAGCTTTTCTTTCTGAAATCTGCTGAGTTAATGAGGTTTTAGATTTACCAAGAGTGTGAGCGCCTTTTTGTTTGTGTGCACATCTGAACAGCCTGACAGGGAGGTCAGTCACCAGACAGCGTTCAGTCCGAAGGGAACCTGCAGCGCTCTGTGGAGTGACCTCATCACTGATGGACGACTGGACTCGCCCACAGGTCAGTGCTTAAAAACAGTTGCATTAAGCATCACGTGAGGTTTAAACATTGTAACCAGATATCTGGGGCCACAAAGTCTGTTTCAGAAGAGAGAGAGAGAGAGAATTTGCATAAATCAAACAGAAACCCTGACGCCTAGTTAAGTAAAACTCACGCCTACATGGCACTGTAACTGTCCACAGGTTTAAGGTGGGGTCGACACTGTCCATGGTTCAAAACGAAACTAGAATTAGTTGCATGTTATTATCCATTTCTCTACCCTCGTTTCTTGTCATTTCTCAGCTGTTCAGACACACAACGCCTCAAAAACACAAGAAAATAGAACCTGTCATATTCTCCATGTTACCTCTGCAGGTTCCAGCCCACCGACCGCTAAGGGAGACACGGTGGCAGCAGCGTTGGCTGTGGGCTGCTCAGTGCCGGCTCAGAGCCATAACACCCTGGAACTCTGTCTGGCCTGGGACATGCCCAATATCACCTTCGGCTCTAGAGAGAGGGAGCACGTGAGGTACACAGCTTAAGTTTCTTGTTTCCTGGGGTATATTTGAATTTGACCTTAAATGAATGTCTAAAATCTGAAATGGATTAACAGGTATTCTATTAAAAACCTCTTTCTTATTCCATCTCAGCTTAACAAAAAGTTTATGATTGAAGATGACCTAACTCTTTCACTGTTGTGTCTTACTTTAAAGTTTGTTTGTTGATGAACATGACATCACCTGCTTGTGGCTCCTCTGTTTCCAGGAGATACACTCGTTTCTTCGGGACCAAAGGGGATGCGTCCCCCTCTCTCAGCCACTACGCTCTGACACATTACAAACAGTGGGAGAGGAGTATCGAGGAGTGGCAGGGACCCATCCTGCAGGACAGGTAGCACACAGCTCGAAAAGCTGTTAAATGAAACATGATCTACAGTAATCTGGGATGAAAAGCTCAATAAGTTTCAGTTCAACATCCCATCCAGTCAAACCATTCAAGCTTATAGCTGCTTTTTAACTGGCACCATTTTGACCTTGTATTTCTCTTGGTGTTACAGTTCTCTACCCTCCTGGTATAAATCAGCCCTGTTTAACGAGTTGTACTTCGTGGCGGACGGAGGGTCGGTGTGGACGGAACTAGGAGAGGACGCCGACGTCAGTGGCGGCATCCGCAGCGAGGACGGGGGACTTCCCGCTCAGCCGGCTGTGGTCAAAGAGTACGGCCGGTTTGCCTACCTCGAAGGTAAACGCCAGGAGAACAGAGGTGTTAGCAAGACTAGAGACTGCAGTTTAGAGCTGAAACAACTGGTTGATTCAAAATCTATCAGCAGATATTTTGATACTCAGACATTTTCAAGCATAAATGTAAATATCCCTTTGTTCCAGTTTCTAAAATTGATTTTTTCTTTTGTATATATAACTGTAAACTGAATTCTGACTATTGGTAAAAAAAACAAGAGATCTGAAGATATCACATTGAATTCTGGGAAATTTCAGGAGCTATTCTACACTGTTTACTGATGTTGTTCAGACAAAATGATTAATCAAGGGAAATGGACAAATATCTGTTGTAACCCTATTGCACTACTACACCATTTTTTAAAATCTGATCCTTATTGCTCATACTTGTTAAGCAAAGCTTCAGGGCTTTAAAAAGTGAAAAGAAAAAACGCTTTTTTATAACTTATAATAAATATGTATTCCAGGTCAGGAGTACAGAATGTACAACACGTACGATGTGCACTTCTACGCTTCTTTTGCACTGATCATGCTGTGGCCCAAACTTGCCTTGAGTGTGCAATATGATATTGGTGAGTGCAGAGCTGTTGTTGTGATGATTTATATCAAGCATGTGTATTTGATCAAGCACCAGACATCACCGCATTGATCTCTTCTCAGCCGGCAGTGTGGTTCGGCCGGACCCAACAGTGAGGCTCCACCTGATGAACGGGCTGTGTTCTCCTGTCAAGGTCAAAAATGTGGTGCCTCATGACATCGGTGACCCAGGTAGGAGAAAGACCTGAGTGTGGAATAACCTGCAAAACATGTATAACTCATGACTGCAACCCATGTTTAAAGACTGATTCAGCACCTTAGTTGGGCAGAGCCTCCAAACTGGCTTGAAACTGTTATTTTTTCATATTCTTGTTGTCATGGAAGGTCTCACTTCTATTCGGTGACTCTGTCCCCAGACGATGAGCCTTGGCAGCGGGTGAACGCCTACCTCATTCATGACACTGCCGACTGGAAGGACCTGAACCTGAAGTTTGTCCTGCAGGTCTACAGAGACTTTCATCTCACCCAGGACAGACAGTACCTCCAGGACATGTGGCCCATCTGCAAGGTATAAGGCACGGTCTTACTACAGTGCTCTTTTCAGTTCTCAAACAAATTCACACATAAATTGTCCCCAGCTTCTGAAAAACAATCGGCCCCAGTGCCTTCTACATGTTAACCTTATTAATATAATGAAATCTAAGAAGCTAATACTTGCTGCATTTATGAGAGTTGACACTAAACTTAAGTATTGCTCAGAATATGTCCGACCCAGCTGTGTTACTCTGGTCCATCTACCAGGCGGTGATGGAGTCGGAGATGAAGTTTGACCTGGATGGAGATGGACTAATAGAAAACTCTGGCTACGCCGACCAGACCTATGACGGCTGGCCCGTTACTGGACCAAGGTGAGAGTTCAGGGAATTATTTCAGGGATCTTATTGCATCACCTACCAAAGGAAATTAAAAGTACCTTCTTTAACCCATAATATAAGCTTCATTTCTCCAGTGTCATTTTGTCTATTCGTGTTTTACAGTGCGTACTGTGGTGGGCTGTGGTTGGCGTCCCTGTGTGTGATGTGTAAGATGGCCACACTGGTGGACAGCGAGGAGACGCACCAACATTACAGAGACATCTTGGACAGAGGCAGTGCTGCTTTTGACAAACTGCTGTGGAACGGTGAGTTCAAGAACACTTGGAATGTATACAGAAAATGTTCTGACATCATTTGAGCTACTTGAAACTTTATTTATTCATTTTTCATTTTCCTATCATTTTTAGGAAAGTACTACAACTATGACAGCAGTGGGAGAAACCTTTCCAACAGTGTCATGTCTGACCAGTGTGCTGGCCACTGGTTTCTAAGAGCATCTGGGCTGGGGGAGGGGGACTACCAGGTGAGTTAACACATATACACCACCACCTCCCATCTTTCAGCCATAAGAAATGAACCTTGGATTTCCCAGAGGTCCATGGTGTTTTTGAGTTTACAAACAAAACCAGGCAAAACTAATTCTCTAATAGGTTGATACTGGGCAGGGCTTATTGTTTGTTTAATGAAATGTGTGCATAGCCACAGCTAATGTTTCTTGATTGACTACTCCCATAACATACATAGGTAGTATCAACAGTATGTTCAAGGTTGGGCTTTAAAAGTACCTTTTACTTACATGGTCTTATATGGTCCTTCTCTCTCCTTTTAGGCTTTTCCAAAAGAAAAAATCCAGAGTGCACTAAAATCTGTCTTTGACTTGAATGTAATGAGCTTTGCTGGAGGCCAGATGGGGGCAGTGAATGGCATGCGTCCTGAAGGCGTGCCCGACCGCTCCAGCGTCCAGTCGGATGAGGTCTGGACTGGAGTCGTGTACGGACTGGCAGCCACTATGATCCACGAGGTGAGTGTGTGTCTATGTTAGAATCTGATTTACATTTACAGGCAAAAGAAACTTTGTGACACCATTCTCGATACCCGTTTGGATACCTAATATAAATCATGCCTCACACCTCTGCGTCTGTTCCCCCCCCCTCAGGGCATGCGGGATGAAGGGATGCGCACGGCAGAGGGCTGCTACCGCACCGTGTGGGAGAGACTGGGAATGGCATTCCAGACTCCTGAAGCCTACTGCGAGAAGGGCATCTATCGCTCACTGGCTTACATGAGGCCTCTGAGCATTTGGGCTATGCAGCTGGCCCTAAATAATTCCCAGAAGATTCAGACCACATCGGCACAAACTGGAGATACGGACGGGAGCAGGGACACAATTTGAGAAAAAGCTTGAGCCATTAAGAGTGTTGTGATTCGTGAGGGACGTCAGGTTCCTTAGAAAATGACCTTTAAACACTCCCGCCGCAGTCTGCACTCCCTCACTGTAGTGCTCTGCTAGACTGGTTACACACCTGGGATTTTATCCTCTACTCTACTGCTTCAGATGTTTTGTCGTTTACGGCTCGAGGTCAATACACATTTTTTTTTGCGGTGTATGGTTTATGTGCAACAAAGTCAACAACCACTGTAGATGATCATGAATTAGGTTCAACATTTTCCAAGAGCCTGAGGCGTGCAGCGTTTATTTTCTTTTTTTAGGAACTGTCAAAATCATAGCCAGTATGTGTTGCTAATTAAAAATAACATAATAAAAATTACCAGCAACATACAATACTACATTTATCAATTTACAATCATAATAATGATAAAGTTTGCAGACCTGAAACAAGTTTATATGCTAATAGTTTTAGGACTGTAGGTATTAATTTATTGAAATGGCATCAGAAGGCCTTTATAACTGGATCAGATGTGTAGACACTTCAAAAAGTAATTGTGAAGGTTTTTAATTTCCTCCAATTAAATTTGAATGCTGTAATAAATGATGTAATATGTGACCAGTAGTGTTGGAAATTGAGTCTGAAAAATATATATATTTTTCCTTTTTAAAATAACATTTGGTGACTCTTTGCATGTTGACCTAGATCTACAATATATGAATGTATCTGCAACGTTTATGTTTTATAAGAACCAATTCCCATGACAATCGTACTGAATAAATGACTGAGAAATACAATTGCCACTTTTGTTGTATTTGTTAATAAATGAAAACAAGTGTGATCGAATGAAAGAAGACTGACCAGACGCCCCCGAACCATCACAAGCACTGTCTCCGGTGGTTCGATACCCACACAGGGATGTTTTGTTATTCAAAGAACTTAATTATTATCATGAGTAGTTTTCACTGCAATAAAGTGAAGCCAAACCCCCCTAGGTCGCCCTCTGATGGCTGAGAGAGAACCCACACTGTCAGCTCTGCGCTCAAAAGGAGATTCTGGCACACATTCTGTCCAGGGGCCAAACATCCCTGGTCCAAGGACAGAATAGGTAGCGCCATGACAAGGTGCTGCTGTCACTGGCAAACATACTGCAACAGGAGACGTGTAGAGGCCAATTTCTTCCGGGTTTGCATTCATTCAGAAGTATGATTTGGACAGTCGGCACAGACCTTAACAACACTGTCACCTACATCAAAGGATTAACCTTTCAAGTAAAATCAAAGAACACAATCTGCTCTCAACTCTGACCTAATTTCCCACGGAGTGACCATATAAATACTCAGATTTCAACTGGAGGTCTCCACCTAGTCTCTGTGGCGCAATTGGTTAGCGCGTTCGGCTGTTAACCGAAAGGTTGGTGGTTCAAGCCCACCCAGGGACGACATGTTTTCTTTTTCTTCCTTGTGAAATATACTTTTAAATACATTGCAACAAAGCACATGATCTTCACATGACCAATGACGGAGAGTTTAATCACCGCAATAAAATCGTTTGTGTTACTTTGACAAAGCTGAATGTGTGAAGAGCGTATGAAACACTTAGCAGCTATTTGTTTATATAATCTCTCTGCATCTATAGAGTGAGGAGAAAAATATTTAGGGGAAAAGCAAAGATTGCAAAGTTTTTAACAAACAGCTAAATTAAGAAAATCCACTGAACCCTTACAGCAGGAAGAGAAACGTCTGAAACAGCCACTGTTCAAACAACAGGGACTGTGTGTGTGTGTGTGTGTGTGTGTGTGTGTGTGTGTGTGGGGGCCTGGGGGAGGCCCACTCTGTTTACTTCCCTGTAAAATAAACAAATTAACATCTTATTGTGTTTTTAATATGATACAGAAAAAAAAAACTCTCGTCCCTGGGTGGGCTTGAACCACCAACCTTTCGGTTAACAGCCGAACGCGCTAACCAATTGCGCCACAGAGACAGGATGCCATATGAGTCCGCTGAGGCATTATATAGGGGGATGGGATGTTTCCCAGCCTGCTGATCTCAGGCAGCAGTGCACCAGTGTTTGGGGTGGGGGGGGTGGGGGTGCACACAGGGTACAGGCTATAAAAGGTTGTAAATTAAGAGCTTTTCAGAACATTATGAAAGAAAAGAAATATAAAGACAAAGGGAAAGAGGACAAAGGCAAAGGCTTGAGAGTTTCACTGGTTTTCAGAGTTTCACTGGTTGGGGCACTGACGACAGAGAGGAGCTGTGGTGGACTGGATTTACCCCCACACTATCTCCTGCCCCTTGCCTTGTTTGCTCTTGTCCACAGGTCGCCACCAGACCCGCGGGAGGTGGCGGGCCTGTTAAATAATCTGAACCTTATCTGCACCCCCAGAATACTGCCCCACCCCTCCTACAACCCCCACCACCGTCACCACTAGCCCAACCACCCCTCCCCCTCCACCGAGGACACATCTCCCCTGGTCCAATCGGTCCCTCACAACAGCCGAGGGGAGAAATTTGCTCAGGAGGATCAAGGCGAGAAAGACAGCAGGTCCTGACAGGATCAGCTCCAGGCTCCTCAAGTCCTGCGCTGACCAGCTGTGCAGGATAGTGGAGCACGTCTACAATATGAGCCTGGTACTGGGGTGAGTACCACAGCTCTGATATACAGAGAACTGACCCCAGTCCACAGGACTTTGTGGACTGGGGCCAGTGTAACTGCCTCTAGATCAGGGACAACTTTAAGAAATGGAGTTGGATTTCTTCAGGTGCACTCAGGTTTCACTTTTTAACTGAGCAGAGGTGATTCTGCCTTTGCAATTCATGGCTAGTGTGCAATACGTTCCACTGTACATATGCCCAGACTGTTCTCACGCATGTTTACACTGTGTACATAGTTTCTCTGGCATTTATATCTCCTTGCATTTATAAGTGTATACGTACTGTGCTAGCCGGGCCTGGCAACCTTAGCTGGCTGCTTTGTTCTTAACAATCTCAGTCCACAATTTGCAAACAAAAGTTACCTCACCCATGCAAAGCTTCGTGCATACCACAGGAACATTCAACTTGTCTCTGTGGCGCAATTGGTTAGCGCGTTCGGCTGTTAACCGAAAGGTTGGTGGTTCAAGCCCACCCAGGGACGATAGCCTTTTCCACTAAACTTAAATAAATAGTACTGGTATTTAAAACACGTTAGATTGTACCCGTCCATGCAGACATTGTGTGTGTACTCAAAAGTAGAATGCAATGCAGTTCTCTTTCTCGCACAAGAACCTGTCTTTCAGTCTGTACTTTACCTGTCATTATGAATCTGTTGCATGTGAGAGCGTCTTTTGAAAACACATTATGTACTAGGAATGTACGTGCCAGTGTAAACAGGAAGCAGATTTTCTACTTTGCAGTTGGTTGCTTACTTACAGAAAATGATACGAACGAGAAACAATAAAGGTTCAAAATTAAGACCAGATCAAAGAGAAGGAACCGTTACTGACAAGAAAGTGTTTACAACCTTCTGCCTTCACCTCTGTGAGTCAAGTCATGACCGAAAAATGCGATTGACTGCGTCATTGTTTTTCAAATGTCTCAGTTTTGCCTGTCCATACTCTATTGAGCCCAAGAGTTTTCAAAATAAAACGGGGCCAGCGAAATTTCTAAACTTCTGTTTTAGGTGCTTGGATGTGAAATGGTGTGAGTGGCAGACACGTAGCAACCGCGATGTGTTTTTTAAAATTACAACAGTAACAGAATGTTGTTAATATTTACTGTCATTCAGTAATAAAAAAATGTTTTTTTGTTCTTTCTTACATATGAAGTAAATTCTCACAGCAGGATGCTCATCAAGTCCTAACTGACACAAAAGGAAAAGATTGTGCGCCCAACGTGGGGCTCGAACCCACGACCCTGAGATTAAGAGTCTCATGCTCTACCGACTGAGCTAGCCGGGCTGGTGTGTGTCCAAGGCCAGTGACAATAAAAACTGCACAATAATTCTGAATACTGAGTTGTTAGAAGATACCATATTTGACCTACAAATCTGACCTAAAAACCTAAAAAAGTCAGCCAGGGTAAGGTTATGTTGTTTAAGTTCTCTATACCTATGCAGCAAAGGCTTAGGAGATCGGGTTAAGTATGGCCGAGTTTTCATTTAGGGTATTAATAGACAATAAGGATGAATAGCATGAGAGCTCCTCATAAGTAAAGCTAAATCATCTCAAGCAGCCCCTGGTGGCTGGCTGAGGTATAGGTCATAAACTTCACCTACTCCATGTTAGTAGTTGGGACATGGACCACATTCAAAGTTTAAGTTTTAAGTTTTAAGTTTAGCTTCTCACTCTACCTCCATTTACTGCAAATCAGAACACAAAACACAAATAACAACATTACAATGAAATTCAGAGTTTTAATTACTATTAGTTCTAATGCCATTTGCTAATAAAGTCAATATTTTAAGCTAACGCTGCTACATGCGATGGCATTTACGTTGGAACATTAGAGGTTCAGTGTGTAAGATTTAGTGACATCTAGTGGCGAAGTTGCATGTTGCAGCCGAATACCCCTCAGCTCCGCCTCCCCTACCAAACACGAGAACCTGTGGTCGAACCAGAACTTAAGCTAGCTAAGTTCAGCTTCTCACTCTTCCTCCATTTTCTACCAATCAGTCGTTAACAAAACACAATTAACACAAAACACACAAATAACAACGTCACAATGAAACTCGGAGTTTAAATTAATCTTAATTGGTTCGACAGTCGTCACCATTTGACCCGTGATTAGGTCCCGTTCGAAGCTAAAGCCGCTCGCTGCGTTAACATGAGCACATTTCAGCTCATTTCACTCGACACGTGCGAGTCCAAAACAAAAGTCCTTCACAAACAAACCTGTGTCTGTTGTCACGGAGACAATCCTCCACATCAGGTGGGACATCAGTCTCATTCTCACCGCGGAGACGCAGCTCGACGCTCAGCGGCTGAATCCTCGACCCTCCGCCGGGTGGAGTCCCGCTGCCTCCAGGTGCGCACGGATCTAACACAGGAGGTAACACGCGTTTTAACGAGCTGAAAACAAACCGTCTTTAAGTCGAGGGACACATTTAATCTCCAGGAGACGTTTGGAGGAAGTTTCATGTCCTAGAAGTGGGACACAAGGAGGATCTACTTTCTTCATCCTGCGTCCAGGAGCAGCAGCGGAGGGAGACCGTGGGCTGCTGGGTAAAAAAACTTTATAAACCTTTCTGTGACGTTGTGTTACATTGTGTTACATTGTGTTTTATTGTGTTATGTTATGTTACATTGATTTATATTATGTTATATTGTGTGTTATCGTGTTACATTGTGTTATATTATGGGACAAATGTCATTAAGTGTTTTTAATCCCTGTGTACTTGTGATGATTGTTTTCTATATTTTTTTTGCTGTATTCTGTAATTTATTCATGTTATGTTTATACTGATATGACCCTTTGAATCTAGGGTAAAGCATAACTGACTGACAAACTAATAACTAACTAACTAATAACTAACTAACTAACTAATAACTAACTAACTATTTGATTGTAAAGTAGAATTCAGATCATTTAATTAAGTAAATATAACAATTCACATCAAAGGCAAAGTGTGCTAGTTTAAATAAAGTGTTTCTAAAGTATTACCGAGGCCTGAGAAAAGTTTTTATACAATCTTCAATGCGCACAATTCACAGCTAGGTGGCGTCACTTCCCCACAATAATAAAAGCACCGGTGTGTGGAACCGGAGCTTCACTGACATCAGCTGCTGTTTGTCGGCGTCGATCTGCTCAGAACCCAGAGGGACGATATTCACGTTGTTTCAGTGCAAACCTGCAGAAACATTTATTACATTTAATCATCATAAATACAAAAGGTTATAAACAACACTAGGAGGGGGACGCGGGCAAACCACGTGACCGAATGCGGAAGTGGTGGAGCAGGGTGAGTGTATATGTGAGCAGAGGGAGTGTGTGTTCGTGTAGTGAGCTGCTGGTGTTGTTGCTGTCCACACACACACACACAGACACACACAAACACAGAGGAGCAGTGTTTGTATCGTCTCTACACGCGGACTCTCTCCTGCCCTGAAGGAACGAAGGTAAGAACAACAGAACAGAGAAATGGAGATTTGACGTTTGGTAACTTTTTCGGGACAGAGTCAGGTGCTCGTGCTGTGTTTACTCTTGTTTTCTTTAATGGTAAAAATGTGACTTTTAGTTTATGTTTATCCAGCGGCGGAAAGTCAACTAAATACACTTACACAAATATTTTACTCAAATTTGTGTAGCGTGTGGAGTATTTTTATTTTTATTGTGTTATATACATGGAAATATTGCAACACTACACTTTGACACCACTGCAGATAACTAGTCATTATCTGTTATTTTCAATATAATTAATATTATATTAATTATTGTCAACAAACTGTTATAAGTTAAGTTTATAGACTGTATATAATCCTGGACGCCAAAACGTCTCGATCGTCCCCTAGTGGCTGACTGCAGTATAGATCATAAACCCATGTTTGTGTTGAGTATTTTCATTTTGTGGTATTTATTCATGTGATTATTCTTACACTATACTTTGACACTACTGCAGTTATTGAAAGATTTTGATATCTAGATATTTTCAGCTATTTTATGTATTAGTAATATTATATTACTCATTGTTGTCAACAAACTGTTAGGCAAAAAGTATTTGGCATTTTTGCTTGAAAAATTACGTGAATTAATTGATCAAGACGATCATGGCAATTCAATTTTTTTTGTCAATCCACTAATCAGGTATTTGCTTCATCCGTAGTAACAAAGAGCCCACAGCTTATTGTCTGCTACAATAAATAGATACTGGTAAAGCTGTACTGTACTGGGTTAACACTGCAGTGATGTAATGTTTGCTTCATAGTGAAAGTTGTGTTTCCTCTCACTCCCAGCGTGTTCCTTTTTCACACAGAGACAAGAAAATCACTTTTCAAAAGCCGGGGACGAGTACCTGTTGCTAGTCCCCTGTGACTTCTACCATTTTAATTTGTGAGCTGTGGCACAGAGCACAGGGGGAGCTGTTGGTAACAGGATTCATACAAGACAGTTATTCTTCCATCCAGTAAGACGTTCTGTACGTGTCACACCACTGCTCTCACAGATGGGTGTGAGTACATTTCAATCCCATCGGTGGTTTTCTAATCATAGCGACCCATTAATGTCGAAACAGCTCTGATATTTCACACTGCTAAAAACGGAGCAGCCTCTGATTCCAAACTATTCTCAGTGGATGTTACATTGTGAGTTTTGTTATCGTCCATAAAGCGAGACTCTTCCCTCCTGTGTTCCAGAGCCAAACTATGTTTGCTGCGTCTTTGTTCCCGTACGAGTCACACAAGTGTGTCTTGGGGTCACTGGCCTCACAGATGTGGGAGGTTCCTGTTAGAAAATCTGTGAAAGAAAAACACTTAACAGAAATACCCTCAAAGAAAAGAATCACCTGAATTTTAAGAGCAGACTTGGCACAGTTTGCATTTCCATGACTCTGTTAACACCAGCTGCATCTGATTTTTCATATGTTTGGATTGGAATAAGATTTATTATCAAGCCTGAGAATAAAGAAGTAGGTAAATGGCATAATACATGAGGATCATCTCTTTAGCTTAATACAATTAAATTCAATTGTTTGTTTAGTGCCAAATCATAATATACATTGTCTCAAGGCACTTGTAAGGTTGAGACCTTAAAATTATTGAGAAACCAACAGTTTCCACAATGAGGAAGCACTGTGGCGAGGGAGGGAAAAGGGAAAAGGTTCCTCATTAACTGGAAGAAACCTCTGAATTTAGAAGTATAAAGTATTGGGTCATCCAGGCCTTAGTGTCTTTAAGACATTCCTGAAGTGGTGATTAGATTTATCAGGCTTCATACAGCTGGGTGTCATCTGCGTAACGATGGAAATGTACGTGGTGCTTTCTGAAAGTGTCGCCTTAAGGAAGCAATTAGTATTGCTCCAAGTACAGAACCTTGTGGACCTCCATGACTCACTGTTGTGTGCATGGACGAGTCTTTGTTACTGTTAAAGAATTGGAAGATAAGTACGATTCAAACCAGTCTTGTACTGTTCCTTTAATCCCTACATGTTGTTCCAGTCTCTGTAACAGAATCTTATGATCTATGGTGTCACATGTGGCACTAAGATCCAGCAGGACAAATATAGAGATAAATCTAGGATCTGAGGCCATGAGAAGGTCATTGGTAAATCTTACGGTGCTGTTTCGGTAATCTGATGGTCTTATTTGTTCGTGTTGTTGCTGCGTTATTATTTTTATCTTATTTCTATTGAAGTTATTGGTTTTCCTCCCTGTGGAGACTACTGATCATTTCAATTTATCTGTCAAAAATGGGCTGCTTTGATATATTACCCCCCGGTGTTGTGTTCAAAGACTGTTCACAAAATCTAACCAAATTCTAATTGAAAGGGAAAAAATGACATTAAAAGTTTATAATATACTAAATATTGGTGATTCTTGACGAGAGGGTCGGTTATTACAACTCACCCAGAAACAAAAAGGATATAATCGAATACATTTTAAAAAGAAAAGAAAAATTCATGAAGAGACAATCAAATCAAAAATCTTTTAAAAAATGTTCTTTCCACAAAAGAAAATGTCCTTGTCATTATTCATCACATCCGAGACCAGACAACACCGTGTGTGTGCTTTTCGAACTTGGGGAGCGTTAAAATGTGCTGAGTAATTTGAGGTCATGCAACACTTTCCCCTTGGTTTTTAAAATTGTATAAAGTCAAAGCTTTGGAGAAACTTGTCAGAGTGAGCGTGTTGTGTAACGACAGTAAAGCCTGAAAACAACAGTGCTCTCTTGCTTTATTATCTCCACAGCAGATTAAATTGACCCGAACTGTCTCTTTCACTTATCTGCTGCCAATACATTGTTATCATGCAACTGAACCGCGCACAAATATACTATAGAGTGTTTTCTATACTTCCATATTTATATGAAGCACCTCCCGGAGATGTGATGAACATTCTCCATCTGTGCGAAGCCCACGAACAGCAGCTTCAGCCCCTGGATAATCCTCTTAGACTGTTTTGTTGTTTTTCCTTTAATTGAAGTCTCTGTCGGGAGTCTCTGGTGCTCGTGGCTCGACTATTACAGCACAGCTGCCCTCTCAGCTGCAATACAGGCTAACCTGGGGTCGTGGATTTAGAAAGTGAAAACACCCAGTGAAGCTTACTGTGTGGCGAGCGGTTATCCCCCCCCTCCCCTCCCTCCCCCACCGTTTTATTTCTCTCTCACATTAAACCTTTACCTCCTTCCTTATATTCTCCTGCTCCACCGTTGATTTAATTATTGCCCATTGTGTTCGATCCGTCTCTCTCTTCTCTCGTCCGGTGCTAAACGCATCTCTCCTCATTGTCTTCTCCATCCTAACTTTGTTTTGCAGGGGTCGTTCTGAGGTCACGCTGCTGAGATGACCGGGCTGTGACAGCGTGTGTCCAAGTGTGTCTGTACCGGACCCATTCCCGTGACATGGCCGCTGCAAAGAAGAGTGAGTTTACATTATTATACTCAGTGCTTGTTGCAATTACTGTGACGTTCACTAACTTAAATGTTCTCGTAAACATTTTGGTATTTGGGAAGCAGAAGAAACCCTTTGAGACAGACAGGACAAACACGACTTATTATTCAGCGTGAAGATAGCCAAGACTAACCCACGATCAAAATGTGTGTGTCCCAGGATCAAGTGGTCTGTGTTTGTCTTGAATAATTCAGAGCTGTTGCCCACAGGCTAGAAAAATGGTTGCACAAATGGACTTAAAGCTGCTTTCAGACCTGCGCTGAACTGGGTATTTTCCTGGAATTTTCTACAGGAGGTTTATGTGAGAACAAACGACATTTTCTGGAACTTTTCTAACATGCGACAGACAAAAAACTGGGACAATCTCCTGCTGTGTTCTT
This sequence comes from Hippoglossus stenolepis, assembly GCF_022539355.2. NCBI lineage: Eukaryota > Metazoa > Chordata > Actinopteri > Pleuronectiformes > Pleuronectidae > Hippoglossus > Hippoglossus stenolepis. The sequence goes on along the minus strand of NC_061505.1, from coordinate 4,149,466 downwards.
CATATGTCCAAGGCAAACCCAATTCTCAGGACATTTTCCCCGAGTTCAAAGTCTTGACCCCCAGAGAGGAAACCAACCGGCTGTTAAGCCCAGATCTGATTTCCATTAGACCCTCAGTCTCCTCCTAATTCTTTCATCACTTCTCTTGACATCTGATCTGAAAGTCCAGAATCAACTACACTCAATTATCCTGAGTTGTATTGTGTTTTGATAGCAGTGATTTACAGGAATACATAAAAAAGTTAACAGATGCATGACGTACAGGGAATTGTTACATTCCTGTGCACGGGATGGATTAGTTCCATCACATATAAGCTCTTTTACAGATCCAGGAAGTGATCGTAATGTTTGAAGCTCTATCCTATAATCTGCTGTGGGTGAATTAGACTTCCTTAATCGTGGTCCAGTGTTTCTCAGGAGGGATCCACTGTTGCATCGAAGGAAAGAGCAAAAACAACTGGTATCATTTATCAGAGAACCTCAAATTAACCTTTTCACCAGTGAGACGAGTTGGAGGATTTCCTGGAAGGTTACGCGGTTAATTTAAAATTCACGATCAATACTTCAGTCAGTCGGGTTTCTTGGGAAAACAGTGTGTAAGTGGTGGCGAGTCAATATCAGCAGCTTTATGACAGATTTTGTTGTTGTTGTTGAGGTTAGCAAATTTATTTCCTCAAAAGCTGGAAATGAGGCAGGCAAGACAACACAAGCCCTAATCATAATCATGAATAAGCCGCCTCTATTACCCAGTGGAGTGAAGGGTGCTTGTTGTCTTTGAGGACCGCTCCGCAGCCCTTTGTCCTTTTTGATAAGGTCACCGAATGAAGGCTGGTGCAAAGGGAGCCTCTGTATTGACTTCCTGTTGATGGCATTTTTAAAAAACTGTATTTTCTTGTGTCTCAGGAGGACTGAAATGTCACAGGAAGAGTGTTTGAAGCATTATTTTTTTACGGGGAGAGGGAGGCATGTGTTGCTGTGGAAAACCCAAACACATTTTTAAGCTTTTTGAAAACCCTTATTTTTTGGCATGTGAACGTGGAAAGGTTTTTGAAAATACTGACAAATTGTTGTCAACTCTCATACAGCAAACATGGACTGTCACATCTCCTGGAACCTCTGTTTCTGCAGCAATCAGGTGTTATTGTTTACAGAACAGCCCGTATGAACAAAAGCTCTTAAATCTCGTTGTCTTGTTGACGTCTTCATTGATGTCTTCCTCGTGCACGTCTCCTTTCATCCTTTGGAACGTTTCGGGAGAATTTCTTTTTTTGGTGAAGCTATCACATGATGGCACAGCTGAGAGAGGAGTTAAAAAAGTTCAGCTGTATTGATCGAAACCAATCAATCTGTGGTCAATCATTGTTGAAACTACGTGTCTCGTATTTCCTGCACAAACATTCAGAGTTTTATTTTATTTTATCAAGAGTTCAGAGAGAATCTGGCTTTTAAACTGACAGAAAACTGTCATTTTCAGCAGAGCTAAAGCAGAGACACAAATAGATTAGCGGAGGGACAGAAACAGACAGATTAATCTGAAATAAGCCAGTTCAGGAGGGTGGTGCATGTGTGTGCACGTTAATTTGCGTGTGCACGTGCATCCGTCTGTTTGTGGGTCTGCAGCCACTGTGAGGGTGAGTCTGGGTGTGTGTCCTTGCTCTGTCTGGGATTATCAAAGGCAACTAAAAGGCCACAGAGCAGAGCATTGTGATAATGAGCCCGACACAAAGGGTTGGACCAGAGTCTCTGCTATACAGCTGTGATACTGGCTGTGTGTGTGTGTGTGTGTTTGTGAGTGAGAGGGTACACACTTAATACAAATAGAAAGTAAAAGAGCAAAAGTCAGTGCTAAGAGAGTATTGAAAAAATAAGGATGCAACCCCGACAATGCAGTAATGGCAGTTTTCTAATCCCTGGATATTTTGTCTTCAGTTCTGGACAGTACGTCGTCCATCTTCATAACATAAACAGATAAAACTGTGACACTTTTTATTGTCGAGGAACATTGGAGATAAGGTTGAAAGAAAAACAGAGCAGCAACACCTTGGTTCTGCAGAATGTGTTGAGACACGTCAGGCTGTAGTTGTTGTTCTGAAGATACACACACACACACACACCATCGTTGCCATCGAGATGTTTCTCCCTTGTGAGGGACCCAAGCTGAGTCGTTAAGTTCATGCTTCTGATGAGTTTCCCTTTAACAGTGGATTCATTACAAGCGTACGTCTCATCTCTTCACATGGTATAATGTCCCCTTTCTACTCCAACTACTGATAGACTGCCTCACAAAGCCTGTCATTATCCAGCCGGGTATTTGCCAAGTGAATGTAATTATAGTCACCGAGCCCCATTGTAAGAACTTCTCTGCTTCACGTAAAAAGCCTCTTATAGTCCTTAGAGTCGTAACTTGAAATAACAGGTCTTTTCTCTTTTTGTCCCTAGTGACACATGTGAAGCGTCCTTGGGTGTCTTGAAAGGCGCTTTACAAATTATTATTATTATTATTTATTATTATTAGGTCCTGTGATCAAATCGTTACCTTGAAGCTTTAAGACTGCATATAGAGTTTTTCCTCTTGAGAAGGGGAAACACACCCTTGTATAAGCTTTCCTTTCTTTATTTGATTCGAAAAGACAAGACAGGAAGTGCACATGCAACAAAGGTCCTTGACCAGAATCAAATCATGGACGATGTGGTTATGTGGCACATCTTTGAATATTTCTTTTTTGCGTGTGATTTTTAAATTCAACCTCTCGTGGTGTTTTGAGATGCTCTTAAATTCCATCCCTTCCACTCGGAGCCAATCCAGTGTTTATTTGTGCGGCTGCTGCTTTTATTTTCAAATATCCTGAAAGATTATGAAATATTCTGCTCATATTCAGGTTTATAATTTTAATTTGTATTATAAATAGAAGGTTTACATGCTTTAACTTTTCAGAAAACACATCACAACTAAATAATCACATCGTTGTTTGGTGTTAAAATGTTGAAGGTATTATTATTATTATATTTTCACTCAACGTATGTTACAAAGCTCAAAAGTGCATCAAATAAGTTTCATATATTTTCCCACCATCTGTATCTTTTATAAGCAGGCATCACTTTATTTAAATTATGGATATATTAATTAGGAAAAGACTGAATTTAAATGAAGCTCATAATCAGATAAGAAGACTCATTTTCAGATATTTTGATCCACCCAGAAGTTATCATTGATCTGTGATGGAAGAGATTTGCACCGTAATAAATTCAGTTTTAAGTTGCCTCACATCTAACATATATCTCATATTAGAGCTTTGATTAAGGGATTTTGTCGATTCTTGAAGGTGTTCTGCGCTTCAGACTGCAAATAGCATTCCTCAGTCCCACTTTCTATTTCCTGCCCAGTGATCCTGCACATATGGAACGTGACGTAACTCCTGAACTCATTATTGTGACCCACATTGCTGATAGCGAAGGATTTCTAATCTCTAATATGAGTCTGAATAAAAGTTTAATGGAACTGCGCCCACGTGGGACGATGTGGCCTGTGTTTCTTATAATGCAGGGACATAAAGTCAGTATATGAGTTCATTTAAATGGGCTGGAGCAATTATGCATAACAGGATTGTGTCTTTATTATTAACCACAATGTACCTAGACATTTGGAGTATATACACACTGGGGTGTGATTAGTTCTATATAATTCTACCTGCATATATCGTTCTCCTGCTTTCCAACTAAGAGTAAGACATGTTTAATTTAATCACACTCCCAGAAAACACGTGCTGTTGTTGGGAATAATTAGTTCATCATGTTTTTATCGGTTTGATCTTCAAGATAAATGTTTGATTGTGATCAGGCTCCGCTTCTGCCGGCTGAATAATTCATACAGACGACTCCGACTCCATCAAATTGAGAAAGTCAAATTTCTCCTCTCCCAGGTAATATAACTTCACACAGTCCTCAATGCCTCCTTGTCTCTGTGGAGCCTCTGTGTCAAAATAATGGGGTTAAAGAGGTTGAGGCTTTCAAGCTGAGCATATTATTTCCCTTTAGGTTTTACTGTTCTCCGATGACGCTGAGACATGCTGATATTTATTGTTCTCCGGCACAGTGTGAGAGAGCAGGAGCTGGTTCTCCAAATAAACCCACTCCTCCCCAAAAAATAATCGTTTTCTGAGACAACAGACAGTTTGTCTGAATTTCAGCTGGAAGGGCGTCGGGTCTTGTTATTAAGGATCGTTCTCCAGACCTCAGAGGAGTGGGAAGCAGAGCAGATAGGTAAACAATTCAAAGTAAAAACTGGACCTCTTCTACACTCACACGACTTTTGAAATGTTTAATTTTTTATTAATAGAAGGTTGTGGCCACTGGACCTTCTTCATCATTTGAATATAAAGGTCATTTCTCATGGAAACTGTTTGGACGATTGTGTGTGTGTGTGTGTGTGTGTGTGTGTGTGTGTGTGTGTGTGTGTGTGTGTGTGTGTGTGTGTGTGTGTGTGTGTGTGTGTGTGTGTAATTAGTCGTATGTTGCTATAATTACAATCCTTTCTTCAGAGGTTGCTCCTCCAATCAGCAGCCATGACGTCCGCACTTGAGCATTGTTGCCTACATTGCTGATTACCAATCAGCTGATCACAACTACGTCCTTTTTGTTGTTGCTTCTCTGACTGAGATGTGTTCATGTCCGGTCTCACAGGGCAAAGCAACACTGAACATGGCATCTATAGAATACGCATAAACCAATTCCCATTAAACCTGGTGCAGGGTCAGAGTAGAAACCATTCAATACTCGTGTAGACGCAGATCTACTTGACTCTTCTCCTCTTCCTCAACTGTTGCCTCACTTTCCCTGTCTCATCCTCTCTTTCTCCCTTTGCCTGTCGTTCAGCGATGTTTCCATGATAAAAGCATTGAACACTATACGATGTGTGTTCAGTTCAGTCTCCAGGAGCAGGTTTGAGTGATTGTAAAGTGCTCTGCTGTATGTACACTCCATTATGTCACTGAAAGGAGTCGACTTCGGCGGTTTGACACGTCGTCCTCTCTCCCTTTAGTGAGTGTAGTGTAGTGTGGAGTAGTGTAGTGTGAGTGCCCATGTGTCCAAGTCTGACCTTCGCCGGCTCTTCCCTCTTCCCTCTTTCTCAGGTTGTGCGAAGTCAGGAGGCGTGCGCTTCTCAGAGGTGGCCCCCGCCGCCGGAGCCCCGTCTCATGTCCACTTCGACGAAAAGCTGCATGACTCCGTTGTCATGGTGACTCCAGAGGATGACGGCAACTTCATGGTCAAGGTTTGTTTGACCTTGCAACAGCCTCACACTTGATAGCCAATGAATGAGACTTGTTTTCTTGCTTTTCCCTCTAAAAACTAAGTGGATAGATGTTACAGACACAGTAACTTCTTTTTGTTTCTATCGACCTATCCTCACTTTTAGTTTCAAGCGAAAACTCCAGAGATTCAAATAATAAAGCTTCAATCATAGACTGTATAAAAAAATTAACGTAGAGTCCGGGTTTAGAAAGTGAAACCAAAGTGCCTGAAACTTCTCCCTCGATTTATAGCGTCAGTAAACATTTTCCTAAAGAGTTTATGTCTCAATCTGCAGTTTCAAGTCTTCTGCACTAAAGCATGATGTTCATTCAGTAAATGATGATCCATTTAGAGTCAAATAGACGAGAAAGCCCAGGATGCATGGGGGCACGGATACCATATGATTGACAGCTACTACTTTCCAATGGGTCCAGGTCACAGGTGTAGGTGATTATTGATATTTGATGAACGTGGGCGCTAACTCTGAAGGTGAAAATGAACGAATTGAGCTGTAAAAATAAAACACATTGATGGAGGTGTTGTTGGGCGAGCTCTGTAATCGTTTGTGTGTCGGCGGTGTGTTACACCATGTGACACAGGTAACAGCATTACCACTGACTTGTAACTGGTCATAGTTACAGTCTTTGTAAGTGGTGGATATAACATTAGAAGGTAACTCTGGGATCCAGTGTGTCAGTCTCCTCGTGAGCCTTGGTTTTTATCTGCGAAACATCCAGGAGGAGATTAAAGTCTTTTCTCATCACTGTTAATCTCCTCTGTCGGCTATAAAGGCCCAAAACAATGATATCAGGCTTCTCATCTGCCGGCTGTGAAACCCCCGGAGGTGCTCAACTCAGGAGCTGAAGGTGCCAAATGCTCCATAACCTCATAAACTGTAGAAATCAGAGCCTGTGGAAAAACTCTCTCTCATTATCCTTTTGTTTTTTGGTCCATGTCCCACCCACTAACATGGAGGAGGTGGAACAACTCGAGAGCACTGATCTAAAAGTTTGAGAGGATTTTATGCACCAGGCAGAGGAGCCACATCATGATTTATCTAACAGGCCTTGGATTTCTTTCTGTCCAAGTGTCGTGCACAGAAAATAAAGTGCATCTGCAGCAGCTCACATATTCTGAACCATTTCTGAAAAGATGTCTTACCTGACGACAAAGTGCATCCTAGAATCTTTTACATCAATATACCACAAGGACTCATGTTGTGTCCCTTTCACTGTCGCTGAATAAACTGAACCTGCTCACTTTAGCTTGTCAATTTAACGAAGGACTCTCATTCCTTTCTATATTTTATTTATCAGGCCGGAAGGTTTTAAAGGTACATTTATTTGGTTTATATGATGTATTTACAATACATATATGTGACTCAGCAAACTGTTTTCAGGAACAGAAATTAGTTTTAGCATTTTAATCTTTGCCAGGAGAAGAACTTCATGTACTGACGCCAAATAAAGACCTTTAGGGGCCTCTCAGTTTTCAGTCGACCTTTTCCTCCTCCACAGTTTCTCCATCGCACCAGAATCTCAGAGGGAAGTTCTGAACACGCTCGGTGTAACGAAGCCTCTCCAAGTGTTGAAACTTATTCGCAGCCAAATCAATTTGCTTAAACGCTGCACGTGCACGTGTGGATGGACCGAAAAGTTGGCCTTCACAGTTACAGAGCGGCCCGTTTTAATTTTGTGTGCGTGTGTGTTTCTCAAAGCTCTTTAAGCGTACTTGAGAGTGGGCACGGGCTACTGCCAGCCTGGCGTCGTGGCTTATCATGGAGCTAAGGGGGGGGGTGTTGCTATGGAAACGGCCGGGTGGAGGGGCAGCAGACCAAAGATGAGGTGGGAGTGCGTGGGATGGAAGCGGCATGCACACAACAGCTGTATGAATAGCAGTTTTCAGGGAGGTTATGAGACTTTGACAAACAGATGGGGTCATGCAGCAGCAGATAATGGTTTTTCTTTGTGCTCCCTCTTGTTCGTGATTTCAGGACATGGAAATGAGCAGCTGTCAGTGCGGCGGAGATCTGCCGCAGACGTGTCGCTGCAGAGGCCACACGTTTTTTTAAATGATCATTACTGTGAGTGACGCAGAACAGGCCGTTCTTATGAGTTTTCACAACCACGCTGCAGAACCGTATCAGGTTTGCATGCACTCGATCATCATATTACTGCGAGTAACAGGATTATATGTGGTTGGCTGCAGGAAACTCTGGTCTGCAGTAAGAAAAGGGAGATTTGAAGAGGCTACTCTGGTGTTTTAATTGTAGTTTAAAGCTGCAGTATGTATTTTTTAAGAGCAGGGCTTGTAGTGACAATCCATGGACTGATACTGTTGTTCCAGTCGGTCCTAGAGAGCATCCTCGGATAAGGAATTACAACATGACAAGAGAGAAACTGAAAAGAGAGACGGAACTAAAGAATACAAGCTCATAAAGAGCCTGTACGAACAGGCAGTGACGGAAAAAGCAACAATAATAACTCAACGTCCTCTCCACTCTGAACATGCACTGAATGAACCTCCTCGGTGAACTGAGGTGACACACAACTTCATAAAATGTGTGGTACTTCCCTTCAAATTGACTCGAGAATTACACAATCGTTTCGGATGAACTGGGTGTGTCGCTCTCTGACAGTTTCGCAGACTCATAAACAGGAATCACTTCATACTGGCTTATTAAATGACATGTTTCATATCAGTTGTCACTTTTAGTTTCCCATTAAATCACATTTCGGAGGCTGTTCACAGTGTGTGGACGAGTGTGGGGCTGCGCTCACAGAATGGTTATTGGTTTTTCTCTGCAGTGCTCCCTCACTATTCCCTCTGCCCCTTCTCTCTTATTGCTGTTTCCAGCCACAGTTCTTGCCCATCGCTCCAACCTGGGGGGGGGGGTGTGGGGCCGGAGCCGTCGCTCTCTAGCTGGAGGGGCTTTAGGCTTATCTCTCCTCGCCTGCACTTCCCCGCTGTCTCCTCCTCCTCTCCCTCGCTGCCTCTCTCTTTTCATCCAGTCTCCTCTGTGAGGCTTCCCTCGCTCCTCTCTGTGATGAAAATCCCCCTCATGAATTTTTCTGTTTGTTAAATTCAAGGCAGCTACGTCCTCACACCTCTACCTCTCTGTTGCAGCTTCTCTCTCTTGTCCTCTTCTTTATAGGTACAATGAATTGTATGTTTTGTGCTGTGTGCCGTAAAAGCAGCGGGATTACGTAACTCATGCGTTCATCAATTTGAAGATGGACAGTGAATAAATACAGCCTCTGTGTGGTTTTCTTGAAAATATAGTCTGAATTTTATGTGACGTTTAAAGACTGAACTTTCCCACTTCTTGGAGAGTTTCCCCTGCAGCCTGATGTAGGAGGTGTTGCCATGAATCAGATTAAAATCTTGAATTGCCGACAAACCTTTTCACGTGGGATTAGTATTACAGAAAGATTTTGCTGAAGTTGAGGTTCAGGTTTTATTTCCCCTCAGGCTAAAAATTGGCGATCTGGTTGAAGCGAGGGGATTAAAACCACCAGAGAAATAAGTAATGATTTCAATTAGACGAGTCCTTCAAGGAAACCTCAGCGCAGCAGCGTTGTGTTTATGAGAGTTACTTATTCATGAATCATTCATCCTGTATTTATTGAGCTCTATTGGACTAATAGAGTTCGATCTGAGGCCAAGCTTTCAACTGTATGAATCCCTCTCTCTCCATTACTTCTTTATGGGCCCACCCCTCTCTCCCTATGGTGCGGCCCTATTAGTCCATTTATAGAAAGGAGAAAGACGCCATTATATTTCCTAAAAGTTTCTAAGTCTTTACTTGACTCGACTCTTTGCATTTAAATCTAGGTCGGCTTCCTGAAGACGCAGCATCGATATGAAATAGTGTTCAACCTGCCCGATGTCCCAGCTCTGGGGAAGGATGTGTGTCCAGCGCCTGTGCCCAGTCCGCACCTCCGCATCACCGACATCACACCTGCACCAGAGGGTAAGATCACAAGTCGAACGTGGAAAACGAGGCCTCGTCTACAAATCTCCATCCATACGACCTTCGTTTTACAAAATATAAACGAACGTTATATTCCCAAGGCAGTGCAACGGTAACTCAGAGTGTTAATATGCAAATATAAAACCAGTTCAGCGTGTGATTCTTGTTGTGGGAGGCAGATCTGAGTGGATGTGCGTCTCAGCAGCAGAGTTACAGGCTGCACCAGATGGCTGAGGATGACAGCATCAGACAGTTCACTCAAAGTGCTGGCTCAGCAAGCCGTCTCTGAGGAATCATTAAAACTGACTCTCGTATGTCTTCCTTGTTTGCACCTGTGAAGGCTAAAAAACCTCAGACTTGAATGTGTGTGAGTCTCCGATACGGTTTTTTCTTCCCAATACCGATTACGATACCTGGACTTTTCATATTGGCTGATGTTACAGTATATAAAGTATTTTAACAGCTGTATGCTACTAACCTTCTATGGAAGTGATGATTGTTATCATTGTTTTTTGGCCTGGTTCAGGTTAAACTCTTTTGAAAAACAAATACAACAATGAACTCGACAACTTTGTCAGTTATCTCTTCTGCTTCGAGGCTCTTTGTTGAATTTATTGCGTCATTTTAAAGCGGTTTCCAAAGTTTGCCGCTGCAGTTCTTCCATTGTTCCCTTTTCCTTGGTGAACTCCTCGTGCTCTTTTGTGTCATAGTTTGCAAAACTGCAGTCTTGTGTGTGTCAGCTGATATTAAAAGTGGCAGCTGCACGTCTATGTTTGTCTAAGTGTGTGTTCAATGTATTTGTGATTGTGTACACATCAGTCAGCTGTATTTATTCATCATTCATCAGGTTGACATTTGATTGTTTTGGCCTACAGGTGGCCTCTTGAGCATCAGTCTGATCTGTGTTCAAATCATTTGTCACACACAGAGAGACAAAGAAAACTTGTTCCTCTGTGTTGAACTGAACTCGTCCACACAAGAGTGAGGTAACCTAATCCGTCGGTTTCCTCTGTGTGATTCCTCATTGTGTTTTCCAGGAGGTCTGAAGGTGACGTGCGAGTACATGGCCCAGCAGGAGGGAGTTCTGTGCGAGGAGGTGCTGCTGCTGAGCGAGACCAACGAGGACGTGTGTGTCAAAGTCAAGGTTCACGCCAGAGTCATGGGTGAGGCCACGTTTAGCAATAAAAGTGGAGATGATCTCATTTTTATTCAGGAATATTGCACCACGGTCAAGCCCAAAGACTTAGATAACATTACTTTTATGTATTTTATACTGTAGCCATATATATATATGTCATTTATAAGTGAAGTCCAAGTGTCTACCTGGTGGTTAGCGACAGTATAGGTCATAAATCTAAATCCTGCCTCCTCCATTTCAGTGAATGTGACATGCACCAACTTAAAAGTCAAAGTACACGTTAAATATTTTTTTCTCAAAGATGCTTTCTGTCACTTTGGGTAGTTCTTAACACACTGTTTGTTCAAGGGTTCGTATCTGGAATATTTTAGCTTCATTTCTGGAAATAAAAACAGTCCAAAAACCCAAAGATACTCGATTCACTACCACATGAATCCAAGAAAAACAACAAAACTTCACAAATCAGAAACCTAAATGAATGAATGAATCATAAATTGATTTAACAAAATAGCAATGAGTCTCAACAATCAACGATTTTTTAAAATTTTCTACGAGTCATCTCTGCCTGTTATAGTTTCAAAGGAGAAACTGACAGAGACCTGAATTTACCTTCAACGGTGCACTGCTGCCTCCTGCTGGTGAGCCTGCATTTAGCCTCAGATTCACAAGTTATTCATCAACAACCCTTGAAGAATATTCCATTTTATTTAGACACAGTTTCTTAATAATGAAAACAGCCATTTTGTTACATCATTGCTTTAGAGCTGTTAAAAAGTTTTTCAGTGGATGGAAATATAAAGATCTGAAAGCTCTTCTGCAACAATAACAAACAAAGTGTAGCTCTGTTGTGCTGCTCTCTGTCATCGTAAAGCTCTAATCAGAGCCTCTAATTAATTTACATCTTCTCCACTTAAATCGGTGTCAGTGAAACTCCATTAGCTGCCGGGCTCTCGTGTCGGCAGATGGAGAATCAGGGGGCGTTTCCACCTGCGTAAAATATATAGGAGAACACGTGTATGTTTCTATAGGTTTGCGTGTGTGTGTGTGTGTGTGTGTGTGTTTGAGCACGAATGGCATTGTGTGGTTTATTTTTACTCTCGGAGCAAAGCTTTAACATCTGTCCAGATGTCTGTGTGTAATTGAGGCCTCGACGGCAGCCAGATCAAAGGATTAAGATTTGCCTCCGATGATTCACTGCTGAACCGTTACTATCAGATCTGATCTCTGTTAGACTTCAGTGTTAAACAATCTGCTCTGAACACACAACGTGTTTTAATATAAAAGACGTTTACTGAAGTTATTGTTCTGATATTAATAAGCTCAAGTAACATTTTATTCAATTTAACCTTCAACATTTGAGTTTAACGCCCACACTTCATTTGTTCCCTCTGTTTTATATTAAGCTTATTAATATCTTTGGGACTGTGTTTATTGGAATTAAATATTTATATATTAAAGTTTAAACAATAGAAAGCTACAGTTGGTCAAAACGTTATTAATACGTGTTTATAAATATGTGGAAGAAAAGATAAAAGGAAGTTGCATTGGCCGGGAATCGAACCCGGGCCTCCCGCGTGGCAGGCGAGAATTCTACCACTGAACCACCAATGCATGTTTTCCAGTTCTTGAAGCATACATTATAAAGTAAATCTAGTGATGTTGACCGTTGGGCCTCAGCGGGACTCGGAGTTTCCCTCTCGGTTATAATGGGGTAGATGACGATGAGGTTTTTTAAATGTCTCTGCCTCCTCTCCAGATCGTCACCACGGCACCCCCATGCTGCTGGAGGGGGTTCGCTGCATCGGGGTGGAGCTGGAGTACGACTCCGAACAGAGCGACTGGCAGGGATTCGACTGAACCCCCACTTCCTGCTCCCTTTTCCCACCGGAAGTACACAAACACACGCTAACACACACACAGTTACCTGCCGTCATAGGACGATACACACACACACACACACACACACACACGTGTTCATCCCAACATGTGCTCATCTGCGGACCTCACCGGAAGTGGAAGTCCTGTGACCTGAGAGCATTTACATCCAAAGACGTTCCTCTGCTTTCTCCACATCACCGACAGCTTCTGAACAGACGTGTTGTCTCTTCTCTTTCTGCAGCTCCTCCAACTTTCTTCATCCTCGTCCCCCTGTGCTGTTACTCTGCGTTCATCCTCTAGAGGGCAGCAGTGCTCTTTAAATCCGTGCGGCCTCAGCTTCCCCCTCTCGCTGCGTCTCGTTTCCTGATGTGAAGAGTGAATCCCTCATGAAGTCTTGTTTGTGAATTTTACAAGATTGAGACTGACCCGAAAAGAAGAACATCTGCACATCCCAGGTGAAATAGAGATGAACTGAGAGGAAGTGCTGGGGCCTGTAATGTCTCCGCTTCACCACAAGGGGGCACTGCAGGCGACTTTGCATTTAAAGTCTAATCCAACTGTGCAATTCATAATAATAATAATAGTAATAATAGTAATAGCTTGAATTCACATGTAAGAGGTTTTAATGGACATTATCTCAACATGCCCTGAAAACATCTGCTTAGTTTTTAGGTTTTAGTCCCAAACACTGGATGTGAAGATTTGCACCTACAAAAATATAAACCAAGAAAAATAAAGCGTCTCTAGTTGGAGCGACTTTTTCTTGTTATTGGGAATCTGAGATCGACTGCTGATGACACACGCTAAACAAAATGTTTTTTTCTTATTGAGCTCTAAAAGTCTTTTTTTTGTTTTGGAGAGTTTATAGAACAAAAATCTGATATTTAAATACATCACCGTGGTCTTGGGAATATCCTGATACACATTTGAAAGTATTAATCTATTAACCCATATTTTTGGTGGATTTTTCTTCCCTGTTAGAAAGCAGCTGGTCCAATCAACATTTGGTTTAACTTCATGAAGCCTTCCGAAAAACACACACACACACACACACACACACACACACACACACACACACACGACATAAGTGCCTCTCACGCCTCCGTCCTGTTCCCTCACTCGAGCCTGATGTTGTTTCACCATCTCCCTGCTCGTCCTCGTCTCACACACACACACACAGACACACACACATGCAGCGGTTTGGAGCGGGAGTACAGAGAAAGAACGTGGGACAGAAAAAGTGTTTCAGTTTATTTGTTGTGTTTCCTGCGTGGAATCCGTCCACCAGCTTCCCTCAGTCTCAGCCGCTCTCGTCACGGCACCAGTGCAGATCAGCGAGAGTCGACAGGCGTAACGTCCTGTCACCTTGGCTCAGTTTACATCTGTGAGCAAGTGCCATGATCTGCTTCCACTGACATCTTCCTCCTCCTCTTCCTCCTTACTCATGTTTCATCACTTCTCTTTCCTCTGCTCCTCTCCTACCGAATGCATTCAGCCTTAAAGCAAATGACTGTGTGTAGTTTCTCTCTGTGTTGGACTGTGAGCTGTTGGTGTCGTACAGAGTTTATAGGTTTATTAGATGTTTGCTTGCGTGTTTTAAAGGTCAGAATCCGGTTTGTTCCCTCTCGGTGTGAAACTAAAGTGCTCTGTAGTTAACGTAGAGGTTCCCGTGTCGATATCTGCTCCCTGTGCGAGTGATTGATGTGTTTGATTTCAAAAAATGATGAATAAAAATGTGTCTGTCTTTTGAGTTTTGTTGCTTATTGTGAGCTCCGTCGGTTCGGTGCAGTAACACCAGGGGGCAGTGTACACCATGACACGCTGTGCAACATGTTCCTCCTCCTCATGGCTCCTCTGTTACATTAAATGTTTCTTCATTAGAACGTTAAGATGTTCAGAGGCCTAAGAAGTGAGGATGCAACATGTCGGAGGCCTGTGAACGAGGATCAGGTCTGCCTTCCTCCCTGTGCAGCAGTTTCATCTCAGTTACAAGTTGCATGGCTCTCGTAACACTGTGCATTGTATAAACATGTACGACTTTACACACAGACTCATTCAGGGGTTGGAAGAGACATTTTTAATAATCCAGTAAGTTGGTTTGAGACTCAAACTGACTTTTATTGCTATTTCACACTAATATCTTCAGTTTAATTTTCATTATTATGGATTTGTACCTTTTTGACGTTTCTTTTTAGTATTTATTCGTCAGAAATCCATCAATCACAAAAGGATTTTATCATAAAACATCAGAAACCACAATTTAAAGTTTCTGTTGCACAAATTCTTTTAACTAGTTTATGTTTTTTTGCGATGATGAATAAAGTGTGAATTCATTTGCTGCTCTTTGCTTTTCAGAGATGCATTTGCAGTCGAAGCATCGCATCCACCCCCCCCCTAAAAAACAACTTACTTTAAGATTAACCCTTAAATATCCAAAGGGAGACGTGGCGAGAAGCATTTTTATTATGCTGCTGAAGTCTCTCATCAGCTTTTGTAAATATAAATGTATTTCCCATTTTCTGTCTTTTTCAGGAAAACCACGTCTGAAAGGTAAGAAATATTATATGTAAATATTTGATTCAAAGACGGATTAAACACAAAACCACTTATATTTAAAAAAGCAGTTATTAGAAATCAGAAGTCGTCAAACGTTCAAACTTATTTCAGTGAAATCCTGCAGGTTTTTCAGAATAAATGACAGAGACAATACAGCCTCATGAATTATAAATAAGTGGAAATTGATGAAGTGCAGCAACAGCAACTTTTACTCAAATTAACTTTTACTTTCCATTTCACTGTCACTCCAGTTTAAAACCTTAGATAAGGAAGATGAAGATGAGGATGAAGAGGAGGACACAGCAGCAGGAGTCTGTCAGGAGAGGACAGACGAACCACTGTCTGTGTGTGGATGTATTTATATTGAAGTACGATAAGTTTCCACAAGATTTTAGCAACCAGTTTATTTCATAATCCAGTTTCTAAAGAGAATTATGGACGTGTATATAGGTAAAGTCATTTTTATTATCATGTAAAGAAACAGTTTGTCATGTTGCTGCATTTCCTCAAAATGGTTTAATCAACATCCTGATATAAAAAGTTATATTCAGTCCTTATTTCTCTTTGGCTCATTTCCAGCATTAATATAACTCATTTTAAATAACCACTACTTAAAAAAAACTAAATAAGCCACAACTGCACATAATATTCCATCATGGTGTGTTGTTATATTTTGAAAAAGCCCACTACACACATACCTTTACATTTCATTCATGTATTTAGAATTCATGGTGTGTGAAATAAAACCTACAGTGAGGGACAGCTTCCTGTCTGACGTCATGTGTGTGTGGACAGTTTCAGACAGAGAGAAGTGTAAAGTTTGAAGAAAGTGTTGTTGGGGACACAGAGATCTTCTGCTGCTGCTCCTCCTCTGGGACAGTTTGTGTCCTGAACTCAACCGGAACACAGACACCACCTCCTCCACCTCCTCCTCCACACACTGCTGCTGCAGGAGGAGCATGTGTGTCTGTAACTTTGAAGAAGAAACTGCAGGAGGAGCAGAGCTGTAAGAAAATAGACACAAAATATCCCAAAAAATCTAAATGCATTATTCGTTTTGACTCCTGTCATAAAATTGAATCCTTATTATTTTAATTATAGAACAAGTATCTGAATAAAGCTTTTGATCTTTTTATTTTAACATTACTGCAGTTGACTGTTATTATTATTATTAATGGTAGTATTTGTGGTGGTAAAAGTACTGCAGTGTCAGTATTGGTTCATGTGGAGTAAACTAAAGTACAACATACATTAACTATGAGCTTGTTGCAGCAGAAATACACGTTAAGTTGCGTCTGAATTATTCACGTGTTGTGTGTGTTTGTGTGTAATGTATATTGTTACAACGCGGAGCTGCGTGGTTGAAGTAACACAAAATAAAATAACCTTTTTAAGACTTTATTTCATAGTTATTTATCCTAAAATGTTACTTTAAATAGAGCATTTGTCAATTAATTAAACATAACATATCTTTGTATTTTAACGTGTAACTTGTAACTTGTAGATCTTTAAAATACTTTAAGTGAGAGAATATATGATTTATTTATTGTGAAAGTGTAAATTTAAATTCTCTCGTAAGTTTTTTTCCTGAATGATATCGGCAGCGTCAGGAAAAATAAACTCAAACTGCTAATAACTTCCTTTTCTTTATTTTTCTCAGATGAGAAAAGCAACGTGACACGAGTCCAATATATTCACAGCACGAAGTAAGTACGATTCTTAATGTTCTTTCAATAACTAATCATATATTTCTAATATTAGATGAAATTACTCGCAGTTCTTTAGACACTGGCTCTGCTGAAGTCGCCGCAGGCAGCTTTTTAAATCATTGGCTGGAACGAAATTAGCCCATAAACACAAATTCTGTGCTATAGACGTATAGATGTATTTATACAGCCTGTAGTGTGTATCATTACTTCAGTTCTGTGGCAGTTTACACGACAAAAAGAAAAAAAACTAAGAATTATTATTCTGTAAAATACACAAAAGCAAAAGTTGGATGAATTTGACAAACAATAAATATTTTATGAGGCTTAATTTCTTCTCAACAGTTTATTTCTTTTATCATGTCATCCCCAAAGCCCAGTGTGTTTGTTAATGTGCAAAATAAAACTGTGGTTCCACTAAAACACACCGGTGCGTAAAGTTGGATTCATTCCACATCTCCCACGTTTTTACGCACAGCCTCCTGCACATTTCTCCTCCTCCTCCTCAATGTTTCACTCCGACACGTTTCTATAAATGCGTCTGATTTTTCTCCTCACTATCTCCTCCCCGAAGAGAATACAACACCTCTCTGCGTGTGCGCGTCCAGTTTGTTCCCCGGCACCTCCTCCGGCTGCGGCCACACGGCAACTTCCCTC
Organism: Hippoglossus stenolepis; assembly: GCF_022539355.2. Lineage (NCBI taxonomy): Eukaryota > Metazoa > Chordata > Actinopteri > Pleuronectiformes > Pleuronectidae > Hippoglossus > Hippoglossus stenolepis. The sequence continues at coordinate 4,132,269 of NC_061505.1, read as the reverse complement.
TGATTTACCCTGAATCTATCAGCATGAAGCGCTCTTCTACTGAACATGGGCACAGAAACTAGTTCCCAGTGGTGTTTTCTATGATATATAAAAGGTTGTGAAACCAGTGAATACACGGATTTGGTGTGAAACTGTAAAAAACTGACCAGCATGAGCCATGAACGTCGCACTGCAGGTATTTGAATGCACCTGTCTCTGAAACGAGGTCAATAATACAATTGATAGTCATGTTAAATCATCAGCATCATCATAATATTCGCAATCATCATCATAATAATAATACAACATCTTTACAGTTTCATATATCCCCCCCCACGCGCTCAGATCTGTGCCATTCCTGCACAGCTTTGCGTGGAGCTCGTGCGCGCCGCGGCGTGAACTCTGCGTGGCCTCGCGCCCTCCCCGTGACCCCCGGGATACTGTATAATCTCTGCTGATTGATCTGATTGATCAGCTTCATCTGCACGAGGCCGCAGTCACGCGCATGCCGCACACGGAGCGGAAGCAGTTGGTGTGTTGGTGCAAATAAACAATTTATTATCCTTCCCCTCGTTGTTTCTGGCCCGTGGGCACAGATACAGAGATGTGCGTGTGGTCATGAAGCAGCAGATACTGTGTGTGTGTGTGTGTGTGCGCGTGTATGTGTGCTCCTTCATCTGCAGTGATTTAATACATGTGGCATTTTGAGAACTTAGCAGATATATGAGGATGAGATTAGAATAAAAAGTTTTTCCTTCTGATTTTGTTGCTTTCACATCATTAAAACTTTCTGCAGCATTAGTACAATTATTTGTAAAGTTCACTGATACAGGGAGTTCTGCCAGAACCTGTAGGAAACAGTACAACTTTTATTCAATGATTATAATAATTAGTTGTACACATGGGTTATTTGATCCTAACTTTTAGGAGAACAATGTGGGAAAGTCGTGTTTCAAGATTTGTTTGAATATATTTAAGTCAACTCAGGATCAGAAGTGTTGGACGAGGAAGTCAAAGAAAATATAAAGGAAGGAAGAAGGAATGATAATGTGAAGAAAATTAAAATGTAATAGTGAGTTTCATAGAAGTGGTCAGAGAAGATCTCCTGTCCCAGTAACAGTCACCAACACAGACTGGTTCATTAGTCTATTGTGTTATTTGTAATATATAGTTATTATAAGTGTGAACAGGACAGTTGATGATCTGCGGTGGTGGAGAGATTCAAAGGTTTTACTGGTGTAAAAAATATGTTTATATGTAGGAAGTAAAATCCAGCTTTTAAAATGTATATCTGAAGTACAAGTATTAGCAAAGTAAAGTATTAAAAGTAAAACTACTTATTATGCAGAATGGCTATTGTTATAATTTATACTTTACTACATGATTATTGGTGCATTTTCTTCCACTTTTTTTTCTTATTGTGTAAAATCCTCATGTAATTATATTCATTAAGTGTTAATGCTAACATGCACATAAATACATATAGACAGATGTACTTTATTGATCCCAAAATTACAAATCAAACACTACACAAAATGTAAAAGATATAAGAACAGACTTCACCAGAACTACACAAAATATAAGGAATAAGAATATATAAGAATGTATATAAACATTGTAAGGATGCAATTAATTACTAATAATGTGCAGTTGCTTAATAATGTGGGAACAGGGAGATGTAAAGTTTGCAGGGATTTGGGAAACAAAGTTAAACATTTGTGTATTTTTGTGTCTGATGATATTATATATTTGTGTATAGAAAACAAGAAGCTGTGGCAGTTGGATCCTTCTCCTGTAAATAAACACAGCGGATTTTAAAAAAGTACAACGTTTTACTCTGAAATGCGGCATGATTATAAAGAAACAGGAAATCTTTAATACTTTTACTACGTTTCAGTACCTTCAAAGTAGCAAACTTACATTGTTGTCTTTCTCTGAACCGTTCCAACCTGTTTGAGTCTATTTTTCCTTTTTGCATCAAGAAAAAGGCTGTTGAGCACGAAGAGGCGTCACATGATGCATCAAACATCCTCTACAGCAACAAAAGCAGCCGCAACATGTGTCCCCACCGTTTTTGCTGTTGATGCTACACACAGTACGAGAGAGTGACACAAATATGGTTTCCTGAACACGCCTACAGACTGAAACATGAACACGAGCAGCGTTCGGAGAAGTTAAGGACGGTGAAAATCTGCTTTTTAAGGGTTTTAGTTGTGCGTCAGTAAAAAGCAGAGAGGGTGGAAACACTGGAGGGAAGGAGGAAGGAGAAGGAGTGTGTGTGTGTGTCTGTGTGTGTCTGTGTGTGTCACAGCAGCAGCAGCAATCAGTCCCCTCTTGTCTTGCTGCTGAGTGCGGCCTCTGATTGACAGTTTCTATTCATCCTGTGTGAGATTAGTCCAGCTGAAAGGAGTAACGACCCGTGGCTGTGTGCAGTAATTACGGCCTCGGATAAGAAAAATAAGGAAAAACACACACAGCAAAACTATAATTATATAATCCAGCAGTAAAATGCTTCTTCTTCTCCTCCTCCTTCCCCCCCGCCTCCCTCAGTGTTCTCAAAGATGTTCCACCTGTAAAGAGGAAATTCCAGCCAGTGTTTCAGTCCCTTTCCTGCGACTGAAATTATCTCACAATCACAACAAACCGCAGGCTGCAGCATCAACATAAATCTGCTGGGATGGTAAATGGACTGGTGTGTGTGTGTGTGTGTGTCTGTGAGATGAAGGCCTCATGCCCACGTACAGTAAACGACTGTGAATGAGACGTTTCATGTGCAGATTGTTTGTTAACAGCTCATTTTTGTCTGTACGAGCCGGAGGTGTAGTCACCACTTCAGAGGACAAGACTGTGTGTGGTGAGCAGAGGGGGGACAAATAATAGGAACACAAAATAATAGGAACACCTGTTCCCTCTAGAACTTCAGTGGATTGTGTTGGATTATATGATGTTGTGTTGCTTTTTAAAGAGCAGTTATTGTTTTTTCAATCTTGCTTGATATTTACTTCTGACATTTATCTTTGAATCTGATCATTTGGAAGCCAACAACTGATATGAAGGCAAGACATTTTATTTTTATAAGGATGTGAGGATCTGTAAGACTATATAGGGACGTGATAAACTATAAAACACAGTGTAAACTCACAGTTAAGTCAAATCATAACCACTCATTTTAATGTTTCACACCTCTTTATGATGGAATAATGTATTAAAGTTGAATCAGATTTATCTTTACAGCCCAAAAGCACAAATTCATCTCATCTGGATTTGAAATTGACATCATCTGTCCTTCCACCTTTTATATGTGCATGTAAAAGTAAACTAACTGGTTAACGAGGTATTTTAATGAAGGTACATTTATAGTAAGATATTTTACCACATGGATTTGTTTATGTAGAAACCCACATATATATTTATATTGGTTTATATATAATAGCTTTGAAGACTTGTTTTCAAACTGAGAGGATGTTTTATTCTGGCATTCATATTTTACTCTGACCAAAACGTGATATGTAGGGAAGTGTTTTTCTTAGAATGTCATTTTTGTCAGGTTTTGGACTTCGGTAACATTATTTAACGACATAATCTGACATTTGAAAGACACATTTAAACCAAAATTAATATTAAAAAAAACTAGAATTGTGTCTTTTCCACCTTTGTACATGTGGAAGAACCTAGTTTGGTGATATTAGAGTCAAATCTGATTTATTTTTATAGCCTAAAACCACAGATGTGTCTCATCTGACCACACAGGACATCCCCTGATCCCCCACCCTTCACATGTGTAAACTCTGAGGGTCTTTAAGTATTTTAATGAAGGGCAAATACCCACGTTTATTATATATGTGGCTTTATTTGACATGTTTTATCGCTTGGCTGTAAATCAGTTTATGTAGAAACCTCCATCACATCTTTATATGTAAAGTCTTGTATGAGATGTGCATACGTGTATTTGTATGTTTGCCAAGTGGTATTTTTACAAGTTAATACTTTCATATGGATCTTTTTTTTAACTTGCATTAAAGAGATTTAAAGGGTTTAAATTGAGAGGAGTGCACTTTGGGGTTTATTGGCTCACAGGTCCTGTGCGTCCTGCTCCAGGTCTCCGAGCTCCTCCACGGTGGAAGAGAGACTTGATGCAGATCTGTGGGGGGGGAACCCAGGCACCGCTGCGTTTGGCTGTTTCCAGCGCGCACGGCCATCATCTCATGTCCCCGCGCCTGATCCCGGTCTGGAAGCTCCGCGCATCCTCCTGTCAAAACGTGCCCGGCCCGGCGGACCAATCAGCGGCGAGCCTGCGTGGGCAGGAAGTGACGTGACCGGGTTCCTGCCACTGTAAATTGCCGTGTGTCACCACAAATGTTACCCACACACCAACATCTCTCACATCCGAGAGGCTGATCCATCCGCCGCCTCGCTCCTCGTGACGTGAAGCAAAAAACTATCAAACAGACCCACTGAGCTTCTATTAGCGCGGGAGCATAAGTGACCATTTCCCCCCTTTTCCCCCCTGGTCCCCTCCTGGAGGGTTCGAACCCAGACCTCCTCTCCTGTGCGCTCTCCACACACACAGACGACCCCCCCCCACCCTCTCTCCCTTTATCCACCGACAACAAGCAGCCAAGAACCCGCAGGAGCAGTGGATGAACCCGGGGCTGAAGTAACAGGCTGCTGCTCTGGAGGAACCAGGAGAAACTTTCCTCTCCTGGCTCGTGCACGGTGAACTGTGACCGCAGCTGTGTCTGTGTGTGTGTGTGAGGGGGGTTTTGCGCACCGCCTCTCACTTAATTTCTAAGCAGTGTGTGTGTGTGTGTGTGTGTGTGTGGCACCTCCCCGCTCCTCCATAGATCTGGTTGCCCCTTGTACCTTGCAGGCTGCACCATGCATTCCTCCTGGCTGCTGTAGTTAGAGCAGGACACCGAGGTTCCTCTCACCGCCCTCCGCCTCGCTCTGGACTCCGGACCGCGCGTCATGCCGCGACACCTGAAGCTCTCCCCGGCTCCTTCACTGGACCGCGTGGCTCCTTTGTAACTGGATCTACTTGTTTCCCCTTTTGTGGAGGAAAGAGGAGGGCATGCACTCCTCGTCTCCGGAGAACACTTGCAAAGAGGAGAAGAAAGTGTAGCGAGAGAGAGAGAGGGCTGAGCCGCAGAGACAAGGAGGAGCAGCGAGCGAGCATCCGAAGAGACTGCAGCTGACTTGTAGATGTTCGATCAGGCCACGACTATGGGCGATGGGAGCCACCGCTGTGGACCCAACCCGCTGTGTCCGGACCGGATGGAGACGAAGTGCCGCGCCGAGATCGGGAGCCGGTCCCCGGTGCAGAGCTCCAACGACACCCCGGGGACCTCCGCGTCCACGCCGACCTCCTCCAGCGAAGACGGACACGACAAACTTTTGGGAGTGGACCCTGACTACTGTCGGAGGATATTAGTGAGGGGTAAGTGCGCGACAACAAAGCCCACAGCAGTTTGTTTCTGTGCGTAAAAACTCACTCTCACAGGTCAAAGCCACGAGATGTCAAAAGATTTTAAATTCACTGCTGGTTTAGAGACAATAATGTATTTTAAAGAATGACAGAACAATAACAGGTCATAATCTGAAGCTGCACTCCAGTTACACACACGCTGATTCAACTCATACTATAAATAAATATTGTAAAACGGAATTTAATGACATAAATGTGATTTATTTTCTTGCTTCTCTCATTTAAAAATAAATAAAACTCTAGGCCTGTTATAACAAATATCATGAACTTTATTTTATTGGTCTAAATAAAGAAATAATAAGTAAAATAGTGTGTGAAACTTTGACTGAAGCTCCCAAACATATGATGTAAATATCTGTGGCCATGGATACAGGGTGGATACAACAAGCATCTGCTGTGCTAACAATAGGCTACTTTCACTTCCGTCACACCAAAGTGACTGGAACACCAGACCACTGCTAAAATAAAAAAAAACAATAATGTAAAATTCAAATAATAAATATAAACAGCTCTCTGAACGACAGAAGTCACAGATTTATCGTTTGGCACAACGTGTCCCATTTATATCAATTTCTTTTGTTCATGTGAAAATATACAAATCAATTGGTCTAATCAATATTCAAAATAATTAAATAAAGCCTCTGAAATATGACTGTTGTGTCTACTCATAATAAATGTACACATTTATATATATATATATAAGGAGTATTTATATATAGCACATGTATGTTGCTGTAGGTTTGTAAACGAGATAACAAAGAAAAAAATGATTTATATTTATATTAAAACAACAGTTCATGAAGAGCAGGTGAAATTCATCGTTGTGTTGTTAACCAACACAAGAGCTGAGAGAAAAACACACATCTGCAAACACTATGAATCTGTGTGTCTGTCTGTGTGTGTGTGTGTGTGTTTTTACTTTACATGTCAGTGGCTGATTGCCTTTGTGTGCCAACGTTACGTTAATGAACAGCAGAATAATATTTAATGCAGTGTTTGTACAGTGTCCACGCCCTCACGCAGGAGGCCCCTGGTCCCTGAGTGGAACCAACGTCCCAAAAACATCCACAAAAATATAAACGTTACTTGGATACAAATTTATACAATCAGCAAACACACAGTTTCTCTAATAATAGCTAATATCCTTTGTTTTTATTTATTTATTTTTATTTAATATTCTCTTAAAGTCACATCACACCTTAAAATGCCCTAAATATTTGTGGGCATTTAAAATGTATATTTATATTTGCAGATTAAATTGTAAAAAATAAAACAAACTGTGCAGTAAATATACACAGAAAATCTTAAAAAGCATCAGGTTCCAAAAACATAAAGAAAACATATTTATATTTATACACGTGTATTTGTTTTACAAGGTTATTTTCATTCAGGACATTTGTTAATATTACAGCGCGTACATATAAATATTGTTAGAGGATAAATGAGGGAAAACATAGAATACATAACATGAGGAATATATGAGGAAGTTTCCTGCTTGTATATATGAATTTTGGTTTTGGTTTTTCCAGGAAAAAAATTGCCTGGAAACGTTTATTTAAAAAGAAAAAGAAAAATATGATCAAATTAAATTACAGCCTGTGTGGGTGTTTCTTTTTGCTGCTGGCTGCATTGGACACAGTCAATATGTCGGCCTATCAATTCCCGGCTGCAGGCGGACGCTGTGGATACGATGGCCGCTGCCTGGTTGGTTTGATCTTGTATTGAACGGTGCTGTGTCCTGAACCAGGAGCAGCTCAGTCAGCACGAGGACACGAGGGTAGTGTTGATGTCACGGCTGGTTTTAAATGGAGGAGGATGATGATGCTGCTGCTGCTGTGGGTGTGAGAGGAGCAGAAACACGAGAGAAATGACGAAGAGGCAGGTTGAAGAAATACAAAATAAAGAGTAAGAATCAGCTCCATGTGAGATGTTGCCTGTATTTGAAGCAGCTGCTATAATAATAATACATATATTTATTTTTAAGTTCTTTTCATTCCCCTATTCCCATTATTAGAAATAGTCCTGTTAGATAATTCAGCTGCTGCATCAGTGAGACCTTTACGCACGTTATCCTCTATGTGTCCTTGTTTCTGCTCCTTCTCCACATACACACAGTCCAGGTTATCTTTGCTGATGTGATATTCGACAGGCAGGTGATCACATGTTTCCTGTATGTGAATCCTGGGAGCTGCTGCTGCATCAGCCGCTGGTTGATGGAGTCCATGCATGACGAGCTGGCCTGTGAGGACTCAGGCATGGTGCTTTTTGGGTTCAGACATTTGTACAGTTCGTTCTGGAGGCCTGCAGCGTCAGGGCTTTTCCTTTTTTTTTTTTTTAAAGCTGAAGTCTGGATGCTCGTGTTTTCCGCAGAGAGGCCGAGGTCACCGGGAGGTCAGCAGGTCTGCGCCGGCTCCCCCTTTCCTCTCGTTGCGCATGTTTCCATCACAGCTTGAGCTTTTTTTGTGTTTGGCCTCCGGAGCCCACAACTAAAAAAAAATATGCTAAAATGTACGACTCTGTATAAACGTGCACGTGTGACGTGAGGACGGTTTGTAGCCCGTTGTGTTGCCGAACCCACTTCCCGTGGCGACACATGACGTACGGTCATGATGCGTGTGCGTAAAGATGGAGATCTGTCGTGTTTTTACTGCGTGGTTCGTGCATGTGTAGGCTAAATAAACACTTGAGAATATAACGCAGAGGTTGAGATGCGTGCGTGAATATAACGGAGCAAGTCACCATTTCATTATCTCCTTTAATTCCCACGTATTTTACGCGTTTACGCGCGTGTCCTTCCTCCAAAGCTCCTGCTGCGTTTTAACACTTTATCACCACGACTACAGAACAGAAGGAAGGTTTTATTTGTGCCTTTTTTGTTGTGTTAAGAAATAAAGAAAGTCTATTTGAACTTTCCGTGTTTGTTGCTCTTGCAGTTTGGATGTTTGGTTCAATCAGTATTGTTTCATATTTAATTCAGGACTCTTCATATTTTATTGGATTGCATATTTCATGACTTCAAAACCATGGACAAAGAGGAGGTCGTGTCTGGCCTCGGATGTGATAAATACGAACAAATCTCGGCTGCTGTGGAGTCAACGGGGACGCGGAGTTTCTATTGTGGAAAGAAAATATTTTAAAAAGAAGTAATTTGTCGATTATTGCAAAACTTCATGACGATTTTATTTCCTATCTTATTTTTCTTTTCCTGAGTATATCCACCGGGTCTGTGGATCCAGGGCGGGGTGGAACTTCTGACCCCCTCGTCCAGGAGCACTAATATTAAATGCATCATAAATTACCTTTTTAAAACGTGTAGTTTTTTATACTTTTTAATGTTTTCTATTATTTAAATTAGTTCAGGTTCAGCAGATTTTTTTGCTATTTTTAAAAAACAATACCAGGGTGAACATATCGAAGCAGATAAATAATTCAAATTGATAGCAGATCACTTGGAGGGAAACAAACCAACAACACTAACAAAAACACGCCTCCACCAAGGAAGGAGAATATTTAAAAATAATAATAACAAGAACATAAGTGTACACACACACACACACACACACACACACACACACACACACACACACACACACACACAGTTGTACAGTCGGTGCAGGGCTTCACAGTCAGGACTCCAACGAGCAGTTTTACGCACAGTGTTATTATCCCCATTACAACGTCACGTGCCAGATAAAGTTTGGGATAAAGTCTTTTACACCTGCGATGTTTAGTTTCACTCACTTTCACTTGGCACCAGGAGAACAGGACGTGCAATTCCCAACGTAGCCAGTGGCTGAAATCACGTCACGCAGGCGGTTCAAGCGGAATTTATCTGGCCACGACGCATCAACCGGTGATTCAGTTTTTAATCTGCGTGGATTAAAGACCATGAAGTCGGTTAACTACAAGATTGTGGCTTTATTATGAGCACCGACACAGCCACTGATAAAAGCACATCACAGACAAGATCTGCTATTTACAACTGACGTGCGTAAATATGCATCTTTCTCACAGAGCGTGTTCTGAACCATCCCTCGTGTTAAATGAGTAGTTTGTTCATCTCAAAGACGCACATCGTCCCAGTGTCACACCAGTTTAGCTCGTATAGGCCTTCGCTCATTCCAGCCAGAGGAAGGTGTGTGTGCGTGAAACTACAAAACCAGTACGTCCATTTTGGTTTTATGAGATTTTATTCTCTAATGAATGCTCCACCTACCTGAATATTAATGGTCTAATAATCTATATCTCACAATAAACCGAGGAGAGTCTGAACTTGTAGTATTTCTGTAGTAAAATCCACTGACACTGTGTTTTTCTGCGTTTCTCTCCTCTGGACAGACGCCAAAGGCACCATCCGGGAGATCGTCCTGCCCAAGGGCCTCGACCTGGACCGGCCCAAGCGCACGCGGACCTCCTTCACGGCCGAGCAGCTGTACCGGCTCGAGCTCGAGTTCCAGCGGTGCCAGTACGTCGTGGGCCGGGAGCGCACCGAGCTCGCCCGGCAGCTGAACCTCTCCGAGACCCAGGTAAGAACACACCGGGAGCGAGACTCATCTGAGGGAACTGTCTGTGGATAATAACCAAAGAAATATAAAACCTGATTCTAAATATTTTAATACCAATAAGAACGTTTCCACCAAATGTGAGCCCAGTATTTAATTCACCTAAAGCCACAAGTTAGGCCTCCATAGCCACAAGCTAGTAACTTTTACAAGTAGTTTAAAGTGGTAGTTCAGAATTATGGTGCCAAATCAATCAGGAGTTTTTATTTAGTATCTGAGTGATTCTGGTTCGTTCAGAGGCTTTAATTGGCTCCTCAGCCAATCAGAGAGGAGACAGGTAGCTGCCACGCCCAACACGGGTTCCTACCTTCCACCTTTACTAAATGAACACGTGAAGGTTTAAAGTCCAACAACACAGACACGTGTGTTTTTAATGTGAATGAATATGAAACTGTATGAAGGTGGAAATGTAGAGAAAACAATGTAAACAAACTCCAGAGGTTTGTGGAAACAAGTCAGTTTAGAGGCCTTAAGTTTTATATAATATAGTTTTGCATTTTCAATTTCAATCTGTGTTCATATATGTTTGAATTTCTAGTTTAAATAAGTTATTTATATATATGCATGGAATTTATACATTATTAAAAACGCTTTTAGTCCAGTAGGTTGCATCAGCATCAAAATCAGATGAGTCAACATGTCGTTATTTATATCTGTCAGCGTCTGAACCACAGTTCAACAGCTCCAGTCATTTCAATGAGGTCTGACGTCATGGGGCTGTTGGACTGAGAGGGAAATAATCACCACCAAGTGATCAGTTTTCACTAAACACAAATTAAAAAACACCTTCTTTCTTATTTAGTCTCCCAGTCGCTGAGCAGCTTTGTGTATTACACTAAAATATATGGTCACGTTCTGGATGTTTGTGGCTGTTGTTGTTGTTGTTGTTATTGTTGTGGTATTGTGATTGTAACTGCTCCTCAGTGTGAACACACACATTCAAACCCTCCTGCAGCGCCACGAGCCCCACCCCTCTGTGTTAGTCATAAGATGGACACACACACACACACACACACACACACACACACACACACACACACACACACACACACACACACACACACACACACACGCTATGGTCTATATATAGGACACTTCTAGAAGAGTTGAGTGACGCAGGAACAATAAACCAGAAGTGTCAGACCAACCAATAATATATTATTTTCTAGATTTTTAGACTATTTAGATTTACAAATATTAAATAAATAATTTTTGACATTCTATTTGGCTGAAGTGCACCTTTTTTCCACAAACGGTATTTTAATGACTATGGTGGTCTTTACCATTTTAAAAACTTTTTATTCAACACACTGTAGGTTTATATGTTGTATCCTTTAAATATCAGTTTCGTTTTTTAGAGGAATTCATGTGAAACAGTGTAAATCTTGTTCATTCAGCTGCGTCACATAACGTTTCAAGCATTTTAGGCCTGATACGACTCCCTGAACTTTTATTATCCATCTGAAAACCTGCAGACACTTTGTTCTCTGGATACGCATCCGCCGCTTCTACGCACTCCATGAAGCAACTAACGCGTCTGTAGACAAAATAAAATAACAGACAATAACGTTGTATAAAGTTACAGACATGCTACAGTAGGAAAAGCACAGATAAACTATATAAATAATTAAATGAACGATGGCTTGGTTCCATTTAGCTGCTTCACTTTCATGGTCTTGGTTTTTTAGAACATTAGAACAGAACCGAACCATTTAAAGTTACAACTAACAAGTACTTGTCCTGTTATGATCATATATTGTGTTAAAAGGTGCTTTTGGGGCCGATTATGAAAAATAATGTCTCCTAAAATAAAAAAACACAGATGCTAGTTGGAAACTGTGACAAGTTTCACAACGAAAACCTCGAAAACAAACCTTCAAAGTAAAATGTCATAAAATAAAAGTGTCGAAAATGCTTAGACGTTGGCACATTTTATTCTCACTCGTGCTATGAAAGAGCAGGGTTTTGTTTCCGGGGCCTTTTGTGCTGCAGACATTTCTTTAAACACTTGTTGAAGGAAGTAAAATAACACATGGAGGAATTTACGCACCATGAAGCAACAGTATTATCTAACCACACAAAAAACCAGGACTCAAACATAAAGGTGATGGGATTGTGTGTGTGTGTGTGTGTGTGTGTGTGTGTGTGTGTGTGTGTGTGTGTGTGTGTGTGTGTGTGTGTGTGTGTGTGTGTGTGTGTGTGTGTGTGTGTGTGTGTGTGTGTGTGTGTGTGTGTGTGTGGAGCACAGAGCAGCCACTGTGTCCCTCATTAGTGCTGACACTAGGGGTGTTAATGGGAGGGCCCCAGCTTCCTGCTGCTGCTGCAGCAGAGGATTGGCTGAATGAAAAACCCGTCTGACCTTCAAGTGAGAACAACATGTTAATAATAAAAGTCTCCCTCGGTAATGGCGGAGGGAGATATTAGGCCCATTGTGCAGACATGTCTTAATGCTGCGTTGCTATCGAAGCAGCTTTCACGCGCGATCAAAGAGGCTTTTTCGTGGCGTTAGCGGCGTTTTCTGTCTTATTATCGCCTCCTTTCTGTTCGGAGACAAAACACGCGTCATGCAAATGAACCAAATCAAATCTAATGATGAGAAATCACACTGAGGAAAAGGTGGAGACGCTAAAAAACCTTTGGGTGCTTTTTAAAAGCAGCTTGTTTGGATTCATCTCTGCGTGTTATTGCAGTTAATTGGGTTCTGACGCTCAAATGGTTTTAAAGCGTCTTTCTATCTATCTATCTATCTATCTATCTATCTATCTATCTATCTGAACAGTGTTTTTTAAATATTATTAATAATAAAATGTACATAGACAGAAGCTCCTTCAGGCCTGTTGCTCTTGTTTTCCAGATTTTCCGTTTTAGTTTAGTTTGGAGTTTTACGTTTTATTCAAACCGATGACAGATCAGTTTTATACCGGGTTGTACATTCATGGTGTTCTTTAGGTTTTAGGAAAAGGTTCTTTCGTTTCTCGTTAAGTCTGTTTGATTTAAATGGAGATTCGATACTTGATTTCAACTAAATCCAGAAATCAAGTTGTCTTCATGTCTTTTATTTATAAGGTTTATGGCAACCAAAAAATGCCACAGTCACTTTAAATAAATATATAGGCTATAAATATAACAATCCTATAACAGACCTCAGGCTACATGCTTAGCCTATATAAACGTGACAGGCGTCTTTCTCTGTGACTGAAAAGACAAATACTAATTACAGAGAGGTTGGATCGTTAAGTGTTTTTTTAACAATGTTTGGGGATTTGGTCATTGACCCATGGTGTAACTCCAATTAGTTTGGTGAGGTATTCAAAAGGATCACGCAATGAGGCAGCAGACATAGGAAGCACATGCACGCACGCACGTAAAAAAAAAGAGACTCATACAGAAACTTAAAAGAAATAATGTGGATTTTTTTTTTTAATCTTTCTTTTACGCACGCAAACAGAGACCTTCACAGAAACTTAAGACAAATACATTTCCTGTAAATATTTCTGAAAGTAGATGGACAAATGACTTATTCATGAACAAATATATTATTATAAATTATTAAACTCGTGGCACCAGCGTTTCTCGTCGTGACGCGCAGCCTTTGGATTGATAAAGTGTGGATTCCAAACGTTGCTCTGGGGAAATGGCCTCACTCTTTTATGGTATTCTTGTCTTTTAAAGTGAAACTGCGCCAAACGTTTGTCCTGATAAAACCTCAGACTCGATCCCAAACCCTCCCCTCAAACACAACTGGACAAATGTGCGTAAAACGAAACTGCAGCAGTGCGTAAAACCGCAGTGTGGGAAAAACAAACAGCGACCAAGGCTCATTCTTCGTTACTTTTTTGATGATATCAGTCAGAAATTCTTTCAAATAAATGTCTTAATTTTTATTTTTCATCTTCCAACGCTTGTAAACCCAAAAATTTCGATGGTGCAGACTTTAATTTTTTATGTTATTCTCATTGATCAAAGCAGAAATATTAAAAAGTAAAACTCGACTTGCTCTTCAAATCCTGACTGAAGGTTTATTATGATATTTGACTCTCCAGGTAAATAAAACATGTGTATGCAAACTTTTTTGCCAAAGAAAATCTATGACTTTCTTTTTTCTCTTTCACTAATCACTCTGGTGTAACTCGTTACTGAGTAATCCATTACCTGCAGCTCAGAGCTGTCCCTTCATCCCGGCAGGTGGCTCCCCGCCACAGGGTAACACAGCAGGAGGGGGGGTGCCCACACACACACACACACACACACACACACACACACACACACACACACACAGATTCTTATTGGGGACCCTGTGGATGCTCATGGAGGCTCCAGCTCTTATTGTGAAGGTATGTTGCATGTGAATCATTCACTGCTGAATGGAACCTTCCTCATCTCTAGTTTCACATCCACACACATGGGAATTTATTATAAATCACCACATATGGAACAGCCACGCCCTATTTTACACATTTTCTCTATGTAGTTCCATGTGAAGAGATGTTTAAAACACCAACTTTCTTATCGATTTTAAAACTTTGCCGGACACTTCAGCTGCAGAAATATAGAAATAGACCAAAGCTCTGCTCATTCTGCAGCGGGTCCCTGTTTATTCCGACTGGTTTGTCAGTGGGAGGCTCCAGGAGGTTCCTGGACACTGTGTGGTCACTTTAAGCTCCTCCACAGTCGTCCTGAGTTGAGTGCAGCTGACGTTATTCGCTGCCATTGTATCAGTCCATTGTTGTTTGCAGCTCTTGCATGGAGAAGCTATGGATTTAATGGCCCCTGTGCCGAGTTAAACTGGTTTAATCCTGCAGCAAATGGGAGGGAGCTCGGCTATGTTTAATCTTTAATGTAAAGCTGGCTGCACAACGCACAGATGTGGCTGAATGTAAGCAAAATCATACAAAATATCATCTTATCGTACAGTATCGTATTGTACAGCACAGCATTGTTCCATATCGTATCGCGACGTATTCTTTTGTATAGTATCGTACTGTACCACATTGTATCGTATTGTGACGCATTGTATCATTTCCTATATTATCGTTTATTCAAATGAATTCTTTTGGGCTTCTTTGACACAGTTTCTTTGTTTTCCTGGCCGACAGTCAGAGAGGGTGTACGGTGGCCAGCAGGGACACATTTGACAATGTGTAAAAAACGTATAACGAAAGCATTCAGATGCTCTTGTGCCACCGAGTGCTCACCCACCTCCTGAAGCACCTGCCCGCGACACATTTTAGGTTAATAAACTCAGCTGCTGGATATGATCTGAGAATCACCGCCCACCTTAATGTGACACAGCCGACCCTGCGACAGGTCTTTACGTCGCCCGACATCAGTGTGACACTTCCCCTCGTCTTCTGCCTGCTGTCGTTTCTATTAGTCAGACAAATACTTGAGTCCAAACAGCCTCCGGCACAGTTTAGTGGAAGCTGTGAAAACTTTCAGACGAGGGATGACAGGTATTTCTCAGCTCTTACTTTTAGTACGTTCAGCAGAAAAGCGTACAAGGAACAACAGATCTGTGGACTGTAAGCGGATGATGCCACTCTCAGTATAATCTAAATAGACCAAGCATTGATAAATCGTGACTGGTGATGGCAGCAGGGTGCAGGCCTCACATACATGTACCTTTACTTATGGTGACTGTGTGGCAGAATGGATCAAGACAATATGAACAACACTGAGTGTAGAAATTCATTTAAAAAAGGGTTTAAAATAACGGGATCATTCTGAATTCCTTGTTAAGACGTTACAGATGCTTGTCAGGTTTTGAAATCTATCCTTGTACTAGTGAAATATGATGTAAAGACAGTGTAGTTGTCGTAAAGAGAAACAGAAACAGAGGAAATGTGATGGACTTGAATTTGTCCAATGATTTAAAGAGAAAAGAGACAAATGTTTCCAATTTAAAGTCGTGGAAAACGTGGTTTTGGTTCCACACACTGGAGAGAAGGTCCCACATCTCTGTGTCCGTCTGCAGACGCCGGAGACAAGAGGACAAGTTGTGCTCCTGTGTGGGTCTACGTTCAGTGAATGTCCTCGTTGTGTGTATTGTTCTCCATGATGGGCCCAGACAGCCGGTGTCTGGCCACCCGTCTGGGCCGTAGAGGACCCGGCCATGACGTGTGGCTGTGCAGATGTAGCGCGGAGGCGGCTGCACAGGGCGAGGATTGTCCGCACGGTGTGAATGGAGAAAGAGATAGGAAGAGAGACAGACACGCTGACGGACGCACAGACACTTGTTGCTTTGTGTCCTCCAGTTCAAATGTTTGGTCTTCGTACTGTAAAGAAACCAACTCTTTCCTCTGCATGTTTCAAGAGCGTCGTCCTGAGAGGAGGAGCTTCAGTCCCACTCAGGGATGTTCAGGAAACGACCTGTCAATCAGCTGATTAGATCCTCAGAGAACATAACAGCCATGAAGACTTAGTTTGTCCTTAATTACTCAGATTGAATTGACTTGTTTCATCAGCTTCTGGCAGAGTGAGGTGTGTGTCTGTGTCTGTGTGTGAGGATGGTGTAATTTTCCAACATATGGAGGAGCATGTAATCCTTTGACTGACGTGGAAATCACCAAAATTAGAAACAAGAGGTTTTCATTTTTTCTTCTCTTTCTCTCACACACACACACACACACACACACACACACACACACACACACACACACACACACACACACACACACACACACACACACACACACTGAGAGCCTTGGGTGTGACCTCATCTCATCGGTGCGGTCAAAGGTTTTCCATGCAGCCACTTTGTGTCATTCGCTTGGCAAAATGTGTAATGCAATTAAAGTGGAGGATTACCTGCGCGGCAGCTTACACACACCTGCCGGCAGAGAGGGACGTCTGAGTCCTCACCATGTGTCCACGCAACACCTCCATATTTTCATGAGGAAATTCACACATGCACTTCTACCTTATTAAAAAACAAGAGTCTTGTTGTGCAGAATGAAGTTTTGAAATATTATGGATGATGAGTTTCTTAGATCGAGGCCTTTCTACAATTCAAATTTTGTCTTTGTTTCGCCACCATTTAAACTTACGTCTTTAAACTTGAACCATTTTTTATAAAATCACAAACTCACACATCAGTCTGAATTCATATTGTGTCAGTTATATACAAGAAAAAGCTGCTAGGAACCAAAAATGTATCAATAATGACACTGAGGCCTTTAAAAATGTACAAGTATTTAATCACAATGAGTCAAAACATTAACGTAGAACAGTTCTAGATTGTGTAAATATTTTTGTATTTATACAAACAAATGCAGCGGAAAATTGTATGAAATAAAACTATAATAAAGTCTATTTAAAGGTATTTTATTTTATTTCTAGATTTTTTTTAAACAATATTAATTATTCACAATTTTACCTATTAGATCATATTCTATGAAATCATCATGATTTTTATGTCAAATATTAATCTGAATAAGTCACAGTTATTATCAGATAAATGTTGTTGGTGTAAAAATTACTATTTCTTTCTAAAAATGTGTCGGGAGTATAAAGAAGCAGAAAATACAAATAGTCAAGTACTCGGATCATTTTCTCCTGTGACAAAATCCCATATCCCATATTTTACAAAAACATTAGAGATCCCTCCTCCAGGGTCGTACAAAAAATGTCACGTATGAAAACATAAAGGGTAAAATATATAATTTATTCCGTGAAAATTCTAACTCGAGTATCTAAATTGTGAAACCTTCCCTGGTTTAAAGACTTCTCTGTTTTCTCTCTCTCAGCATAAACCATAAGAGAAACAGAGCATTTGTTGCTTGTTCTCGTCTGAGTTTTGAGAATCTTTAAAAATCTGAAAAATCTGTAAAATCTCGTCATATAACTCACAAGATTAATCTGTTTAAAAATACATGTTTCAATCCAGAGAGAAGCAGCTCACACAAAGATTTAATGAAAACGTTTCTACATCCTTCTTCCTCTTCTTATTTGTGTACAGTTACGTTTATTACCTAAGATTTATTACCAAGATGCGCACATTTAATACACAATGCACAAGAGATGCACATATATATTTACATTCATTTTATTTTGTTAATCAAGCTCTGTATATTTGGTTGTATTTGTGTTTTCTTTTTTATTTGTAGTTCGTTACCTCTGGTTATGTTTTCATCAGCCTTCATCTGTTTGTCAGGATTCTGTAAAAACTACTCAACCGATTTCCATGAAATTTGGTAGAAGGATGCGACAAAGGTCCGGCAGGAACCCATGGAATTCTGGGCTAGATCCAGTCCAGGGGGCAGATCCAGGAATTTTTTATCCCGTTCTTTAACATTGTGGGATCGTTCGTTTGTTTTTTAACATTTCTGTTGATTTCTCACAGAATAATTCTTGGATCTTGATGAATAAAAATCAGACATGTTAGGGGGCTGATATTTATGAGTGTGTTCAATTTGGTGCAGATCCTAATAAACATCGAGATCTAATATGGTTTCATAAGTGGACTGTTGGGCCTTGGCAGAGTTTTCGTTTATAATAAGGTAGATAATAATAATAATGATGATAATCGTGTCCTGATTTCTGTATCATCATCGGGCTGCAAACCTTCATATCAGTCAGGCTGATTTTATGATTTCATCTCTTATGCGTTTGTCTTCCTTCATTTATAAATATAAAAAATAATAGAAAACAGTCTATAGAGTTTTATGCATCATGAGAAAGACATTTTTCTTTTGAAGGTGATTTGGTTTTAATTTTTTTTGAATGAGTGTAGCTCATCAGAGGTAAAGGCTTGTGGATGGATGGATGAAGGGATGGAGGGATGGATGGATGGAGGGATGGATGGATGGAGGGATGGATGGATGGATGGATGGATGGAAGGAGGGATGGATGGATGGAGAGGAGGGATGGACAGGAGACCGGGAGGGAGGGCAGAGGGACGTAGAAAGAGGTGGGCCTCATAACAGTCCCAAGTGCTTTTGTGCTAAGGAGGATTAGGCAGCCATATCTACCAGCGCTTCTATAAGACGGCGTTAACCCCTGGCTGAACCTGGCTGGACATGTGCTGCAGCCATGGAGGACCAGACCGGGTTCAGCCGGGTGGGGTTAGGTGATGGGTGGGGGGGCTGCGGCGGTGGAGGGGTTTGAGGGTGGATGGTGATGGTGGTGATGATGATTTTTGGTGTGAGGTTTGGAGTCAGGGTGACGAGGAGAGGAAGCAAGGAGAGTGACGAGGAGGAAGGAAGAGGAAGCTGTTGAGGAAGCTGTTGAGGAAGCTGTTGAGGAAGCCATGGTTTTTGGTTCAGTGTTGTAATCCCAACACTGACAGCAACATGGATTCAGTTTGTACAGTATCTGTTCAGATTCTGAGAGAGAGGAGATTATCTGGAAAGAACCTTGCATCTTGTTTTATTTCATATATGAATGTATTTTACAAAAATATAGAGGTAATTTATCCAAATTCCTGCGATGTAACCCCACCTTGGATTCAAGATGGGGTTCAATAATGTGTCACAATAAAAACATGCAACAAAAAATGTCACGAAGCAGCAGAACACCAGCAGAGAATAGACAGAAATAACAGAATATGTCAGTCTAGAGAAGTTTTCCAAAAAATTGAAATAGACGGAAAAAGAGGTGAAGCATTCCAAAGTTGAATCAAATGCACAAATGACTCGTGAGACTTTACTTAAATATCCCAGGAAATATGAAAATTCGTCACACACACTGCATCTGAACACACACCGGCTGCCATCAGTCCTCTACGTGACGTACAGTGGCGTATCCGCTGGTCCGTTACGTACAGTTTAACGCTCGCTGGTCCGCCTGGTACAATCTCCACGGAAAAAGAGTTTTCATTGTGTTGCTGCGGCTCATCACATGCCTGGGATCAGGGGGTCTGCCCGGGGTGGGGGATCACCGAGCGGCTGGAGGGGTCATGGAAAGTGTGAAAGACACCAAGTGTCCTCCTTAAAGAATTTACCGCTCCAATCCTGCATTTCACTTTGCATTATGGGTATTAAACCATACAGACAGGAGGGGTTTTATCGCTTTATGTTTATGTTGATGCTTTACGTGGTCGTGGCTTGGCTCGGTTCAGCCTCGAAGCCAAGCAGGGAAATAAAGTGATTAAAACCCCGAGTGATACGGAAACAAGGACAAAACAAATTAAAACATCAGTGAGAATTATTCAAAAAACATCTAAAGCGACGTCTTCATTCCAACTTCCTCCAATCAGAGGTTCACGTTGGGACACCGCGGAGCTCAGCTGGTTTATGGATCACACATATGGATGCTCTCTACACTGGGTCCTGATCTGGCTTAACCTCTCTACCTCTAGCCCAGTTCGCCTACGCTCTGTTTGCAGCTGCCTGGTTTCCCAGCGCAGGCCTCCGATTGGCTGACCTCTGCCCGACTGGCCCGTGTTTACAGGCAGGACGGATTCATCATCACCGCCCTGACCTTGAATTCGTCCGGCCACGCCGACATTTACCCTCCATCCTTTGGGTTTTCATCCCCTAACACGTGTTTCGATTACACAGCAGCTACCTGGGTCTGAAACAGTGGAGTGGGATTTAACACAGGGAGGAAACTTAGAAACCAATTAGATTAAAGTTAGTTTCATCAATACAATATAATATAATATAATAGTTGCATACATCCTATATATTCCTGATGTCTTCTTAAAAAATTATAAATCAACGTTTTCTTTGTTTTTCTACAATCTTGACATTATTGTGACACAGTGAATATGTTTGTTATATAATTATAATTTGTACTTTGGGTCTAAAGGTCTTTGGAAAAAAAGTTGTTTGGAAAAATTAAGAATAAGGAGGAAAACGAGACAAATGAACGAGAAAGAAGTGGGAACATGTTTTCTTTCTTTATTGTCTTGTAATATTCTTTATTTTTGTTATTGTCAAGAAAAGAACTAATTTAGAGAAAAAAAACAGAAATAAATTCATCATTTATAATATAGAAGTATTTTCTGTGTCTGGAGCCTGATAAACAGCAACTTTTCATACCACATACACTGTCCTGCTGTGATATTACAGTTTATAAAAAGTGAATTAATCCACTGCAGATAATAGATCCTAATAAATTCAATATTTACTACTGTTTGACAATGGTAATGGCCGTCCTATTTTTTTGTAAATTAAATTACAATAAATTTATAAAGATGAAATATGAACCCTTTTCCAATATGACTGATCCCTCATATTAACGGATTCCCAGGTTTGTTTTACTAAATTACAAAACATTTATAATTTTTACATTTAATAGTACCTTATTTTATTTATCCCTCATTTTTTTTAGTAAATTGCAATGACTGTTTTTAAGAAAGACCTTTATTGATCAAAGCTGCTCAAAGCAGCAGCACATATGTAAGAATAAAATAAAAATAGAAACTGAATCCTGAATAAATAAGATAAAAATAGAAATATCAATATGCAAATACAACATGGACATATTCTATGCAAATATGTCAGTAAAATACATAAATGGGTATATTTTTGCTGTATTTGTATGTATATATCCTCAGTAGAAGATAATGTTTCTGATGCCACACAGTTAGTTTTGGTCTTTTAAGGGATTAGTCAACAACTGATTTAACACCAAGAGACTGATGAGAGGACGTTAACTGTTTAAACTAATGGACGTTTGACCTACAAACATAATAACAGGGATTTTAATTCACAGAGTATGTGAACTTCCTGTTTCCCTGCTCTGCTCAGCACTTTCCTCGCGAGTCTTGGTCTCGCCTCGCCTCAGCCCCGCCCTCCTCGCCTCAGTCCCGCCCTCCTCGCCTCAGCCCCGCCCTCCTCACCCGGGCCCGGACCGCGTCCTCGCCCCGGCGGGACAGAGTGCAGCGGGGCGGGGTGCAGAGGACGAGGTCGGGGCAAATGCAGGTCACGGCAGATCTAGATCTCCCCTGGTAATCTCTGCCCCAGCTCTGAACCCTGGATCCCATTAAAAAGGATTTACATCCAATAGTGTAGATGTACCGAAGGCAGCTTTGCCTTCTTCTCTTCTCATCATTTTCCCCTCGAATAAAATCCCTGTAAAACACCATCAAGGTTTTTTTTCCTCGGCAATCGATAGGAGGACTGTGATGTGAACCCGAGGCCAAGCCCCGCCCACGGCGAGGGGGATAAAGGAGGCGGCTTGGTCGGCGGTTTCATCTGGAGTGAAAGCCTTTTATGGGATGCGGGTGTTAGGCAGGCGATGGAGTCAAATGCAGAAGGAGATCTTAGTGTGAACGGAGAAGAGGTAAAGAGCGAGAGGAGGGAGACGCAGATGGTTTACCGCTGCCGGCCCCGCCCTCCTGCCGCCTCTCCGCCCCTCCCCTCCCCTCTTATCTCCATCTCCACCATCCCTCCCTCTGTGCCTCTTTCGGCTCTTTGCAGTAAGACTTGCTGGCGTCAGTATTCCTCTCTGAGCCGTGGGATCCTCTCCGATCCCATTATTTGCGTCGTGGTCAGTGGCTGAAGCGATGATCTCACTGCCTGTTGAGCCGCGCCTTCACGCCGCACTGATACTGTACTGATACCGTGGTTAACACCGGTCGGCCCGATGGCTCCCAACGCCATCGACGGCTACGCTTTGAGTTCTAACCTGTGCCGCCCACAGGTGTTTCAAAAGAAAGCTGAGGGATGCCGGCTACATGAAGGCCGCTTGCTTTTCTCCAATCAATACAGAGCTGAGAGGAAACTACAGGAATTTGCTCACCGGGTGTTTTGTACTAAAAATTAAAGTTAAGATGCTTTTTGAAGTTTGTTGCTTTTGTGCAACTGAAACTTTAAAATATCTCAACCCCCAAAAACTTGACTCCACATCCAAAAGTACTCGAGCAGAGTCAAGGGTGTTACTGAGACACGGGGTCATGTGAGATGACTTCACAGCAAGCGTGTGTGTGTGTGTGTGTGTGTGTGTGTGTCCACTTCACATGTGACCTCTCTGTGAATGTGTGTGTCCACATACTCCTGCTGTGCCTGCATTGCACCTTCACCCAGACTTTAGACACTTTATTCCTTTTATTTGTGTGTATTTCCATGTGTCGTCTTGCTGTTGTACGATGATTGTCGAGTTTTTTTTATTCCATTAAATTAAACCCGAGACGTTTCACAGGCTTGTGAGTTTCTTTTTAAATCCTCGGCTCAGGGATTAGACGACTGGATTTCTGTGAAAAATCGTGACGAGGCCGATACGTCAGAATAACTTTCAGTTCACTGTTGTTTGAACTTCCTCGGTGAAGACGTGAGGACGAGAGGAAAGAGTGGGGAAATAAACCTGCTGATCATGTGGTGAAATCCACATTACACTATCTGCACCAGAAAGCCTCCGTCCACTCTTTAAAATATGAGCATTGGTGCAGATAAGTGTGAACGTGTTTTTCTGCAGCTGTGATGGAGTGAAGATTGTGAATTACTGTGACAAAACAAAATGTATCATTAAATCAGAACAAAATGAAGAAGAGGAGCGTTTAATTATCCCGCTGCCGCTCTTCTTGCCACAGTGCGAGAGATGAAGAGTCTGCATGAGGCCGCTCTAACTCGGTCAGGCTCGCATACATTTTTCATGTGTGTGATTCCAATCGGAGGTGGCTCTCCGTGCAGCGATCTCCTGTGACCCCACCGTGCCCTCCAATCAACATCTCAGTCAGCCCCAACTTCACCACACGCTATACATTAAAGCCACGCTGTGCCGCCATCAATTAAACATGGCGGACAAGGACAGGCAGAGTTCACCGAGCTTTCCTCTCGATCTGCTGCCGGTGGCGTGACGGCTCGTGTGGTGAAACTCCAAAGTTTGCTGCCGTGAAGAGGTGCAGATGTTGATGGAGATCATGAGTTTTTTGTATTTTCTTTCTCCTCTGCAGTCTCCTGCACCAATATCTCAGTTTCTGGTGCATTTGCATCATATTTGAAGGATGCATCGGCGCGAGTATCACTCCCCCCTCTCCCACATGTGCACTTCCGGCCTGTTAGAGCTGTGGAGTGTGAGAGAGGAGAGAGCGCACAGGACCCACCATGATCAAATGTGCAGAGAAAAACGAACAGAGTTGATCCAATGGCTGGTGCCAGGGGATTACAGCATCTCCGCTTGTTCGGCACGGATACACGCACGTATGACCGGGTTATGGCTGAGGCGTTGCGTGCTCTCGCCGCTCGCAGCGCTCAACATGCAACACGGTAGATGTGCAGCGAGTGCAGGTCACAAAGAAGTCAATCGTAACATGTTTGTGTGAGTTCAGCCTGTGGAAAACTTCAAACTTTGAGGCATGTGAAGGTTCAGGGGGGGAATTCCTGATGGTTTTATGTAAATGTTTGTTGAAACATCCAGGATCTGCACATCTGTACACATGTGGATACTTCATGAGGTTCCACATATTTAGCAGAAGAACCTTTTTTGGTTCTTTGAAGATTAAAGGACCAAATATACGCATACAACTCTCTGCAAATATTCCTTCCCTTTTAAGTTCTCATTTCACGGCTTCAACCGCAGACTAAGTTTGTATTTGGAGCAAAAATGACGAACATTTCTTCCTGGTTTTGTTGTTTCAGGTCAAAGTGTGGTTCCAAAACCGCCGGACCAAGCAGAAGAAGGACACCACCAAAGATTCGGACAAACGCTCTTCCTCCACGTCCGAGTCCTTGGCCACCTGCAACATCCTGCGCCTCCTGGAGCAGGGTCGCCTCCTGGCAGGCCCCGCCCCACCTCACAACTCCCTGTTGGGGCCGCATCACAACGGCTCCCTGCTGAGCAGCCCGGGCGGAGGCTCCTCTCCTGGAATCAGCAGCAGCACTCCACCCGGCTCCCTATCAGGGGGGACTTTTGGGCTGTCGCTGCCATCCCTGGGCGGCACCCCGCCCTCGCCGCGGCTGGGCATCCCACCGCCACACTCCCTCTGCTTCTCCATGCCGCTGCTGGGGGGCGCTCATCACGAACTGACGTCCTCTTACGGCTGCGGCTCCTCAGCTTTTGAGCCGTACATGCGGCTGGACAGGAAGGAGGCCGACCTGGGCGGAAAGAAGACGGTTTCTTAAGTAACGCGTCCGTCTTTGCGGACGCCAGGGGACCGGGACTTGTCTTCGTAAGAGCTTTCCTCCTCGGCCTCTCCCCCTGCGGCCTGTTTGACACTGAATGGCCGCAGACGGGGGCAAAGAAATCACCCTGGATCACGAGAGATGTGAAAAAAGAGGAAGAGACCAGGTTGCTTTTCCTTGCGGCACCATTTTGTGTCCACAGCACTGTTTGGCACACTGGCACAAAATGGTGAAAAGGACGCGATGTGACGGAGACTCTCCCACATGAAAAAAAAAAAGAAGAAAAAAACTTGTGAATTTCTTTTTTGCAAAATGCCGTGTGTGTGTGTTGCGTGACCCCTGACAGATGTTTTTATCACCACTCTCTTCGCAGTGGTTTTAAATGACTCGTCATTTTTTTTTTTTTGTCCAGTGAGTTTGTGCGTGTGGTTCGTTTCTCTCTATACAGGCCTTCATCTACTGTTCAGGAAAAAAAAAGAATACTTGACACGGACAGTTCAGATTGAATCAGTATCTGAACGAGAAGAGCAGCGTTTCAAATCGAGCCGTTTGTACACATTTCTCTTCGAGTGGCCATGTTTGATTTTAGTTGATGTGCTGATCACAAAATGGAAGAAACACTGAAAAAAAGAAAACTGACAAAAAAAAAAAGAATCGTAGCATTTTAATATCAGTCTGTTTGGTGTCCAGCGGTAGTTTTTGTAAATTCTTGATTTGGTTGTGTTTGTTTATGTGGTAGGATCTGGACAAACGATGCAGAATCACATATCTAGATCTGATTAATATAAAAAGAACACGAGGAGGAGGAGGAGGAAGGAAGCTGGTTCGACTCTGCCAAAGCGTTTACGGACGAAGCTTTGGAGGTGCAGCGCTTCGTGTCATCCAATCAGTCGAGGTCGGGCTCAGAGAAACGACCTTTGAATCCACGACTCACAGGTGTCACGGTTTCTCTTTCAGCGAACAGCGAAAAAGACGTTCAGTAAATCAGACGCGTAATTAGACGTATTTAACCGGACCAAATTTGGAGTCGGAGTTGTGGTTCGGGGCCGAAGCTACAAACGATTAATCCATCGATTGGTCGACAGAAGTATTCCGTCATGTTCTCAAGCAAGAAATATACCAAACGTTCTCCGGTTCCATCGTCTCAAATGTTATTTTTTCTTCTCCGTCATATTTTGAACTCGTCATCATCACAACAGCAGCAGCTATCGAACATATTTCAGGTCATATCCACAATAAAACTAAACGTCTTCGTGACTTTTACTGTACCAAGTTATTAAGTTATATATTAACACACTCGCTAAATTTAATTTGAAAGAAATCAACCCTTTTTAAGTCGGTATCACATTTTCTTTTTTTGACCGTCGTTTATTTTTCTTTAAATTTATATTTTCATCTTTGCTCCATGTTTCTCGTATTGATTTTTATTTCCCTGCTTCTCTCTTCACCTCGAACCGTCTTCAGCTGAAGGACTCCTCCGCACGCCCCCCCGTCGAAAAGCACTTTATGTTTGCAGATTTTTAACTTCCCTTTTTTATTTGAAATCAGGAAAGTCAGGATTTACTCTGGACAGAAAAAAAATCTGTTATTTGTTAAATAAGCTTCGACCTCAGTCAATTGGTTTGAACCGAAATCGACCTCTGATTCAGAAAACGTGGATTAAGGAAGCTTCAGCTCTATTATTACGTTTCTCTCTTTCCACTATATGATGCCATACGTCCACGTTTCCTCGTCGTCCAAAGAAAATCAAGACTCACCTGCCGCGACCTCCAGCTTCCACGTGTCACACGAGTTACTTCCCCCTTTTCACCGTTTCAGTTTCATGTATGTATTCATGGGTCTCGAGTTCTTTCTCTTCATTCTTCGCTCCCTCACGTTTGCCGAAGGTGACTCGACATCCGCGAAGAAAACAAAGAAGAGAAAAGGCCACTACCATGACATCAATTTAAAACGGAGGCGCTAACAAGCCAAGGCCAGGTCGTGCCGAAAAACAGCTGAGCGCGTGTTTCCATTTTGTGAAAACATTTCTCGTAGAGTGCACAGACAGGTTCCGACCTCGGCCTCTGAAAATGTAAGAGAAAACCCCAGCGTGTCAGCTCGCCGGGGCCTTTTTGCGCCCGTGTAGCGCTGCAGCCGGCGATTTGTTGTTGTTGTGTTCAGACCCCGGCGGCGCTGCAGAAACCGCTGTTATCTACTCATGGCTCTTTGCAGCGGTGCACCTGTGCTGCTGTTGAACACTATTATTTTCTATAAGCACCATCCATAATTCACACGCTGCGACATCAAATATTGAGCGGAGAGATGAAGCTGAGAGGTCAGGAGGCTGGTTTCTCATGTGAGGCTGATGCACCCTTTCACAAACCCTCTTTTCCTTTTTCTTTACTGCAGGGACGTTTCGCTCCTTTGCTAAATTGCTTTCCCGCTGTGCCGCGAGCAAAACACAGACTTCTAGCTGGAATATTCCATTTTTATTGTTTTGTAGCTTTAGTGTTGATTCAAAGTCCAAACTCTCCACACAAGGAAGATGAAGGAGCCTCAGAATTCATTGTGTTTCCACTTATCTCTCAATCGATGTGACATGAGGAGGCTTAGTATGTTGAGAAACTGTTTTTGTATTTGAGTCGTTACAAAAAAAAAATTGTCTCTCCGATTTCTTTATTTCCTTCAAACTGCAGCACTGACTCCACATTCTGTCACTTTACTGGTGTTTCACAGAGTAGATCTGCGGCTGCGGGAGGAAGGATCCAGCTCCAGGGAAACTTTGCATCAGTTAAACACAAGCCTTCTTTTTTTTTTTTGGTTCTGCTTTTTCTTCTGTTGCTTTTTTTTCATTTTGTGCAATCTGTGACATCTTGCACTTGTTTTGCCGACGCCTCAGAAACACGACGGGGCCTCGCGGCTCTGCCACGATCCTCTCGATGGACACAGTCCTTCTGAGATTGTGTGAAATGTTCCTTTTATTTAAAGAAAAAACAAAAAAAATACACTTCTTCTAGGTTCACTTTTTCGTTATGCACAACTTCTGCAACGTCTTTTTCTTTGAGCAGTAAAAGTTAATGTCAAGCTAATGGCACCAGCTACTACTTATGATGAACAAACTCTATGTACATAGATATAAATTTATATATAAATATATATATAAATGGGTCTTTGCACAAGTTATCTCCATGTCCGCTCCGTGTGATTTTAACAGGAAAAACAAAATGCGAAGGAACGTTCAGAAAAAAAAAAGACTTTATATGCTTTACAGTTCTTTGTCTCATTAACATTTTGCACTTATTTAAAGAGGCTTACTTCTGTTTCTGGGCTGACAGAGCTGTTTTCACGCTCGGCCGAGATACTGTACAATATGTATATGTATTTTTATTCATATGCATATAAATATATGTCTATGTAATCTGCCTCCTGTGTTCTGTTCTTGTCGTCTTTCACTCTCAAACCTCAAGGCCACGGAGATTCTCAACTTAATGTGATTTCATCCATTCGCTGTTTTGTAACGGAATAAAGATCCAGTGTGGTGCGAGTCAGAAAACCTGCTCATCCAAACAGCCTTTCAGTGGAAACATGAGATTCTCTTTGTGTTTGAGTGACATCTGCATGTCTGAGCTCCCTCTATTCACTCTCTGGGTTTGGGCGTGCTTGCAGCTTTATTAAAAACCTTGGCTTCTTTGTCCGCTGTGGCACAAGCATCGAGGCGGTGGACGCGGTGGACGTGTCACCTCTGCAGGTCTTTCTGTGCCTGTTAGTACTTTGCACTTTTAATTTTTTGTTTTGCTGCAGGTGGCGGGGCGCAGACTAAACCCACGCGCCCTTGGGACAGAGACTGGATGGAAATGTAAAAAATATGCTTCTGCGAATGTGGAATGACTCAGGTTGTTCTGCGTGTAAGAAATAAATCTGATGTTTGCTGGCAAATTAGGGAACAGACGGCAGGTTGTTGAAGGTCAATCTACAAGTTTATTTCACGACCTGTAAAGGGAACAGATTGACATTGCATGATAATAATAATTTGAGATTTTTAAAGTGGGTTTTAAGGTACCAGAGGTTGCTCCTGGAGTTCAGAGCAGAATCCTTCTACCCCACGTTCTGCTTCTCCTCCTCTATTGAAATGCTTTAAGTAGAACATTTGGACCAAAAATCTATTATACCAGATTCAAACGTGAGTAACAGTTTGACCAAATGGTTCCAAAACAAACTCGGCTTCTATTCCCGAGCCTAAGATGAATTTTTCAGAAAATATAAGGACCTGAAAGATGATTAAAAAGCAACCTGGGCAGCCTGCCTCCAAAATAAGCTTGTTTTTCCAAAGGAATCATTTTCTTGACATGTTGTCAAGTTGACACACAAAGAATTACAATTGAGAAAGTCTTCAGACAGAAGGGTACGACATACAACACACGTCTGGGACCAAGACTCAAACTGTGGACGTTGTGGTTATGGTGCTTTTGTCTAAACCACGTTGGACGACCCGTCTCAGGGCAGTTGTTGAAAAAACGCTGATAACAAAGAGCAAAATCTTTACTTTCAAACCAACATCGACCTCTGCATCGTCTGCTCATGAATACAAGATGTAAAAGGTTTATATCAGCAAACCATGAAAGTCAATGCAAACCCTTCCAACAGGTTCCCCCGACTTTTATCAGTGAATTACTGTGTTACTGCCCCATCTGATGCATTATCAGGACAACACTGCACCGGAGGAAGTAGCACTGTGTAAATATTAGTGAGCTGCCAGTGCAACACATCCCTGACAACTTCTGCAACATGGTGCAAACTTTCTAACATGGTGTTAGAGAGGCAGGAGTGTGTTTGGCTGAGAAATGTTAGAATAAACATAATTCAACAAGAAAATCCTTCGCTCTTACAACCTTTGATCGTTTTTTTGTACTGTACTCCAGAAACACTGAGACATATAACTTGTATGTGTTCTATATAAAATGAATAAATGTGACATTTCAAAGTAAATAATTACATCAATCACCATAAAATAATAAACAAATTGAATGTATTTGACACAAAAACCTCCAATAAGAAAGTTATTACAATAAAAAGGTATTTTCCGTTGCACTCCAGCTGCTCTCGTATCAGAAACACATGATTTTCTTTCCTTTTACACATTTTGAAGTCTCTGAAAGTTCAGTATCACAATAACGAGCCCTGGTCTCCGTAGGCCGGCACGATGCAGCGGCAAGTGGCCTGGCCACAATGACCACAGCAACCACTTGGCTGTTTGATGCCCGACGTCATTGTTGGAAAGACAAAGGACAGTTCAGCTCAGTGCTCCGAGCCTCGTACCTGTCAGCCGAATCACAGTCTGCTCATTTCTAACCAAAACTTTACCAGCGACATGTCACATTCAGAATAATCTGCAGCGAGAGAACGAGTCTGTAAAAGTAGCACACTTCATGTACACCACCACCCCCCCACCATGCCGGTCCAGACTTCAGCATGGGGCACTTCTTCTCCGAGCCGGGACAATTGATCCGCAGGGTGCCAATTACAGTGATTGGCACCTTTATTTGAGCGAGGAAGAGGCGAGAGGGCCGACAGAAAGGAGACCAGATGGGTGGGCTGCATTTTAAAGGTGGGGAGGGGGACGGACAGAAGGAACGGCCCTGCGGCACAGGAACTAACTGTGGCGGTAAACAGCTTCACTGACCAGCCACACTAATTGGGTTTTTATTGCTGTTTTTAACCTGTAGTCTCTCATCAGCTGCCTTATTATGTACGTTCTGTCAATGTTATTCTAAAAATAATCATCGTTATTACAAGAAGAGAAATAGAGCGTCCACTCCCAATTAATTAATTACAATCAATATCCTGGTAAGTCAGAGCACAGCAGGTCAACAGAACATACAGGAGCACACAACTGCACGTTTACATAGAATCAAGTCACCGGTAATGAACGATAACAGAGAGATAATAAACACACATGACTCATTACACAACAGACCTGGGAAATAAAGAGTTAATTCAGAAGTAAACAGGAAAATATATATCAACAGCCATTTATAGAGGAGAATATATATGATGGTTAATTTTAATGTTTAAAAAGTTACACACGTTTCTCTGGATCTTGGACTCTTCATGATTTCACTTTGCTTTACTATGTTCCCGTTTAACATATAGAAATAGTTCTTAAGACTAGTGATTATTTATATTTATATCTGGAGGCTGGAGCCACATGTGTTTGGCAGCTGTGCTTTTAAAAATGAATTATTTATTGACCACTAAAAAACCTGATTTCCACCAGTGATGCAACAGCTCAGCGGACCAATAAAAACCTGCCCTATGAGATCTGGTTGACCATCTATATAAATATACTCGTAGAATGTTTCGTATTGTTTCATTTGTTTTTTTACTTTGTCGTTCATTGCTGTTTCATTTTAGATTCTTAGTTGTTGCAGTGCTTCTTTGTCTGTTATTCTGTGAAGCTGCTGAACTATGCTGGTGATGCTGAAAACAAAAAAAACAGGGTTATTGTTTAAAAATCTGCAAGAACAAGATGAAATGTGACTTTTATATGATTTCCTATTGTCACAACAGTTTGTCGCAGTAAATCTAAAAGACAGTTTTCGATGCGATCTCTGTGTAGAGAAGAACTGAAGACCGAGCGAGGGGTTGAATAAATGAAAGAATAAAAATAAAGGATGCATGAAATGTTCTGTCATGTGCACCTGATGCGTTCCACCGGCCCCATGTTCAAAGTCTTGTGTGTAAAGCGAGCACCGGATCAATTCCAGATCAGCACTCAGGAGCTGTTTGTTGTGCGTCAACAAATGAGCTCTCAGCTCCGTGTTGGCTCTGTTTTCCTTCAACCGCCGCCGTATGTGTTTGTGTGTGTTTCTGGAGGGTCCACAGACCTTTAGGAATGCATCACTGTCCTGCCGCCCCCACCTCTCCTCCCACGCTCTCCTCCCTCCCTCCCTCCCTCCCTCTCCCTCCCTCCCATAAAGCAGCTCAGCGGCCCATCAGGGGGGCCCCTCCACTAATTAGGGTCACTAATTGGGGGTCGGCCGGGGCAGAGACCCCTCCACACCTGCACGGTCATGTGACATTCAAAGAGGTGCGCAGGGTCGAGGGTCGCGGGGGGATAGGGGGAGGAGGGGGAGGGGGGGCTGCGGGGGATTAGTTTGGCTGAGCAGACGAGGAGACGGGTTGCAGGAGGAAAACGGCAGAAAGGGAAAAAGCTGGACTTGCAGATGGGTTTTCATGACGAAGCTTGAGATGCACTATGTAGATTTTATACATTTTTACAACAAAGACGCCCATAAAAGTAATTTACAAAACAAAAGATAGAGCAGAAATATGGACTTAAAGCAGCGTGAGTGAAGAAGTTCACCATTTGAAGGTGCCTATCATCTTTAAACCGAGTGTACCAGCCTCTAACTTTAAAACCAAAGTGTCCATAAGGTGGGAAAGGATCCACACACAGATGTAGAGGAAGTGCGAGAAGACAGCGCAGAAGAAACGCCAAGAAATGAGGGCGGGGTCCCGCTGCCCGGTCAGAGGTTAATTGCCAGGTGACCTTAAGGGCCGGACAGCTCAGCGGAGGCCCCCAAGCCTGCCCGCCTCTCTCAGCATCTCCCCGCTTCTCTCAGCTCTCGTGGGCTAAGTGATGTCTGCTTGTTTTGACACGATTCACACAAGAGTCGGCTTAAGCTCGGCGAAAAGACTCACAGCTGCATTCCTGAGAACCAAGCGCACCCGAGAGCAAGAGAGAGAGGGAGAGAGAGAGAGCAAGAGAGAGAGGGAGAGAAACAACCGGCTTCAGGGAGTTTTGTTTCTTTTTCTGTTTAAAAGCAGGATATGAGATGATGAGCGAGGTTCTGATGTGTTTTGAAGAGAAAAAGACATGACGTGCCAAAGGAGCGAATGGAAGGTGTGTGTGTGGAATATATTTGGGTTTTAGGCCGAACACCCGTTGACATGTGACAGTGGGAGGAGCCCAGGTGTGAACACTGAGAGGACGGATGGTTGAGTTCCATGTGCTTCGGTTTCAGGGTCCTGGTGCCGTTCATGTTCTCTCACTGTCATGACCATTGACCGTTTATACAGATGCGTCTCCACTTCCTCCCACTATCCAGACATGAAGCCAAACTATCTTGGACACAAACGCTGCCATCTTGTTGATTTGGAGCCAGAGTCTGTGCCGTAGCGATCAAGCGATGGCGCCGCAGTAGCGAGGTCCTGCTGATGCATGAACTCGACCAATTATGACGTTTCATTGTGTCTTCATAACATCAAATGACTCATTAAAACCAACACTAGTGTGATAAGAACGATTTTAAAATGACAGAATCCATCTTTGAGAGACTTTATTTGACTTTTTAGTTTGGTCCACTAACATGGAGGAGGCAGAGACTGTGACCTCTACTGCAGCCACCCACCAGGGGGCGGTCAAGACGCTTTGGCTTCACTTTTGGGAGCTGTCATGTCGTCCAGCTTTACAAGCTGCTACTGGGACATGAATAGAAAACTGTCCATTACCAGTCACACCTGTGGTTCTCCTACTATACAAGTCAGTTTTCCTCTTTACTTCTACTTTTAGAACTAAACAATCATTTACAGGATTGTTCGGCCTTGTGACATTCTACATTGAAATGAAAACACTCAACCTTTAATTGCATTTGCAGTCAAATGTATGTATATAATCATTTCTCTTTTCAATCTCATCCTCTCAGGGTCGCGGGGGAGCCAATCCTCGCTGGAGGAGGAGGAGGTGGAGGTGGTTTTTAAATCTACATTTCATATTTTAGTACGTCTGTGTTTATGTTTGCATTTTGATTTGTTTTTATGTTCATTTAAGGGCTGAAAAGTTTTTCTTTATAATTCAACAGCCTGAAAACTTAATTTTTGACCTTGGAAACAGCAGATAAACAAAACTGGGCGCGTTGCATCTCCTGATGAAGATCATGTGACATGATCAAAAGCCCCAGGACAGGAAGTAAATTAACCTTGAGGTGTTTCTCAGGTCAAACATTAACTTCAAACCTTCAAACCTGACATTAACTTCAAACCATATATCATATAGTATTTAATAAAGTATGATTGTCGTTATGAATGAGTCTGAATGTTTATCAATGAGCATATTTTATATCTTGATTTAATAAAACCTTGCAGCAGCTCCGTGTTATTTTCTGTGCTCATTTTGAAGGTTTGCAGCGACGTCGTGCAAAAGCAAACAAGTCTTCATATTGTGTTTTCAGCGGCGTCTGCAAACACAAGGCCTAACGTAGGTTGAACCATTTACACCAGACAACCATTTACACCAGACAATTGAAATGACCCATCACACTTGTGTTGTGCGGCATTGTGACACACACACACACACACACACACACACACACACACACACACACACACACACATGCTCACATGACAACACATCATTGTGCTGCGACTCAGTTCCCATTTTCATTTTTTTTCTCCAACCTTCACAAAGGTGAATGAATCTTCCCTGTTCAATCAAAGAAGCGCAGCTGAACACATACAAAAGTGGAGATTACACAATTTATTCTGCCTTTCCGAACAATAACTGTGAGCATTGGTGTAAGCGGAGGAGAGGCCAGAGTCTCCCTCTCCTTCTTCTCCCCGATGACTCTGCCTCTGCTGCCCAAATCTCCTTTTCACGACCCGAAGCCTTCAATTTACACTCTCCCTGCTGCTGCAGGATTCAAGGACCCTTCCGTCCTCCTCTTGTTTTGTCTCCGCGCCCAAACTCCCCGCGAGGCCGCATCTCTGCATCACCTCCTCACCTCCGCTTCCACTTTTATGACCGTTTGGTCTGTATTCATATCGGACGGCTGTGATACTATGTGAAACAAGCATCCAGTGCATCAGCAACATTCCAGCGCCGTTTTGTATTGTGCCATGAATCAATGGACAGAGACGCAGATCGACTTGGCAGACTTGTCCTTGGGTATAAAGCCGCTTTTGTTGGGCGGCCATTCCTGCGCTTATCTCCGCTGATTAGGTCGGTGGATTTTCAGAAATTGATAACACCTCAAGGACACAGGATGGCCCCTTAATTTGTCTCCCGGAGCATAATGCACCCGGCCTCTAAAGAAATCATTTTTCAACCATTAACCACACAAACAATCTCGAAACCTTGGACTCCTATCGAGTTACAGGAAACTTGATAAACTCTGCTTTTAAATCCGCCATAGTGTCCTCCGTCTTCTTCGCCTTTCTTCGCCCTGCATCCAGCGGGGGTGATGCATAGCGCTAATGCACAGCAGAGTGCTCCCCCCACTAATGAGTGCAAGGTTTTGTGCCTCCGATACTTTATCATCATTGCATACTTCAAGTCTCATAGAACGGAATTCAAGGCGAAGCCACAATACATATTATGAGGTGCTGAGGAATATGTTATTTAGAGCTCGACGGCACAAGAGAGTGCTTTGGAAATAACAGGTGAGGTGATGATGAGCAGAGCGAAGACGCTGTTGCAGCATTTAGTCGTAAAGAAGCGGGAGAGAAAAGAAAGTACTTAAGTATCTTGTTAAAAGCTTGAGGACACTTGTCTTTTTCTGAGGATATTTCCTCACTGTGTCTTTAGTCACATGTTAAAGGTTATTTATCTTTATTCACCGTCTCTTCAGTCAGATATTGATCATTTATAGAAGTGTTTTCAGGTGATTCTCCACCATGATCACAGATCGTCATCATCATCATCATCATCATCAGTCTGTGGTGTGATCAGTCTGTAGTGTGATCAGTCTGTAGTGTGATCAGTCTGTAGTGTGATCAGTCTGTGGTGATCCCAGTGACACAATCCCCATCAGAGCTGAAACACCACCTCTCTGTGTGTTCTCCCCCAGCTGACGTCTGATGGTATTGTTGCTTGCACATTAGCAGCTGGAGCCCCATGTGACATCATAAAGGTGGGCGGGGCATCCGTCTGCGTGGCAGCATCCCCTCTCATCCACCTCAGTGTCCTTCCTGTCTGTCTGTCATGTGGAGACGTGTCTGTCATCACCTGTCTCACCTTCACCTCCTCTTCAGGTGGCTGACATTATATTAACGGCTTTTCACTGAACTTTTACTCCCAAACACATTGTCACGTCTTCTTCTTCTAACGATGGAAGACAACTGTGAGTTTGTACCTGTAGTGTCAAGTTTAAAGATCACCTGAAGTTCATGGCTTTCAGAATAAAAGTGCAAAGAAAACTGCATTTTCAAAGATCTGCACGGATTCAATATTAGAAACCGTCTGAAATAGATTTTTTGGGGCTGATATAATTCCTATATTGATATATCAGCCGTTTATTGTCTATGACAAATATATGTAATTGAGGCTTGAAAATAAATATGATTTTTTAACTTAAAATACACACATTTTCTGTATTGTTTAGTCTGTTAAATTAAAGGATTAAACATTTTTCGATTTCTTTCGATATAAATTAAAATGTATATACGTCTTTGTAGAGTATAGACAAAGTGCAAGTTATGCAGAAAATATGTTGAATAAAGGGAAGAAGCTGAATTTATTGGGTACATGGGCGATACAGAATTTAAATGAGGTTTAAAAATGCATCAAATTATAAGTTGTCATTTTTCTGAAATATGGCACATTTTACAGTTAAGTCCTGACAAAGTCAACAGTAACTGTTCTTGAATCAATTTAAAGTGATAATTTCGTGTTTCATGCATTGGGATTTAATATATTTGTATTTTATTTTAAGTGTCCAAAATACGTTGTATGTTCATTTTGTTTCGAGCAGCTGGTGTCTCATATTAAATCTTCAGTTCAACCCTTCTCTTGGATCATACCGTCAGGCTCAGCTTGACCCCCTGCACCCCCTGGGTCACGGCAGGTTGCCCTCATTAGTAGCAGGAGGTCTCGGCCTCAAACCCAGTCCGTCACCCTATTTGTGTCCTCCCTAATGGAGACAAAATGACCACACATGAACCGAGGTTCCTACCCAGATCCTAACCTATAACCTCGGGAACTTCACCTCGCTCTTTGCCTCCATTCAGACATTCACTCGGAATGCAGCAATCCGTTTAGTCAATGAAAAGGGGAAAGACACACATGCACACAAGAGATCACTTCCTTGTCCTGCCCTTGGCTCAGACCCAGGACTTGTACACACACACATACACATACACACACACACATACACACACAGACACACACACACACACGTCCTCCAGTGCTCACGCAGCGTTCTTTTCCGGGCCGGACCAAAAACAGAGGGAGCTGGAGAGAGAGAGGGAGAAAGAGAAAGAGAGGATTATTGAGGAAGAGAAAGGGAGGGGGGAGGTCTGAGGAAGAGGAGGAGAGGGGGGGGGCTCTCTGCTTTTCAACGGACGTGTGAACAAAAGCTTGGGCAAACTGTCGGCCCGCAGCCGAGGGTGTTTACTGCTCTTGTATCTATAACCAACAAATCAAGGATCAGGGCCCCCCCCCCCCAACTCCCCACTACCACGTCCACCTCCACAGCTGAACTCCCCCCGCTGCCCCTTTTCCCTTGAGCTGCCTGACTTTATTGGGAACAGCAAATTAAGGAACCATCCATCTGGGTGTGATCACCAATTACGGAGGGAAGCTGTCAGCATGCATTAAGGCCTGCAGGGAAGGCGGGCGTGTTAGGGCGGCTTTTATGAAGAGGGAGGAGAGGGAGGGAGTTAA
This sequence comes from Hippoglossus stenolepis, assembly GCF_022539355.2. Taxonomy (NCBI): domain Eukaryota; kingdom Metazoa; phylum Chordata; class Actinopteri; order Pleuronectiformes; family Pleuronectidae; genus Hippoglossus; species Hippoglossus stenolepis. Next base: position 4,094,601 of record NC_061505.1, on the reverse strand, counting down.
GGAGCGAGAAAGTGACTGGATACGATTAAATAAAAAAATCTTTTACAAGAGTAAAAACATTCACCTTTTTTAATTTCCAGGGCAGAACTGGTTTCGCTGCTCCTGAATAAACCGTTTGTCTCGCTGTGTTTGGGTCAAGAAAACAAAGTCCGCTCATTATTTGCCGCTCTGAACTAATTCGTGTTGTTTCGCTAGCCGGAGCGAGGACGAGCGAGGGCACTTTTTCAGCGGGCACATAAAGTGACCATGTAAGCGATATAAATATGCTAAAAACTCAATGCAGCTTATGGCCGGCCCCCTTTTGTCGCTGCTCACTGGTACAGGCGGTGATTCCCTCTAACACTTCTCCTCCGGCCAGCTTTCTCACAACACAATAGGGCCGTCATTAACTTTTTGCTCCGTTGGAATGCTGAAAGACCCCGTCGTCCAAACGCCCCCCCCCCGTCCCCTCCCCTCGCTCCACCACGCATCCCGCTTTTCTCCTCGCTCGCTGGTTTTTCAGGCCCTAATTTACCAAGGCCAGGTGTGCGTGGACCCACTGTAAGGGGGGGGGGGATGAGGACGGGTGAGGAGAAGGGTGAGAGTGGGGAACAAAGGGTGAGTGGCTCACAAAGGGGTCATGTGAATTTCTGGATAACTTCGCCTCTTTAGGCCGCAAAAAAAAAAAGATTAAATGATACAAGGAATTTTTTTCGTGGAGCTGCTCACATGCAGAAGACGAAGTGATGACGGGTGCACGTGGAGATGGATCCATCGCACATAGAAGCTGAATGGGACTTTGTAAAGTTTATGCCTCTTGTATGAAACCACATTTAAATTCGCTAGATCCCAATTTTTATTTGGATCTTCAAGACCCATGAACTGGAAAAAACGTCCAGTGGTAATAATCCTGCAAACTAAAAAATAAAAGCTGACGTAAACAAAACCTCTTCGTCAGACGTACACGTTGGGAAAAAAAACGTTACCAAATCATATTTGAATAATTCCGTTGTGCAATAATTGATTTTTAAGTTGGATAATCGCTAAATTGTTAGAATACGTCAGACAACATTAGCATTTTTACCACCTGGTGAATGTGAGTCCAGTATTTACTCCCCTATAGACTCTGCTTTGGTCTCTAACATATTTTAAATCCTCCGCTATGTTAACAAGCTAACTGCTAACTTTTACCATTTGGTGGTGAGCATCTATCCAGTACAATACTTGCATAACAACTGAAAGATGCTTAAGATGCCGGCGCTGCAGCGTCAGGTGTTAAATCCTCGTGGGTTTGTGCCTATGAGCAATTTCATTCATTCTTATTATACAACTATTGATTACATGAGCTTTAACGTGTGTGTCCGTGCAGATTGTGTGTCGCGTCCATGACCATGTGTTGCTCCTGAATCGGATCTGTGGGAGTTTATGTGCGGAAAGCTGTGTGTTCTATGTGATGTGTCACTTTGAATATGTGCTCTGGCGGTGCATACGAGTATGAATGTGTGAATGGGTCATTGTGAGTGTGTGTGAGGGTAATTGGAGGACGAAGGGGGGGTGAGAGGGGGGGGGCTACAAGTCGCTACAAAGTTGTTCGCCAGCCAGCCTGCCAGGTTGAGCGAGTTGCTCAAAGCTCGGCAGCTTTGCTTTTTGGGAGAGACTCAGCGGGCGGGTGAGGATGGAGGAGGAGGTGGAGGAGGAGGAGGTGGAGGAGGAGGAGGAGGAAGAGTGGGGGACCAGGACTAATTGCCACTAATTGAATTGGATGTGCTGATCAGATGGGAGGCTGGGGAAGTAATCTGAGTTGTCACAGCAGATAACGCTGGGCCGTCCCAGAGTGTCCGCCTCATGTGACAGCCTGTAACATAGCCTGCGAGAGGGCACCGGCCCCCTTTGTCACGGCCACAATAGGGGAGAGAAGCAACGTTGCCAGTTACAGTGAGCAGCAGTGGCCCCGGGGTGGGAGGAAGGAGCGGAGGAGGCAACCGTGGAGGGCAGAGAAAACGAGGGAGGCAGAGAGTGGGGGAGATGATTGAGATGCAAGCTGAGGAAGAGGATGCTGCAGTGGAGAGAAGAGACGATGGGGGGGAAGAGCTGTGGAGGGAAATCTGCAGAGTCGGCAGGTTTTCATTCACAAACACCAGGAGTGTCGTGACCCTGCTTGTGTCAAGGATGTGAAGGTTTTTAAACAGACGGATCACATGCACTCATCCCCAGAGAGAGGAACAGCGTTTAAGATTATTGTTAATCATCACTCAAAACAACTTTGTCACTTCTTGACTAAAGGGGACATTAAACTTTCAGTATTTTAATAATTAAACACTCTCACTTGATTATAAAGATACAACGTCAACCATCAAATTGTGAAGAAATACCACATGTTCGAAATCCACCAGAAGCAACGTTGCAATAGATGAAATTTACAAACTGAAACACATGTTACTGTACATGTTATTGTATTTTCACTAACTTAACATAAAAAAAATCGTAATTAGAAGGAATTAGAATAAACCATATCAAAGTCACATATTATTTTAATGTATTTTTCTTATATTAATTGTATCAGTATAATCAGTATGTCCACTAGACGTTTATTTATTGATTCCCAGGTTTAAACTTTATACTTAATTTAAAAATGTAATTATTTCCCTCAAGTCTTTTTGCAGGTGCAATGCAGATTATTTTGACATTACAGAACTTGCCCTGAAATTACTTTTTAGGCACCAACATCATCAACTATTTGTAGCGTTCTACCAGTTTCACTGTTCTATAGCATTTTTCAGACATCTCTTGAAGTCATAATCTTCCAAGGGCAATAAAATCATATCGTAAAAGCTTTAGCTTAAATTAAAATAGATTTAAAGTTAAATCGGACGTTGAAGCTGCACTGCAGTGCTCGTATTCGGATGATGTTGATCAGTAATTTGCCTCTGATCTTCTTCTTCTTAACATCTGAGTGTGTTCCCACAGGCCACCTGCAGTCGCTGGAGCGCAGCAGCTCATCATAGAGATGCAGGACAATACGAGGACAGGTGGAGGACAGCCACTGACTAGAAGAGAGAAAGTGGCTGTGGGTCTTTCCCAAGCCTGCAGAGGTCCAATTAACCAGGGTTTCTCCTACTGCATGACACACACACACACACACACACACACACACACACACACACACACACACACACACACACACAGCAGCTGTGCAGTCAGTTGGTGCTATTTAGGCAGGGGTTAAGTCAGCATGATGAAAGCAGGCCAGAGTTTGTGTGTGAACCTGTGTGTGCGTGCATGTGTGTATATCCATATTTGTGCATTTTTCCGTTGCTATGTATATGTACGGTGTGGATGTGTGTGTGTGTGTGTGTGTGTGTGTTGTGTAGAGGCATAGGGATGGACGCAGTGGGCAGGCAGATGTGTGAGTGTGTAGGACTAAGCCCTGGCGAAACCCGCTGCGAGGGGTCATGACCTTTACAGAATCAGTGCCTCTGCATGTCAGGACTAATGGAAGGGCCCCGCCAGCTGCACCGAGAGGAGGAGGAGGAGGAGGAGGACGAAGAGGAGGAGGAAGGGAGAGGAAAGAGAGGTAGAGGGAAAAAGATGAAAAGTGAAGGTGTAGAAAAAAAGGGGGTGACGGAGGGAGGAGAGGATGGAAAACATAAGGGGAGAATATTTTAAGAAGGGAGTTTGAGGGAGAACAAGGTGTAAATACTCATATTTGGGGAAGAGGAAGTTGAAAAGAGGAAAAGAAGGATAAGATATAAGAGGAAATACAGGATATGGAAGAAAAACAGAGTTTGAGGCAGTTGACAGGAGAAAAGAAACCGCCAGAGCGACGTGGAGCTATAGAGACGTGTGGGACTGAGTGGAAGCACAGAGGGAGGAGTGATGGCAGGATGGAGAGATAGTGAGAGAAGTAGAGTGTGTGTGTGTGTGTGTGTGTGTGTGGGGGTTGGCCTTGGTGATGAACACAGATTTTTTTTCACGTTTGAGTCCATCTCTCTTTTCCGTCACTCACAGCGCCATCCCTCTGCAAAGCTGTATTTTCTATAAGTTCTCTAAGAGTCCAGGAAACAGGAGATGAACTGAGTGAGATCACAGAAGGATTTTATATAGATGATGGCAGAAAATACCAAATATCCATATTCTTCACGTACTGCGCTTAAATGCAGTTCTCAGGTAATCGGTTAAATATAACGTGATGATATAAATTCCACTGCCTTAAAGAGGAATGTTTAGAAAATATATGAGCTTATAAAATGATGTGTTTTACAGATTAGGCCCCAGATATATTCTTACATACATATATACTATTTTATTCATTAGTGGAAATGATTTAATTATATATTTAAAAATGAAGCTGTGTAAAATGAGTATTATTCATATTTACTTTTAAGAAATAACTATTTGATACATTGGCCCATAAACAGCAGATTTCAGTCACATTTTTTATTCATTAATTTAGCCTGAATTTATACAGTCGGAGCATTTTCTCTCTTTTTGCGTAAATATATAATAACGTCTTTATGTCAGACAAATGTAAAACAGTTTTACATCTCCTGATACCTTTTACACTATTGGGAACGAGGAGAAGGAACTTCCCTGTAGTTCTGTGGTTTAATCTGAATGAGACAATGAGAGAAATCAGACAATCAGACAAACGCTTTTCTCATTCAAGAGTTTTAAAAGTTAGTCGGTAAAACTAAAGTTGAAATTGAGCTGTTTTGTGTGTTTTTTTCTGAATTCCAAATAACAACCTGACGCCAACTTTCCTCTCAGACCCAATTATTAAATAATAATTAATGAAGTTGGCTTTTAGAATATAAGAAAAGGTTGGGATATAAATATGGAACTTATTTGCCATTTAAATTGAGATGAAAATATATGATTGGAGAAAAAATAAGTGTTTATAGCAATCAGGTAATTGCTGAGAAAATAAGCAGGAATCAAGACGAGGTGACGAAACACACACACAGTTGTGATTTGATCGAGAAAGATAATAAATCAAAATTTCATAGCAACAAGATTTATGCTAAATTATTCTGCTCAACATGTTCAAAAACAATCCTCATTTAGCCAGAGAGACAGATTCCTCCATCAGTATCAGGCCAGAGTCTGCTGATCATGTGTGTGTGTTCAGTGTGTGTTCAGGACAGTGCCACTGTGTGTGTGTGTGTGTGTGTGTGTGTGTGTGTGTGTGTGTGTTCAGTGTGTGTTCAGTGTGTGTTCAGTGTGTGTTCAGGACAGTGCCACTGTGTGTGTGCCCACCACGACCAGCAGACACCCTGCTTCCTCTCCTGTCATGACCCGGGAGCCGGCCGCTGATCCACCGTCTGTGCCACTTGGTGCCGGGCTCTGCAGACTGGGCCTCCTCATCACCACCGGGGGAGGATGGTGATGTAGCTGCAGCTACAGGAGACGAAGCAGAAGCCCAGTGATGGAGCACACTGACCGTGACAACACGTCTGGGGCTGTGTCGAGGCTGACATGTGGTTTTCTTCCTCCAGACTTTGAATTCAGGCCAATGTGTGAAGATAAATTAAATAACGGAGGTGCAATATGAAGAAATACATATTAGAATCCACTGATTATTTCTTTACCTCGACAAACAAAAGTGGATACAATAATTATTGGGGACTAAAGGTGATTTACAGTCCTGAACATGGAAGCACAATCCCACCACTACTTTTAATGGTGCACTGTTATTTTCTTATTTCAGTTGATTCATTTGCATTGAATCTTATTCAGGTTTTTTTCCATTCGAATTCCCAAGTTCAGTTGTGTTCCTCATTCAGTCGGAGGAGTTGGAGCTGAGCAGAAGAGACTTGTTGAAGGAATGTGGCAGAGCAACAGGTGTCAGATGGCAGAGTTAGAGCGACACCTACAGAGCAGAGAGGGGAAAAACATCCAGTTCACACAGCCATCAGCAGCCTGTACGTGTCAGGTTCATGTTTATAGAGAAACAACAAATAAAATGACATCAATTAAAATCCTATTGGCAAAACAAATTATATCAGAAAACTATTTATTGTGGCATTCTAGCGATATTTGTTTTATTATAATTTGATCTATACAGTGCAATAATAATAATAATTAGAATAATAATAATAATAATAACTTTAATTAATTTCACTCCATCCCTCTATCTCAAAGATAAAAAGCAGGACTGAGTATTTTTTTAATTACACATGGATTTTGGATGCCACAGCATCAACGTTAATGTTTTCTCTATCTCCTTTTTTTCTTATTAACAAAATAACAAAAGCCTCTAATTCGCTGCAGGGTTTAATTTATTTATCTGTAACATGAAGCGGCATCACGAGAATTTTGTTCCGAATTAAATACAGTCATACATAGTTTAATTCAACTAAATTCAAAATACTCAATTTGTGAGCAAATATCAAAACACACGATAAATCCCAAAAAATTCATTCACACAGAAACTATGTGAAAAATACAAAATATGACGAGTGTGGGGATTAAGAGATAAAAAGGCTGCAAGGGTTCATGGGAGTGGGCAGCCTGACCAATAATGTGCGAGCACACAGGGGCATGTTACAGTATGTTTAATATTTGATAAGATAAATAAGGAACAAGAGCCGGAATCTCACCAAACATTTTATCACCAGTTATCAGGACTTTTTTCTGATAATCACAAAATCTAGTGAGGTTAAAAAACACCACACAATGATGGACGGTGGACAAACACATTTTCCTGGACGTCTAATAGAAAATAACAAGGACATTAAACGTGCTTTTCAGTGAGATGAATGAATTAAATCCCATAGAAATCCAATTGAAATGTTAATGATTTAAACTCACACACGTTGACCTGTTGAACCTGTATTGTGTGGAGTTCGTAGCAGGATCAATAGCAGCAGCAGCAGCAGCCAGTGAATATTTCCCCCCCGCTCGCTGTGTCGTGCAGCTAATCACAGGAGAATATTGTCATTTACTCGCTCTAACAGAGCCGGTTATCATCCTGCGGGCTAAACCAACGCAGAGACAAATGCCCGGCGGGAGAATCCACCCACTGGCTGATATTCTCGGGGACGACACAATCACATCCTACTGGACTTGTTCATTTACACCTGCAGCCTCAAATATTCATGAGTGACAACAACTTAGCAGTGAATCGTGAAACACAGCGGCAACACAAATGCTCTGTAAAGCTCTGCGGTGATATTATATTAAGCCGTAAACGTGGCCCACATATTAAATACCCCATTAAGCGCCTAGGAGAATTCCTCCTGGCTCCGACCGGATGGTTGGAAATGTGTAGTTTGGGGAAAGAAAGAAAAGTGTCAGCACAAAGAAGCGTTTCCGTTTGTTTGGACAAATCGTAATGGGTCGGTCGAGGCTTTTTTTTACGAGTGGGAGAAAGTGTGAGGGAGAAAAAAGGAGAGTCTCACATTAAAGTGGATGATAGCGGCGGTGACGGCCCCCTTTGTTTGTGTTTGCAGCGTACAGTGGAGTCACCAGGAGGCCAGCAGTGTCTGCGAGGCTCCTCTGTCACAACGCATCGTGTCTCCCGCCTCCGAGCGAGCTGCATCATCCCCAACCCTCCTCTCCCGCCGTTTCCACCCTCCTCCTCTCAGAATCCCCTAGAAATTAAATCTGCTGAATAAAAACCACCCTCCTCTTATCACTCTACTGTTCTTCCTGTCTTCTCTCCTCCTCCTGCGCTTCGAGGCCTCGTCTTCCGCAGAGTTCACGGCCCCCGCCGACCTCTCGTTGACCCCAGCTTGACCTTTGCAGGTTAGCGTCTCTGTCAGCTGCAGCTGTGGCGCTGCTAAAAGCCCGGATAATCCAATCACACAGTCATTAGTGCTGAGCAGGCCAGAGCCGGAGCAGGTGAGTGTGTGTGTGTTGCTCTCGCTCTCATAATCTTCCTCAGATTTTTGCTCATGTCACACACACAAACACCAGAGACTTAGCCAGCAGATAATCATAACCTTCCCCCCACGTTGTCATGTGCAGCAATAACACATCAGATCAGTGGCGTTAGAACCAAATCTGTCACCTCAGTGCGATTGTGCTGCCGAGTATTAAACAACCAGATGCCGGCGGCGGTGTCACACCCCCGTGATCGGTGCGCTCAGCGTCATTAAAACCTCTGATTTAAAAAACCGAGACCTGGTCCAACAACACGTGTGGATGCAGATGAACGGGCTGTTGCCAGGATTGAGATTTCCAGGCTGAAAGGCACGCGGGGGTGTCATGGCGGAGCTGAAGTGAGGCGGCTTTCTTTTTTCTGTTCGACTCCAGAGCAACAGCAGAGTCTGAGGGAGACGAGCATCGTGATCTCAGCTGCTCTGAAGAAAGGCTTCACTGTCAAAGGTTCAAAGTGAAAAAACATTTAAACTAAATGAAAAGGAAATATAATAAGATGTTGCCAATACCTTTTAATTGGGTCTAATAGTGTCCGTTACCACCTCCAAGAATCTACCTGGTTAATAACGATTAAAAACAATAAGGGGTTTAGCCCCAATCCTGTTTTATGTTCAGAATATGAAAACCCAACATTCATCCGGTCGGGTCTTTCTGTGTGAAGTTGGCATGTCCAACACATGAGTAGTTTCTCTCAGGTAGTTTCTCTCAGGCTTGAGAGAAAAGAAGGGAAAAGGGAGGAAAAATTCGATTTTTAAAATGTATTTCTATTTGTTAAATGTATTTCTAGCTGCCTAGAAACAAATATAACTCTGTTGATGTTTTGGGACGTTCCGCGAACGGGCCTCGAACCGTTGACTGCGGGAATACGCAGGTGCGATTAACCCAGGTCGCAGTCTCCTCTGGAGGCCTGGGTTCGAATCCCACTTCTGACACATTCTTTACGTCTCAAAACCTCTTTTTGATTCGCTCCTGATTCAACCACGTGACAGAGAAACTCTGGGCACAACTGCGGGTAACTTCCGCTTTTCAGTAACATCCAGGGTGTTGTTTTGTGATCGGTTTGGGTGAGGCTTTTATTTTGAAGGGACAACGCCCTCGCATGTACAGGCTGCAGCTCATTTAGCAGGAACAGAGAAGATGAGTAAAGTTTATTATTCCAATACAACACAGACACTGAGCTTTAATTTAGTTCATGTTAAGAGTTCCAGTGTCACTTTTATCATAGAATTTATTTTAATCTATTTAACGAGACACTAAATAACATTTTAAATAATAATAACGATAATAGTGTTTTATTGTATAGACTGTAAATTTGATTTCCCTCAAATTTAAATATAGACCATTTGGAAAGTTTTATATTTATTATTATTATTACATCATAATTACTACATATTTATTATTTAATCTATAGAAATGATGGTGGGGAAATGTTAAGTTGTTGGTTTATTTATATATATTTTCATTATGATAGAATCAGCATGTGAAATCTGCACCATGTCATAACTTTGTCACGAAATTACACATTATAATGAAGTTATAAGGACATTTTAAAGTAGCATTCATAACATATTTAATATTATAAAAACAGTTTTCTTATTTTTTCATCATTTATCTGTTTATGCGTCAGCCTCCAGTGACGCCTACAGCAGCAGTTGTAGCTGCTAATACATTAATAAATGCTATATTTTTAGCATGTTGAGAATTTTAATATTCATGCACTGCTTATAAATGCTAAGCAGAAGGGACTTGCATGTTTCCTGCATGTTTCTGAATCACCATTTTAAATGAAATGCAATCACGATGTGCTTTTAAAACGGCAGAGAGACCGATTTTTTTTTTTTTTAATCACCCATTCTCCAAACGAAACAAGAAGAGAGTATCAAAGGCCAGAATCTCACTGAGAACCGAAACCTTGTTTGGTCTTTTCAAAAATCAAACGCTTCCTCCTTTCTAATCTGCTTCTATTTAACCGGAAATTTGGAGCCGCAGTCTTAACGAGGAGCGAGTTGTTCTGACAATGTCACCCACTGCTAGAAACACAGAACAACAGCTGATGTTAAGTGACAATTTCACCTTTATTAACACGACGAAGAATCATTAGTAAAGGTCAGGGTGACAGGCGGCGGGAGGTTCGGGTGCTCAGGTGGTGCCTGTGAAGAGAGCAACACACTGGGAGAGAAAAGACTCATTAAATCACAAGGACGTCACTGCCATGACTCACGGCAGCTTTTCATCGCTGGGCTGCGCAGGCCGCTCGCTCGTGCTTTGAGGAGGATTCAAAGGCATCAAAAATTATGTCAAAGACCTTTCAATGAGGTCTTTTGATTATGTTAGATTACCTATCTTTCACCGGGAATCATTACACATCGCAATTGTCCCGTGTTTGTGTCGCAAATAAAGAAATCTCGCTGCCAATATCTTTTGGAATTTAAAAAGCAAGCTATACAAGGCCGCTATTAATGTTTCCGCGCACACTGTGAATGTTTGAAAGTATTTTCCTGAATCTTGTTGATCACATAACCCGCCCGACATTTCTATAATTCCTGTGGACATCGAAGTCAGTTATTCCACAAACTAAAACCTTGGATAATTGTTAGACTCTGTTTCATTGACGATAAAAGCAGCGATAACCCTCAATTACAACCACGAATACATCCTATATTTTGCTCCTATACTTTCTAGAACTGTAGCTAATAAGGCTCCGCTTGGAAAAGACTGTGGTTAAACGAATGAAACTATCTGATGAGTTTGGTTTATCCCATTTAGGTCTCAGGTCTCACAAGGAGAACATGAAGTCTGATAGCATTATTAATACTTTTTTATCGTCTTCAGATCCCATTAAAGACCAAAACCAATATTTGATCCTATAAGTAATGTCTGAGCAGCTAAAGCCTTAAGATCTCACATTTACCTCCTTTGTTCAAAACTAATCACAACTTTTATGCAATTGCAAATACATTTTGCAGGAAACTTAACACATTGTGAATATTCACTGACAAAAGAAACTCTGTCTCTTTGCATTTATGTTCTAACTAATTTGCAACAGCAACTCCGAGTTAAATCAATCGCTCCGAGTTAAATGGAAGAAGTGCTGAACTCTGTACGAGCTCCGGCTGTACTCCCAGAGATCAACTCCTGGAAGGTGGGCCAATGAATAAATCAGGATTTAGGGATGAGAAATTCGAAGTTTTTAAATTATTAATGGTGGAGGAATGTGTGTCATCAACATTTCCGCTGCCACCCGACTTCCTCTCCCGATTTATCGCCCAGAATTAGGTTCCCATGGCAGGTGTGGGATGTTTCCGAGGTTGCGAACTCTGAGCTCAGATGCTGATAGAGGAATAAAAGCGGTTTTGCCTTCGCCCTGGCAGCTTGAGTGACATTGATCTTGTAGTACGGAGACAGTGTCGTCCCTCAGAGACCACATGAATGGACAGAGGCTGCATTTCCCTCTTTTCACTGTACATACAAAGGGGGGGGAAAGTTCACTCACCTCGTCCCCTTCGAGTTTACTGGCATCTTCAAGAGCAAAACCAAACAAACACAATCAAGAGAATAACGTGTCGTCAGCAAAGAAACACATAGATACTCATTTGGCTTGAAATCCACATTAGAAGACAATGATCAAAACTGTCTTTTACCCAATACCTAATAAGTTCCCTTTTTCTTTTAAATCATGGTAGTGGGGGAGGGTGTAAACTGAAATTCCCACTCGCTTCCCTCATGGTAAGACCAGAGCTACTCAGAGAGAAAGCTGGTTCCTTTTTCTGCTTAAGTTAGTGTAGTAAGGAGCTGAAGGCTGCAAAGCAGGCAGGCGTCAGGATGTGGTTCCCGGCTGAAGGCTGTGCAGCTGCAGGTAGGACTTCATAAAGATATTTATTCGAGTCACATGATGATTGCTGCAGTGTCTAGACTTCTGAGTATCTAAATAGGTCACGTCATTCATTATGGACTGATTTCTGCATCAAAGTAAGATAACGAAGAGGTTTTTCATCAAAACTTTTGTTCATAACTTAATGTGTCATGTTTCTGTGCATGTAAATGTTCAGTATGACATTTTTATTATTCCTAAATGTCTCACACAGTCTCAATTGATTTAATTTGATTAGTTTCTTTTATCTGGGAACTTCAAGCATCAAAGTCAGTTCACAGAAGAAACTTATATAATCTGACTTGTGGCCCTGTTTCAGTTTAGTGGTGTGGACGTGCAGGAACGGCGACGTACGGAAAACGATGAAGCAGCTCCCTGATTGGTTCTCATCAGTCACAACCTCTCACCCTTGTTGTCCCTCGTCCTTAACTTTTTTCTGCTACTAAGCAACCAGAGGCCGAGTCGACAATCTGCTTCCTGTTTACACCCCCAGAGTTTGAGTGTTGAATAGTCGTGTGACATGTGTTTTTAGGTCAGTTTATACGGATGGAGATTATTTCTGACCTGGAGCCAAAACGTTTATCTGGAGAAAGGAGATCGTTTTCATTTTAAAAAGCCATTCTGAAGCTAAACCGCAGTATCGTGGCGTCGCCTACATTTCTTGTCAGGAGCACAACAGGCCTGAACCTCCAGCCAAATTGGTGGCTGTGGAGTTGCATTGTGTGAACCACAAAGCTCTCAGGTAGTTGGAGAAGATAGAAACTGGAAACTACTGTGAAAGTGGAAAGTGGAAGTTTATTCGTGATTTCCCTTTCCTGTACGTCTCTGGCCGACCTCCTTCAGACGGCCTCGTGAAAAGAAGTTCCTCTTCAGTCTCTCATGACAGGATATGAGAATCTCGGGCTTTTGTGGCGTCCCACTGACGGGCTCTCTGTGTTTGACATCTGTTTGTTTCCCACAGAGTGTGATGGAGAGAGGGACTTATCCTCCGAGGACGAGGGAGACATTCAGGTATCACTGATAGTGACAGGCAGTAAATTACTTGTTCAGTAAAGCCACTTCCTAATGTGCATTAGAGACAATCAGCATGGCAGGAATCATTAAATACCCAGCTCCTTGCCAGCACTTATCCCAACCTTCAGTGTTTAATCAGAGAAAAGACTTAATGTTTAAAGTAACACAAATATTTCAGATCAAAAGTGCACGAATCTGATTTGATGAGATGCACGTGATTGTGGAGCCTTGACTGTTTTTTTAAACTGATCTCTTTCTCCTGTTCTGCGTCTTCCTCTGTGTGCTGGTCGTTAGTGTGAGCTCCTGGAAATGCAGCGGGATGAAGCCAATCACCGACTGTCTGAGCTGGAGGAAGGTGAGGAATCACATCTGTTGCCTTATTTTATTTTCCCCAACTCGCAGACAGAAAAGCACTCAGAAAGAAAGTCACACAAATGTACAGAAGAAAGGAAGATAGAACAAATAAACACATTCAGATTTAACACGTACAGCTCTTTAAAAACAGGTTTTAACGAGTTTTAACTTCATTATGTGCAATTTTAATTCAAATCATTCATGTCTTCTGTATTTTTCTGCGATGACCTTGACTAACAACCCTCCTCCCTTCGTTTACAGTCTCCAATCAGCTCCTGAAAGAGATGAGTGTACTGGAGCTCCAGTTCCAGATTGAACGGTCATGTAGGGAGAGCGCTGAGGTTCTGGCTGTAAAGGTGTCTATTGGCCACTGTCTTTCCTTTCCTTTCCTTTCCTCACCTCACCTTTGTTTGTCATTTTTACATCAATAAAATAAATAACAGCAGCAGCAGCATCCTCGCCGCTCACCATCACCTCCTCTGTTGCCTAGGTTACCAAGGAGAACAAAGCCCTGAAGAGGAGGAGCCAGATGCCGATGCCACTTATCTCCGAGCTGCCTGAAATCCTGGGCGCTGTGACCTTTGACCCAGATGCTGACCCCATAGTTAACGGTGATGCGGTGGATCTCGGTGGCGGCGAGGAGACGCTGCTGCTGGACAGTCAGGCCCAGATCGCTGGTTAGTCCAAACCACTCATGATGGGAATTCACCTGATCTTTAAAAGCAATATCAATATTAAATATAATAATAATTCGGCCCAGATTGACGAGTCATGTTCTGATCATGTATTAATGGTGATAAGTGCTCAGTGATTGTGTCTTCAACTGATCATCGGCTCCTTTGTGTGTGTGTCAGAGCTGCAGGCGTCAGTGGACGGTCTGCTGACCGAGAAGCTGCAGCTGGAGCAGGAGCGAGAGGATCTGATCAAACAGCAACATCAACTCAGGGAGCAAGTACGTGTGTGTGTGTGTGTGTGTGTGTGTGTGTGTGTGTGTGTGTGTGTGTGTGTGTGTGTGTGTGTGTGTGTGTGTGTGTGTGTGTGTGTGTGTGTGTGTGTGTGTGTGTGTGTGTAGACCAGCGTGCCTCACCTCAGACATCTCTTCACAGCTGGCTCTGGAGGTCGAGGAGAAAGAAGCCATACTGAGGAAAATGACCAAAAGGAACAAGACCATGAATAAAATGAAACGAGGTAAGCTAAGGTTATTGATTATTTATTGTACACGATCCCAACCACAAAGGAATATTCTTTGGATTTCACATTGTTTCCAATGAACAACAACTAAAACAACTAGAACTGCTCTCAGGAGAGTTCATACCTCCGCCAAGGCCCAACAGTCCCTTTGAATCCACTCTAGCTGTACCTGGATTTTCATTAAGATCCACCAAATTTCCTGCAAATCCGTTCTGTGGTTTAATATTAAAGCTTCATAAATACAACTTATACTGCTTGTTTTTTTAAATCCGCACTTTCTCTCTCTTTGTGTGTGTGTGTGTGTGTGTGTCTGTGTGTGTGTGTGTGTGTGTGTGTGGATGCGGGTACAGTCTCCCAGCTTGTCACGGAGGAGTTCGAAGACATGTCTCAGAGACTGGAGCTGGAGGAGGGCCTCCGGCAGCACGCTGAAGTCTTCGCCCACCAGGTCGGAGTGCATGGCATGCATATATACGTGTGTGTGCGCGGTTGTGTGTTTTCAGGACGGCACGGAACATTTTGTCGTACATTCACACCTATAGACGTGGAGGGTGACAGGTCGTGCCACAGGAAGGGAGCAGGAGTGTTGGCACTGACCTTCGGGCGGCTGACGGACACTTGGGGAAGGGGGACGGGGAAGGGGCTGGGGGTCGGCGAGAGGAGGTGTGGGGGCACACACTGCTTCTGTCAGGCAGCAGCTGATGTGGTGGGACGGGAGAAGGGGTCTCCATTCTCTGTTTTCACACCGATGACACTCTGGTCAAATCCTTGCGCTCTGTGTGTGCATTCACGCACAAAAGACAAAAGCTGAAACACACTCGTACACAGGCAGGGAAAACACCAATTTACTTACACACACAGACGCACACAAACACACACAAACACACACCAAAGTTTTCTGCTGCCCCACCTGCTCCCATAATGAAGCCCTTTCTTTCAAAAAATGTCTCTCTGTTCCCATTTGGCCCCTCCCCTCGCCATAATTAGCGGTCATCACCGCCGCTGAAGGAGAATAGTGGTCTTTAAGCACAACCTGTCTTTGCCTGACACCTTTATGTTTTGCCGAGCATATAGCAATTGTCGCCTTTGTGCGCGGCGTCCTCCATTTACCGGACAGGCGCACAATGGGCCGCCTCGCAGGGGTCCTTACCTGTGAAAAGGACCCCCAACTGTTCACACCATTCAGCCCCTTTACTCCCAATTCATGGTAAAAGACCCCCCCTGCGCTGAATGCCTCTTGTATGCACCACTATTTGTCTGTTTTCATGTGTTTTGAAAACACCAACCATTCACACCTCTCCTCTGTGATGCGTGTTGGTATAATGATGCAGGGCCTCAAACAGGAAACAATTTGGACTTTTTCTGTGTGTGTGTGTGTCTCTTTGTGTTGCTGTGTGCGACTGGGCCCTGTGTGTTTGTATGTATTAAATAATTGCACTAATTGCTGTGTGAAAATTGGTGCCTGCTGAAGGGAGAGCAGGGATTAGAGTGGTGTAATTTGCAGCGTGCGTGTTGTGATAGCGAGCTTCACCAAACCTGCTGCTTCGGGTTTGTGCGCACGGTGGAAACGCAGAAATGAAAACCACTCTTTTCACACTTCCTGTTCTCTTATGGTGGACCCGTTCCCAATAAATGTTCCTCCAACCTGTCACAGAGACGATTAAAGAACCAAGAGTTCACCGGAGTCACGCCCTTTAGGAGGATTAGAGGGTTTAATGACTACAACTGCTCACATATTACGTATGATAGGTTTTTAATGTTGATTCTGCAGTCAACTTTTTTAAAGTCTTCTTGTTTTTGTTTCTGGATATATATAAGAGAATTTTTTGAAAGCAAATCCAAAATATGTCAGATGAGAAGCTTTCTCTGAGAAGTTTGATCTCCTGAGCTTCTGTAATTACCTCTGAATACTCATGAAAGAGCCACACACACTTGGAGGAATGTGGAGGAGGAAACGTTTGGTTGTGGTCGACTGTGTCATTGGTGACATTTGTGTGACATTCAAAGAGGCTTCGCAGCTTCTGCAGAAACATTGAGATTTGTAATTATGATTTTGGATGTAGAAGGGGTGGAGCTGGAGCACGGTTTCTTCTTGATGGTTATTTCTTAAAAAATGTCTGTTTCTATTTCTTGTTAAATTCTGACCTTATTCTTGTTTTCCTTTGGTTATAGATTAATTCAGTTTTCTACTTTCATCTGAATGATCAATAGCCACATTTACCTATAGATATAAACGCAACATTAAACATAACAAAAGGTTTGTTTATATTGCTGTGAGCTCGGCGTAGATGATAGAATCTAATTTCCCCAGTGAATCAAGGTAAAGCTCGACATGTTGAATTTTCCCCAACGAGCCACTTTATCGTAAAGTAGGAAAGAACGATGCTTTGTCTCTCTGACAAATCGTCCTGTTTGCATTGTTCCCAGCCTTCAATGAAGCAGATGAGTTATTCTAACAAAGCTTCCGAGTCATTGTGGAGTCGATCAGCGGTTTGAAAACATCTTCTCTGCATTGTGACGAGGGAGTTAACAACTAGCCTCTGAGATCTCTCTTCCTCTTTCCTCTGATATTGTGTTTCACTGTCACTGATGTTTTTTCAGGGAAGCAGATAATTGTTAAGATGTGTTTGAGATGTCAGAAAGTGAAGTTAGATGTCTTCTCAGATGTTGGAGAAGCAGAACGCGGCCCACACCCAGAGCTCAGAAACCGGCCTGCAGCTGCAACAGGCGCTCCAGCAAATCTCCAGCATCAGCACCGCGCTGAGCGACATCCAGCGCTACTACCAGGACCAGGTGTGTGTGGACCTGATGAAAGGGAGCGTCGTGGGCATATGGATTTTCTTCATGATGTCCCCTGTTTGTCTCGTCCAGGTAAAAGAGAGGGAGAGCAGTGTGGGAGAGAGCAGCGTCCTCTCGGAGCTGCAGAACCTGAAGGAGAAGCTGGAGGAGAGGAAGGCGGAGAGGAAGGTTCTGGAAACTCAGCTGTCTGACGCCAACAGCACCGTCACTCAGCTGCAGGAGGAAGGTAGCAGAGAAAACTGCTCTGACATCTCACTTAGCAAACACGTTTTATTATCCAGCGAATCCAGCTTAGCTCCATCTCACTGCTCAGATTTGGATCAACTCAGGAAACTATATGGAAAAACATCCACGACTGATTTGTGAAGGCAAAGAAGTGCACAAGTCTACAGCCGTGGTCCTGTAGGAATGTTTTTCTCAGTGTAGACACATATTATTGTGTATTGTTCCGTTCAGACCTGGAATTAACATCTGTCCTGAGTGATTTGCTCAGAAGTTGTCAGCTTGATGTTCAGGTGTGAACACAGCCAGGACGTATCGAGGACATATTTAAGATCCCATCACTCTGAACACATTTGGAAATGGTCTGTGATGCATATGACTACATTCTTTTAGCTGAGTAAAGTGAATGCATCCTAATACAAAAGAGTTTTTACACACGTTTCTATATGATGTTGCTCGTTCTGGACGACTTCTCCCTCAGTCTGTGATACTGGTTTGCTGTCGTCCTTTTGCAGTGAAACAGTTACAAGAAGCGCTGACGAGGGAGAATTTGACTGATGAACCAGTGGAGAAATCCACCCCTGCTGCACTTCCTCCACCACCTCCTCCTCCTCCTCCTCCTCCTCCTCCTCCTCCTCCTCCTCCTCCTCCTCCTCCACCTCCCACTATTGTCAACAAGTACGTGTAACTCAGAGCTTCTTCTGACATTCAACTGATTGAAAGTTTCAGTGGACAGTCTTAGTTGTACCTGCTCATTTTAAAGCAGTTTCAGAGGCTTTTTAAGTATTAGAAATAATACATTTATGTGTTAGGAGTTGATTCATTTAGTATCTAACATTGTAAAATGAAATATCCATTTATAAAACAACAGTCCTCTGAATATGAAAATCTGACACCTGTGATTTCTTCGCTCTAGTTCACTTGACTTCCTGAGGAGCAGGAGGAAAGATGGAGCCAGTAAAGATGATGCAAACAGTGAGTTTCTCATTCCCCCTTTTGCTTCCCTGCATATGGGGCCTTCTCTTAATTATTATTTTTACTGATACATTTTTCTTGTTTCTCATCTTTGACTGAATTTACCTAAACATCACATACTGGATATTTTCTCAAATTATGAAAAATAATGTGAATGTGATGATATGAGATATGAGTTTACTCTTGAGGAAGTGCAGAACAGAAACACAAACAATAAACTAATAATAAATATATCTATTTGTATCTATTTTCAATATTTAGAAGCAGCGCCCTCTCCGAACCTGAAGGCAAGAGCAGTGGATGAAATGATGGAGAGAATAAAAAAAGGAATCGTCTTGAGGCCCATGAAAAGAGTTCAGGTGGAAAAACAGTTTGATTGTGACTGAAATTAATGTTTCAGGCTTCATGCAAGAACATATTTATTTTTATATCTATAATTTCTCTGACATGTGTCTGTACGGGGAGTAAACATGAAGAACTCCGTACTGTGCGTATTTTAGTCGAACGGGGCAGAAGGTTGGGTTTTTGAAAAATACAATTCACGAGTGAAAAACTAATTTCACATGGCTCCTATGAAATGTCTGAGAAAACTCAAAATATGAGAAAATTGGTGAATGCGTACGAACGGTTGTTGCATGAAACCCATTGATCTTGTCTTGAAGAACATTCTTTACAAAACCTACACTAAGAGCAAAATCTAAAGTAACAAATAAAAATGTTTTAATAACTACCATCCATTCACCCTCTCTGCTCACAGGAGGACGACAGCTCGTGGAGGGTCAGTATCTTTATACCTTTGTTCCTTTTTGCTTTTGTTATAAAATAAATGTGAATCTGTTCCACTTAGACATTTTCTTCACATCTCAAATCTTATCACAGGACTCGAGGAGTGAAAACAGAAAATCAGCAGTTGTGGAGTTGAAAGGAATGCTGGTAGTGATTTAATTTTCTTCTGCTATACCATAACAACCATTATACTGAAAGTGGTAGCACCAACGACTGCATTCTGAAACATTAACTTTAACCGTCTAACGCACCAGGACAACATGAAGCTCCAGCACCACCGCAGACTCCCATCCAGGAGGGGAATGGGACGGAATGTGGGGGAGATGGAGCTGCTGCAGGTGCTCCAGAGGAGGAGGAGAGCGATGGGGGAGCACAAGGACCCGTCCTCCTCGACCCAAACACAGGGTATGAACTCCTGTCGTGTCTCGTGTCTCTTATTCATACATTTTATGTGAGAAAAATGTTGTAAATTCTTTGAGCTATGAGGTCAGTGCTGCACACGTGGGGGTCGTACCAGGTCGTTTCCATTAGTTTGCATTAGTATTTACTAATGCTCTTTATATACAGTGTTTTCATGCACTGACATTTGACTTGTAAAAGCTACACACACACACACACACACACTTAAATGTATTAAAAGGAAAAGATAGAAGAATCAAAAACAAACATCAGATCACTTCCTGGCTTAACCTCCTCTCATCTGCGAGGGGAAAAGCCTCAGTGATATTTATAACCAGAACAACGTGCTTTGTTATATCACTGTGCTCAGCTCATCCTCTAGTTCTTGTTTTGTGTTCTGGGGATTTCGTGCCTAACAAGACGATGCACTGATCTCTCGATTAGACCCCCAGCCCGGCGCTCTGTGTGGCCCAGCAGCAGGACTTGCTCCGTGGGCAGAGGAGAGCAGCGGCGCCCCTGTGCTCCGGAGGCTGAGGCAGAACAGGGAGAAGAGAGACTCTCGCATGCGAGCATCTACACTGATCATCGTCCAGGAAAACTGAAATCAGTCAGAGGAACATTGACATTTATGTTCGATACGATGATGAACAGCAGAAGTGTTTATTGATCTATGAGGATGTTTTTTTTACCGTTACATTAAAGGAACACATAATTTCTTTGCACTGAAAAGGCCCCGCGTCCGTGATCTCTTACAATAAAATGTAAGGAAACCAGTGGTTTGTCTTTGTTTCTGTTAAAAACTGATTTCCCCTCTGGATCAGATACAGTCAGAAAACAGACCTTGGTGTTTGTTTTAACCTCCTGGGAGCCCCAGACGGGTGGGGCATATCGCAAACAACCATCAAACCCCACATTCATGGTCAAAGAGAAACAAAGAAATGCTTTTTTTTCAAATTCCATTTAACCCAAATCTGCCACTGAGAGCCAGGACTTGTTGCGTGTCAAAGGAAATGGAGCTCCCTCAGCCGTGGTTAATGTCCGACATCATTCTTTTTGGCTGCTTGGGTTTATATTTGATCTAAGTGCAAGTTACAGGGATTTCAATGCCGGAGAATACAGACGGAAAATAGCCCGAGCCATTAAAAAAAGACACCCTTGAATGGGAAACGCTCACCTTGGCCACTTCTCTCCCGAGGTGTCTGCCTCTTAAAGCTGGATCCAGCAGACGGACGGCGGCTGCCATTTTATTAAGGCCCATTAAAGCTCCCACACCCAGAGCCCAGAGGTGTTGCTGAGATAAGAGCCTCAGGTGACTCCCTCCTGAAAGTCTCTTTAAATGCAGCAGGTTGCCTTTTGTTTTCTCACCTCCACACAGATACTGTATATATATATATGTGTGCATGCATGAGTGAGCACACACAGCCGCACACCGTGCCGGCTATCTTATCTCTGTGCCTTTGTTAAAAGCATTTGAAAAGGGGATGAAATTACTCTCACCTTCGACTCCGACACCATTTTAGTGTCTTCACACTGTTTCACATTATATATTTACTTTATTTAGCTCTTTTTACCGCAGCCTCTGCCTTTTAACTCTGCGCCATACATTTTTTATCGTTTCTCTCCTCAATCTCAAAGGTGTGAGCTTTTCAGATAAAATGATGTGGGCCGCCACCTTCTCCGTGTTATTGAATTCATACACACGATGGCAAGTGTGTGTGTGCTCCGGGTATTACTCATGTTGTGGGGACCGACATCTGTTTGTACTGTCACATTATGGGGACAAAAATCAAGTCCTCATGACATAAATCATTACATGTTAAGGTAAAGACTTGTTTTAATGTTAAGGTTTAGATTAAGGTAAGGTTTAAGTTAAGTTGGAGACGTGTGTGTGTGTGTGTGTGTGTATGTGTGTGTGTGTGTGTGTGTCTATCTATAGTTATCAGGGCCAATTTTGGTTCAATACCATCATTGTGAGGACATTTTTGCTGGTCCTCACGAATTCAATGGGCTGTTTGAGGGTTAAGACCTGGTTATAAGGTTAGGGTTAGAATTAGAAGTTAAAATTAGAAACAATATAACAGATCCAAGTTATGGAAAGCCAAAATCAATCCTATCTAACATTTAATCCATTTTATTCTGTCCCCCTGAATTTATCTAACACAACGTAGTTTGAAACGCGTAACACAACTGCAATTCTCTTCCAAACCGCGGCGGCGCTGCAGCCTGCTCCACACCGGTACCCCTTATGTCCCCCCCCCTCTTCCCTGCTCTCGTTAGCTCGCACTGGAACCACCGAGGGAGGAAGTTAGCGCAGTTAGCATTCGGCTAGCTGTCCGTGTTTTTTTCTGTTTTATTTGTGTGCGTCGTCTCCTGCGCAGAGAGATGTGGTTTATTTATCTGCTCAGCTGGCTGTCGCTGGTGGTGCACATCTCCTTCGTCACGCTCGCCATCGGTAAGTGCGCGGTGACAAGCCCTGCGAGTGCTAGCGTGCTAGCTCGGATCTGCTCGCTAGCGCTAACGGACCTGAACTAGCATTTAAAGGTTCGGCAGTAAAACGTCACCGCAGCTGTTTATCAATTTTTAAAAAAACTCGTTCTGCACTGATCGATGTGTTGTTAATAAGACACACGTGGAAAAAGTTAAACTTCCTCAAGTGTAAAGAAGTTAATTCACACAAACACTCAGCAGTTACTTAGCTAGCTGGCTAGTTTTGCATCTCTTTTCCTTATCAAACACGTCAACGTCACCTAATTTTCAAACAAATTTAATTTGTAATATACATTTATTAGTGTTTAATCAACACAATTCAATTCATTTTTTTGGTTTTTAATGACACTGGCAACTCTTGGAGCTGGAAGTAATGTTTGCTAACTGATGCTAACGCTATCTCTCCCTTTTATTGGGCTCTCTCCGGGTTTTACAGAATGCAAAACCACTCGGTCGGTTGTTGTATCAGCAGACAACGTGTCTGTGTTTCACGTCGTCTGCAGCGAAGTGATGAAAGTCGCACCCGGCTGCAGGGTGCACGGTGCAAAGGTTAACATGCTAGCTAACAGTGCTGCCCGAAAAGTTAGCGTGGAGGTTTGTTCGTGTGTTTACATTAATGAACGCTGTGGAGAAACCGGCTTCAACAGGGAGTTTGGTTCGGGGGAGGTTGTTGGTTCGCTTTCTGAACGTCCGCGTGATACGTGGCAAAGAGTCTGTGTCCACGTATCTGAGCAGCTGACAGGTGTGGCTCCTGCTCACTGACTCTGTCACAAGTAAATAAAGAGACTGATGCAGCTCTTGTTTTTCTTTTATTATCATTCAGTTGAATCGACGTCACTTTTAAACGTTTGCTGAGCTGATTGTGACTCAAAGGTCAAAACACATGAAGTGTAATCATTGTAATGTGTGATACATTTACCTTTTTATTGAAGGTTTATTGATAAGTTATCGCACATTAATCAGAGAATAGGTAGTTTATACCAGTACAATACAGGTCAGTGCATTAATAAGAAAAGCATATGAGCTGGCAAAAAGTCTCTAGTGTGTTTCCTTTAGTCCAACATTACATTTGCTTTGTCTTTGATCAATAAATTCAAGAAAAGGGCTGCAAAGCGTCTGTTTCATTACCGGTTTAATAACATTTATCACTGCATACTATCTGCTATCATACTATCTTGTTTAAAAGTTAAACTGTGAAGCGCTGGGAGGAGGAATAAAGTTTAGGGATAGTGTTTGACAAATATGGACTTTGAAAGTTAAAGGCGATCCGCCACTGTCATCTTATCTTTGTCTCTTTTGGAAAGTTCAGATTGCT
This sequence comes from Hippoglossus stenolepis, assembly GCF_022539355.2. Taxonomy (NCBI): domain Eukaryota; kingdom Metazoa; phylum Chordata; class Actinopteri; order Pleuronectiformes; family Pleuronectidae; genus Hippoglossus; species Hippoglossus stenolepis. The sequence goes on along the minus strand of NC_061505.1, from coordinate 4,071,331 downwards.
TTAGTGTGACGCAAACTTTCCATGAGCCGGTGCTTAAATACTATAATTGATTAAATGCTGTGCCAGCCTCGGTCAATATATTTAATATGTATGTTTTACGCTTTATGTTAATACTGAGTTACAATATCAAATCATTCTGTCTATTAACATTTTGTGACTTTTCTGTGTCCTGTTCATCCCCTGTCCTCACTCAGCTGCTGGCCTGTACTACCTGGCAGAACTAATAGAAGAATACACAGTAGCCACCAGTCGAATAATAAAATACATGATTCTGGTGAGTAGGTTCAGTTTAAGAAATTACTTATTCAAGGCTGATCACAAACTGCTATGTCACTTCACGTGTGGTTGTGTCCAGTTCTCTACAGGTGTGCTGGCAGGCCTCTATGTTATTGACGGCTTCCCAGTGTTGATGGTGGGAGTTGGTCTTTTCACCAACCTGGTGTACTTCGGCCTCTTGCAGACCTTCCCCTACATACTGCTGAGCTCCCCCAACTTCATCCTCTCCTGCGGTCAGTACGACACACTCGAAAGCAAAGCAAAGCAACTGCAAACAGCATCACCTCAAATGAACTTGTAACAGCTTCCTCACCATCTTGTCCTTCTTCACTGTTTCCTTTGTCTCCACTCCACAGTGTTGATAGTGGTGAACCATTATATGGCCTTCCAGTACTTTGCACAAGAGTATTACCCATTTTCAGAGGTAAGGATTTGGAGCGGGCAGCATTTTTACATCTCATATTTATACATATCCAGTATTATCATGCATATCTATATCACGTACTCAGATTAATCAGCTCAGTCATAAGCTGTTTTTTTTAATGAAATGGTGAAAAATGTTCTGCTGTTACATATCATTCCGTAAAAACATATTCCACTTAATCCTTTTTGGCCTCAGGTGCTGGCCTACTTCACCATCTGCCTCTGGGTCATCCCCTTCGCCTTCTTCGTGTCACTGTCAGCGGGTGAAAATGTGCTGCCGTCCACCATACAGCAAGGAGGTGAGCTTCTCTTCAGGGAAAATGGAAACAGATTTTTATGCCTCTGCGCCGGCGACAGCTGCAACCAGAGGAATTCATTATTATGTTATATGTTGTGTTCGACCCATTCTCGTGAGCACGATATGAAGGGAAATCCTTAAAATGTGGCTCAATTGTACAAGACTTAAGGATGAAGTGATTAAAATTTGGTGGGAAGTGGTCGAGCTCACCATGACCTCACAAAACAAGGTTTTGTCCATAACTTAAGAATTCATACGTTAAATTAAAAGGATAAAAAATGTGATTCCACACCAAATCTGTCATGTTTGTGTGGATGTGGTTCTAAAACTATTGAAGATACATAAAAACTGTTGATTTCAGACTGAACCCACGTTATCTCAGCTACACATTGGTAGTTACAGGGTTCAGGCTTATTTCTTACTGAACAGCAGCTGAAAAACATGTCCCCTGTAAAACCACATTTTAATTCATAAGAATTCAATTGAGTGAGACAATTCTTAACCTCTTATATGTATCAAAAGTGCAATTTTCAAGTTATATATATAACTGCTGAAGTCTACTCGGTTAGTTACGTGAACGAACTGCTCATGCTAGTAGTCTCACCCGCCCGGCTAGCTCAGTCGGTAGAGCATGAGACTCTTAATCTCAGGGTCGTGGGTTCGAGCCCCACGTTGGGCGCAGATTCCTTTTCTCACTGTGTCCCCTGAACACTCAGATTTATTTTTTACATGTAATTCAACTGTACTTTCTGGATCATCTGCTCTAATACTTAAAGTGATTTTTTTTGTTTGTATCATTCTTTAACTTATTTGTTTTGATTTCTATGATCCTCGTCCCTTCCTGTGTGTTTATTTCTTTGTACGCACACTGAGAGCAACGTAAAACTGGAGTCAGCTTCCCTGTAAATGTACACAAACGTGGCCAATAAAGCCGATTCTGATTCAATGTGAAATCAAACAGATTTAATATATTTCACATTACAACCAGCAACTACGTACATGTTACATTTCCTAACTTCCAGACTTGGAAACAGATTTCAAACGTCGGTGCTCACACATGTTATAATTAGTAACGGTTTCCATTTCTTCCTTTTCAGATGACGTGGTGTCTAATTACTTCACCAAGGGCAAGAGGGGGAAGAGGTCAGGGATCCTCATCGTGTTCTCTTTCCTCAAGGAGGCAGTGCTGCCCAGCCGACAGAAAATGTACTGAGGAGCTCAGACTCTGTTTCGGTTCGGGGGGTCAGGGGTGAGTGAGAGTGTGTGTCGGAGATTAAGGGGGAGGCTGGAATGACTGTGACATTTTCTGGACTGGACTAAAACTAAGCAGAGGACAAAATGGGGGGGGGGGGGAGAGAGGACACGAAGAGGACGGACCAATGGACACAGGAGAGTCTTCTGCTGGACGAGCCAAGGAGTTTACACAGGCAGCGTTTGTCTGTCTCTGTCTGGACTGACGACATCTACCAGAGACCTTTGCCGACGGGAACTTGTCTTTAGCGCATCGCTTTTATTATTGTGACTCCATTTTTAAATCTTTGGTACAAAAGATATACATGTGCAGGTTTAAGATTAACAACCAACAAAAAAACCTGTAATTTCTGACATCAAATCTATAAATAATGATCAGTTTTCTTCTTGACACGACATCCTGCTGCTCATCGGAGTCGATACACAAAGTAGGGGTGACAATAGTTCAGGAGATGGAATACAACTGTTGAGAAGGTGGGTTGGAGGTTGGGAAAGTTTAAAGGTGCTTCCTGTCTTAATACTGACGTCCATGTTTTGGTGTGAAATCCGAGAAAAAGGATAAAAGCTGCCAATCAGCTGCTGAAGCACTTTGGCTTAAAATGACAAAGATCAGTCTGTAGTTAACTTGTAAGGAATCAGCTTCTGATCTGTGGAGGTACATTTTTTTTTATTGCAAAGTATGACATGAAATCAATGCCCTGTCCTGTCACAACACTAAATGAAGGTGGTTGGATAGGATTCATTTTCACTTTCAATTAGGTGAAGACAAGAGAGGAAGTCATCGACGTCTCACCACGGACACGACGCACTGTGTGAGAGTTTTTTTCCCGTTACTCCTCAGATTCCCACCTTTTTTTTGGACTATTTTTTAAGGAACCACAGTAACAAATGGATTTTTATAAACACTCACTGTCAAAGACGAATGGGGAAAACTTCTGAAGATCGAACCTGTGCAGTAAGAAAGCTGCTCAAAACGGTTTGGGGAAAGTTCGATTGAAGAGGCTGAAGTTCCTTCTAACAATTTCTCGAGTGTGAATAATTGTCGCCTGTTAAAACACAACTGTAAAATAAAATAAAAGATTTTGTTGAAATAATTTGGAAGATTAAATGGTTCTTTTCACAGGTTGCGTCAAAGGAAATGGAGGCAACTCAGTCGAGTGCGTGTCTCTGTCATACGTGTTGGTTTTCATGTAGAGCGGAGAACTTGAACACGCGTGGGGTATGGCGCGGGGGGGGGGGGCGCATTATGCCAACGAGTGTCCTCACTGAAATAGAAGTACAAGAATATGTGTGTGTGTGTGTCAGACTGTTTATTTGAATGACGTTAAATTACCCAAGACCCATGTGGCCCGGTCACAGTGGGTGCACCAGGCTGTGCACTTTGACCCCCCCACTGAGGTGTGAAGTGCTTCATGAAGTAAAGGGACAAGACAAAACCACGACACACACACACCTAGCTTCAGTTGACAGGCCACAGCTCGCAGACACACACACCCTGTTGACAAGCCCTCACCTGGATCCCTGCTCACTTCCCTGGGGGGATCAGTGAAAGTGCAGGGGTACGTCTGTGACAGGTGACCCAGTTCACTGAGGGTTTTTCTCGTCCTCTGCTCACCCTGCTTTCTGGAGAGTGTGGCATTTTTTGTTTTATCACTCAGAGCTGAGGTCTTGAGATGGCTGGATATTTTACGAGGATAATTCCACTCTTCACGTCTCTTTCTGCCTGTTAGGACTCCGTCAGACCTCTATGTGATACACGTGTTCCTGAAATCTGTGAAAATCTATGAAGGCACTTTCTACCTGAAGCTAAATTAATAAAAAGGTGAGGGGCTCCATCCCCGGGGGCATCGTCTGTGCGGGACCTCCTTGATGTCCCGCGGATTAAAGTCCTGAGGGGAGTTGAGCCTGGATGGCAACACTCTGGGGAACAACACACTCTTGAGGACGTCCAAAGGCAGGTCAGGGGCGTCGCGAGGCGTGCTGTCCCACTTGGTGTTGTACTGAGGCCGCCCTCTGCTACCGCTGTCCCTCCACAGCGTGACAATGTCCTGGAGGTCAGGCCCTGAGCTGGATTCACTCAGCGTTGGCTTATGCGTCCCCACATAAGAGCCGTCCTGATTGGATAAGAGGCACTTTGTGTGGTACTTGCTCGCCATGACTTTGGGGGAGACAGCCTTGATGTGGGGAATACCCTTCAAGGCCGCCCACTCTTTCATCTTCTTGTCTATAAGACTCTGAAATCACACATAGAGGAAGTGAAGTTAGAAATCGGAAATCCTGAATTCAGGTATTTATGTGATATCCTGTTTTACTGATTTACAACGTACCGTTTTGTCGATCACATTCAGTTTGGCCTCGGCAACAAGGTCCCTGTATAAAATCCGAGCTTGCGCCATCTCCTTCATTTCTTTCTTCTTCTCTGCCTTCCACATGCAGCTTCTCAGATACCTACGCACACAAGTCGTGTTTTTTAGCGAACTGAAACTCTTTTGACTTTGATTTTGCCGTGAATTGTTCCTCCAGCTTGTTACCTGCCTACGTCTCTGTGGGACCAGACGCGAGCCAAATCCAGAGCTGTGTGTCCCATGTCGTCCTGGGCCATCACATCTGCATCGGCCTGCACGAGGATCTCTACGCAGTCCAGGAGGCCTTCTGCGGCGGCCAGGTGCAGCGGCGTCAGCCCTGAGTCTGTGGTTCTGGTCATAATGACAAAAAATGCAAAAAAACATTGTTATCTTATTTGTGGCTGCTCATCATCTTATACTGAATCAATCACTTCTTATTCTCTCTATTTTCATCTCTGAGCAACATTTCAAAATAAGGCTCCTACAGATGGATGTCGGCTTCGTTCTCCATTAGGCATCTGAGACAGGCGGCGGCGTTGTGAAAGTTGGAGGAGGACATGACCAGGTGGACGGGCCGGCGCCCCAGAGGATCGCCGTTGTCCAGCCTGTCCAACATGGACCGCATCAGGCGCTCAAGAGGAGCCAGCTGGCCGTAGAGGCAGGCCATGTGGAGCTCCGACAGACCCTGGAGGAGAGAACACACAGAGAGAGTCGTCTCAGTAGCGTTTTCTAATTCATTTGTACAACCTCTTTACCTCCATGACCTGAGCTCACACTGAGTCAAACCGCCTCTGAGCACAGACGAGTGAGAGGGCGACAGTGACCCACAGGCTTTTCCCACAGATCCTAACCAAAGCACAGGTATAACTGATGTGATGACGCATCCAATAAAATGTATAGTGTCGGCTGCAAGTGTGTAACAGAAGCTACTGTTCTGTTTAAAGCTGATTTTAATTTAATTATGTTAATTGGTTCCTAGGTGATGACGTCAGCAACTCATGGACCAAAGTTTTCACTGAATTTTCCAGTTGTTATTCTGATTTGATGCAGAGTTAATCTGTGTCTGGGAGCTACTGTTTGTGGGACTACAATTGTGGGTCTGTCACATTTGATCCTTTGTCTTTGCTCTTCGTTACCGTGCAACTATGAGAAAGAGGCGTCAAGCTGTTGTTCAAACGCTCTAAACACATAAATACAACACGTTTTGTTTGCAGCATCCGAGTTTTTGGAACATTGGAACTCCACCTTCACAACTCTTTAACATGGGACCTCCAGGGCAGTTGTAAATGCATCTTCAGGTTTGATTTTAATGCTGTGAAAGAGGAAGTGATTCCTCTCCAGCCAATCAGCTGCCACCTGAGGATCTCATCACACCTGCTCTTCAATGAGCCGAGCAGCTCTTTGTCTGTTTGCTGCACTTTGCACGAGTCAGCTGATAATTCAAAGTTATTCTTGGTATTAGTTTTGGAAGCATCCTCAGTTTCCCTGACTCTAACACAGTCTTTATCAAGCTGTGATGACGTGCAGCAGGCGGTGTGTACCTGTGTGCTGTCACTGAGATCCAGCTCCTGGGACCGGCCTCTGGCAGCAGCGGGGAACAAGCGTCTGTCCCGGGGAGAGCGGTCTGCAAGTTTCCTGCTGACAGAACCGTGTAGAAACTGGCTGTAAATACTTCATACGACCAGGAAATCTTCAGAATGAGGCACGAGACACGTTCGGTGGTAAGTTTACTTTTTAAAATGCTCAAAATCACTGCTTTAAAAGTCCAGCGCTACTTTAGTGTCACAACCTCTGTGGGTTTTTTCTCCCCGTTCATGGCCGCAAATATATCCAACTAAAGCGAAATCAGCTTGATTAATATAATATAGATACATCGTCACGTATATAAAGTAAATATGAAGCTAGCTTAAACTATTCAAAGGAAAAAAACGTAATTTACCTTTTTCCTCCTCGTTTTCCGTGTTTCTTGTCAGGTTCCATGGTTGCCGTGGCAACACAGACTCCCCCCCCATCCCCTCGCAGATTCAGGGCAAATGTCCCGATAGTTTCCTCACGTGGGAGTAAAACCCCACAAGACGAGTACAAGTACTGACGGATGCTTTTACTTAACTTGACAAGTAGTGTATAGTACCATTATGTTAGAAAGTATCTCCATCATCAGAGGTAAAGACGTCGTGGGTTATACATCAAAGGAAAACCTACACAACTGTGTTTGAGAATCCTTGGAAGTAACACGTATAGGAACGAGCAGGATATTCAAACATTGTGGTGGTGATGCACCTGGATGTTGGTTACCACCGACTGACCTATAAACCAAACAAAGAAGAAATATATGATGCAAGCCTTTCTTCTTCTTCTCTGTTCGGTTCATCAGCATGTAATGGGCCAGTTGGATAAAACAGAAAATAAAAGCCCACCTCTTTGATCTTAATATGTTCAGTAACGTGTGTTTACTTGTGAGTCAGTAACAGCTTGTGACAGATACTTTCATCCTCGTACCCACTCTCTCCTCCTCCTCCTCCATCTCTGCCTGTGCCTGTATTGGTATTGACGCTGCGTTGGTAAAGCGGATCAATCTCGTAGCCTCGCTTGCATGTGGGGAGGCCTGGCTGGAGCGTTTGTTCCGATGGCCTCACGCGTGGCAGCGAGGCCGGGACGTGGAACGCTCATATTCTCTGTGGCTGAGGGTCGATGGGCTCATGGAGGATCAGGCCTCCCTGGTCACAGCTATTGACCCCTGACTGAACTGAGTGTGATGGACTGCAATTGAGAGGCTATATAGACAGTATGTGCTGTGGATATATGCAGTAAACAGGATTATTATATTTTATTGTAATATTGTGACCTTCACCTCAATGGATTCTTTCCAAAATACAACTGAGGGGTTACAGGACCAATCAGGGAAAAACAAGCAGGAAGAAACTTGTAGTCATGAATTAGAAATATTCTCTAGCTTGTTTCATCTTTTGTTATAATTAAAAATATGGTTGTGTTACTGCTGTTTACACATGACAGACCAACAACATCATTAGCACTCAACAACTCAGTCGCCATGTATTGTTTTACATTTTCATAAAAACCTATGCAAGACTCAGCATTTCAGCGTCTGTGGCACCTGTGTGTGTGTGTGTGTGTGTTTTTTATTCCAGTCTTTAATTTGTGACTTGCCCTTTTATTGTGTGTCCATCAGGCTCCAGTGGAGGGTCAAGGACGGGCCACCGACCCCCAGCTTTCTGCTCCCAGCTCCAACCCCCCAGAGCCTTCGCCTCCATCACAACATGGCCACGCAGTCATGTCAGTGACTCATGCATGCGAGCGCACAGAAAGAGTGAGTCCATGTGTCAATTTGTGTGTGTGTGTGCGCACATTAGTGTGTACTCAGTGCTTTTATGTGTGTTTTGTGTTTGTAAGTGTATAAGGGTCAATAGCAGGGGAAGAGCGTGGCCCCGCTGCGGCCTCGGTGGCTTCCTAAGACCTCGGTCACATGTCAGGGAGGTTGTACGGAGCCTTCGGTGTAGAGCTCTTTCATGTTTGATTTTCAGCACAAGTCCCATTAGGCCGACCTCCGACATGACCTCTTTCCTCTGACAGTTGTGTGTGTGCGTGTGTGTGTGTGTTTTGTGATTGTCCATGTACTGTCAAATGCGCTCTGCATGTGATTGTGTACTCTTTAAAAGCTCCAAAACCTTAAAAGCTTTCTGACGTGTGACGGCCTGCTGCTCATTTACCAAGAAATCTAGACAAGAGCAACTGTTTACGTGCGCTCTTGATTTTCATCTTTCCATCTCTACGATGCACGTTACTAAAAAAATACAATGAAATGTGTGTGTGTGTGTGTGTGTGTGTGTGTGTGTGTGTGTGTGTGTGTGTGTGTGTGTGTGTGTGTGTGTGTGTGTGTGTGTGTGTGTGTGTGTGTGTGTGTGTGTGTGTGTGTGTGTGTGTGCTTTAGCTCCAGCACATGCAGTTTGTGCAGGGCAGATTAGCGGCGGGACGATCAGAGCTGTCTAAACCTGCTTAGGGCGAGGATGAAAATGAGATCATGTCCCAGCATCCTCCTGGCGGGCACTCCCATTGGTCCGTTACATCATCCAATCGCACCCCATCTGTTTTTAATTGGCGGCACGATACGGGCTTCTGCCTGGCTAGTGGCACCTGACCAATTGGCCATCAGGTCACATTGCAAAGAGGGATAGAGATGCAGTCAGCTGTTCTCATGCATAGAAAATGTTTTATAACTCGTTCTGTATAAAATCTCATCCTGCCATCAAGTGTCGTTTATTTTCTTCGTAGTTTGAAGATTATTTTTTTTTGCATATCAGCCTTTAAGGATGGTAAGAAGGATTACTACAAAAAAAGAGCCAAGCAAAAACAATCCTTCGGGGTTTTTATCAGGATTTAGCTTCACAATAATGGATGTTTAATGCTCGGTAGGTTTGGAAAACCCTTGGGTTTGAATTGCGATGAAAGCACTTTGACTTCACTGTAAAATCAACATTTCATTTGTCATATGTCCTGAAAAGATTAAAATATAGAGGCAGAAATGGACGTAGAACAAGAGGCAGGGGTGGATCCAAGGGTGGGGTCAGGGGGGAAAGTGCCCCTTTCCTGTGTCTAGTCTTCTTTTCTTAATTTTTTTAGAACATAAACTAGTTACTTATTAACAATACTAATAATAAATATGATAATTTCTTGTGTTTTTGTTGCTTTTTTGAACAACACAATGTGTTTGAATAAGGTACAATTTAAAATTGTGTATGTAAATTGTAGCGCCTTAAGGCCCCTGATTTAGAAAAGTCCTCTGCCACTGTGGTGAGGTGAAAGTGTTCTAGAGGAGAGAGAGAGAGAGAGAGAGAAGAAGAGTTGAAAAAGTGAGAGTGTGGAGGAGAGAGAAGGAGATGATGAGGAGTAGATACCAGAGCAAACACAGCCTCGATGTTCCTTCATATTTGATGATCCATCTTACAAGGACCCTGTGCCCCTGGGGCTTCTGAACTCTGCCTGTGTGTAAGTGTGCTGATGCCCTCACTTTTCCTCCTCCTCCTCTTATCCTCCTTTCCCCTCTTTCTTCCTCTGCTCCTCCTCGCCTCCTCGCCTCTCCATCCCTCATAGCTCCTCCTTCTCTTTCTTTATCCTGACTCCCTCCTCCTCCTCCTCGCTCTCTCCACGCCTCATGCTCAGCCAGGCGGCAGCGCGCTAATGCACCATGGCACATTCTGCAGCTCCGAGTCACAATGCGACCAGGCTTTGCGCAGTGACCGCACGGCGACCTCCCTCAGCATCATCGCTGCATGCACACACACATGCACACAGGCCGCGGTGCTGCACCTACCAGGGCCCGTTTAGGATGGAGTCGATGGGTCGGAGGGGTGATTGGGGTGTGGGGATGGCAGAGGATGAAGCCGCGTTCCAACGCTGACGGGTACGATCAGATCAAATGACAGTGAGATAAACTGCCAGCAGAGAAAGGTTAAAGCACAAGAGATGGCCTCTGTGAAGACATTTTGTGCCACACGTTAATTATCACAGTGTCAGAGGAGGTACTGTGTGTGTGTGTGTGTGTGCGTGTGTGCGGCTTGTTGAGCATGAAACATGACAAATGTTTCTAAGACTGGATTATTCACCCAATCGTGTATGTGGCCTCTTATAGGAAAACAGATATGTTGCACCTGTTGATGATCAAACAGTTGAGCTAAAACCGTTGACATTTAAAGTTAGTCCTGGCGAAGCTACCCCCCCAAAACACACGACTGCGCTCCGCCTGACAACTTCTCCAGTTTTCTGGATGTTCATGTCTGAAAACAGGGTTTGATTCCTCCAGTCATCTCTTAGTTTAGCTGTTTTCAGACATGAATTTTCCTGCTGTATTCTCACTTTCGCATTCGCATTTTACTCAGTGGGAGGTGGGTGGCAGGAAAAGTTCTGGAAAATGTACGGAGCAACTGACTCGGACATTTGCGTTCTCGCACACCCCCCCTTCAAGAAAATGTCCAAACTTCAGTGCAGGTTTGAAAGCAGCGTCACAAATATGAGGAAGAGGAGGAAGAAGAGTTGTTTTCCAGCCCGTCTCCGTTGCTGCAGCCGTTTCCTTTTCCTATCGCGGCCCCTGCTTCTTCGTCCCCCAGGTCCTGACATGCATGCTGCCTTCACACCTTCCCATGATCCCCGGCTTTATTCTCCATATCCCTCAGACACATTCTTCTCAATTCTCACAGCTCAGCGGCAATGACCAGAGGGAAGGAGTGCGAGATAAGATAGTGAGAAAAGGAGAGAGGAGGCCTGAAAGGTCAACGTGAGGAAGGTAGAGGGGAAAGGAAAAGAGACGTGTGCAAATCGTCCACGCTTGGGTGGAGATGTTCTCGAGCTCATGGCCGTCCTGTCCCTTTTTATTTATATGTGAATGGAGCTTATTCTCAAACAAGGCTGCACGTCTCTCCTCCGTCAAACCTGAGGCAGCGTCTGTCCATCTGTTCCCACATCGTCCTATAGGCTGCACCGCTGATGTCATCCAGCTCCGTCGCGCTGTAATTCGTCCACTAATCTTTAACAATTGTTGCACAAACACAGATGCTTTGGATTAAATGTAGTGGACTTACTCTGATTACAAGTGAGAGCTAGTTTGGTGCAAGTTACATGATCAGCAGTGACGAACATCCTGAGAGAAAAAAGGTCACAGTTAACTAGACGCACAATATGATACGCTTCTAATCTGTGGGATTAATTTTATAAAAGAGTGTGAGCTACCAGCAGAGAATTAAAGACGACTTTCGCTCTGCAGACGCTTCCATGAGCAATCTGAGCTCAATCTAGACGGCAGACGAATGAAAAATTCAATAATGTGCCAGAACACCGGCCCTGTTAAATAACTGAAGCAGCCGGTTTGTAAACCGGGCACTTCAGGAATCCAGAGTTCAGCAAGAATCCACCGAAAATCCTGAGGTCGATGTGATCGACATTAGTTTTTAATATAATTTCCTAACACAGAATCTTAATAAAGGGCTTATACGTTGAAATGAAATGACATTTTATAAAGTATATTCTTCCAGGTTTGAAAATTGGTAGACTTCTCCTTTAGCCACAATAAAAGCCATGTATGAGCTGTTAAAAATCAATTAATTATGATTATAATAATTTCCCTTCTATAATGACATTGTACTGGTGTTATCATTGCAGATTCAAGGCCCAGTATCATTGAAGGGAAGATGATGAGATCAGCTAATTTGAGTTTTTGGGCCCTTATGACTCCATTCATAAGAGGATTAGTGGACATGGAAATTGAGCCCCGGATGTTAGTTGGCTGTCACAGTGTTCGTCTTAAACCACGTCTGTGATTGTAATGAGACCAAAGCGAGGTTAAGAAAAATAAAAAAACATTAAAGCAACGTCTTCTGTTCTCGTTGAAAGTGGCTCCAGAGCTTCAGGGAATATTTTCTCCTCTTTTCTCACATGAACCTTCTGGACTCGGCCGTGACCTCCGAATTTTCCGGTTCAGCCGCCGTGTGAACTCACACTCTGCTTGTGTGTAAAGCTGCAAAGATCAACTGCTCGGCGACACCATTAACAAGGTGAAATTTACATGCACTTCATCCCGGCTCCAGCTTTCCTGTCGGAGGAGGATCACGCTCCAACAGCAGCACGGATCGTTTGCACTGTTAACCTGCAGCATGAGCATAAAGCAACTTAAAGGCAACCACCGCGACACGCGATTCGTTGCATGTGTGTGTGTGTGTGTGTGTGATTGCTTTCTCTTACACGAATGTGTGTTGCCACTGACACTGTGACCCTTCGTAATATGGCGGTTTTCTCCTCTTCTATCCAGGTCACGGAGCATTGGCTCATCCTGGTTCATCAGCAGGGCAACGCTTCACAAAACCCATTGTTCCCCTGACACGCATCCCAATTATATTCATAAAATCTGGAGTGGGTAGAGATAACATGACGCAGAAATGCAAATGCAGGCGGGACAGCGATACCACAACAGCTTTGGGGACAGTCGGCCACTTTATAAATGTGCGCACACTCTGCCTAGATAAACAAGATCCAATGGGAAGTGAAACACACACACACACACACACACACACAGGGTTAGCACTCTTTAGTGTAAATGGTGTTTTTCGCCCGAGGATTTATATCTATTCAATCAAAGTGCTTGTATTTTGCTCATTTCGCGAAGCCGGGGAGCTGGAATTAGGCCAAAATAAACACAGCGAGGGGAGAGGAGGGCGGAGGGAGATTTGTCTTTGGGACAGATGGATGGATAGAAAGCTGATCTGATGACCTAATCCTAAAAAAAAACACTAACATTGTTCCGACAGTTACTTTGGCCTCCGGAGACGGACAGCGCAGCAGCCACAATCACCTAATTACCACCTTAAATAATTCAGCGGTGCGGCAGCTACATGCAGAGACACTGAAATCCATTTGGAGCGACAGGACTAAAAGGATGTAGCCTCATAGCCTGTGTACAACATGATCGCTGTATTATTGATGCCGCGTATGAGTGTTTTATCAAGCTCAACTGACACTGGAATAGACCTAAACTTAACCCCGAAGAGATAATTTTCTAATGCACAGGTAAATCAGAACAAATTAATATAATGTGTAATTCATTATTGTTTTTTTATGAAAAGTGCTGTAGCCTGGACACATGCATATATTTTATTTTATATATATATATATATAATAATTCATTTGGGTTTGAGACTCCTGAGTGAAGTAAAAGTAAATGTATCCGAAAATGTACTTAAAAATAACTTTATTCAAATTATTGTTGGTCCCAAGAGAAAACGTCCATCTCTTCAGGGAAGAATCCCAAAATTCGTACTCTTCACCTTTGACAGCCGAGCGTTTGTGACATGGGGTTGGTTATGAAAAGGGTTCATAAGTTCAGGAGGTTGTGGAGGAATTCTCCATCCAGCAGATGTAAACACCAACAGTGGTGGAGTTAAAAACGCTGTTAGTGTCAGGCTGCGGAGCGACGAGGACACAAAGTTCAAACTAAGTTCTTCAACTGGAAGAAAGAAAAGATAAACTTAGTCAAATGAAAACCAGCAAATGATCAATGAAGTCTGATTATTTTTAATAGAGCTGTGAGTTGTTATAGATATTAACTGGAAGGTTTATTTGTGGTTATTGCTTTTTCTGGTGATTCACACCTCATAGTTTTTTTACCACAAAGTGGACAAACTAAAAACCCTTCGATAGAATGTTGAACATGTTCCTGTCCTTCATGTTCATCTGTTTTATTTTGAACAGTCATAAAATGTAAATAAATGAAAAATTACATTAGTTTGTAGCTGTTTTAAGCTACTTTGTTCCCCCCTGTTGGCACAAGTTTTATAGATATTTATTTAATTCCAGATGTGAGACACCACTGTACGATGTCTCTGCTAAAAGCTGCGACCTCCACCCAAAGATTTCCTTTAAACTTGGTGGAAGTGTGATGGGTCAAGGAAGAACTGTGAATCTGGAGCAGGGATCCAGGATTTTGTTCCACTTTCTTAATCATTGTGAGTTCGTTTGTCATTTTCACAAATTTTCCCAGGGAATAATTCATGGATTTTGATGAAAACATTCTGGAATATTTAGAGGACTGATATCTGTGTGGTGCAGCTTGATTAATGTGGACTATAGGGCCTCGGTGGAGGTGACATTCTCGTCTGTTTGCTGTTCAGTCGGTGTTCGGTCAATTCATCTGAGCTTTGTTTTGCTGTTAACGGATGTTTTCTGCATTTGGAATTTGCTGAAAGACACTAAAGTGCCTCTTCAACTGAACGATTATCTCTGTGTGAATCACATTTAACATGACTCACAGTTTATATAAAAATACGAATTAGATCAGCCTCAAAGGGAAAATAATTGACTCTAATGTGAAAAACCCTCTCAGACACTGTAACCATAGCTTATCTCGTGTTACTTCCACCCTCACACATACCTATAGGTCTGAGGGTGTGTGTGTTTCAGCCCAGTGTGTGTGATCCTCACCTCCCCTGGCATCCCCCACAGTGTCGACACCGAGGTCTGCCACCCTTCCCGTCCGGCTCCTCTTACCGGGGGTCCCGGCGTCGGCGGGGCACAGAGAAGCGGATGATGATGCCGTCTGGCATGTTTGGGCTCTCTCTGCATTTCTCAGCCAAGCCTGCATGAGGACACCTGCTGTGCCGGGTGTATTGTGCTCGTACAACTCGAGTGAGTGTTTGTGTGTGTGTGTGTGTGTGTGTGTCTTTGTATCCGTGACAACACCAGACATGTTTTTTAACACGTCCACACATCTCCATGTGTTTCCCTGTTGTCACACTCGTATATACATTAATATCAGTTGCAACATGTGGTGTTGGGCCATATGGCGGTTGAAGACAGGCTGTGTGTGTGTGTGTGTTATAGGCTCTCTGATCTATAATGAGATGTTTGGACGCGATACATTTGCGCCTTCGTGCGTTCACATCTGTCCGTCTGTCTACTCTGTGTGTCTTTCTTCTTGTTTATGTGTTCGAACGCCCTCAGGGTGGGAGATATGACCCATAAACGAGGCCGTGAGCATGCTCAGTGCAGCCTCCCGTATCCAGGGCGAGGTTACCTCCAGATGCTTGACCCGGGGACGCCTTTCGCAACAGTGATCGAAGTGTGAAAAAGAAGTCTGGGCATGAGAAATCAGGGTTCAATCACACCCCCTGAGTCTGGCTCCTCTGCTTCTCAGGTGTCGTCACACCTCAGATTATGCTTATGTGCAGAGAGCCGGTCAGAAAAGATCCTGAGAGGCTGTTTCCATAAAACCAAGAGCACAAAGAGAGAGACTGTTATTGTTGTCGTTCTCCTTCTATCGTCTCAAACACATCAAGCGTTTCAGAGTTTTGAAAGCAACGTGAAATTCCCCCCCCCCCCCAGAGACACGTAGAGGTGCAGATATATACTGAGAAGCTTCGGTATGAACACATCTCCACACATATATACATGGATATGAACAGAGAAAATCTACTGTGACATGTTGCATGACATCATGGAAGGAGATGTATATATAATTAATGCACACACACACACACACACACACACACACACACATGAATATTGTAGTGTGAGTCATGGAGGTCATGAAGCTTACTGCAGTTTAGAATGGAAAACAGTATTTGTATTGTTGATAAAGCTGATTTGGTTCTTTAGTTTTTCATTTATATAAACTAGAAGGAAGCTCGGAGAGTTCATTCCTCCTCCAACGCTCTGTCTCCACATCCTGGATTCAGTCGTTTTTTTATCTGGATCCATTCCAAAATGTAATGGGTCATGCCCCCCCCACCCGCCCCCCACATAATATCCTATGACCTCAGCAAATTATAGTCGCACTCTGGTCAAGGGGAAATATAATCGTGTTGTGTTTTTGGTGAACTGTTGTTTTAACATGACCTTAATTGGTCTTTAAAAAAAACTGAACACCTGCAGTTATGAATTTATCTAAAGAAGAAATATTTGGAGCTAAAATTACATGAAAGTAAGCAAAAAATATCTATACTTACATTTACAAAATTATAGCCTATTCATTTCTTTTAAAGTTAACCAGTTTTTCAAATTTTTTCGAACTTTTCAAACATTTATACAAAGATGGACGACGTTACGGCTCCTTAAAAGTGAAGCCAAATGTTCTCCATCGTCCCCTGGTGGCTGACTGCAGGTCTAGGTCTTAAACCCCGCCTCCTTCATGTTAGTTGATGGGACATGGACCAAACTAAAAACTAATTTTATGCACGTTTGTTCAAGAGTTTGTTTCTAGTAAGTTTGATATTATTTAGTTTTTTTTTATGCTATAAAAATGCAGTGAAATGTCATGATTGACATCTGAGACTGACTCATGATTGGTTGAGTGCGTGCGCAGTTTATTCCACTGATGTTTGTATCCTGGATATTTCAGCTTCATCTCTGGATAGCGTGAGGATGCAGGGACACATCGTCAACCAGTGACTGCGAGACATAATTCTGCTGCAAATTCCCGTCAGTAACAGCTCAATTTGACCACATCTTTGTGATCTGCAGACATCAGCACCTTCGTCCTCCTCCTCCTCGCCATGTACCTGTTCTCCTCCGGGTCCCTGCACCCGTCAGCCGCTGCCGAGGAGCCTTTTATATCCGTGTGGCGCGAGAGGAAATGACATCTCACCTCCTCCGCACAGCCGACAACGCAGGCTTTTAAAAACCTCCCCGGTCCGTCCCTCGGCCTCGTCCTCCGACATTACACCTGCGAGCCTGAGAGCCGCGCTCCCTGCTCTGCTCTGACCTAATGGGCTGTGAAGCAGCGGCTGGAGGAGGGGGGGGGGAACGACAATCTCTCACCTTTTATCTCCATTTTCTTTCCTCCTCTGCATGTCTGTCTCTTCCCCTATTTTTGGTTTCATGTCTCTGGAGAGAACCTCTGAAAACAGCAAAAAACGTTTATTCCTTTTTTACTGTGATTTGGCTCCAAGTGCGCTAAAAACACAACATGGATAAGTTAAGGACTTATATCAGAGCTCTGGAGCCTTTGGAACCAAACTTCCTTTTCAGTGTAAATGCAAGAGGCGAAACACTTCAATACATCACGATTTAAATTCCGGGTTATTAAACTGTAGCTAATGTGAGAATCACACATTCTTGGGGACGATATCGACATGTTCCGTTCCCTTTGCTCCTTACCCTAAACTTGACTAACACAACTGAAGGCCTAAACCCAATCTTGGAGCCCGTCAGCTTTTGTCTGACGATGAATCAGCCTCTTTGAAATTTAGGTTTTCAGATATTTTTTGGCAACAATTTTCCTTTTTTTTCCCCAGATTATAAGGAAGCTTTGCCATGTTTGCTGCAGGATTCCGAGCAGGTCTGCAGATCGACCTGTATCTCTGCATCTCTAAAGGCGAATGCTCTCTGGACTTGCATCAGGCCATTACTGAGAGTCAACAAAACCAGTTCAGATTAAACTCCCCAAACCAAACAACTGTCGTCCAACCTAAACCCAGTCCAGCCTGGTGATTCCCTGTCCGTCAGTTGAAACCACGGGCTGTGTTCTGACAGCTGTACATCACTGTCACGGGCAGCAGGCGTTGACCTTGCGCGACCAGAATCCAGGGACGCAGGGAGAAGCCCTTCCACGGCCTTTACGCTCTAACTGCAGCCACAGAAGTGAGTTTCTCTGCGTTCTTTTCCGCCGAGCGGCAGAGATCAGCATCATTAGCCGACTCGGCTCAGTGGAAGACATCACGAAAGAGATCTCATGATGGACGATAGTGGGACTGAGAGCTCAGAGCCAGGGACGTTTGCCCGCGGGACACGGAGCAGCAGCACCTCGGGGGTCGGTCCGGCTCCGTGGTCGGAGGATGGAGGACGATGCCCGGCAGAAGCAACCCCCCCCCTCACATTCTTAAAACATCTGCGGGCTGAAATGACCTGGCAGAGCTTGATGCGTTTGCTGCCTGGCTCATAAGCGATCTGAGAACGCCGAGCTATTTTCTGCTGATGTTAATTTGCTCTGTGTTAGGGCCCCGGTTCACAGCTCGGTCAGCCTTCCCTGATACTATATTCCCGTTTGTTTCAGTAAAGGTTCTCCCGTCACATCGCATTTAGGTCGAGATGCCTGTGAACTGTGAATGCACTGCGCGCTGGGACCCCGGCCACGCTGAGGCTTCTGGGTCCTGGGCTCCGTCGCTTTTCAGGGCAGATTCCCCCCCCCCACCCCATGTTGAGGGAGTTGTGAATAATTTCTAAGTTTTCTTGTGTATGATGAGGCAGCTGAATGAAAAGCATAAAAAAAATAGTACCTATTTTCTTTAACTGTAATTTGTGCTCGCGAAGGGAAACGTGAAGCTTTTGTCTTTTTAAATCCCTCTCGACCAAACAGCCTCTGAAAAGGTTTAAATTTTTTAGCAATTAATAAAATATTAACAAGCCGCAGCAGGCTGAGATATAAGAATCTGATCTTAATATTTTCTACAATTTTAGAAGAAATAATTTAAAAAAGCAAATTGATGGAAGTGAAATTTATGGACTTAAAATACCTCTATTTTTATAATGTAAATTTCTAAAATTAAATATATAGGCAGTGTAAATCATAATACTTTTGAAATAGGCAATTTTTAATACAATGCAATTTTTAAATAAATAAAATTACACTAAATTGCAGTACTATCATGACACATTGTTATATTTGATATATTAAAAAAGTACCTTGTGAGTCCAGTCGTAGCAGCAGCAGGAGACCGAGCGTGTGTCTTCTAAGAAAAGGCAGCCGAGTGTCCTGTCTTTATACGGATCCCTCCTCACTGACCAGGCTGATCGCCCTCCTGTTTACTCTGATTTCATAAATAATTCATCACACAGTCAGAGCCACACGCTAATTGGTGCCTTTTCATTATTATCATTGCTATTAACGTCCTTCTTATTGTTATTATTCCCAGCTCGGGTGCGTGCGATTAAACACAAAATTAAATTATTGTGAAAAAAATAGACCCGAATTAACCCTCTTGTTAGTTTCAAAAACAAATACAGGGAAATTAATTTCAAATCTAATCGCAGTAAATATTAATTTGTGCAATAGCTCAATTTATTTGCTAAAGAATTTATGCCAATATTTCAGTCTTGAGGAGAAGTGATTCCACAGATGTTGAAATAAAACATTTATAGAGCTATGATAACAAATCTTGATCAATTTATAGATTTTATGTGTATCTTTCTATTTAAGAAAAAAAACCTAGAAATTATTTTATTCTAATCATCACATAAGGCAGCAGCAGAATTGTATTATTCCCTTCTATTGTACTTATTTAAATGTTTTTATCATATTAATGTAGCTGTCACTGCAGTGGCACACACACACACACAACAGTCGCCCTTACGGCTGCATTAGTGTGTGTTATCTCTGTGTGTGTGTGTGTGTGTGTGTGTGTGTGTGTGTGTGTGTGTGTGTGTGTGTGTGTGTGTGTGTGTGTGTGTGTGTGTGTGTGTGTGTGTGTGTGTGTGTGTGTGTGCGTGTGCGCAAAAACAGCCAGGAGGTGAGTGTGTGCCTTACAGTGAAGCGTTAAACGAAAGTTAATACGTGGTGAGGCAGAATCCAAACATAATTAGGTCACATTAAGTTCATGACTCAGTAAATATTTTTCCTAGATGTAGTTTTTTGGGGGATTTCTCAGATGTCATCGCTGGGTTTCGAGATTTGAATTCAAGTAAATGTTCAGATAAAAACACGCTTTGAAGCTACATTTAAAATTGATATAGAACATACAGATTTTTTTTTAGAGAACATTGCACAAAAGAATCATTCAACTCTGGAATTTATTCTAGAGTTGAATGTCCAAATAGAGTTTTCTGGAATATATTTTTTAAATCTCCAGAGTAGGCATGAGTGGACATATCCAGGATTCTAGAGCCTATTACTTCAAACTCCTGTTCTACAACAGAACTAATTCTGGAGGATTTAATTACATTCTAGAGAGTATTGTTATACATGTATACTTTTACATTACTTATGCCTTATATTTAATTTTATTTATTTATTCCGTTCATTATTTTATCTTATTGGTTTCATTATTATTCATTTGATTCCGTATTTGTCTTCAATATAATTGACGTGTGAATGTTGTGCCAATAAAGCTCATTGAACGAGAGTATTGCTCAGTTCAATTCTAGAGGTTATTCTGAAAGAGTCCAACTCTGCTCCAGATTATTCTAGGCTGGTTAAATATTTTACTCATTCTTCTGAGTATTCCATGATAGAGTTGAGTGAAATTCTGAGTATTCACATCACAGAGAGCAGTATAATCCATCCATCCATTATCTTTACCGTCCTTTGAGGGTCGCATGGGGGCTGGAGCCAATCCCAGCTGAGTCTGTATGAGAGGCAGAGCACAAGTCTGTTGAATACATAACCTGAGCTTTAGTTTATATGAGCGCTCTGAATCTGTTGGTCGTCACTGCCGTGGTTCACCTCTGGACACTCAGGTGAATTCCATGTGTTTCTATGTGCTGGAGAAACCTTTGTAATGGTCGAGACCGTCGCTGCTCTACAGTTTGTGTCCTCACGTTTTAAAATGCACCTGCAGCTATAAAAAAATAAATAATAATCGGTCTCCTTTTCCCTCATCCTCCTCATCCTCCCCCTCCAGTTGTTCGGCAGCAGCAGCAGTGACGGGCAGTTGCCATGGCAACAGAAGCAGATGTTTAGGGGATTCTCCTGTGTGATGGGATGTGAACTCTTGACCTCTGCCTTTTAGAAAAAAACAGAGAAATGGCAGTAATGGATATGGATTTATGAGTGTATGGGCTGAAGCTGTATTGCCTCTAACGCAGCTTGGCACACCATATGCCACTGTATGCATTTTTTATGATGAGCGCTGACTCGGTTGCCGGGGCTGAACAATTGACTTCACTCTCGGGCTCTGGGGCTTTTGCAGCAGCACACACACGATGTATGTTGAAACTATTCAGGATAAACTGTGTCTCTACCTCCTCTGTACACAACTGGGATGATATATCAGCAGCCGTGCATCTTTTATAAGCAACAGGTCCCACAACCGCGACAAATCTCATCGCAGCAGGAATTAATAGCGGTAATGTTGTGTACGTTAAATAGTGGAAAGCGCCGTTCCTGGCTTACGCAGCTGAACCGACCGTGGAGCTGATTTGACAGACCAGGATGCATATATGCATTAATGGCTCGGAGCATAAGAGTGAGTCACAGCGATGCTACAGTAACCACCGGGGCCTAATTCTGCACGCTCTTCACAGGCTGCAGGCTTGATGCTCTACATACACAGACATGTAGTTGACCAGCTGTTCTCACATGGCCGTCTCTCACTGTGGAGCATTGATGTCACGGTGTTCTGCAGAAGACCAACGCTGTATTCCTTCATGCAACGAGCAAAACGTGTTGTTAATGTGGCCTCAGGCGGAACTATAATGACCTAATACTTTTATATATATATATATTTTATCATCTTAAAAGGATGGTTTGTTAAAATCATGTCAAAATCAAATCATTTATTCGTGCCATAAAAATTAGATGTAATTTTAAAAGCAGAAGGCGACTCAAATTCTTAGTAAATTTGTTCTGGCCGAGTCAAGGTTTCATATTGAATTCTACAATGTTGCTTTGAATATAATTGACATTACTCACAGAGGATGAAGAGCCATTGAAACACAGCAACAATATATGAATACGAAGTATTGAGGTCAATGTTTTTCCTACAGAAAAGGTTCAATCCTACTCAGAACGTTTTAATACCAGTCATGAACCGTGTGGAGATTCGGACCTTGGACTTTTCTTCTGCTAGAAAAAGCATTATTGTAGAAATTATAGAAATATTTCCTGCATATAAACCATCTGCTCTTATATCAGAAGCAACGTACAGTAAAGTGTCAATGTCCTGTGAAGTGGCTTCATGCAGACAGAAATCCTCTGACCTGAGAGGCTTCCCTCAGTTCTCTGCAGATGTAAATCATTCTTGATGGAAAACAAACAGATAATCGGATCATGTTTCTTTGTTTTCGCTGCTCGATGTTTCCAGGTTTTGCTCCAGAGCAAAGGTTTTGTTTCAGGTTGTGAATCTCTGTGGATTCAAGTTGTTTCCAAATGTCTCAAAGCTGCCGCAGTTAATCTTGTAACCACAGTCCACTGAATACATCAGATCCTGCTGGGGTCTAAAGGGGGTTTCTATCATCTGCCTTCTACAGGCATAATGCATCAGATCCATGTGAGGCTCATATTTGACTTATGCATCATGTAAAGACACAAAGTTAAATGTGTTTTTAGTTTACACAAATTTAATCATGTGGATAAAATGTTAAGATGCTTGAAACAGGTTTTTACCAACGACAATAGTCTTTGTCTCTTGTCTTTGTTGGTGTCCTCGTTTTATTTCAAGAACTCACGCACACTGTAAAAGGCCTTGTTTTAAATCTAAAAGGGTCCATCATCTTGTGGAGTTCTCTGCAGACTGCTTGACCTAAGCAGGAGACAAATTGTCCCTCCAACACTGACTTCATTATACATACACGATCAATCTTTAATCTGCTCATCACCTCCCTCCAGAGCTGTGGCTCCTGCCTCCTCTGTCAGGCCCATCAAAGTTTCATCGGGGTAATCGAGATAAAACCGGAATGGAATAACTGCGTCTTCCATTTTAATCCCGGAGGAAAAGTGGCAAGGTGGCTGACGGCGAACGAGCGTTTCTACCCAAATGTACTGCAAACGGACATGGAAGTGTTTTCCAATAGAATATTCTACAGGAGAGAGAGAGAGAGCGTGTGTGTGTGTGTCCAGGATGTCAGGAGTTAAGTCTGTCCTGTACAAACCTGGACACGGTGTACTAAAACACTGTGGACCTTGTTCTTTTTTTACATTGCCAGATTAAGAAAGTGGGAAAGTTCAGACAAGGTTAAAATATTCTTTTGTTCTTTCGCAGCAGCTGACATGAATGTGTGTGTGTGTTTGTGCATGTCGGTAATAAGCTTGTACTGCCATGTAATTCCCTGCTAGTTCGTCATATGAAGCTTTTTTCTTCTCCGTCTTATATAATGTAGCTCACATAAGGCCAATGGGGGGGGGTCATTTAAGGATTTTCTGGATTAGGCGCTGTGTGTGTGTGTGTGTGTGTGTGTGTGTGTGTGTGTGTGTGTGTGTGTGTGTGTGTGTGTGTGTGTGTGTGTGTGTGTGTGTGTGTGTGTGTGTGTGTGTGTGTGTGTGTGTGTGGCCAGATAGAGCGGAGAAGGATTAAAAAATATATTAAAAAAAACTAAACAGCATAATGCAAATATAATATGACTGGCCCAGGGGTGTATATTCATGCATGCGTGATTCTATAAAAGAGCAAAACACAGAGTACCGACAGTACGTACTGTACAGACAGCGAGTCGGCCACTAGAGAGCGCTCCTCTCCTGTGAACGTTTGACCCCCGCTGCCGGCCAATCAGACGACATCACATCTGTTATTACGTGTTCCGGCTTTGATTAATTAGCCGAATGCAACTCCACAAACTGACTCCATGAGCATCCACACGAGGACAGAGCCACCGCCGGACTCAAGGGGGGCGGGGGGGTGGGAGCAAACGGAGAGAGCGAGACGTGATCCAAATTGACAAAGTATGAAACAGAGGAGAAGGAGAGAGATGGGAACGTGGGAGGAGACGGGGGAGAGGAGCTGACAGGAGCTGTAATAGATGTGAATGTGTTCGCTCGATGCAGCTCGACATGTTGCTCTGACTGTGTGGATTTAAACGCACAGCAGCTTTCTGTCCGTCAGCGCTGACTCCAGATGTGTGAATATATATCTTCTGCTGCATCAACCCTCTTTTTATATCTGTTTACCATCGATGGTGAACAGGTCTAAAGGTCCAGAGGGTCCAGAGGGTCAGGAAGCCCTTGGGCCCAAACACATTCTGTGGGTGACTGAAAGCATTTCTTGTAGGAATGTCGATCAAAGGGCTAAAAAGAGACAAACAAACCATCTTATAGAGATAAAAACAAAGATGCAAAATGATGATAGAAGCACAAAGTTCACAAAAAGATACAAAATGACCACAAAATGAACACAAATCTGCCACAAGGCTTTGATTTTGCCTCTGTTTCCCCTCCTCGTCCTGCCCTCGCTCCCTTTTTACTTCCTGCCGGTTCTCAGCCTTCAGGCGTCTTGCCACCATGAGCTGATCAGAGACCACAAATGTTCGTCATCCCCTCTTCTTGCATCCCGACCTTCAGCTGAACTCGCCTCACAGCTCCTGGGCCACAGAGACCGAGAAGCAAGATGTCGGGTGAAAAAGCGGCAGATTTCACTTCTTCACGTCCCTCGTCGGACGTCAGTACTTTTCGAATCTCTCGAACTCGTCTCGCACCTCTCGGTCTCGCGAAACTCTGAAAACAGGTCGGATTATTTGTGATTCTTTCCTCATAATTCATAAGATGTTCAACGTGGGTCAAGGCTCAGGATGTTGCTTGTGTCCACATCATGTTGAGGAACGAAATATATTTGTCGGACGTTCCGGATGAGAGGCTCTGTCTTTTGCACATTGTTAAAAATACAATATTTTATTCATGCTGCGAGTTACAAAGCATGTTGCTCTCAAAGACCCATGTCAAATAGCCCTCCTCAGATATCGCACTGAATAAATAAAATCTATATGTGTATATATATATTCTTTTTTTTACAGTCGTTGGAAGTTAGCAGTCACATGTGGATGATGTCTTGTGATGTCTCTGTTTAAAAAAAATAGCAGCGTGGAGTGATGATTCTCTGTGGAGGCATCATAACTCATTCGGCCATAAGAGGAAAGATAAACATGTGAAAGATCAAACCCAGAACGACTGCTGCAGAGTTAAAACTGATGTTTATGAATAAAAACAGATTTAAAATGTGTTCAAATGAATCATGTCCCTGAGAAAAAGACGTAACGTAAAACGAAGAGCATCTTGTCAGCTTTACGTTTGAGTGTAGCCGCTGTACTTTCCCCTCCACTCATTTAGCTTCTTTACTGTGTGCCACGCTGGATACGAATGCTGTGACTTTGATTTGCAACACGCTCTGACAGCTGCTCGCACAGGACGCGATCAGCCAATCGTCTCGGCCGCCGCCAGCCTCTCGGCCAATGGGACGGCGCGGGCCCCTCGGGGGGGTGTGTCTCATTAGCTAGATTCCAGGACCTGGCTCTGGCCCACCGGACGCACTCAGCCAGAAAGGATGCAGTCCAGAGGGGGATTCATCATCTGCAGCGTCGTCTCCTCTTCCTCCGCTCGCTCTCTCTCCTCTACCTCTTCAGGAGCAGAGGAGGCGAGGAAGTAAAACACATGAGAGCATAAAACTGCCAGTACAAGGTTTATAAATCTTTTAAAGTATTACCAGAAGCATATTTTATTTTAAAGAAAATATCCTTAATCATAATTTCTTAAATGACAAGTCAATGCTTGCTTCAGAATCAAGTTTGGTCCGATCTAGTTTCCGGCCGCCTCTCCACCCAGTCAGGAACACTTTGTTCTTTCGTGGCCCTCCCTTGCGCTACAGCTATTTTGGGCACAGAGCAGATAATATGCGTTTCTATACTTTCAAAATATACCCCTGATATACGTCCGTCCTCAGAATCGACTCCAGATGGCTTTTTGCGGGGCCGTGGGTGGTTTACGTAACGGGGGGCGATCTAATACCGAAAGGTCTAATGTTATCTAAATGTACCCCCTGGGAGGTGGCCGAGTTGGAAAAGGTGGGGGGGGGCCAGTTCGTGAACTTCTCATGGTCCATCAGGTTCAATATAAATCCTCGCCCTGGAGGGACCGGCGCTGACCTTTTGCAGCCGAGATCATGCAAATGCCTACCTGTCCTCGTCACCGGACGCCACCTCGGCGAGCGACTCCCTGAGCGATGACGTCTCCAGGCCAACGATTGGCTAAACGTGATTCGCCCAAAATGTCTTTGGAAGTCGGAATAATGTGCAGCGAGAAAAGAAAGAGGTTTCACATCACTGGGGTTTTGAAAAGGTAATGGATCTTTTATTTTAGGATCAGTTAATAAGAGCAAATAAAAAAATAGGTGGCTTTCTGGGGGGCTGCAGGACATCCATCCTTCCATCCATCCTTTATCTATGCCACTTATCCTTTGAGCCAATCCCATAGGACTCACATTGGGGCGAGAGGCGGGATTCACCCTGGACATGTCATCTGAACCAAAATCCATTTATACAACAAGTTAGTATCATCAACTATTAAATCTGGGGTGGATTCAGAGGTGGCGGCTAAAATCTGATTGGCTCCTGAAGGAAGTGATTCCTGAATCAGGAATTCTGTATGAATGTTGGACATAATTTGGCCCCTCTTTGTAAAGTGTGGCCCCTTTATGGCCCCTGATAGAAAGCATATGTTCATATAGATCGATGTTGTTTTCTTTTGTCAAAAGCCCCAAAAGAAGACGAATAATACATTTTAATCAGTGAGAAAGATTTAACTGGTTCCATTAAAGTTCGATTCACTGTCAACTTACATGTAAGAAAAGCTGATTTCATGTTACAGTGAATCAGTGTCAAACATAAAACATAATCATGTTGTATTTTTGTTTTTCAGGATGGCGACCACCAGCCACTGTTTCCTCACAATGGCCTCGAATTATAGGTAATTAAACTCACTCTTTTCCCACCGTGCACGCAAATGCACAATCAGAACATGATTTATCGTAAACTAGCGCCGGACTGCCATGCTAATTATGATGTGTCAGAAATAAACCTGGAGTATTAAAGCCACTTGAATATTAATGGAGGTGTTAAAGCAGAATCACATTTATTTCCTTCCTGGGTCAAGTACTGAAAAGAAAAAACATTGTTGGAAAGACCATTATTCAAATGAGAGTGCACAGACCTTAATAAAAATCAGCCCTACCATTAACTTCTGTTTTAACGCAGCCCAGTAATTTGGTTTCGAACATTTGTGGACATGATTGACTGAGCTGTTCCTGTCCATTGTGGTGCATGTAAATGAGGCCCCATCCGTATTTCCCAAAAAGCCTGATTCAGGACCTTAAAAGGCTCCAAATAAAGATAAATTAGGGTTACCGTGTTGCCTTAATCTGAACTAATGCCGGCAAAAACCCAAATGAGTGGCCCAGAGTGGTTTCATCGTTCCCTGTTTGCACCATTCAGTGTCACGAGGCTGATGTGGAGCAAGGATTCACCTTTAAACCCAGCGATAGTGGTGATTTTCAGGTTTTTTTTGTTTTGTTTTTCTGAATGTCCTTGAATGGAAAAGAAAAAAGCATGTAATCGCTTTTTGGGCTCACAGGTCAGTTAAAAAACATTTTTACATTCTTCTACTTTTTAATTCCACATCCCAAAACCTCTCCGACCTTGGTTTTAAAAAACGTTCAGATCATCAGTTCACCTCGCCGGGGGTTAAGAAATGTGTTTTTCTTTTGAAAGGAAAGTCTGAAACCAAACTTATTAAAAAATTGTTATTGTGATTTTTAAAAGAAAACATCTATTCTGTACTTTCTTGTTTCAATACTTAATTCGAGCCATAAACTGCTCCACGGCCACCTCCAATGAAAGGGCCATATTTTTAATGCATTTATCATTTGAAAGCAGTAGTTTGAGATTTTGCGAAGATGTTGACATGAACTTTGATTCCGATGAGACCTGTGCATTAGCTCGTCTTTCTCCAACCAAATGTTTCAACATTATTTATTATGTACCCAAGCCAAAGCATGAAACTAACAAACAGTGGTATTACAAAGTTTTGTGCCTCAGTCACGACGAAGATAGCTAACTAAGCTAGTGGTGTGTCTGTCTCGGGATCGTTATAGATAGATATAGATAGATAGATAGATGACTAGCTTAGGTTAGCTATACAGTGTATAGCTCTATATAGTGATCCAGAAATGAAGCCAAAATATCTCGGATATCTACACAACCGCTCCAAAAAGTCAAGCCAAAGCATCTCAATCACCGCCTAGTGGCTGGATGCAGTATAGGTCATAAATCCTGCCTCCTGTGTGTTAGAGGATGGGACATGGACCAAACTAAAAAAGTCAGAGAACACGTTAAAGATGGTTTCTGTCATTTACGTCAGTTCTTATCACACTGACGTTTGTTCAAGTGCTAACCTTTCTGGAAAGTGTGGTTTTAATTTGTGATATGAGGCCATACAAATGGGTTAAAGCGTCATGATTGACATCCCAGACTGACTCATGAATGGTCGTGCACGTGGACCTCGCTACCTCAGCTTCATCCCACAACTGCTGCAGTGCAGACTCGGGCTCCGATTGCACAAGATGGCACCGTTCGTATCCTGAATATTGCGGCTTCATTTCTGCAGTTAACAGTTTTTATCTTGCATTTAAAAAAATGTTAATCCAAACCATCAAAAGCCAAGTATTTGTAATCACTGTATGAAGCAATCCAAGTTTATAGTAAATAAATCACGCGTTGTGATGCAATAAATGAGCTTTTTGATGTTAAATCTATGGATTTAAAAAGACCGATTCGTATGACAGGTCTGAGTTTGTGTGGGATACCTGATATGTTTAAAACATTACGCCGAAACGTATGAAAATTATGTCTGCATCAGCTGCAATTTGTCTGGCCAGACTCTTTTGAAAACAGTCCCACCCTGCAGAGATGATCAAAGGAGCAGGGATCCATCTTGACACAACAGCCTCTCATCTCGTCTCTAAAGGCGGCTCACACTGAATGGACAGATTAAAAAACATTGCTGCCATGTTAGGTACAGACCAGCACTCACACTCCATAATTATTAGCCTGATGATTGCACACGAGTGTTTTTGGATGTTGCATCTGGCTCCGCTGATGATGGAAGTTGTTGTATGTATCCAGCCGCATTTTCCCCCGGCTGTCAAAAATGGCATTCTGAGAAAAGCTGTACTCCTCTCATCAAGAGTCATAATTTACTTGTCAAAGCAGGAGTCCTCTCAGCGGGCGGGAGGCCCCCTGGGGTTATAATTGCGAGATGGTTTGCCTCTCCTGAAATGCCTCCAGTCAAGACGGGCCCCGCTCGTCTGGCTTTGTGTGCTCTTTCTTTTGAAAGTAGCCATTTACACGGAAAATGGTGGTTTTTAGAAGGAATATGAATTTGACTTGCTTCACTATACTTTCACCATCAACTCCCTATCATCAGTAACTTTCAACACTGCGGCGCACCGTCGTCTCTACTCTGACGCAAGGTCTCCATCTTGTGGAGGAAGTGAGAAAGTCAGGCGTATTTTGCTGTGGATCCAGATCAGGGAACAGATCCAGATTTCTTTCTTTAATATTGTGATATTTTCCAACATTTTCATTGGTTTCTTATAGAATAATTCATGGATCTTGATGAAAATAATCAGGCATATTTAGGGGACAGAATTTTATGAGTTTGTGGAATTTGGTGCAGATACAAATAAAAATCTGGATCTAGTGAATTTAAATGTGGGGACAGTTGGGCCTCAGCACACGTCTGCACTCTATAGATTCTAGTTTTATTTATGTTTGATGGCAAAACAGGTAGAAGTGTCCAATACTTCAACAAACCTAGCAAGAGATTGTGTCCTTTTAAGAGATAACTGTGTACTTTTACTTTACATACATTTTATTTGCAATGTGAAGTTCTTACACTGTGGGGTTTACACTTTAGATGGAGGCCTGTAGCGGCCGCAGGTTCGATTCCCACCCAAACCTTTATTGTGTGTCTTCCCCAAATTAAAATAAAACCAGTAAAAGTATTTTTATATTTTTTATTTCTTAGAAGACATATCAACTTGAATTTGTGTTTACGTGATAAATTAATTAAGTTTTGTTACAGTTCTACACCAAACACTGCCCCCTGCTGTTCGAAGCCACTATATCCTCCATCTTCTCAAACAGTCCCTCAGTCTCAGGGTTTGTTCTCTTGCTGGTCAGCACGTGAAACCTGCCGCCACATTTCTCCACGAGCCCCGTCAGCTCCCCGCTCCTCAGGATGTGCTGCTCTGCGCTCACCCCTAAAGTTTCCCCCCACGTGAACACCACCAGGGTGCGCTGCCAGATCCCTTCCCCGAGCAAACCCATGTCCTCCTCCACAGCTCTCCTGTACTTCCTCGTGCAGGCCAAGAAGACGGGCATGAGCAGGAGGACGACGTGAGGTCCCGGGTGACACCAGGAAACGCCGTCCAGGAGGCTTTTCTTTAGGTCTGTTGGGTCCGATCCGTCCCGCCACCTCAAACCCAGCGGCTCTGCCACAGCAAGGCGTCTCCCGGCTGTCTGACCTCTCCAAGACCTGAAGGTGGATCCGTCTGGTTTGGGCACTTCTCCACCCAGGATGGTGACTCCAGCTGGGCAGCGTGACGACCAGGACTCCCCCAGCACCAGCACCCTCAGATGCAACCCAGGAGAGGCTGTGCTGTTGTGACTAGATAACCTCTGACCCTGAACGACCTGTTTCCTTTCCAGGCCTTTTTCCTCTTCCATCTCTCCTCCCCTTCCTCTCATCCCTTCCTTTTCCTCTCCCATCTCTATCTCTTCTAGTGTTTCATGGTGACAGTTATTGCTCTCTGCAGCTGACTGTGCTGTTTTCGTTGTCTGATCCTCCCTTTCCTTTGTGCTCTCTCCTTGAACCGCCGCTCTGCCCTTTGCCCTTCGCTCGCTGACCTCTCGGCACATCACAAAGACGTTGTTCTCCGAACTCTCGACCGCAGCATCCGGACCTTGACCGCCCTCTAAGTTTCTTTCGTGCAACTCCGCCTCTCGCGCTTCAAGGTCTGCTTCCCACTTGCTCCATTTTTTAAGCGCCGTCTTTAGATTCTTCTCTTTTTTGTGCAGCTCGTCTTTCAGCAAAGCCAAATCTCTGCCCATCTCGGACAGCTGCTGAGTTGTAGAGTCAACGTGCTCGTTTTGCTTCTGCAGCTCAGACTTCCAATTGAGCAACTCCCGCTCCTCATTGTTTAGATAGTGCTCTCTGTCTTTCAGCTCCTTCCCTTGGTCTTTAAGACGCTTTACGTTCTTCTGAAGATCTTGACCGTGGCTGCTCAGCTCTTGCTGTTTGACTTCCAGAGCTCGTAGCAAACTTTCTATCTCCCGTTCCTTTCTCTCGATAGTCTCAGTTCTCAGTTTCAGTCCTTGCTCGTATTGATTACGCTCTTTTCGTTGCATCACAAGATTCACTTCCAGTTTTCGAAGCCCTTGCTCAAGCTCTCCCTCTTTCGCACCCAATCCAAGTCGTCTCTTGCTCAACTCTTCCTCATTTCTCCTCGTGTCCTCTTCCCTTTCCTCGACCTCCCTTTCCCTTTTCAGCAATTTCTCTTCCATCTCCTCTTCCTTCTTTCTCCACTCACTTTCTCTCTCCATCATCTGTCTCTCAAAATGCTCTCTCAGCTCCCTCTCCGTCTCCAGCTTCTCACTTGCGTCAGTTAACGCCCTGACCTCCAGATCTCTCTCTTTAAGAATGCTTTGGATTTCCTCGTATCCCCTCTGATGTTTCCTAACCTCTTCTTCCTTCTCCCTCCTCAGCTCCTCATACTTAAATTTGAAATTGTCCGCCTCCTTTCTCATCTTCTCGCTTTGCTCCTGCAGCTCCTCGTATTTCTCTGTGACGGCCACAACGCTTCGCTGGCTTTCTTCCTCCAGACGAGCCACAGCCTCGTCCTTGTCCTTGGATATCGATTCTACGTTCTCGTCTCTTCTTGCGATCTCCTTTTCATATTCCTGAATCAAGCTCATCATCTCCTTCTCCATCTTGTCTGTGAGATTCTTCAGCTCTGACTTCGTTTGCTCGATCGTGAGCTTCAGCTGGACGATCTCCTTCTCGTTGCCTCCATCCTTTTGCCTCAACCGCTCGAGTGCCTCCTCTTTCTCCTGCAGCTTCTCCAACACCTCGTCCACCTCCCTGTGTCTCTGTGCAAGAAGACTCTGTGTTTCTGTTATTTCCTCTGTCTTCTTCTCGAGGATCTCCATCAGCTTCTTCATCTCATTCTCCCTCGTCTCCTGGTCCTCCCTCCATCTCGTCTCCCTTGAGTCTGCCTCCTGTCTCATGCTTTCAATCTCTGTCTCCTTCTCTTTTAACTTTCTCTCCATTTCATTTAAAAGCTGTAGTTTCATCTCCTCCGTCCGTCTCCCTCTGTCCTGCAGTCGCTGCTCTGCCTCTTCCTGTTGGTTTAGAATCATCTTCACACTCTCTTCGTCTTTTCTTTGCACGATTTCTTCGATGTCCTTTATGTGCTCGTTCAACTTTTCTATCACTCGTTCATTTTCTTCCAGTTTTTGCATCGTCAGTCTCTTTTGATTCAACTGAACCCTCTCTCTCTTTTCTTCTTTTCGTTTTGAATGTTCTCTCATCTCTTCTATTTCTCTGTCTTTTTCTTCAAGTCTTTCCTCCAGTTCTTTCTTGTAACTTGTTTCTTTCTCCTGCCTTTGCTGCAGTTTCTCCTTCATTTCATTAACATTCAGTTCCATTGCCTCAATTTCTTTCTCTTTTTCTCTCATTCCTTGTTCTATCTCTTTCTTGTAATTTAAATAATCTATTTCTTTCTCTTTCTCTTGTTGCAGCTTAGTCTTGAGTTCCCCTACATTCAGTTTCGTCTCTTCAATCTCCTTTTCTTTTTCTTCCACCCTTTTCTCCATCTCTTTCTCGAATCTCTCTTTTTCCTTTTCACTCTCTCGCACCTTTTCTTCGACTTGGCTCAAGTGTTGTCGTTTTAACTCGTCTCTCTCTTGCAATTTTTCTAAAAGGCACTTTTCATTTTCTTGATTCATTATTTCCCTCTCTTCTATTTGGGCAGAAAACTTTAGTTGTAACTCTCTGATCTGCCTTTCTCTCTCCTGCATTTGTTTCCCACTTTCTTTTGCAAACTTTTCTCTCTGCTCTTCATTTTCTCTTTTTCTTTCTTCCTCCATGTCTCTTAGTTTTTCCTCGCACTGCTGTTGCACTCTTTCTACATCCTCCTCTTTTTCTTTCACTTTTCTATCTATCTCTCTCTGTTGTTCTGCCCTCGTCGCCTCCATTAGTTTTCTCATGTCGTTAATTTCTTCCTGATGCTGCCGTTTTAAAGCTTCCATTTCTTTGTCTTTCTCTTGAATCTTTTGCGTCACGTCTTTCTTGTGATTTAAAGTAATCGTTTCTCTCTCTTTTTCATTTTCTCGCAGTTTTTCTCTTATTTGTTTGTGATACTTCTGTTCCAGCTCTTCTATCTCCTGCTTTTTTGCTTTCACATGTTCCTCATTTTCTTTTGCAAAATGCTTTTTCAGATTTTCGATTTCTCTGCGGGTTTCTTCATTCATGTCTCTTATTTCATTTGCATGCTGTTCTCTGACCTTTTCCATATCATCTGCCTTTTCTTTCACACTCTGATGAATTTGTTCTTGGTGTTTAACTTCTAATTCACTGATTTTCCTCGTCATCTCCTGATGCTGCAGTGTTGCTGCATCGAGGGTGAACCGTTTTTCCTCTGCAGCTTTCTTCCTCAGTGCCTCCTCCTCTTTATCTCTTTCAAACAGTTTTACTTCCATCTCTCTTTTTAGTTTCTCTTCCAGCTTTGTCACCTCCCTCTCTTTTCTCTCGAGAACATTGTCACAGTGTTGTTTTGTCTCGTCCATTTCTGCTTTGAAAGATTCGACTTGTTCCGTCCACTCTGCTTCTTCTCTCTTGTGCCGCTCCACAGTTTCCTCCAGTTTCTTTCTCCACTCTTGCTCCTTCGCTCTAATGGTGTCCTCCCTCCTCTTTCTCTCTTGTTCATTATCCACACCGGCACGTTCAAGGTCAAGCAACTTCGCTTGCTGCTCGTCGATTCTTTCTCTCAGCTCCTCGACCTCTATCTCTTTCCGCTCCAGGTTAAGCATCGCCTCGTCTCTCTCTCGTCCACTTTGGTTCAGCGCGACGCGGTTTCTCTCATTTTCTACGCTCAGATCCTGTACTTCTCTCTCTTTATCCTCCGTCAGCCATCGCATCCTCTCCTCCAGCTCTCCGAAGTCCTGCTTCCTTTCACCCATCCTCCTGTCCTCCTCCTCCTCCTCCTCCTCTTCCCTTTGAACGTTGGCCTTCCCGGGCGATTTCACCTTCCTCTTCCAATCAAAGAACCACCTGATGCTCTTCATCTCCCTCTCCCTCACGTTCTTCAGCTCCAGCTCCTGACGAAGCATCTTATCTCCCATCTCCTTCAGGCGCTGGTTGAACTTTTCGTTCCTTTGACGACTCAGGTCTCTGACGTCCTGAACCAGACTTGAGAAAGCCTCGCACCTGTTCATTGTCGCCATCTTTTCCACTTTCTCCAGGAGCTCTGTCACCGTAGTGGAGCCTCCACTTCCTCCGTCTGCACTGCTGATGACATGGTACCTGCCCCTGCATTTCTCCATCAGCCACTGCAGGTCCCTGCCCCCACCCTGGATGTGCTGCTCAAAATCCACCCCCTGTCGGAGCTGATCGCCGTGGGTGAACAGCAGGATTGTGTGTCTCCATACGCCCTCGCCCAGCAGCTCCAGGTGTTCCCTCACATGTCCCGCACTCACCAGTGTGTCCACTCTCAGCGTCAGCAGGAGTGCGTGGGGCCCCGGCGGACACAACGCCACGCCATTGATGATTTCCCTCCTCATCCTCTCCGGCGTCGCCCCCGCCACACCGGCCTCCCAGCCCGGTGTGTCCACCACCGTCACTAGCCGCTTGGCCACCTCTGCTTGTCGACGGCTGCACTCCTCTGTTACCCCCCCTGCTTGGAAGAAGCCTGTTTGGCCGAGGATAGTATTCCCAGCAGAACTCTTTCCGGTTTCACGCTCCCCCAGGAGAACCAGCCTGACCTCTTGTAAACGTCTGGGAGCTTTGGAGAAAGAGTGATGAGCGTCAAGCTCGGAACCCTGAGGACCATCACCTGCCAGGAGCAAAGTGAAGGAAACAAAAGATTTCCAGTGAAACTATACTCTGCCAATATACATCTACTATAGCCTACTATACTAATATATCAGTTCACAAAATTGTTTCAGCTCATGTGCAATAGTCGTCCTCCTTTTATCCCCATTTTGGTCACCACCACCTCCTGATAAAATATATCTAGCTGGGCTTTTTAAAATAGTTGCACATGTTTGATGAAATAAATGAAATTCAACCACACAGGAAATGTAAAGTTATGAGGCTAAATGAGGCTTTAAAAAAATGTTCTTTCAAATCATCCATTTGATTACTGTTAAAATGTTGATTACATTTTTGCATATACATGTTTTTGACAATCTGTATCAAACCACGTGGCACCGAATACTTTCTGAGCCTAATCATGAAATAAAATGCTGTTTTATGAATGAATCAGACTGAAGAACTCACTCATCAGAGCAGCTTTGATGGTTCCTCTCTGCATCTGTGCCTCCATCTGCCTCTGCTTCTTCCTCCTCTCTCTGGCTCTCCTCTTCCCGTCTGCTTCCAAACCCAACAGAACCGAACTATCCATCTCCAGATGACTGTTCCCGTCTTTCTTCTCCTCCACCATCTGCTCCAGCTTCCTTATCAGCTCTTGAACCTGCTGCGTCCCATCAGCTTTCCTCAGATTGTTCACGACATGATATCTGTTCCCACACTTCTGGAGGAGCCTCTGAAGCGCCGGTCCGCTCGTCACGATCCGTTGCTCCATGGTGGTCAGGCCCAGTTCGTCTCCCCTGGTGAACAGCAGCATGGTGTGATCCCAAACTCCACTTCCCAGAGGCTCCAGGTGCTCCTCCATCTCCTGGATGTAGGCGTCAGTCACTGAGGCACAGGACCGAACCACCAGGAGCACAGCGTGGGGTCCAGGAGGACACAGCGACACGCTCCGCAGGGTTTCCCTCCTCACCCAGTTGGGGGTACTGTTGAGAGGGTAGTACCACTCCCACCCAGGGGTGTCCACCACCGTGACTCTCCTCCCCGCCACATCTGCTCGACTTTTCACACACTCCTCCGTGGGCCTCCCGCTCTCAAAGCCTCCCACTCCTCCCAGGACGGTGTTGCCCGCCGCGCTCTTCCCCGCTCCTTTCCTGCCCAGCAGGACCAGTCTAAGTTCTGGGAGAGCTGGAGGCAGGTGTGAGGCCATGGCAGCCGGCAGACTCTCATCTGAGAAGAAGGGGAGAAGGACTTCCTCAGTGCAGTGCACCGGATAAGCTGGAAGACACAGAAGAGACAAATGGAACATAATCAGTCATTGAACCTGAATTCATACTTATTTTTCTTAATTGTTTTACCTCAAGAAGCAGATACATGTCTTGTAAATACCTCAACATACGATTAGATCCTTGCTGTAGTCTTCGTAACAAATTTATGTCAGAACTAAATAGATAAAGAAGAGCTCAACAAATAGACTCACCACCATTCGGCACAGCGATTAGACTGCAGTTCTCATCTGCGGTATCCATCACCTCGCCGTCCCCTCTCTTCCTCTTGCTCTTCCTCTTCCTCTTTTTGGTTCCTGTGTGTCTTTTCACAGAAAGAACTTCTTCGGCGTCATTGCAACAGAGAAGAGAAACACCCCGATGCTACTTTCATTCAAAGCGAAGATTCGTGCTGCACAAACCCGGAGACGGAAAGTGGAAGACTCGCCACATCATGTGACCCAGCTGTGGTTTCCCAACGTCTGTGAGATGACAGGAAGTGTAGAGGTGGCACGGTGAGCTTTTGTGACACAGTTGGAACATGTTTGCAAAACACACACTGACCACACACTGGTGCCTACACGCACACTCGCATGCTGCACACGGTTGCAGGTATTTATTCACGTATGCGCATGTTTTACATGTAGAACAAGTGTTTGCATTCTGGAACACGTGCAGGCTTCATGATGAGCGCTGCAGAGCTCACTACGCTGTCCTGTGGTGAATGTGTGGCACTTCTGTTTCCTTTCCCCACAGGCCAAGTGATGCAAGCTAATTTAAACTTGTGGTTAGAAGCACAATGTGAAGAAACAGCAGACTGAGGTCCATTTTGTGTGTGTGTGAGTGTACATTTTAAATACAGCTCTTAACAAAGTGGAAAACTCTTCATATAAACTGAAACTAAGTGGCGTCAAATGAGGTTCAATGTTTATCTGAGCATCCGAATCCAAACTGTACGTTGCTTAAGTTATTTAGTGTTTCACTTCAAAACTCAAATGGTGCAATCAGCCAACCAAAATAAAATTAATTAAAGAAATGTCCCATTTCACAATGTTAAGGAAAGGGATTCAAATGTTCCTGGATCCTCCCCTTTGTACAGATTTAAGTGTGGTTTCGTAACCATTCACTTTACTTTATTTCTGTGAAAAGTTGACGTCTGTAATTGTTGTTGGTTCAGTTTTGGTTTTGTGGTATTTTTTTGGGTGTACGTGTAAATGGGTAAATGCTAAAACGACACCAAAGCGGAGCAGCCGGTGATTGATGAGCTCTGCGGCTGTAATAGAGATGCATTTGTTTTCCAACAGTCGTCGCATTGTGTGAGGAGCCAGAACCCGTCAACATGTGGTCGGAGCCGCCTGCTGTCGCCGCACCTTGGCCGAGTGGCGTCCCTGGCTGCGTTACACGGTACAACCCGTTCTCATGTCCAGCCCAGGACCATGAACACGCATTGGATCACATCATTCATGATTCACCCTTTCCTTCAGGGTTGATCAAAAACAAACCCTGTTTATGGAAAGGAGTGAATCAGCTGTATTGATCTGGTGCCGTTATTGAGGTCTGTTCAGTGTTTGGTGAGTTTTACCACGACGATTGCCTTTGCTCATATGTGCTGCTTTTTGTAAATGTCAAATGAGGCACTTTTCACTTTGGACTCCCTGCAGCAGGAGTGGCAGCAGCTCCTCCCTCCAAACATGAGGCTGTGTGACATCTGAACCACAACTGCTCTGAATCCATATACTTTATACAACATACACATTTGCATTGGCTGATTCGTTGCTCCTGATGTGAGCTGGTCAATCAGGACGATAAGTGCTCGTGGAGTGCACATCCTCTCGGCCTTTAAAGGGGAATTAAACTGTATTTATGTTTGATGGAAAATCTTGGCGGCCTGAAATGAAATGAGTAAGAAAGGAAATCTTCTGCCCGGTGTGGTTGCTCTTTAATATGCTTCAACACAGTGTCAGTGCCAATATGGAAAAGAAGTGTACAAGCTAGAGTGACTGTAGAAAGTGGTTTCAGTAAGTAAGAGGCGTATCAGTGGTTGTGGTAAAAAGTACAACTAACACTCAAAGTAAAAGATACTCTAACTCAAACCGTGATCTTTCCTGCTTCATATCCTCCACCAAGGAGGTTATGCTTCACCTCTATCCATTTGTTTGTCTGTGTGCTGCTAGTTAGTAGGATTACACAGAAATGACTGGATGGATTAACACGACTATGTCTAGTTCATAATGTAAAAATTGCATTTATTCTTCCCTCTCTGTATTTTTTCTGTACAAATATATACATTTTATACTAATAACATATTTTGTCTTTGATACTAATATATAACCTATATATTTTTGGGTGTAGTTTTTTTATGGTATTACTGGTTTCTATACCACATACCACACATACTTATACTATGTATCTACTCTATGTTGTGTGAACTAAACTAAACTACTAACAGTAAAAGTAAAAGAAGTATTGGGTCACTACAACTCAAATAATGATCTTTCCCCCAATCAATTCATTTTAGTTCTGGAGTGAAAGTTTAATTTGTTGCATAATTGGCTTTTGATCTAGAATTAAGTCCAAAACCATAAATACACACAGAGGAGAAGAAGAGAGGACAAACGGTGGTTCACTGATCGGAGCCCGACACACACTGGGTGTGTCCTGACGATAACACAAACCAAAAGCAACACTTCTGATAAACCACACGAGTCCCGACAAACCACATCACCGTCAGAGGTGATCGGACGCCGAACACACCTGTGACCAAAGAGACGGAATTAAAACACTAAAAAATGAGCAGAACTAAAGAATAAACAAACATCTAGAAATAGAATCAGTCGGAGCTCCGGCTGTGAACAAACAATGCAGCTGCAGAATTAGGTGCAAGATAAATATGAAGAATCAGCAAAACTAAATTAACACATTTCACATGTTACACAAGTTTACAGACAACTGTTCTTTCTTCAGTCGAAACCAAACTCAATGTCAGACTCCGTTTTAAATAATGAGGATTTTAACTTGAAAAGTCGAAAAGCAAGGGTGACACTTTCATCTTCAACTGAAAGTGTCAGTGGCACATGGCGGTGTCGGGAGTTTTGGTCGATGCTGTTGTTGCCAACCATAGAATTTAAAGGGGTTTGGAGCCATTCTTGGTGGGGGGCGACGCCTCTCAACTTGGCAATTGCTTTGCCAACCTATAGCAATGCTCCTGGTGCTCTTCTCGTGTGTAAATTGCCTGTAGGTATAATCCTGGTTGTTAACCCTGTGATGGACTCGGATAACAACACAGGGTTCACCAGGATGTACTTGCACCTTAATGTCAGCTGGGATTGACCCCACAATGTTCTGGATGTCCCTGTGATTCATTTCGAGGAGAACATGAACATCTGTGAACTTTAATTGCAATTCATCCAGTGGTTGTGACTAAAACAAATCTGAAAAATCGATTTCATAAGTTGAAAGCAATCATTTAATCATATTAAGTGTGTGTGTCCCATGTGACAGCTGTGGTCCATGACTTTCTGTCCGAGCCTCATCCAGCTGTGGTTTGTGCCAAGATGGTAGATTCCACATCCTGCTCCCAAGTTGGACTGACCACGACAACACTATTTCCCTGCAGAGGTCTTAAACACACACACACACACACACACACACACACACACACACACACACACACACACACACACACACACTGCAGGGTATATAAGCAGAAGCAGAGGACTCCCGGTCGGAGAAGCAGCAGCAGACTGACTCCAGCCAGCAGCAGCTCCTCTCTCCAGCTTCCTCTGAGTCCAACGCTGCGTTGAAACAGACGCAAACATCTCTCACGTAAGTAAAACTTCTGCTTTAATGCATCGGCTTTTATTGCAGCAAAATTCCTCACAAGTTCAGTAACTTCATCTTCTTTATATCTTCCAGATGTGACGATTGCAAATTAATTAGCTGATACATCTGAGAGTCGTTTAAAATGTTTTGCAGCTCTTGTGCAACGCTTGAAACAAACAGATTTAATTTTTTGCTGCACTGAAAAGCTCCGTTCTGCTGCTAAATCTGTTTCTTCTGTGTCAGCATTTGCCAGAGTCGTGTTAGAAAACACATCCGTGCATATATTTCACGGAAGTGTCTAACGAATAGAAAAGAACTTGAATTAGAATTTGGTTGTACTTGTACTTAAGTATTTCTATTTTATGTTACTTGAACATATACTTGTACTCTTAAAAATTTTCTTTTTTCTTTTCTTGGAAACTTTGTACTCGTGAGCTTCCCATGTACAAGTTACTTTTATATAATATAACATTAAAAAAAGATCAGGGTTCACAGCTACAACATGAAACTGCTGCTGTCCTGCTAATGCATCAGTAACAATAATCCACACTGTAGATTATTTAATGCTCTGTTGTGTACAATGGGATAGAAGTTTCATTCCTTATTTATCTGTACTTGTACTTCTAAGTTATTTGAATATTTTGAGATGAGACAATTACAGACAGAAAATCACAAACCAACAATTTCAACATTTTTGATAATCAAACAACGATTAGTGGTTTTCTAAGTTAAAATGCAGAAGTTCCCTGCTACTCAAATGTGAGATTTTGACAGCCTTTTTTAAAAATTTTTTACTTTGACCGTTTTATAGCAAACTGACTATAGATATTGTTGGATCAAACAAGAACTTTGGTGTTTGAGGGCATTTAATGGAATACAATAGAAAAGCAGTTAATAAAAATAACAATTGGTTATAGCCATGTTAATCCACCACAACAGTAAGGGAAGTGCAAATAGCAGAATTTCAGTGGGAGTCGTATGAGAGAAACAATTTATTTCCACCAAAATCATTAACAGAGTCTATAAAGGTGAAAAACAACAAATATGAATGAATAAAAACTACCTGGCCACTGTGGTTATAAAACAAACTGTTCGAGTCGGACTCAGTTCTGGGTGTGAACACATCAAAATCAACACAAACAAAGACCCTCAGTGTTCTCACTCTGACTCATTTAGCTAAAAATGACATCAACCCCCTTCAGCCCACACGGGGTCCGTCTAAAACGGGCCGTCGTTACAATGATGTAAGCATGTGGTAAGACTGATTTAACCATTAAACACACAAACATCTG
Organism: Hippoglossus stenolepis; assembly: GCF_022539355.2. NCBI lineage: Eukaryota > Metazoa > Chordata > Actinopteri > Pleuronectiformes > Pleuronectidae > Hippoglossus > Hippoglossus stenolepis. The sequence continues at coordinate 4,030,085 of NC_061505.1, read as the reverse complement.
TTTTCACGAGATGCTACAAACACCTGCCCGAGGAGTGGAAAGGCTCCGTGTTACGTAATGTGGGCGAGTGCTGGACGAGGAGGGAAGTTTGGGCCGACGTTTGGCTCCATGAGTCATTCAACACAGTGAACGCTCTGTTTTCACCTTCAACACCAGCAGAGATTTGCTGACGTGTGTTTTCTCTGCAGCTCAGCACAGCGACAACTGAGCAGACGAAGAGAGACGGACTTTGTTAGTTTAAATAAATGCAAATGTTTCCATAGTAACATTAGGTCCTATGAACACTACTTTGTTGTAGCCCGTTCAAAAAAGTCACAATTTTATGTTGCTGGGTTTGATCAATAACAATGTCTCATATTCTTTGACATTATTATACTTTTATATGTAAAAAAAAAATCTAAATCTACTTTCATAGGAACTAAAACTTTCATATAAATGCAGTTGAGTGCAAGTATAATATTTGCCTCTGAAATAAAGGGGAATTGAAGTAGCAAGAAAACAGAAATACTCAAGAAAAGTAGCAATTTATTTTAGTTACATCCAACACTTTGACATTTCTGTGACACACGTGAGTAGTGTGAAAATTCAACAACCACAATACAGTTTGTACTACCACTGGGACTGTGGTTAACAGTAGTACAGCTCAAGTTATTGCTACCATCAGTACTCCCACAATGTGATTTTTTTACAGTGTATGTTATTGGTGTCCCAGTTCACTTTCAAAACGCTTGAGTTCAATTTTGTGCTCATTTGAAAACTTTACACGTAAAATGTGATAAATAGGAAGATGTAACATGACGTAACTTCCTAATAAGATGACATCCCACTAAACAAAACCCTGTGAGGCTGAGCTTTGTCTTTTAATAGACGTGATTAATGGTCTGTGTTGAAACTGATCTTCCTCTCTCCGCGACCACGAAGTCACGAGACAATATTTGTGAAGTGAAAATAAAGCATGAACACTTTCTTTACCAGCGTCTCACAGGAGGAGCAGTGACTGTAGAACTCATGTGCAGCCCAACACACAAACACACATGTTAACACACATGGAAACACATGTTACATAAACGTCTTTGAAACGGCTCTTTGTACTTCTCAAAGCATATTGGAAATTTCATCATTCATAGACTAGTTACATTTTTATTCACTTTACTTTAATGGCTTTCCCATTTTGAAAACCCTTCTTTCATGAATAAAAGTGGTCTCAGACACACACACACACACACACACACACACACACACACACACGTTTCCACTTGTTCCACAGATGTGAAGCAGATGAGCATGAAAACACCTCCTGCAGAGATGAGTGGAGCATGATTGGAATTCTTTAGAAACTGCACACACAAACTACAAAGACACAAACTACAGTACAAGCACATTTCAGACATGACATCAGAGGCAAGGGGTGTGTGTAACCCCACGGAATCTACGTTTTTCTAATAAATATGTGAGAAACAATAAGGAAACGTTGTCCTTTCTCCTCTTCCAGTCCTGAGAGGGATCATCCGCCCTGAACTATCGCCACCATGTCTGATCAAGGTGCCACCGCAGTTCCGTCCGAAGCCCCCCCTCCACCCTCTGGGCCCCGTCCCAAGGGGACGAGCCGTGGCCGCACCTCAGTTCCCATGGCCAGCGCCAACTCTGACTCCACAGACATCCCTGAGTTTGAGTTCTTCGGAACCCCGAGAGGACTTCCACCTCTGACCGGTAAGGGGGCAGTACTCATACATCTTATAGCATTTTTCTTTGTAGTATATTTACCCTCAGAAAAAAGATCAAGTGTTAATGGATGAAATTTCCTACATAAGAAAGTTTAAAAAGAGAAGAACAGATGTCACAGTGCATCTTGGCTGGAGGAGATAAAGTCCTTTTCCCAGCAGTGACACAGTTTACAGTAACTTTTGCACATGATTGACGTCCAAACAGGATAAATCCCGCTGACTTCCTGCAGCTCGTCGCCATGCCGACGCCTGTTTTATTGTGACAGAGCGACCGGGAGATAACCAGATGTTACAGGAATTTATTATTATGCAATGTCTATTGCACATGTGGTAAATTAAATTATAGCAGAAAATCTAATTGAAAGAAAATAACAAATGAATAAACGATGAGGTTTTTTTGTTCGTTAACAAGTTTCCAGTTTTCAGAAACTTACATTTTTCCACCAAAGTACATATTTTATAACTTAAATGATTGATATCGATAAAGAGAGATACTGAGAGGTGTGTTTTGGCCTCTGTGATGTGATATCAGGGCAAATATCTGTATAGCTGTATAGAAATAACCTATTTTAAAAAAGTTTAAACTCATCCTCATCCTCATCACCTGTGAAAATGAATCATTAAATTCCGTTTTTTCCTTCAAAGTAACATTTTTCGGCATATTTTTTTTTAAGTGGACAACATGAAGTCTGGGGTGAAAATGGGGAGACTTGAGAAAAATGAGTCTTGAAAATGGTTTGAAGCCGCCCTCACTCCTCGCCTGTGTGTGTTCAGAGTTTCTCGACATCACCGAGGTGGACATGATGAAGGAGCCAGATAAAGGCAACACAATTCAACACCACACCGCGTATTTCAACACCAACAATCTCATCGTCCGCCGGGGACAAGAGTTCCAGGTCAAGGTCACCTTCAACCGTCCCTACGACGCCGCGAGCGACAAGTTCGCTGTGGAGTTTGTCATCGGTGAGGCCAGTGGACTGTAAAGAGTGACGTGACGTGCTCTCCTTCTTAATCAATCAATCAAATTATTTCTTAGTCGTACATAAATTCAACTTTTAACCTCATGGAAGTTTTAATCTGAAGTTTGAAATCGAATTTATAGAATATTTTTTAACCAGTTTTCAAAAGTTTAGTTTCATTCCATAGCTATTAAACAACTTTTAACTAGTGTACAGTTTATTATTGAGGAGAGTCGTTTTCTTAAGAATTGCCACAACAAAACTTTTTAAAATATTATTTTTTCATCACTTTTTAGCATCTTGTTATATTTAATTTAATTTGATCCTGTATTTCCCTATATATTTTTTGTGCAGCAACTTGTTATGTACTTGAAATATAGTGTTGATCAAAGCTTTTTCACGTTTACCTTCATGCAGTAACTTTGCTCTGACACCCAGGCTCCAGCCCTCAGTTCAGCAAGGGCACCTACATCCCCGTCTTCCCCACTAAGGATCGTCAGAGCTCCTGGAAAGGCCGCGTCACAGACAAGTCAGGCAACTCGGTCACCATGGGCATCACTCCTATGGCCAACTGCATTGTGGGGAAGTACCAGATGTACGTCGCCGTGGCGACACCCTTCGGCATCCGCAGGACGACGCGGGACGACAGCCGAGACCTCTACATCATCTTCAACCCCTGGGTGGCAGGTCGGTTTAGGCCTCACCTCATCAACACTTTGTTTCCCGTTGCTTGTATCTCACCTTGATGTTCACAAACATCCTCATGACCTTCTGTCAGATGACGCTGTGTTCCTGGATGATGAGAGGGAGAGGGAGGAGTCTGTGATGACTGAGATGGGGATCATCTACCACGGCGCCTACGACGATGTCTCGGAGAGAAACTGGAACTATGGACAGGTTGGACACAAACTGATCAACGACTTTAAGACTTTTTTTACCCACTAAATTTTCAAACCTTTCCCTTTAGTTTAACCATGGAGTCCTGGATGCCTGCCTGTACATCATGGACAGGTGTGAGATGCCCATCACCAACAGGGGAGACCCCATCAAGGTGACCAGAAAGGCCTCTGCTATGGTGAGAGAATATTCATGGTCATTGTTTAAAGCAACACTATGTAACTTTTACTGAGCAACAGCGCCCTCTGCAGACACAAGGGGTGATTAATTCAGTTATCCCACTCACTGATAGAGATGATGTAATAATCAATTTATATTTATGACTTGATAATTCAGTCAAAAGGAAAAAAGTTATGCTAAATTGCAGGAACTTGTAATAGCTTCATTCCACTGTGTTTTATTTGATTTGTCGTTCTCAGCTGAACTCTCGTGATGACGATGGCGTGTTGGTGGGGAACTGGAACGGCGACTACACCTACGGCGTGGCGCCCACCTCCTGGACCGGCAGCACAGAAATCCTGATCAGCTACGCCAGAAGCAAGATGCCCGTCTGCTACGCTCAGTGCTGGGTCTACGCCGCCGTCTTCAACACCTGTGAGACCCTGAACGGATATTTTACATTTTCCACTTCCTCTGAGTTAAATGACCTCACGTTCAAGACAGAGACGTCTTCATGAGTTGGTTCAAAGGAGCCACGTTGTTCTGACTAAACTTACACCAGGCAATGTAATCAATTATCAACCACCTCTTGATTTTCCGCTTTTGCTTTTCGTTTAATGTTTTGCCCCCGTGTCCCAGTTCTGCGCTGTCTGGGCATCCCATCCCGAGTCGTCACAAACTTCTTCTCGGCCCACGACAACGACGGAAACCTGAGGACCGACATCATCCTGGATGAGACCGGCAGGATTGACCGCAACCGCACCAGGGACTCGATCTGGTACCACGTTGTCCTTGACATTTTAACTTTTTAAGACATTTTTGTTCTCCTGGTGATGGTGAGGCTACAATTGTCAAATTATCTGTGAAGCGCCTTTATTAATTTAGTGGTCTTTACCATTTTAGCACCAAACCCCCATTTCAGACTCTGGTCTGTGTTCCTTGTCTCCAGAGGATGATCCTGAATGTTTTTGGTGACTCCCTGACCTTTTCATTTGGCAATGACATTAATCTGGCACATTCATGCTTCTCAGAGGATGAACCATATTGAAAACATAATCAATCAGATTTGCTGGACACCTTCAGGCTTCTGTAGAGAAAACTGTATGATTTTAATGACCTCATTTAGCCAGAACTAGTAAAACTATGAGGATGACAAGTTTAGATAATGATTCATATAACTTCCTGATAATATGTAAACTAATGTTTGTGATTGTCAGGAACTACCACTGCTGGAATGAGTGCTACATGACCAGGCCAGATCTCCCTACTGGCTTTGGAGGTTGGCAAGTTGTGGATGCGACACCACAGGAGACCAGTGATGGTACATGATGATGATGATGATGTGAATTATCTGCTGGCTTTAAATACAGTGCACTGATGATCAGTATTTAAACTCCTCTTCCATGATTCATTCAGGCATGTACAGATGTGGTCCTGCCTCAGTCCACGCCATCAAACATGGGCAGATTTGCTTCCCCTTCGACGCTGCCTTCGTCTTTGCCGAGGTGAGTCTGGTGCTCCCGCCTGCAGCGCCTAGGAAAGTTGTTATTTCACACTGTAGGTTCACGCTGTAGCCGTAAAATTCCCTTTGCCGGGGGGGTCAGTCTGAGGTTTTGTGGTGCTTTTCTCCCTACAGGTCAACAGCGACGTGGTGTTTTACTCCCGGAGGAAAGACGGGACCATGGAGCCAGTCAAAGTGAACCGGACTCACGTCGGCCGCATGGTGTTGACCAAAGCTCTTGGAGACATGACCAGTCGCGATATCACCGACCAGTACAAGTTCCCTGAAGGTCGGTGACCCCATCCTTTTCTCTTTATCTAACTTCAAAACAGGCACCAACATGAATATACTAAGTCACACTCAAAGCAACACCATGTAGCTTTAACTGAGCAACAGCGCCCTCTGCAGCCACACGCGGCATGTGCCCCCAAGAGGCGGCCGTCTGAGTCCAGATTTTTAGTGTGGGAATCAGCTCCAGTTGGCTTCATTCTGGTTCGATTTCACCCTGAGCTTTCACTCGGAAAAGAGGCAAAATACTCGGGCCAATGCTGGTTGGCTTCATTTTACAACAAATTCTGACTGCTTAAAGCCCAAATCCTTTCGTTACTGGGGGAATGAGAATAGTTCCCTCTCAAGTCAGGAGAAAGTATTAAAACTTCCAGATGGTGATCAGAGAATTCATTCATCCCTCTACATTTATTTCAATCATCCAATACAGGCAGTGCACAGGAGCGGACCGTGCTGGAGAAAGCAGAGGAGTACGGCTGCAAACGAGAGAAGTCGGACCCTCCCCAGGCCGACGTGGACCTGGTCCTGCCCACCATGGAGATCAGCATGGGCGACGACTTTGAGCTGAGCCTGGAGTTCATCAACCGCAGTGACCAGCAGCGAACCGTAGACGCCTACATCAGCGGCAACATGGTGTATTACACCGGAGTCACCAGCTCTGAGTTCCTGTTCCAGACTCCCTCAGTGATCATTCAACCCAACAGTAGTGAGTCCTCTCCCTCAGAAATCGGGGAATCTTGGAATTGTTTTGCAGATGCTTTGGGTTTTATATATTGTGGTTATAAAAGAAAAAGATGCATGCACTTAATAAGAAAAAAGAGAGCAGCGTTGTGTTTTTACCTCCTGCAGCTGTGAAGGAGTTGGTGGACGTCAAGTCAAAGAAGTACATGAAGCATCTGGTGGAACAGGCAAACCTTCACTTCATCTTTACTGGGAAGGTCGAGGAGACCGGCCAGATCATCACCACCATGAAAGTGGTCACCCTGCACAACCCCAAAATCAGCGTTGAGGTCTGAAATAATCCGTTTCCCCACAAATCAATTTGGGGGTACACGTCCTGCATGACCGAATTTCACTTTAAGCGGTTGTTTGTGTTATTTTTGTTCCTGTGTGTACTTCAGGTATCCGGTGGAGGCAAAGTCAGTGATGAGATGATGGCGAGGGTCCAGTTTACAAACCCCTTCACCTTCAGCCTGGACGACGTCTACATTCGCATGGAAGGACCCGGGGTCATGGCGACCAAGTCCAAATATTACAGGTGAGCTCTCAGGCCAAGCCACAACATATCTGAGTGCAAGCGTATAAAATTTGAGCAGAAGCGGAACCGATCTCAGCAGGAGCAGGGGCGGGCTGAGTGCGAGAGCGGGGTTTTTGAGAGCATTTTAAAATCTGAACGTGAAATCAACAAGTCCTGCTCTCAAACTGAAAGATGGATAATGAATGAAGATAGGAAAGAAAACACATAGCTTCAGATATTTCATATAACTTGCATTCCTGATTTCATATTCAAACACAACAAAACTTAAACAGCATTTTTTTATGTAAGTTACGGAACAGATGCTTTTTATTCACAATTTCATTTCCTGCAAAACCCCCAAAGAGTAAAAACATGAAATACTAAGACTAAGTGTGAAATTCATTATTTAAAATGTTCTGTTATGTGGGTGTAAATGTTGCGTGCGTATAAAATGTCCTTTTCTTTAGCGACACATAAATGAATGTATGCAATAACCGTAAAGTGATGGGTCATGTTGTAGTAAAGACTTGTTTACAGCTATGTTTGGTTCCTTGTTTAGATTTTCTGGGGCTTATGGTTTATTGGTAACATTGGAATGTTTCCTGGTTTCAGTCTGATCCCGGGAGGCTCCTCTCTGACCTGGACCGAGTACTTCAACCCGCAGAGAAGCGGCTCCACCAGAGTGATCGTCACCCTGGACTGTCCCGCTCTCAGGCAGGTCTCCGGCCAGGCGTCCATCACCATCCAGCCCTGAGGGACGCCACAGAATCACCGATGTCCCACATCATTTAACTCACCTACACTTTAGCCAGAATATAAACCTATAATATAGACTGTAGGTTTACAACAGCTAGCATTTATAACACAAAGGGGTAATTGAAATAGTTTTGTCGTGTTAGGAAAAAGACAGCTATGGGATTTTTTTTTTGTATGATTACAAACTAGTGGATCCACATAAAATGTTCTATCGTAGTGAATTTTGTCTTTTTGACCATTTGATAGCTCAAATGTTTTCATATGAGGATTATTTCTTAAATTTAAAGCTGCAGTAATCAGGTTTATTTCTACTGGGGAGTAGAATTACTCCAAAAATATCTAAACAGAAATATGTTATTGTCTTAATAATTCGATAGGACCTGGATTTATCAGATAGGAAATGTTCCATTAAAAATAATGAGCTAAAAAAAGGCTGAAAAGCTCAGTGGGATGATATTTGTCTGTGAATATTAGCAACTAAATTTATGCTAATGTTCAAATTTCAGTTACAAAATACTGATTAATGCAACTTTAACTTTTCCACTGGAAAATGTAGCCCTGCTATGCAACAACAATTACATTTAAACTGTTGTATTTTAGTTAGTGTTCTGACAACTCTTTATATAAACGTGTACAAGAACAAATGCAACCATCAAAAACAATAAAACATCCAAACCTGCATGGTTTTATTCCTGTGATGGAAATTCATCTTGAGAGTTGAAATAATGAGATTCTCAGACTGGAGTTGCCTTTGAGTCTTTTTTAATAGTAAGCGCTGCAGAGGTTATACAACAAGCACGGGTGCCCAAAGTGGAACTGCCCCAAAGTCGAAAAAAGCCAGTACTTATACATAGAAGCGTTTCAGGAAACATAAAATCAAATAAAAGACAGGAAATCATCATCTGTGTCTATCTGCTGTGTCCGTCCACTGTAGCAGTTGGAAGAAAACATTACCGAATAAGGCCACAAGGTCACAGCAATGGTCAGTGGAGTTTTCCATTTCATTCCCAATGACTGCGCATGAATGCAAGTTGTCGTGTTGCTTTTTTTTACAACATCTGAAACTTCACAGTGGCACCATCAGTGATTTAACATCTTTTATTGAGGCTTAGATTCACATATAAAAACTGTGGCTTTAAAAACAAACTCCAAATCACTCATAATTCCTCACTGAAGAAATGAAAAACCCCAAAACCATTATTCTACAGTTAAAGTGCAAAATACATAAGCTTTCCCTCACAGTCGCCTGAACAGGGCCGTGCAGAGACCTTTAGAGGGGCAGGTGCTCAAATTTCAAAAGGGGCACATGGAAAAAGGCTCATATGCCGACATAACTCAAAGCTACAATTTGCTGTTGAGGGGGTTGCTGCTGTCAGAGGGCTGCATTGATCTGAGACTCTAGACATTAAAAGGAACAGAGGAGAGATATCAGCTGATTAACAGGTTATGTGACCGCGACGAGATGCAAACACTGCTGACGGTGTTTGGAACTGGCTCACTGTAACTTTCTCAGCTTTATAACCCTTTGCAGCTGCGCCAGCCAGTCCTGCCCCCGCAGCGGCATGGGCGTGCCCAGGATGGTGACGAGGTAGTCTGGGTACGCTTGGTTGTCATGGAACACAACGTACATGCCGGGGTTGTCCATTCTATCCACCACGCTGTCGTAGCGGTCATGTGGCAGCAGGATGTCGCGAGGAGGAGGCACCTTCATGTCACTTTTGCCCTCAGTGTAGATGCCGGTCAGGACTTGAGCCACAAAAATTAGCTGTGAGCCGTCGTCGGTTGGCATGGCGTATTTGTGCTGGGCTGAGTAGCTGGCCTTTACGGCAAAGTAGGTTCCTTCACCATAGTGAGTTGCTGAGAATAAGAGAGAACATGGACTTTACAACAAACACCTCAAACTGTAACAATAGCACGGACACAATGGACGAAATGACAGCTTCTTAAAAGCCCTCTAGAGGCTGGCCACACCTCTCTTTATTTGTCTAGTACGTTTGGTTTCGATTAGTTATGTAATGCTGTATAAAACTCTATAAATAGGTCACTTTCTCTCTAAACGTTTCTTTAAGTGTGACCTGTAATGATTACAAAAAGATCAGCACCGTTTTGTCCAGCAAATCTCCGGTTGAACCCCGTTTTCATGATCGCATCACAGTTTTCTTTGGTCGTCCCGTGGTAGAGAACCTTTTCCACTTCGGCGCCCACGTGTGCATTCTTATCAGAAATGTGTTTCCTCTGCGCTTCATAGGCCCGACGCAGGTGGACATTCTGCAAGCGCTCGATCTTAAAAAATAAACAAATAAATACCCAAATTGTGAAGAAAATGTACATAAATGCACATGATGTAAAAAGTAATGTAGCTGCTGCCTCTGTCTGAGTGGACACCACCTACCTTTATCCTGCCCCTGGGAACAGTTCGTCTGAAGGCCTCCTTCACTGATCGGTACTCTGCGGAGGACTCCTGCAGGGTAACCACCTTCATATCCTCCCCGGCAGCCATGTTGTCCCAGTACAGAGGGAGAGTGAAGTCTGGAAAATGAAAAAAATTTGAAAAATTGTATATATTTGATTTTCAATCAAAAGAACCCTTATATGAATTAGGGTTAGCTGAATACAATGTTTATCCTCTCACCCGGCAGATTCTCAAGTCGTTTTATTTTTCTTGTCTCTCCAGTTACTTGTCTTGTGGCCTCCATCTTCTGTAGATCCACGGTCCACTGGTCGCTCTGTTCATCCATTATGTCTCCCACTAGGTTGTTATGTTCCAGTCTGTGATTGGCTGTTTTGGGAAGTCTCTCCCAGTTGCCGCTACTTCCCAGGATGCACCAGGCCACACGACTTTGCAAATCCTCCTCCTCCCTGACTATTACCTGTCTCCTGAGGCTGCTTAACTGAGATTCTTTAATCATCTGCATCACACTGTTCACCCCATCTTTTAACCCGCTCACAGTCATGTTGCCCTGGCCAGACTGAATCTGCAGACCCTCCTTATACACCAGCTGCTGCAGACGCATGATGTCGTCCTCTGAGAGGCTTCCCACCTCCTCGGCCGTGAAGGTATGAGTCAAGCACTGATCCTGATACAGTTGCTTCAGCTTCATCTTGGCATCTGAGACGTTCTTACCACAAAGACCCAGTAACAGGAAGACAGACTGCTGAGTCTCGAAGCTGGTACTGAGGATACTGGGTTTGGTGGTCACAGACCTTTGTGGGTTCTGTTGTTCATGAGGCAGTGACACTGCAGGACCAAAAATCAACATCAAATCAATCAATGATGAAACTAGAATCACCTTCCTGTGCTCGCGTCCCTCCACCAACCAGTGCGGTTTCTGTCAACGTGCATTTTTTGTCCAGATTCATATGAGGTCACCGTGACCTTAGCTGAGGCTCTAGTACGTTTGGTTTTTGCTATAAATAGGTCACTGTCTCTCTAATCGTTTCTTTAAGTGTGACCTGTAATGATTACAAAAAGATCAGCACCGTTTTGTCCAGCAAATCTCCGGTTGAACCCCGTTTTCATGATGGAGTCACAGTTGTCCTGGGTCGTCCCGTGGTAGAGAACCTTTTCCACTGCGGCGCCCACGTGTGCATTCTTATCAGAAATGTGTTTCCTCTGCGCTTCATAGGCCCGACGCAGGTGGACATTCTGCAAATGCTTGATCTTAAAAAACAAACAAATAAATACCGAAATTGTGAAGAAAATGTACATAAATGCACATGATGTAAAAAGTAATGTAGCTGCTGCATCTGTCTGAGTGGACACCACCTACCGTTATCGTGCTCCTGGAACCAGTTCGTCTGAAGGCCTCCTCCACTGATCGGTACTCTGCGGAGGACTCCTGCAGGGTAACCACCTTCATATCCTCCCCGGCAGCCATGTTGTCCCAGTACAGAGGGAGAGTGAAGTCTGGAAAATGGAAAAAAAAAGAGAAACATTTGTGATGGAAATTCATCTTGAGATTTGAAATAATGAAATTCTCAGACTGGAGTTGCCTTTGAGTCTTTTTAATAGTAAGCTCTGCAGAGGTTACACAACAAGCACGGGTGCTCAAAGTGGAACTGCCCGCAAGTTCACAAAAGCCAGAACTTACACAAAGAGGCGTTTCATAAAACATAATATGAAAAAAAGAAAGACATGAAATCATCATCTGTGTCTATCTGCTGTGTCCGTCCGTCCGCTGTACCAGTTGGAAGAGTGGTATGAGTCAAGCACTGATCCTGATACAGTTGCTTCAGCTTCATCTTGGCATCTGAGACGTTCTTACCACAAAGACCCAGTAACACGAAGACAGACTGCTGAGTCTCGAAGCTGGTACTGAGGATACTGGGTTTGGCGGTCACAGACCTTTGTGGGTTCTGTTGTTCATGAGGCAGTGACACTGCAGGACCAAAAATCCACATCAAATCAATCAATGATGAAACTAGAATCACCTTCCTGTGCTCGCGTCCCTCCACCAACCAGTGCGGTTTCTGTCAACGTGCATTTTTGTCCAGAAAGGAAGGAGGTCACCGTGACCTTACCTGATAACACAATACAAAAACAAGGAAAAGAAGAAGGCTGTTTCTGAAAGTTCACCTCTGTCGACCACATCAGTGGAAAACACCTGCAACGCCTCCTCTTTGAAGAGCAAGAAGACTTTTTCGTCAATCAGGACGAGTCGGATGTCAGTGACGCAGCGTAAGGGAGTGGACGATGCAGCAGTTTTAACCCCTCGGAGAATGGCCTGCGCTACAACACCAGCGCCCATTCCACCTTGTCCTGCACAAAGATGTGGTGTTAACTGACACGGTTTAAAAACATTTAAATTAAACCGACGATGAGACTGTTGCATTGTCTGGCACAATATTTACCGGCACAGATGGCAGGAATGGCTATGGACCTGTATCCAGAGGACTCACAAAGTAGAATCAGGTCACACACCAGACTCTCAATGAGGCCTGCGTCTTTTAGTCCACGCACATGTAAAATGGCTTTGCAAGGGAATGATCCTCCCTCGGTCTGGAAAATTGATCCTCTGATCACTTTTGCTGCACATAACAAAAAAAGAGACAAAATGACTTAAAAGCTATTAAATATATGTTTCATGGAAATTACTTCTGGATCTTTATTCACCCGCTTTCACTTGGGCCGTCACCGCTGGTCCAGCTACAGCTAGAATGTCTTTGCAAACACCATCTGAGGAATAAATAATCATAATAGAACAAGCTTAAGTGTCTATAGCCATGCTACCGTCTCTGTGAACATGTACAGCTGATTAGCCAAATGCCAATGGAACCATGCTAATGTGCTCACTATGCCACGGACAAGATGTTGTTAACCAAATACAAACCAGGCTAGTCATTGGTTGTGCAAGTTTCTGGTCATAAACCAAGGCAGTGGACGGATTTTTAATTTGAATTTAAAAGTGATGATGGCACCATTTTCTTTTTATTCATCCTCTTGGGAACATGAATATGAGTAGAAGACCAGATGATCATTGCAGCAAATCTCAGATGACACAGGAAAGTCATTGAGCGGAGGAACATGTATTTTTCTAATTTCGCTTTAGTCAAATTTTTAAATTTAATCAGGTGATTTGTTTTTATTTTGCATCTTTGCTGCCGAATAAAGTAAAAATTTAAAATCTAAAAATCTATAAACAAAATTAAATTCACGGTAGAAGAATATTTCAAAATCTTGATGTTAGTACATATGCCTCAACAAAATAACTTGGTTCTAGATGCATTTGTGAAATTAATGTTGGATGTTTTGTTTTAAATGAAAATTTTGAATTTCCGATGTGATCTCAAGAAAAGTAAGTATTGATTTTTTTACAAGTAAATGCACAAAATCTCATGACAATCCATCTGATAAATCATTAAAATATTTCTGTCAGTGCGAAAGCAGTGGACCTACGAAAAGACACGTTATGTCACAAGGCTAAAAATAAAAATAACTTTACAACAGCTCCTTCCTGGTCCCTCCTGCGTCTGTGCATCAGCAGCTCTCACTTACAGTTAGGAAAATGTTTGAAGTTTGTCGAGTTCACAATTGCGTCAGTAGTCTCATGAGTGATGTCACCGAACACCACGTGTAGTCTGACCCCAGCTACGACCATCAGAGTGAGGACATCGGGGGTGGACCTGAAGATTACTGACAGGAAATAAAACAACACAATTCATATTTTTATCTAATAGTTGATGCTAATTTAAGTAAATGGTTTTCCTTGCTGTATTAGTATGGAGGAAGAAACGTGAATTAAGTATAAATAAATGAATAAATGCATAAAAATATAAGGAAATAAATACAGAAATACTCAGTCTCATGCAGGATTGGTCACAGGAGTGTGATGATCCAGTTCTACTACTTCTGCCTTTCAATCCTGACTGTTGTCCAGTAGCTGTTTGCAGTGTTGAGCCAGTTCACACTTAAAATGAACTAGTTCAAAGTTCAGTTCATGAAGATGAAAATCAACTAGTTCACGTCCAGAGTTAATTTTGTATCATTTATTGGGATGATTTAGGTGTCAGTAGTCCTGACTGTGAGTGTCTCCTGTTGTACTGAGCACAACATGAGACAAGTCATTTTTCATGATGTTTAAATGCAGCCTCATAAACTCTGGAGCGAATCAAACAAACACTCAGTGACTTCATGTGCTGATCAGGTCCTGATAACTAGTGATGAGTGTTTATTAGTTAGAGTGAGAGCAGAGAGGAGGAGGAAACAGAAACTCCAGCTCGGTACAAACCAGCTGCAGCTTCTGCTCTGATCATGAAGCAGCTGATCACTGAGCAGCTGAGACCAGAGAAACTCTGTGTTTCACTTTTCTTTTACAAAGTCACTGACCGGCTGCTTCACGGTAACGAGCTCTGATCTCACTGCGTAGGTCTCTGAGGGAGTGAGTGGGGGGGGGATTCCCTAGGAATAGATTGCAGCTTCCTGGATCGCTTACTTGCCAAATCCTGCTCGAGACTGAGGACACGACCTCCTACCTCATTTACATATGGATACAGAAATACAGAAATAAATAAATGTGGAATAAATAAATGTGGAAATGAATTTAAGACATTCATTCTTTTATTTCTGTATTTATTTCCTTATTTATTTATTTATACATTTATTTATTTATACTTAAGTCATGTTTCGTCCTCCATATATTTATATTAGCTGTCGAGTTTACCTTGGCCTCCCTGCTTCATATTTAAGCTGAGTGATCTGTAGACATCATGGTAGCACTGTAGATAAAAACGCTGATATCAAACACTTCCTTAGCAGTAAAACATGCATGTGTCTAACTACTTGAAGTGTCAATAGTCAGTACCTCAGAGTCCGGATAACGAGGTTTAATGACCACATAGATGTTGGAGAGTGAACCGATGAATCCCGATGATCCAAACTGGTAAATGCTCTCAGTCAGAGCTTCAATGGCGGCACAGAGCGGGTAACCTAACGCGATTCCAGGTCCAATCACTGGAACGGCAACTGAACTCAATTCCTGCTGCACACAGAGGTCCAAACATCTCTTCAGACCATTTCTCAGAGCCTGGGACAAAAAAAGTTGATTAGTTTTTGTAGATCAGGATAAGAACCATTTCTCTGTCCACATCTCTGTCTTGCTTATTTAGCCATTTTTCTCCCGTCTACTTTCGTAACCTCTTTTTTCGCTGGCTGTAAGTTTAACTTTTTCCCCTCCATCCACTTCATTGCCCTTGAGTCATGGATGTTGAATTTGCTCCCATCTTTAGCCCTCACCGATAAAGTTATTTTGTATTCTACAAGTTCTTTGACGCTACCTGCACACTCTGCCCTCTGAATCCATCCCAGGGCAAACACTCAATGAAGAAGAGCTTGTTGCAGCCAAGAGATGCAGGCGCAGCGACCTGCAGAACATCTCCAGGGTTGACGGTACAATTTGCAGTAGCGGCATCAAAGTTTGACTGCAGTGTGTTCCCTGCTTTGGTCAACAGATTCTTTCCCACTTTAGTTGAAGTCAGCTTTTTGTGGAGCATGGGAACCACCAACACGTTCACCTGTGGAAATAAGGGGAAATATCATGACTGTGCAGTGTTGCATTGCTGCTTAAAAAGCTGAGGTAAAGTAGAATGGAATAAAATAGGCAAACCTGTTGATCCTCCAACATGCCAAACTTAATCTGCAGGTTTGTTTGGTTGGCTGCAATGTTCTCGACAGGGGTGAGGCAAGATCTTTCATCTGAAGGCCTGGGTGTGAGGCTGGGGACTGGGCTGCTGATCCTCACATCCGGGGAGTTCACACCCTGATGTTCCCTGATAAGGACCTGAGAGGAACTCTGTATGAGATCTTTGCATATTTTTCCCTCTGCCTGGAAGTACTGCTGAGCCCCTGGTCCATCTAGAACTAGTGTGTCTGATGTCAGGCGGGACAGAGCCGAGGTCAGGGCCTGCTTCACCTCATCTACGTGACAACGGGGACCAGACAGGAGCACACAAGGATTTGGGGTAGTTGAGGTTTTTAGCATCACTTTCGTGTGTTTCAAGCCAATCAGCTGTAAGACTTCATCCAAACAGTCAACCAGTTCAGGAAATGGTAAGTTCAGACTTTCTTGCGTGGGGGCCTGGATTTGAAGTTCTGGGTCAAACCTGCGCATTTGTCTTTCTTTTGTGTTTGGTTTTGTAAACATCTAAAGAAAGGAAAGAAACCCATGAGTTTAAAAGCAATGTTTTTCGAGATAATGTGACAATTATGTTACAACAGTCAGCACAATCTTGGATGTGGATTATAAGGTCCATAAAACTGGCCGGGCCACACAAGAGGGTGTTTACTCTGATCATGACAGCAGCAGATGAGGTTTCAAAAGGTTTATATTCAGCTCACCGGTGTCGACGGCTGATCAGGTTTCTGTGATGAATCGGTTTGGCTCATGGTCAGATGTCGTTCTCCGGAAGGTAAAGAGACCATGTGAAGCTTCTTCTGCAAAACTCTTTCCTGGTCTGTAAAGTCCAACATCACAAAGAAACACCTGCGTTTCAGCTCAAACTGCAAAGTTTGTCCGACAAATAGCAAATTGAAAGACAAAATGGTTCCTCACCTTCTTTGTCCTTGAAGCAGATTTTGTAGATATCACCTCCGATGGCTTGAATTGCGGCACAGTCACCTCCCCCAGAAACTCGTCTTATCTGAAAGTATGTACTGACCTTCTTCATCTCTGTGTCTGTCAGACCTTTGGCTTCAAAGAACAATGGATATTGATATTCGTCCATTTTAAACCACAACTCTGAACACAGGTGAGTACTCTATCGCTGTTCTCTTTGATTCACACCCGAGTGCTTTTCTTTTCTGCCTTCACTTTCACTTTGACTCACATTCCATTTCTTAGGAGAACACACCCCACTGACTAAACTAGTTCCAGTTTAGCTTCCTGTCGAACTTTTCCCTGTTTGTCCTGTTGAGCAGACGTAATAATAATGATTATTGATCATTGCATAAATGATGAAGTTGATTAGTGGTATAATGATCCTTTTTTTCCACCAGTGACGATGATGATGATGATGTTAATTTGTAAATTTAATCAATTTCCTATGTGATGATTGAAAAAATACATACAAATGAAAAACAAAGATATACCATCACATAGTTGTAGTGTGAACCTGACGTCCTGCAGAATTACCACACCAGGCCACTAGATGTCCTACTAGTGCTGTTGCAGATATATATAAATATTATATAACCTCATGTTGTCATGTTGAACAATTCGGTGGAGTTAATAGTCGCTTCATTTATGTTTCTCTTACTCATGTGGTGTTATTGTGTCTGTTTTCTCTATGTTTGCCGGTAGAGCTTCAGCGTTTAGGATAACGATTGTGATAGAACGGTTTTATTCATTTATTATTGACATTTTCAAACATAATGAATGTTAAATGTATTATCTATAGATATTTCTCATGAGGATAAAAGTCTTGGACGATCCGGAATGCACTTATAGGGCTGAACGGGCCAGGGGGGTCATTCTGTTTGAGGAGGATGTGCCAAGGGGAACTTGGGTTGACCCGAGGGAACATGCAGTAAACAGTGGGAGCAAGCGAGGGGCACTTACTGGGGGCCCGTCAGATGACCACAGGGGCATTACAGGAGCTGAGAAACTGCTCAATCACGAGATGCCTCCGTTCGAGAAGTTCTCAGAGACGATGCTGTGATTTCCCTTTTATTCTGAGCCACGTGCCTGAAGGTACAACTTGTGTATAACAAGGGATTTTGAGCACTATGCTACCGAATGTTAGGAGTGGCTTCACGTTTTAGGATCAGATTAGAAACATCGTGAGCTGAAGAGCTGGTTCCAATGAAAACCTCAAGTCCCTGATCATGACTGTTGATGTTTTAAATAAATTAAGAATCCCAGAGCACAGAGAATGTTTTTGTCATGTGCAGGAGATAATGGATGTGGATAGATTTGTATAGATATAAACTAACGAGGACAGACAAATGTACATAAAAAGATTTATTTAGAATCTTTGAGGTGGAAAAATAAAATGCAAACTCTCCTAAATCTAAATCTACTAAATTAAAAACTGCAATAAATCAATAAATGTTGTATTTAACCATTGAAAGAGAGACATTGAAGGTATCGTTGTGTTGCTGCTCCCTCGCTCCCTCCTCCAGGTGCAGTCTGGAGAAAGACGTACAGGTTCATTTAGTCATATGTTTCATTTATTTAATTATTTTATTCAATCCCGATAAAATTCCCCTCAGCTTTTCAAAAAGAATTAGGATTTTGCTGAGTCATACTGTAAGACTTCACCTCACTTCTCACCGTCATGTGGAGTCATGATGACCTAACGTCTGATGGACACACATCAGTCATGGGAGAGCTGTGTGTCTCCAGCCTGAATATGTGATCGAGTCTTCACCGCAGTTTGACTGTGGTTTCTTTCCGTCTGCTTCTTCATGCTGTTGCTTGTCTCTTTGTCTCAAAAGTCAGATGATGTCTCCTGGTGCATTAATACAAGTAAACACAAGTAAATCTTAGGCCTGATTATTCTCAACATGAGATGACGACACAGGGAATTTCTCTCTTTTTTTGTTAAAGCTGTTACTGAACTGAAGGAAGATGATTTCGAATACAAATATTTTCCAGAGAGAAAATAAAAGACTAAACAATGTCAACATCAAATCTAATATAAGATGATAGTTTTAACATTGTAGATGAAAATGATACATGAAGAGAAACTGTTTCTCTACTTCCTTATTTAGTTTGTTCACGTGTTGCATTTCACAGTGTTTCAGTTCTGCTTGTTTCTTTTGCTTTCTGGAGTTAATTGAATTTGGATCTTTTCGTTGGTTTGCCTCCTGCCAACCGAACCGTAAGCCTGCTTCTTGTTGATTAAACCCACCATCAACCTGCCTCACAGTCGGTCTGATAACAACTACACACGACTCTTTCATTGGTAATCATGTTAGTAAAAGTACTTTCACTTACTTTTTAGCTCTGTTTTGGTCTCAACCCCTCAGAGTTTTTCACCGGCCGGTCGCTACCTTTAAGTGTCTGCTGGTTGAATGAATTCAGTTTGGCTGAACGGCCGCGTACCGAGCAGCGAGAGTGAACCCAGACATTACAGTCGACGACCCAAAAACCGAAACAGGGAGCTGAAAGATGCTAAAAGGCTGAATGTAACCCACCAGTATGATTTACTGGTGCACGCGATTGCAACTTCGACTGTTTTGACTTTGAGAGCAAATGAGTCATAGGAACTTGATGTGTTCTGTCATGTTTCTGTCTCTTCCCCTGGAGCTCCTGATTCACAGGTTAAAATACAATTCTCACTGGAAGACAATTGCTTTGAACATATCAAATTAATTTATCTCTTCTCAACAACCGTCTGTCAACCCCCACAAATGATGTCATGACCCCCAGGTTGAGAATCCCTGGCGTGAGGCTAAAGAAATTATAGTTGCTTTAAAATTCCAGAATCAATAAATAGTGACCAAGACCAACAGACGGTTAAAAAACATTATTCACGCCACAAACTAACATCAACCAGGAATGAGAAAATAAAGAAAACTGTGTGATAGAACACTAGTGAAGTATTTAACATAGTAACTGTATTGTACTGTATGTAAAAGGTCAGAACGAGGCCCCAGGGATAATCGTCAACACGACCTCACAGCCTCATATTCACTGTAGCCACAGGTTAAACTCTACTTGTTTACTGGG
Organism: Hippoglossus stenolepis; assembly: GCF_022539355.2. NCBI lineage: Eukaryota > Metazoa > Chordata > Actinopteri > Pleuronectiformes > Pleuronectidae > Hippoglossus > Hippoglossus stenolepis. The sequence goes on along the minus strand of NC_061505.1, from coordinate 4,010,397 downwards.
TCTGATGATCATTTGATCAGTTTCCTCTTTTACGCATCGGGGGAAATACAGTGATGAGTTCTTGTGCAGAGAATTAAGCTGTCGGAGATTCAGACAGAAACTCTCTGATCCTCTGTTATGACTAATATCTGTGCACCTCAGTCTGGCCTGTGGTCGGTCCCTGAACCCACCAATCCCATGACAACCTGCTGCTGCACACGTGAACACAACAAAGTGAAACAGAGAAGACACAGACGGCCCCTGAAATCTTCCACAGCAGCACATGATCGCAGTGTGTATAAATATCACAGTGCAGATGTGGGAACGGTCACAACAGCTGCACAACATCTGCACAACATCTGTCTGTAGTTGAGGACTAAAGCATCAGGTTTGAGAAGATGAAGCTCTGCATCCTGTTCACGGTTGTGACGCTCTTTGCTCTCAGTGACGGTAAGAGGTGCACAGATCTGATCTCCCTTTGTGGGTTTTTTGCAACTTTAGAGAAAAGTGCACTATGAGAGAATTCATTCGTTTCAGATTTGAATTGCAAGATTTTTAAATGTTATCTTAAATTTCTATTGATTTGACTACAAAATGAAAATCAGTTTGCAGAGTCTCAAACTTGTCATCTGTTCCATGACCTGAAGAACATCATCGAAATTAAGTTACTGTTGCATGACTTTTGGTGCAGAATAATTTGAAATCTATGAAAAAGTAGTATAAGTTCTATATATTTGGTTGTATTTGTGTTTTGTTTTTTTATTCATAGTTTTTTAAAGTAAAGTTTATGGTTAAATTATAAAATATCCAGCCTCAATTAGATTTCTTTTTTCACAAGAGTTTGATAACGACATCTTAGGAACTATTGCTAATTGTTCTTCACTGTATATACGAGCCGATATGTTGGTAGTGTTGTGTTTTCCCGTCTCTCAGACAGATTTTCCAGCCTGTAGTAAGAACAGAGAACGTGTTACTAGTCACAATGACTGTGATTATTAAATGAGGAAGTACCGATTTATAAAGATGTCACAACATGAGGATGGTGACTGTTATGAAATCGCACATCGAGATGAAAGTGGCCTCGTCATTGTCGGATTCCTGAATCAGCAGCCGTGCAACATCATGAGGAGGAGGCCGAACCAAGGTCCTCGTAAAACTGCACAAAACCAGGGAGGCTGCGTTTACTGTCAGAAAACAAACTCGGGATTTCAGACAAATATTGAGAAACCTTTGCAGGGCTTCTGTTCAACTGACTGACAGAGGAAATAAAAACACGAGACAAATCTTTTCGCCTGGCACAGATATTATTACATCTGCAGGTTCCGACCTTCCAATGCAATGTCTTAACTTTATTTTCACTCACAAAAAGAAAGAGATGCTTAAACTGACCCGTGTGTATTCTGTCTGTGTGTTGACGACAGGGATGCCGCCCCTCAGCCGGGACTACAACTCCCACTGTCGCTGCGTGGAGGTGGAGTCGAGGATCATCCCTCCAGACAACCTGCGGAGCATCAAGCTCGTCCCTGAAGGACCTCACTGCCCCGACACTGAAGTCATGTGAGTGGAAACATTGGATTGATCATTTAGAATTGGTGTAAAAACTAGAAAAATGAGAAATACTATCAGTTTCCTCACGTTTGAGGCGCTGACTAATTCATTTATTATCAGATGTGCTGCTAATTTCACGAATAAAATAAAAAATACAATAAAAAAACGTCCCAAAAAAAGAAAAACCATCATAAAATAATCCGGTTTCTTTATAATAAATTGTTGTTGATTCGGATTGTGTTGTTATGAATATCAGAACTCCTCACAATCACACAGGCAGCAATCTACAGCTTTAATAACTGGGAAATATGATGCATCTTATTGAATTATAATGTGCACACTGAGCATTTAGACGATTGTGTGCTGGGATAACAACATAAAATCTGTGGTGGTGTTCAAAATGTCTCCTCTCTCATTTTGATGAATGTCTGTGCTCAGAGCCGGACTGATGAGCGGCGAGAAGGTCTGTCTGAACCCTCGGTCCTCGTGGGTGAAGAAGCTGATCCAGTACATTCTTCAGAAACAGCTGCATCAGCAGGGAGGAGCGTTCGCCAAGAAACGAGTTTAAAAACCCAACTGTTGCTTCTCTTCCTACCTCCTGCAGCACTGAGCTCCTCTTACTTTAAAGAATAATACATAACCTCTTTGTTTTATATCTCTGCTCTGGTGTCTTTTGTTTTTGTTTTTATTTCTTTGTGTTTTCCATTTTGGAATTTGTATTGAATTTCTACTTTTTATACATATTTTCTATATAACACTGATTCTGGATTTATATTGACACAAGAAATAAACTGTTATGGAAACAATATGTAATGTTTGAGTGTATAAAGAATCTGAGCGTGGATACAAGTATAACTCTAATTTTAAAACTTTCCAAATAACAAGTTGCCTTCGATCTTTCATTAGAAAGAACCAGTTTACTGAAACCTCTCGTTCAAGGCTTAATAAAAAATGAAATGTTTAAAAAGTAAAATGTGAGTCATGTCATGTGTTCAATCTCACGTCAAGGAACTGGTAATAAATGTTGTAAAGTAACTAGTGGTGGCATATTAAATAGTCTGCAAGTTAAAGTCTTTGTTTATTTACAGGAAGTAAATCAGTAGAAAAAACACGTTCACATTCTAAGAATATGTGATATTTTTTAAAACAATACGTCAGTGCATAAAACCACAGGAAGACCAGATCAAGCTGGTTCGATCAGAAAATACAACAAAAACTAAATCTGATCACGTTACTGTAGATATGATCATTTCTGGTTTCTATGGCAACAGTGACTCAGCAGCAGAAAGATGACGGACTTAAAATGACTGACTGGAAAATAACTGGAGTGCGGCTGAGGTGTTCCAGTAAATATACCAGCAGCCCAGCTTGTAAACTATTTGGTTTCAGTGTAAAGAAAATCTTTCCTCAACCAGTGTTTGCTTCCGTCAGCTCATCAACACATTGAGTCTTATTCTCTTTCACTGGCCATTCTTGTGTCAGGAGTCATCTGGTGCAACGACATAACCCTTCCCCCGGGGGAACCATGCCCGCAGTGCCTCCGTCCAGCTGCCCGTGTCACAGAAAGTCAACAGGATGTCGAACACTGTGGACGGAGAGAGAGACCAAGTTAACAAATAAACCTCCCACAGCCTCCTAAGGAAACCACCTTTAAAAATCACATGATTATACAAACTCATAAAGAAAGTGAAATTAAATTCCTGGACGTGTCCCTTGATCTGGATCTAACTAGAAAGTCCAAACAGCTCAGAGACCGTCGCTCACCTTGATTCACCGCCAGGATCTTGGAGTGGAAATTCTTGGCGTTGTTTTTCTTCACCATGTGCTCGTCGATCGGCAGCCTCGCCGTGCACACGCTCAGGTCTCGGGCCCGACAGAAGCTCAACTTCTGCCGATGAGAGAAACAATAATCAACACAACCATCAGTACACCGAGCATTTATAACGTATAAGACAATAATCTCAACTAGCTGCAGTGATATTATTACATAAATAACAACGTGTATAATAAGGTATAATATATCTTTGTGTATGATACCTTCTTGATGCTTTCATCCACGAGGCCACCGAGGACGTAGACCTTGTCAGAATCAACTGTCTCCAAAACTGAAATATCAGAAGATTAAAGAAAACAGAGTCAGGGAGTTTGTCTTTATTCTCACGGCCACTGTTTGTCTGATCGTGGTTTGATGCTTTAGACCAGAGGGAGACTCGTGAATCTCAGAAAACCTTAAGAAGATGTTAATGTATATATGTATATATCCATATTTTATTTTCTTATAATAGTGCGAGTATGTTTGTGTTTTATTATGTGTTAGAAATTCTAAAATATACTTTAGTATAGGATCATATTGGCAACTTTACCTTTATATGAGTATTAGCAGCTGTAATTTTATCTTTCTACAAATGGCTCACTCTGCTGGCCAAAAGATGCATTACAACGGACATTTTCCCCAAAAGAAATCCCCCCCCCCTCCTGTACTGAAATGTTTTGAACTAAAAACACTGAGTAAAATCAACCTCGAAACCTTCAAACCTTCTTCAGCGTCTGGAGAGAGGTAGACGACCGTTTCCGTGGGGAAAAGGTCGAGGCAGCTTTCCTCCGTCATGTCGATCTGAAACAAGAGACGGAAACCGACAGTAGGTCGAGTCCGCTGCTAAATATAAAATCTACTCCAGGTCCAGATGAAACTTAATCGTAGCTGTTCCGATGAACTTCAGAGCATCTTGTAAGTGATGGATGATGGATGATGCTGTGGAAAGATTATTAAAATGTCATCGCATATTACACTGTGAACAATATAATGAATCTACAACATAAGAACGTTTTTTATATGTATTTCATAGTAAAGCCACATTGTCCTTAGGCCTTTTATCTTGTTTAGTGTTTCAGCTGGATGTTACGACTTTTTTACATTTAATGTGACCTGCAGCACGCTGGTGACCTGTCCAGGGTCTAACCCACCTCTCGCCCAATGTCAGCCGGGATCAAGCCTCAAAGAATAATCTGTATCGATTGTGGATGAATGGATGGATGTGAGTTACAGTACTCACCATGTAGTTGAGGAAGCCTTCGTTCATTCGTATGCACTCTCTGTAGAGATGACTGTCCTCCCTGAGCTCGGTCAGGAACACGTGAAACGGTCGAGCCGCCTTCTTGTTGGAGCCGTACAGTCGTCTCAGCTGCGCGGCCAGTCGGCTGATCTCCTGACCCACACAAACGTACACACAGAAACGGGTCAGTGAACACGGCGGGATGTCTGGGAATCAGCGACGCTTCCTCTTGCGACACCGACCTTGTCAGACATGCAGTCGGCCATACTCAGATCCACACACAGTCTGAGCCCGGTGCACTGAGCCTCAGCTAAACGCTCTTTGGCGATCGCCTTCATGACCCGTTTGGTGAACTGAGGGCTGTCGGCGCCGGCACCTGCGCGACAGACACCACAGGAAACACAGGGCGCTCTGATTGTGGAAGAAGGGAAATAGAGTAAAATCAAAACCACTGTTCGATCCTTCCCTCCGGTTCTGTACCTGACTCCTGCTCACGGTTGAGCTTCTTCCTCTGCTTCTCTTCCCTCCTCCGGCTCCTCTTCACAGCGAGCTGCCTCTCCCAGTTCCTCTGCTTCCTCAACACGTTCCTCTGTTTATTACACAAAGAACGATGAGAAGCGCAGGAAGGTAAATAGGTTTTTAAACAGTCCTTATTTCCGATGAGAGCTTGATGGAGAATCTCACCGAACACAGAGCATCTTCTCTCCCAGGTCTGTCCTCCATTGCGTCCGCCTCCACGTCGATGTGAAGCAGGTCCATCAGCTCTGAGGCTCCGTTCAGCTGCATGTGAGACACTTCTGAGGGGACAGCAGCCATTCCTGTCCCCTGCTCTCCCTCCTCTGTCCCCTGTCGCTCACATCACCCTGGAGAACCAACAGAGCACATCGTCTTCTTCCGTGGTGTCACCCCGGGAGTCACCGAGAGCACAACAGAAGCAGAAGAAGAGCAGAAGAAGAAAGGTAAACAAACCTGAGCAGCAGAGGCAGGAGTCGCGTGTGAGCGGCGCATGTTTGTGACGTCAAGGTAAACAGAGATGATGAGGGCGGGGCCAAGGAGGTGAATTATTATTTATTAAATTAACAAGTTTTAATTGTTGTTATTTATTTGATGTATTAATATTAAAATAAACAGCAGTGTTGTAGTATGTATGTATGTATGTATAATGATATATATATAATATATAAAAAATAAAAGGTCCAATTTAATGCATGGTATAAAAATGTTATATTAATTTAAAAAATGCAACCCCTGTTCTTTGTCTTTAAAGTGTTGCAGGTCTGATTTCTCTTTGTGGTGGTGACATTGGAGGAACCAGCGTGTTTTTGCTTTTCAAATAAACTTTATCAAAGTTTGGAATTAAACAGGAGCGAAGGTTTCCCCCTGGAAACACACACAACTGTGTTTTATAAGATAACTTCAAACGAGTAAGTATTTTAAGTACTTCTTCATAAGCTTTTAGATACAATCTTAGTTTTCTTACAACCAAACAACTATTGGGATTAAAACTAAAACATTTATCTCAAATCATGTAGCGGTATTTAGTTTGCAGTGGAACTGTTGCATAACGCCATTTCTAGCCGGACGTTTAAAAAGTGGGGCATCCGCTGCCCGTCACGTGCTAGCTTTACTTAACGTTAACCTGTAAATTTCTCGATTTCTCTTTCGTGACAACATCTCCATCAAAGCTCACCACACACTTTGTGACAGATTCATTCTGTGAGAACTCATATCGTACAGATTGTGTAACGTGTTATGTTTAAAAACACGTGTTAGCCCTCAGCTGGTGTTAGCAAAGGAAGCTAACACGCCGCCTCCTGGGTTCACAGCAGCCAATTAGAGTTAACGTGGGCGGGGCTGTGGCGCCGGACAGCATTGTGGGTAAACCGATTTAAACGCAATTCTATATGATTCTACACTTTATACATCTTTATATTGTAAACTGATTCAATAGATTAATGTTAAATCCAGGACGTGTTTTGTGTTTGCTCCATAACACGTGTTGATATTTGTTCAATATATAAATAGATATATTAAAGAAGAAAGACACAGTTTTACAAACTTCTTTTTTCTAATAAATCTATATTATAATCGTACATCATCAGTTTCATCCGTCATGTGTGAGTACTGATGAAGTATATGTCAGTAAATACTCTTTGCACACGTGGATCCGTTTGCACCGTGACAGAGAAGGTGTTGCTCCTCCCTCTAGTACTCAGACTTTGCTGTTGTAAAGTTAAGACTATACTTTCAGGGATCATTTCTATAGTATTTGCTATGAGAAATGTGTTCTTTCTAAGTTTGGTCTCGCTAATCACGATGAAGAGATGGTGATACTCCTTCTTGAGCGCGAAGCGGGCGAAGTACTTGGTTTCAATCAACGTACTTCGCTTTTGATGACCGTTCATTGTTTCCTCTGGAGACTTTGAGGGGGGGAGTATGATCCGAGTGATAGTGCTACTATGTGAATAATAAAAATACCAATTAGATTCAATAAGAGAAGGTTAGAGGAATTATTTCTTCAGTGATTATCTCATTAAGGAGATTAGTAACATTACTACAGTATTAGTCTTGGAGTAAATCAGGCCAACCGGAGAGTAGAAGTACTGTAGTTCAATATAAGGACATTTAAAAAGAGGAAAATATATATGGATTATAAGCTATACAGTCTGAAGGAAAGAAAATATGTGAAGTGTGAGTATGTACAGTGAATGTATTGCACATTACACAGACAGAATGAATATTGTTAAGAAAGTTAATAATATTCAATGATTTTAATAATAGGACTTATTATGATTTCAATAAACAGATGTAACTATTCATGTCATTACTGTCCTGAGAAATGGAATTGTACACTTCATGTTATAGAGGAATTTACACTCTTGATTTATCTCCTTTTTTTTAAATATAATTTTTTACCATCGTTTACCTGCTTCAAAATATATAAAAAATATTTTTCCCTATCACGTTTATCTGAAACCTGGTTTTTATGATAGTATTTAGATAACCAGACAGGTTTTTTTTTCAGCAGTGGGAAGTATTTTCCATGAGTGGGAATATTAGTGTGGGCTTTTATTTGAAAGGATTATTGCCAGGGATACACATGGTGTAGCACCAGTCCCCCCCCACCCCCCCACCCCACACGCACACTCTTGAGTACTACACTGTTTTTTCTGTGATGTGTTTTTTAAAATGTGGGCTTGTCCTCTGAGCTTTTTGTTGGTTGCCCAGTGGGCGGGTTCTTCCTCCACCTGCCAAGAGAACCACTGGGACAAATTCCTCTCTGCTGGTCCTGGAGAAACACTCAGAGCTTCAGAGAGAAGAAGAAGAAGGGAACTCCAGAGGGTTTATTCTCACTTGGAATATATTGTTTATTTATCTGTGAGGTGCAGACTCAGATCAGCCTGCATGCTGCAGCAGCTCATGGGTCCAGGAGAGGGATTCTCACCGGGATCTTGTTGGAGAGGTTTTTCTACCGTTGGACTTTTAAATCGCGGCTCCATGAGTTAGTTTAACAGAGTAATGTTGTTTTTGTGCCTCGACAACATGAAACACAAATGATGTTCAACATTTCTATAGATGGAGGCTCATTCTCTAACAACTTGGAGGACTTCGACTCTATACGCAGTGTGCTCCTTTACAGGTCAGTCAGTACGTCACATTTTATTATATATGTATACAAAAAGCAATGTTTAATTAATTAATCAATTTATTTTCTTAATACAAACATTTATATAGGAAGACTGGGAACAAATTAAAATCACTGATGAAGATGTCGTCCACATGTTGGAAACTTATTTTCTTCTTTTACACAAACTAATAAAGTTGTGAGCTTATGTTTGAGTGAGAAGTTTAACCGAATACCGGAGGGGATTACAAAATAAAACCCTCGTGCATGGGAGGTGGAGGAGGGGAGAGGGGCCGATAAATGAAAGAATAATAATAGTGCCAATTTAAAACAAGATAACAGATTATTTTTGCATGCACACATTTTTTATGTAATTGCCTTAACTGTTAAGAAAATCATCAGAAACTTTTATTTATGTTTATGTGTGTTTGTAATACTTTTACAGCGACGGATATGAATAAATGAGGTAAATAAAATAAATCAAATGATGCATATCACTACTTTAATGATTATTATTTGCAGTAGCAGTATTAGTAGTATTTCTGTGGTGTTTTCTGTATTTGCTGCATTATTTAACGTGGTGTCACTTCACGCTGCAAAAGTTGTTCGCACGAGAGCTTCTACGTTGTCAGGGGCAACCGCGGCGTCCGCCAATCAGACCAGGCGCCGCTGCGTCACGTGACACAACGAGTCCCTCCCGCTCTCAACATGGCGACGGAGCGTCAGCGTCCGTCCGGATAAAAGTTTGTCATGGAAATAAAACGTCGCTCTTTTTAGAAGAAACACAAATGGAGAATGTTCGGAACAGCCCGGTTCTCTGTGGCCCGAACCCGGAAGTAGACGGCGCGGAGAACTACAGCGACCATGATTCCTCAGCGTCGAGTTACAGCAGCTGCGACCACTCAGAGTAAACCTCCATCTTTTTACCTTCAATCAAAACAACACAGGTTAAATACGACGTGTGAGGAGATTCAGCACAAATTAAATGCGTCTTAATATAAATCACTACTTGGATCATCTCTCCATCCACCAGCTCTCATCTCTCATGGCTTAAATCGGGAGGTCGAGGCTCATACAGTAAATAATTGCAGGTTTTCCTTCCATCCTCCAGGAGGTTTACAGATGGCGTGTGAGAGCTGCTGCCCACCACAGGGTTAAAAGAAGAGAAACCAGAAAGAGAAACATATCTGCCACCCTGCTCGGTCGAACGCATGATTACAGTCTGTGCGTATGGGAGCTTTTAGTGTTGAGCCATTACAGTAAGAAAACAACTGGAATATCTCCCTCCATCAATCTGGAAACCTGTTGTTGGCATGAAACCACACATGTGGGAGGACAGAAATTAATACTGTGAATGTAATGGCAGGGAAGTGGAGCCATTTATTGGGAAGTTCACACAAAAATAACAGACCAATAAAGAGAATATATACTGTATATATACAGTTTTAAATAATACCTCGTCCTGCATCTTTTGGATTCACATTAGTCCATCTCTCATGTCTTTTACTCAAAGTTGCTTCTTTTCATGTCTTAATGCTTCCTGTCTGTTTCCTGTCAGTGACTTGGAACCCGAGTGGCTGGACGACATTCAGAAGAACGGCGAGCTCTTCTACCTGGAGCTGAGCGAGGGCGAGGAGGAGGCCGCACTGGCCCGGGCCGATGCCAGCCAAGGTGTGTCCACTAATCACGTCCGCTTCAGCGAGAAGGAAGCAGAGGTCATCACAGAGCAGAACAAGAAGCAGCGGGGCGGTTCTCGGGCAAAAGGCGAGCCCGCTCTCAAGAGGCTGGCCAGGATCCTGAGGAGAAAACGCCGGCCTTCCCAGCGCAGAGGAGGGAAGGATGCCGGCAAAGACAGCTCGGCTTTGTCCCAGCCAGCATCCATCCTGAAGAACCAGCCGGGCCAAAGGCATGGCGTGACCGTTCAGCAGCAGCAGCTGAAGGAAGTATGTGTCTACCTCAACCCCAAACGTCTGGGAGGTGTATCCACGCCTCTCTCCGTCAGCGGAGGCCTGTTGGAGGCTCTGCTGGGGGTGGTGCATCGTCCCTCGTGGAGCAGAGGTCATGGAGACTCTGCTGTTTCCAGAGGGGAAGAAAGACTGACTGTTCACGGATTAATACCAAACAGCCCAGCCATCAAATGTGGTCAGATCCTAATCGGTAAGACCGTTATTCAAACAGTTAGCTGATAGAAAACTACTAGAACTAGAGTTCAGGAGAGTTTCAGAGCTTTTCTAACATGAAAAAGTTCCAGCTTGTGTGATGAGATGCATTCACACCCAAGTACAGGAGGGAATGTGTCTGAGAAAGTTTTATTAGAATTAAAAATAGATAATAGTAGAAATTCTCCATTCTTAGAAAGAAGTTACAAGTTATTAAGAGCAGGAAAAGGCAGCAGTTAAATTTGCTGTCGTGAACCAGCACTGAACTCATTCATCTCCACACCACACACATGCACTGCCAAAGCACGAGCTGCAGTTATTACCCTGCATGCCAACATCTGTGTGTGTGTGGACCAAGTACAACTTATTTTGTGGGGACCTAAATCAAAATATGTTGGACTTTTCTTCCTTATGGGGAAAAATCAAGTCCCCATATTGTAAATAAAACATTTTTTAAGGTGAAGACATGTTTTAAGTTTAGGTTGAAATTAAGATAAGGGTTAGGGAAGTAGGTTAACGTGTTAGATTAGTTATTATTCTCAAGGAATATATTACAAGAACTCTCTGAGGGGTTTGGACTGAGGCTGAATAATTTTTGATTCTGCCTCATGTGTGCGTATAATTTCACTGTGTTCAACCCATAAAAGTAATACAAATCATAGATCGTATAATAGTTTCAGATTTCATTTGTGTTTTTAAAACCACACTCAGTTCTAGTTAAATATGTGTGTGGGACGTTTAATAGCTACTTCTCTTCTTGGCCGACTCTGAGCAGCATCTGTGTTCAGTATTTGTGAGACTGTTCGGAGGAGACAGCCACAGTGCAGGTCTGGCTCTTCACACATGTTAATCTGTGTGTTTGAAACAAAGCTGGGCAGCTGTGAAGGGATTGTCTTCTATCTGGTCTAATCATCGGCCAGTTTTTAAACCAGCAGACACAGGAATGCCAGTCGTGCTTCACCACGTATGATTACGCACATGAGTTACTGTTTAGAGAAGCTTTATCCAGCGCAGCTCCACACTCAAACAATTAGAGTCGTTAAATACCTGGAATAGCGCCGTTACTGAGATGTGCCTCCCTGCACACAAGCAGGTGAAGCTCTCTACAGAGCATTTTCTGCTTCTCATCCTCCAAACTCTGAATTTAAATTTACTTTATTTTGTAGTTATCTTTGTAACTAATCCTAACAAAACATTTCTAAAGCACTGTGCAAAAAGCTTATTATTATTTGAGCCAATTACCGACTGTCATATAAATACAATACATATAATACAATATATACTGCTTGACTGCAGATCAGTCGATATCATGTGCATTAGCTTTTTAAATAATAACATGCAGGCAAAGTTTGGCGTTTTGGAGAAGTTACTGATTTGCACATAAGAATGAGACACACTGCTGTTACCTTGGAAAACCTCCCTACAGCTCCTGTCAGCTCGATGTAGCTTCTTTCTCCGTTGTTTTCCTGTTCTCATATCACAAGCTGGTTAAACGCGCACACTAACAACATCGTCTCTTACTGAGCCTCATTTATTTGGTATTCGATCCAGGTCTGCGACTGATAAATGTCTATTTCCAGGTGACGTGCTTGTAGCAGTGGACGATGTGGACGTGACGTCTGAAAACATTGAGCGGGTTCTGTCCTGCATCCCGGGACCAACACAGGTTAGAGTCGACCTTAAACCTCTATAAACAGTCTCTACATGTGATTATACAGAATCTTTAGGCGAGGGACAAGATATTTGGGGCTGGAAACCAATCACATTGCAGCAGGCTTTGGTTGCCCACAGGTAAACAGTCTCCAGTGTGGAGAGCGAAGGATTAGCCTGTTCAATCTTTAAGGTGGAATTTAGGTCTTTAAAATCCTGACCAGACACAAACAACAAACTCAGACAGTAAATATAGACGTAAAACTACTCTAAATCACTCTGGTTACTCTGAGATGCTGAAATGTGTACAGAAAGCAGAACCCAATGCCATTCAACATTACAAAAACCCACAATTACTGAGAAATGACGCTTTGATCGGTTGCACACAAAACAAAAAAAATCTGTGCCTCAAATCATGCGTTTGCACCAAAAAGCAGACCATCAAAAAAGTAGGAATTTGCAAATAACAGAGTGTGTGCAGGGTTGATGGGGAGCACAGCGGATAGACGCGACTGTGGCGTGACTCCTTTTTTTTTCGGTGCCACAGGAAGCTGTTGCGGGATGGAGAGCTAAGCTGATTAGAAGATGTAGTCGGAAACTAAATTATATCGTGGGGAACGAGCGAGGGACATTTCTGCGGAAAAAATACGAGTTTCCTGAGGCACCACGATGACTTTGAGGAAAACTTGAAATAGAGTTGTATTGCTGACAGAATGATTGTGTTTTCGTGTGTGTGTGGGTGTGTGTGTGTGTGGGGGTGTGTGTGTGTGTGTGGGTGGGAGGGTGTGTGCCATCCAACATAGACAGTACTTATTATGGGGGAGCAAATATTAGTATTAAATGCAGTCCACCGTGCCCTTTGCTAACTACACTACTTGTGTGTGTGTGTGTCCATCCATGAGCGACGGCTAAATGACTGACATCAGCAGACTGGAATTTCAGTGAGCGCTCACTCCAGTCTGACCACATCCTTATTATTTATGATGAGAGAGAGTCTGTGCTGCAGTTAGTCTCACTCAGCCTCTTTATCCAATTATTTCCCCCAAATTTTGAGTTTGCCTATTAGAAAGTTTTCCTCTCTGACATTGATGACCTCTGCTCGGTTCAATCAAAGCTATTTGCTGCCTCCTTCATTAGATCCTACAGAAAGGATGATGCAGTATCTTTAAAACTGTTGCCTGTGCTCTCACCTTGCTCTCAGACTGCGAGTTGAAAGGTGCATCACATGGCGTTCCACCACCGCTCGGCTCTTCTTTAATAACATCCCTCAGATTGTCTAAAACGGCTCGGAGCCCAGATGGAGGCGCCTTCTGGAGAGGCGGGTGGCCTGTGGTCAGGCCTCGGAGACTTCTGGGAGTGAAACATACAGTTTGAACCTTTCCGACCAGGGAACAGGATCTTTTTCTTTCTTTCACTTATTGGGCAGACACCACATGGTCCAGGATTGAGACTCCACACTTTACCTTTTTGTAAGTTATGACCACCTCATTTATCTCTTTGAGCACACAAAGTGGTTTTCTTGTGTAAAACGATGTAAGCAGCCACGCTGTGTTTCAGTCAAACACCAAAATATTGTCGGGCGTGTCCAGCAGAGACGGAGTGGTTAAAACTCACAACTGGATCCCCGGTGGTTTGAGGTTTGAATCCCACCAGAACCTCCACCGTTCTTCCTGTCTTTCAGCTTTTCTTCCAAATACCTCCAGAGGGGGAAAAGTCTTTAAACCAACTGTGTTGCCTTTAGAGAATAATTCCTTTGCATCACAGCTGCACGGCATCAACATTGGTTTACAGTCAAAGTGTCCAGTAATTAACCACCAGCTCACATTAACTTTAACCAGGAGAAGCTAAGAAAATAGTTTTTGTGGTTGTGTTTGTTTTGCTGGCGGCTGATTCATCGTTAATGAAGCCCAGACAGAAAAATATATGAATACTAAAGTTCAATTATCTGATTTAAAGGTCAAACTTGTGACATTAGAAGTAGAAATTATGACACAGTGAGTCATTATTTTGGGATGAAATGTGCATCGATATCCATGAATGAATGATCATGTTATTATTCAAACGTAGACACCACAGAGCTGTTCTTTCTCCTCCCTCTGTCATCTTGACTGCACGTGTGGGGACGTGCGTGCTCATCTCATTTCCATGCCGCTCGGTTTCTGTTTCCACTGCGACTCGCTCTGAATGACAATGTAAAATAAAGCACTGGGGAATGGAAAGTTTAAAAAAAACAAAAATAGAAAAGAAGAATCCTGCACAAACCAGAGAAGATGGCCGTCTGTTGTCTTGCCACTGTTTCCTGGGTTTGCAGTGGTCTGGTTTTAATTTTAGTCAGACACACACACACAGACAGATCCCTGTTTTTTGTTATGTTGTGGTTAGCCCTGGATGTCGGTGTCACTTTCTCTCTGACAATCTCCATCCTGCCTTCCACTTTAATGACTGAACCCTTTTCTCCTTCAGGATGCACACTACTCTATTTTCAGAACAGACACACATGCACTGTTAGAATCTCTCGCCAAGTATCATCATGTGGAGCCATAAAATATTTACTCTCCTTTTTTATGTTCCCCATTTCCTGATCTAATTTTCTGCTTCTTTTCGAGCCATTTTTCCACAACTGCATTTTCAAAAGAAAGCCTCTTCTGCCTGTTGTCTCCCCCAGGTGAGGTTGACCATGGAGACGGTGGCTCCGGTGGACGGCGGCAACACTGGCGACGCTTTGTCCACCCGTAAGACGAAGTCCTCCCCACCGGTCAGCCAGCTGGTGCGTCTGCTGTGGGGCGAGGACACGGCAGAACTCCAGATGTCGATAGGACACATCCCGCACGTCGTCATGTACCTGTCGCTTAAACTGGACTCAGCCTCACCACAGGACGAGGTCAGTGGGTATAAAACATACAGCCGAATAATGTAACAGATAAAAATGACAGAATAAACAAAACATAAAGGCTGTTGTCGAAACCCAAGGTGACCGACTTGTGTTCCATCCCTTTGGAAGTAGATTGGTTTGGTGAAACCTGTTCAGAAGGAAACCATCGCCCTCAAAAACTGCCCTTCAAACACTGAATCCCACCTTAACCACCACTTTTATCATCTATACTCCCACCACGTGTATCCTGATGATTGAGTGTTAAAAATGGCCGCAGCTGTGTCGGAAATCCCGCGTCCAGGAGCGAGAAGCTTTCTCAGAATTTCAGACTCTTCCGAAAACTACTGCTCTGGACGACGTCCAACGCCTGTGGCTGCTGCTGACAGGAAGCAGAGAGAGCGGGGAGAGAAACGCGAGAAGTCGAGGAGCCCTGCTCAATAAATGACCCGTCATCTTAATGCTGCAAACTTTTATTCTCTATGTGGTGAATCCACTCATGCTCCTTTGACTGACGTCTATAAACAAAATAACACATTTCCTGTGTTTTAATTGGATCATTGTAAAGGGGCAGTGTTTTATATCCCATGATGGGACTTGTAGTAAAGTTTTAATGCCACAATGTGTGTTTTCCTGCTCTTAGAAGCAAACGACACTCATTTGCTGACCGACACCCTTTACACTATAATCACATTTTCCCCGTGGATGGCTTTTGGCACATTTATGTTTTTTTTATGGTCGTACTTCATGGCTCTGACATTGCTTTTCATGTATTTGCAAGCCAGACTATTTTTTTTTTTATTTTTTTACTCTCTCTTGACCTTAACGGCGGTGGCCATCAGAAGTACGGGTTGTCTGGAGCCACATCAGCCGGTGCTTGATTTTCTAAATGACAGTGTCGTGCGAGAACCCGCGAAACTTTTACTTTGATTTTTTTGTCCTTTGATTGCAGGGTAGCAGAAATCGGAGGGGTTGTTGTGTGGTGGTATTTTAAAGGTTTTAACGGTGTGAGGACTTGGCGATGCAGGACATTTTTTTTTTTTTGTCTGCATGTACTGAGAAAATGTAGCTGAAGAATTTTTACTGTGTTGGTTGTTCCTCAGCGGCGCTCACATACTTTTAGCAGACTCCCTGCGCGGGTTTGACCCCGAGGTGGATTTCTTCCCTAGGCAGCTGCTTTGTGTATTTGTTGTGGTTGCCAAGGCTGTGAGAGTGGGCTCATTCAAGGTTTTTATCCCCTCACCCACCGCTCTGTCCTCTGACCCTCTCAGCAGCTCAGCTCTTACCCGCCCTGTGTCCTTCAAGGCTGCCGGTGTGTGGGGAGGAATACTAATATCACAACAATACACTCAAAGTGTTTTTTCTGAAACAGTTGGTCCTGTAGAGACTGAAGACACAAGATAAATAATTGTTCATAATAAACCAAGGGATGAATACCAATATAATCCTGATTATAATTTTTTTGAAATCTATTTTTTAAAAACGAGAAGGGCACTCAGAGAATGTAAACCTCCACCAAATCAACTTTATCCCCATATTACATTGATATTTCACTGAGATCTGAGAGGAACAAACCAAAGTTTATTTATCTTAATATTAAACAACAAAGTATTAAACTTAAACTGCAAAACTGTGGAAAAACACCCAATGTTAAAGACAGTGGAGAAAAAAAAATCCTGGATCCACTTTCTTAATGGAATCTGCTCCAGAAGTTAATGAGTTATTCCATGGCCACATCCTTCCACTAAGTTTCAATAAAATCTATTCAGCAGAACACAAACAGCAGTGAAAACATGGTTCCTTGCTCAGCAGTTTCCCAGAAAGAGTTTCCCATAGTGTTTGCTGAATCTACTTTTCTTTTCTCTGGACGTTCATCCTTTAAGTGACTCAGTTTTTTTCTTTATGGCAAAGACAAGATGTGTTTGACCGCAGACAGAATATAAACCACATTGAGAACAGACATTCAGCAGCTCATCCATCCATTCATTCTTCTTCACTGTCAGTATTTCAGAAGAGACGTGAAAGACGGCATCCAACAGCAGATATTTCACATTTTATTTGAATATGACTCTGCTCATCATTCATCCAGAGCTTTCTCTCTCAGCTGCACGTATCATTTTAATGACTTAAACCAGATATTCCGTGTGTCTGTGTGTGTCTGTGTCTGCAGGAGGAGATCTTGTACCAGTACCCGGTGTCTGAGGCATCCACTCAGCTGAAAGGAGTCAGGGGGATCTTCCTCACTCTGTGTGACATGCTGGAGAATGTGACTGGAGGGAGGATCATCAGGTATGGGAAGCCGCAAGGACAAAACTAACATCATGTCTGAAACGTCCCCTCTTTATATTCAATAAGTCACTTTGTATTATTGATCTATTTGACTGTTTTCTCGTTCTTCTCCTCAGTTCGTCGCTCCAGCTCGGGAAACATCTGGTTCATGTGGGCTACTGGAAGGAAAGCAACAACCTGCTGGTCATTGGCCTGCCTGCTGAGAGGTAGAGGGAGGCGGCGTCAAGCACATGAATACACTGCACGCACTATTACACTGTGAGAGGCTCCTGAGACGAGTCCTATAAGCTACTCTCTCTCAGATCAATCATCGTCTCTGTTGTGAAATAATCACATTCGGTGCTTGAATCTTTATGGATCAATTCTTGAGAAACACAAACCACATTGAATAAAAACAATCATTTATTTAAAAAAAAGATTTTCCATGATGGCTACTGGCTGTTTGTCCAGACGTTTGATGAGTTGTGGTTCTTCTCAGGCTGAAAACTGTTTCCAGGTTTGTGTTTTTGACATTTTTCCGTGTCCCTCCAGGGTTCCGCTGCTGTATCTGCAGACGGTGGTGGGAGACGTAGTCCGGACACTAAAAGTGATGTACGGCTCTTTGGACAGGTTTGTCGTTTCCTCCCATTCCTGCCGAGAGACACGGCTGAAGTGCAATATTTGTCATTTTTTATGCTTATTGCAAAACTTACAGGACTAAAAACAGTGTGTGTTCTACCACAACAAATCAAATGTGGATTTCCAGCTGGATTCTACACAAACATTGTCTCTCTTCCCCTCTTTGAGTGTGTGATCATGATCATTTGTCATTGTGTCCTCCACAGTGCCTTCTGTAAAGCGGACCACGCTCCCAGGTTGGACCATTTCTTCTGCCTGTTCTTCCAGCAGCTTATTCAGCCGTCTCGTCTGACGGACGTCTCCTCGGCCCCGTCCCCCGATGTCTCAGGGACCCTCTTCCTCGACGGACTGCCAGCGGTCCGATGGCTCACGCTGCCTCCAGAAATCAAGGTGCATTTCTAATATTGACGAGAAGCTGCAGTAAATACAGAAAAAGTATTAATGGTACCGTTCCAAGTATTTGAAGTTGTTACTTCGAATGTAGCGTTGGTGCCCTCTTGTGTCCACTGCTAAAAATGACCCACAATGTATTATAAAAAAAATGTCTGATCCTCATAAAAATATTCGATCACTGCAGGAGCCAAGACTGTAGATAACACTGCAAGGAATTTTACATAAAAAACAATGACAGTGAAAATATTACTACTACTAATAAGAAACTTTCATATAGCACCTTTCTAATGTTTTTACCCATGTTAACAATTAAAGGCAGTTTTATTAGGGCCCGAGCACCGAAGGTGAGAGGCCCTATTGAAATTGAAAGGATTATTTATCTTTATATTTGATACTCTTCTTTTCACAGATGGAGGTGGACACTGTGCTTTCAGATTTTGAGTCTTCTGATTTTGGTGAAATGGTAAGACTGTAAAAAACATGTTGTCAGTTACACACTTGTTAACTGACTGCAGAGGTGTTATTGTTGCTGGAAGTTAAGTTAAGATCATGTTATTGTGCTTTGTGTTCCTCTTATCTTTTTTATTTTTGTGTGTATTTCCTGCAGTCAGAGGACTTTTTCGGCCTGAGGCGTCTGTATGTTATTCTGGGATCCTGTCTGTTTTACAAGGTGGGTGACACAGTCGAAACACAGGCTCACACACACTCCAGTGCCGGCGGCAGGTCTTAGAATATCTATATCCTCCCCTGGTGTTTCACCACCGTCTAGACAGTTTGAATGTCAACCCTGCAGCTGAAGTAACTGTGTGCAGAAGATGACCTTTCACACACGATAACACAACGAGCCCTGTGACAAATCATCAACCTGATTAATCTGTTTAAATATTGATCGAGTGGAAGAGGAGGAGGACAGAGAGCAGCAGACTGTGTTGGAACTGAGATAATGTGGCATTTCAAGGGTTATTCAATCCTTCCCCTTATCCTCAATTAACAGGAAGTGTAGATATTCACTCTGAATGGTCCTAAAAAGTCTTGAATTGAAGTTGTTGAAAACTGCAAAAACCCTGAAAAGACGCTTCTATGACTCACTTAACAGATTTTAATTTGTCCACACCTCCACCTCCTCTCAGTCTTACCTGATCGCCAACCATCTGCCCAAAGAGGACCTGCTGGACGTGTGCCTGTACTGTCAGCACTACTGCCTGCTGCCGCTGGCGTCTGAGCAGCGCGTGGGGCAGCTGGTCATCTGGAGGGAGGTGTTTCCCCAGCAGAGAGCCAGCGGTGGCGGCACGGCACCGGGCTTCAGCCAACCACAAGGACGACACTTCCTCCTCATAGTGGGGCTGGTGAGGAGCCGGGCTTTTGTTGTTTGTCTGTGTTAAGTATAACACGGACGTATATATCTGCGAACATGACCCTTAAAGACAAGTATTATCTACTGTAAATGTGTCATCACCCGGCGTCTGTTCAGCTTCATTGTGCACATCACATGTTTCTCTGTGTTTCTGCTCCTCTCCACCTCAGAGGCACTTCATGCAGTGTGTGCTGTTGGAGGCTGGGGGCTGTGCTTCCCAGGCTCTGGGCTCTCCGGGCCCTGACTGTGTTTACGTGGATCAGGTGAACGAACACTCCTGCTTCATTTGTCCTGTACTTTGCAACCAAAGAGATTTAAAGCTGTGTAAACTAAACCTCCTTTACGCTCTGACCCCAGGTGAAGGCCACGCTGCTGCAGCTGGAGGTGTTGGAGGCCGGTATTGAAGAGAGACTGAATGCTCCGCCTGCTCCCTGCCTGTCCTGTGCCGACTGGTTCCTGCCCGCCACCACAGCCCGTGACCGTCTGGACAGCCTGGCCTCTTCCTCCCCCGTCTTCAGTAAACTAGCCGGAGCGGTCAAAGGCTCCTCGTCGGGCTCCAGGGGCCGCAGCCTGTTTGGGGAGAGGTCCCGGAGGTCCAGCCCCCAGAGGAGTTTATCGGACAGCGGCAGCGAGGGGCAGATGGATGCCGGCTCAGGGTCCAGTTCGTCAGTGCCTCCGGGCTTCAGTCCTCATTCCACCCCGGACTCAGCGAGGAAGCTGGGGGGGCGACGGGACTCTCTGGGGTCTGGAGGGTCCGATGGAAGCGGAGGCAGCGGAGGTCTCTTTAAGGTGCAGTTCTCGTCAGATTACATCATGACCCTACTACTCGTATTTAAAAATGCATTTAGATGCACTCTGTGAAGCAGATGAATATTAATAATACATAACATTTAATACTATGTAAATGTAGATGATTGATATATAAGGCAACATTGTACATTCTGGTTTTGTCTCACATTTCTATTATTAAATTAAATATCAAACTCAAATCACTAAGAAAATCAGATTTCATTGTAGCTTGTGTTTATTATATTATTATTTATTGTCATGTTCTGTTCTTATGTTCTGCTTGACAACAGATTTCCAGGATGAAACATCCGAACCCATTTTACCTGGGGACCTTAAAGAAGACTCTGACTGAGAGAGAGACCGAGGAGATGTACAACACCATGAAGTAAGTGATGGAGAAGAATCCTGTTGTCTTGCATTAACTTGTTTAAATGTGTAATTGTTACTGTTTTTATGTCTGTGAAGCACAACATATAATAAAATGTATTATTATCATCATCGTCACTCTGTGTAACTGTATCGTCCTGTGTTGGTGACAGACTGACGTCAGGTGCTGAAAACACCTTGTTTCACTACGTCCTGATGGAAACGGTTCAGGGGATCTTCATCGCTCCCACTCACAGAGAAGTGGCTCAGCTCAGCGGCTCCATCCACCCACAGCTCATCCGCAACTTCCACCACTGCTGCCTCTCCATCCGGGCTGCGTTCCAGCAGAGTCTGCCAGCCAGGGTGACTCACGTTACCCAGTTATAAATGAATAAAAGCCTCCGTCGATGACTCAGCTAACTACGCAGCTCAAAACACGATTCTGTTCATTTCAAGACAGATCAGGTCCAGACCAAATGTTTAGATGACTGAGAGTTTAAAAATAATATTTTTAAAGGATTAATTAAGGTACATCTGATCTTATCTGTCCAGAAAGACAACATATATCAGAATTATAGCTAGATTGAGAACCTGGCCTGGTTTTTTAATCTTTATCAGCTGATCAGAGATGTATTTTATGTATGAATGTCTATGTCACCTGATAAGTATGAAATCGAAAAAGATTTGTCTGTTTGATGCTGTTCAGAAGAAGTGACTGTTACATAGTTTTTCCACCAGAGAGCGCTGGCAATTTTATTTTTATGATGTAAAAAGGTATACGAAATAAATTATAGAGGAAGATTTCTTTTAACATTTCTAAAACTAGGTCAAAATTTTTAGAAATAAAGTTGAAATGACAGGAATAAAAAAGTAAATTTAGAAAAGCTACTGACGGCTACATCCTCGGAGTGAATGATCTAATCATCGATTTCCTTCGTTGTGTCCATCACCACCTCATCCAGACTTGTGTGTTTTCTCAGAACAGAATGTGGGCATCAGTCTCCTTCCACATCTGTCTCTGTGTGAACCTCAGTGTGATTCTTTCTGCAGGGTCGTCGGGCAGCAGACAGACCTCAGGGCGCTGGTTGGGGCCTGGGTCCTCTGAAGGAACACGGGGTCCTGTTCCAGTGTAAACCAGAGAACTGGACCGACCAGAGGAAACCTGCTCCCACCATGACGTACTGGGTCATCGGGTACATCAGAGTTTTGTTATTTTACACCAATGGCTCCAGAAATGGGGAATGCAAATGAGTATCAGTCTTTCAAATGAAACAGGCTGAACGTCTCAATCACAATTTTCCTCTCGTCTTTTTCCTTCACTTTCAGACGGATGTTGCTGGAGCCCGTCCCTCAGGAATTCTACGTGTGTTTTCACGACTCGGTGGCAGAGGTTCCTGTGGAGTTGGCCTTCAGACTCTCGTTCGGTTTGGCCTTGTGACACATTCATCGGTTGCATTCTCAGGAAAAGCGCTCAAACTGCGGCGCTTGAGGGATTTTTATGCCAGTTTCAGGGTGAACGTTTAAAATGGGCACAAGTGGAATCTGACTCTATTTGTACGGATGACTCTCTGCAGATAACAGCAGAGTGTGACTGTGGCCTTTTGATAAGCAAACACCAGGCCAACGGCTCAGGTTCACCCCATGACGTCTTTGTGCCTTGTTGTTAAACCAGGTGTCCTGTTCCACAACAAAACAGTTGTGTGCTGAACACAGTGTGTGTTTGTCACAGCGACTCCATCAGTGAATACCTCAGACATGTGGGTGTAAATCTGATGAGAACAGACAGATCCTTACAAAGCTGGAGCAATAAAAAAGACGCTGCTGCGCTCATCTCCACAAATTGACAAAGGTTGATATTGAATTTCATTTGTTAATTTAACTGCTTGTATAGTTTTGTATGGAAGTTTACTCATTTGTTACCAAAATGAACATTAAGTTGAAAAGAAAGTTTCTGTTTCATTCTTTTATACTAATCTTTGTCAAAGAAAACACTTGTTTCAAGTCTTGTATAAAAATATGGAAATCATAAACAATGTGTGTAAGATATTTATACAGCACATCTGCAAACAAAAAAAGGAAATCCACATTGCATACAGATTCAGAGTGTAAAGTTCAAATTATATATTTTCCATCTACTTTTCCAGGAGTAAGAGTCTCGTCCCGTTAGCGTTCAAGCGGCGCTCTGAACGAGCAGCAGGTTCCTCTTGTAGCACTCGAGGCTGCAGAGAGGAACCCCAGTTTTAGAGCACGAGTATTTCTTCAGGTTAGTGCAGCCGCTAACTCCGCAGCTCGACGGGGCCGGAGGTGAAGGAAGGGGAGGTGCCGGCGCCGGAGCATGGACCCCTGTGGGGTAGGAGATAGCCAAGCCCAGGGCGGTGTCGCTGTAGCGAACCATGGGGCTCTGGTTCAGCTTGGACTTCCTGTCCTTCATGCTTTTGATCTTGGCCTTGCTGGTTTTTGTCAGTCTCTCTATCGTCTGGTTCTTGCTGTCCTCGGCTTTTTTGGCGGCCTGCAGGCGCCTCTTTCGAGCTCGCTCCTCCCGTTTCTGCATCATCTCCACGGTCATCTCCTTCTCCTTGTAGCCCATAGGCAGCTCCAGGAGAGGCTGGCTCTGCTGCTTGTGCAACAGGGCTTTCTATAGAACAAAAGAAAAACGGGAATAAATGCTTAAGTAATTTTTTTCCATCAATTGCAAAATGACATACTCATGTTTCCTGCGTCTGTGTCTGTTCCCCACCTGTCGGGCTGTGAGCAGAGACTCATCGATCTCCTTCTTCAGCTCCCCGTTGTCGTCCAGCTCTCCCTTCTCCAGAGCGTCCAGCCACCTCTCCTCCTCGTCCACAGGCGCACCCAGCATGGAGTCTGAATCCATGTCTGGCATAGGAGATGTGGCCAGGTTGCTGTCTTCATCTGAGGACGGATGAACAAGATAAACAAGATGGATTTATTGTACAACTTCAGGGTTTAAAGTTTCCACTTCATATTCAGTAGCTGTTTTCACACATGAACTCTGGGAAACGTCCAGTGAATATCTATGAGCTCTTCTAGGAACTCACCCAGCCAGGCTCGATATTGCTCCAGAGGCACAGAGGGCGGCTCGTCGTCATCGTCGTCGTCGTCGTCGTCATCAGAATCATCAACATTGTTATCAATGATCATCAGTGGCGAGGGGGGACGTGCGACACCGGGATGCACAGTGAAGGTGGGAACACTGACAACAGGAAAATAGACCAATGGTTGTGATAAATGAGCAACAACACAACGGCTTAACAGTGATGATGTTGACATCAGGCCACGTCGCCGCTCACCTCTTGGTCCCCAGCGTCTGTCCTCCCAGTTTGATCTTGAGTCGCAGCTGTGGAGGAGGCCGAGGGACGACGACAGGCTCGGGCTCCGGGGCCTCGGGGAAGCTGTGGTGCTTCCTCTTGTGCTTCTTGTGCTTTTTGTGTTTCCGCTTGTGAACGCTGTGAACGCTGTGAAGACTGGAGCTGCCTTCGCCTGCAGGGGACGAGACGGAGAAACTGAAATATGAACTGATTTATTTTACAGCTGGATTGTCTGCTAAACATGTTATTTATTGTCATGTTTTTTCCTCCGTATAGTGCGTAGTGTAAAATTTGAAGCAAAATAAAAAAATACAACAATTCTGTTTATCTTAAACAGGCTCCTTCACAATTTCAAAACCAGGCAGTCGAGCCAAAAATAACAAATTATCAGCTGCTGCAGTTTAACCTAAACATAAGGACTAGACACTGTTGATAGTAACAAGGTGATCACACTATGCACTATAATTAAAATACTTTAAAAGTAAGTTTAGCCTAAGACAGAGGTGTCTGTATACATCATCGGATATTTGAGGTATTTCCCATTTTTAACTGTTTAAAGAAATGATGCATACCTGATTGAAACTAATGCTCAGTGCAGGTTATGATGTTTCTGTTGTTTTATAACTTTAACTGTAGAGGAACCATCACACTGTGTCTCAGGTAAAGTGTCTCATGATGGGAAGCTTCACCTTGGCTGCAACAAATGTGAATAATGTGGGAAAACTCACCGAGGAACCTGGGGTGAATCATGTCTTTCCTCTTCCCCATCGAGTCGACGAGTTACCAACCCGGAGGCCTGAGCAGGAGGTGCAGGGAGGAGCAGCAGCAGCAGGAGGAAACAGGAGGAGCAGCGGCTCTACATGACAGAACACAAATGTCCGAGCTGCAGCCAACACGCAAACACACCTGCGGCCAATAAACTAATATCAATGTGACGTTCAGGGACACCGCAGCTGTTGTTAATTGAATCAATGAGACGCGTGTCCCTCAGGTTCACGTGTTGGTTCAGTTCTCGTTTCACTTTGTTCTGCACAGATTCAGTCAAATGCAAGATGCTAACTCGAAGGAGGAGGCGCTCAGCGTTACCGTGTCCACCCAGGTGCTAGCTCTCATTAGCTAACATGCGTTCACCGCCTGTTGCCAACGTTAGAAAAGTCAGCGCAGAAAGTTCAGGTCGGGACAGAAACCCCACGAGCACGGTCACAGGATGAAACGCGTGCTGTTTCGTGGTTAGCGCGAACAAGCTAAGCTAGCAACACGGAAGTTGTCGTCTTCTTTCGCTCTTTCCAGTCGCTCCACAGCCGACGGTTGGTCGCTCTCTACCGGGGAAGAACTAACCGGTGACGGCCGAAGCTAACTCTCCACCGGTAAGAGTTCACAGCCATGTTCTTTCATTTGGTTATTACTAACTAGCTACATGCTAACTCCTATAATAACAACATGTGAAGGGGGAAACTAGCTGTAGTTGTGTTTTAACGCTTGGGTCATGTAGTTCTTTCCACGTGGCGTGCTAACTGGCTACCATGCATATCCACATTTGAAATACTACATTACCCAGACGCCCCGTGGCGCCTAGTGTCGGGGCTAATAGCCTGAGCAGCAGGGGGCGGTGTGCACTCGAGCACGTTAGTTGGCGACTCGTCAGTAAAAACGCAGAAGAAGAGAATCAAACCACATTACGCAAGGTCGGTGGAACAGCTGAGCGTGACCCAGTCAGTGTCGTAGTTTACGTTAAATAAAACAACTTTTCTACGTAAAGATTCACGCTCACGTGGTCGCAGTAGAGTCCTGGTGAGTGTGAGGCCTGTTTGTACTCGAGTTAATTCACTTTAACTCGGGTTAACACGAGTCCAACACGACTCAGATTAACCAACATGCATAGTTTTACTTGTACATGAATTTATGAATGAAAAGCAGCAGATATCAGTGGCGGTAAACATGGCATCGGTACTAAACTACCCTGGATCTGTGTTTACAGCAGCGTCACTGCTCCTGTGGAGTTTCTGCACCTGTTGTCACACTTTAAGATGTTTTAAACATTGTGTTTAGATGCAGACACATCATCAGTGTGCACTTATCCTCCATCTTTCTCAAACCAGACAGACCTGGTGTTTCACTGTGAGCCTCAGGAACAGGTGCAGCGTCGATGGGTTTCGTGCACTAAACTATTTTCTCTGCCTCTTTCTGCAGGAATCATGAATTACGCTCGGTTTCTGACGGCTGTTAGTGCGGCTAGAAAACCCTCTGCCATCCGGATGCTGAGTGAGTGTTTCTACTGCTTTACTTTACATGTTCCATCTCAATACTCAGAGGAGTTAGTAATAATAAATCTTTGTTTCTATAGCACTCTTTTAAAAGCAGAGTTTACAATGTGCTTTGACAGCAAATGCAACAGTATTTGCTGAAACTATTAATGTTTTAAGACCAGATTTTGACTCGGGGACCTTCCTCCAGACAGATTAGTTAATAACAGCATGAGCCACCTTAAGCCCCTTATTATGTCAATTAAAGTTGTGCTGCAGGGCTTAATGTTCTCAAACTAATCTTCAGTTAAATTGGCACAGAACTGAATTGTTTGTCTAGGTTACATGATTCCTGCAAGTTTGTTTTTCACACTAGGATGTTAGTGCTTCAGCTCAAATCTGTATATATGTATATCAACTCAAATCTCATCTTCTGTGTCTTCCCCTCTATGAAGCTGAGCTGCAGCAGCGGTCACCTCCGACCCTGATCTCATTGGCCGGAGGAGCGCCGAACCCCAACACCTTCCCCTTCGAGTCGGCGTCCATCACGGTGAAGAATGGACAAACGGTCACCTTCGATGCCACAACGATGAAGAGGGCTCTGCAGTACTCCGCTTCGAATGGGTAAGAGAACTAAACAGAAATCCACACACTCTTTCATAGCATCAGTCAGAGTTTTAATGAAAATACATTTGAACGGCCAAAGTGAGGCTACACTTGGGGATTTGAGAAATTAAAAAAACTTATAAAATTAGCTCTGAACAGCAGAGTGAGAGACCTGTGCTGGAAAAGCTGAACTCATCAGTGTCAGAGGTGTTAATGAGAATTGTGGCCCTCTACATTAGTAATTAAAATGAAATCGTTTAAAATATATATCCCACTTTTACTTCTCGCTGCATCAGAATCAAATCTTTTCCAGCCGAGTGTGGAGCTTATCTTTTTACGACCACCTCTGTAAACTTTGTGGCTTCAAGTGACTCGTTTCACAGGCTGATTTGTTGACTCTGAGTAATCACTGATAACAGATATCAGTAGAACCAGGGGCGTCGCAGCAGTGTAGGCAAAGTGGGCAATTGCCTGGTTCTCCTGTGTTTGTGTGTGATGTGATCGAGATGCACTTTGTTTATGACTCTGATAATAAAAATCATTTGAAGATTAAAATGAGGTTTGGTGTCTTGTGTTTTATTTGAACCGGGGGGGCGTTGTTCGATGCAGGGCCCCCCAGCTCCCTTTTGACTGGGGCCCTCAAAGTCATGTGCAACCACTCCAGTTTATATTTGCGTTTACATGCCTGTGTCTTTGTATTTATCTGTGTCGCATTGTACAGTTGGATTTTTATGTTTGTTTGACCTTTTTCTACCGTGTGCAGTGTTTTCAATATGGGTTATCTGCTTATTATGTGTAGTATGTATTCATGAGGTACTGTTTTATCTGCTGTCGTGTTTTAATCGTTGTCAGTTGGTGTACAGTTTGTTGGTGTGTGTATATAATGGATATAATTATTGATATGAGCTTGTTGTATTTCAGGTTGCCTTGTAGACATAGCTAGGGACAATGGATGAAATGTAGCTTATTCAGCGAACTCCAGCTCATTTACAGTATTTTGTCTGTTGGTTAATTAGCACTGTCCCGATCAATTTGAAATGATCCTGCTTCTGAGAAGTCTGGACATCAAATCCTACAACTGGTTATTACTGTATTGTGCTGTAAGATTTTAAAAACCTTCCATCTCTGCCTAGGATCCCAGAGCTGCTGACGTGGATGAAGAACCTGCAGAAAAACCTCCACAATCCACCGTCCGCCAACTACACCGTGGAGAACGGCCAGATGGACATGTGTGTGACCACAGGCAGCCAGGAGGGGCTCTGTAAGGTACTGACACCACCAGCTGCAAACACTTTTTTTTGCCTAATGGATTTGTTTGAATACTGATGACTGCTCAACAAATTGCACCTCTGGGATAATGTACAAATTCTTGATGTCTGTTAGCATACAATGAGCTAGATATATTTTGAATACATAAATGTTTTAACTGGTAATATGCTTTATAAATCGTATTGTGTTACATGTTGCTTTAAAAGAAGTCCTCATGATTATTTTGACTTTGAGTCTTCACTGTTTTTTGGCCTTTAGGTGTTTGAGATGCTGGTCAACCCTGGAGACAACGTTCTGCTGGATGCGCCCACGTATTCAGGGACACTGGCAGCGGTGAGAGCTCTAAATTTTGAAAAGTGTATACTTGTTTTAATGACGACACACCTACAGTAACAGAAGCTGCATCAGTCTTGTGACTTGCTGCTTTTACTCTGTAGCTTCAGCCACTCGGTTGCAACTTAATCAACGTTCCCAGTGATCAGCACGGCATCGTACCTGCGGCCCTGAAGGAGGTCTTGTCTCGGTGGGACCCGTCAGAGGTCCACCAGCCCGGCAGCACCGCTCCCAGAGTCCTCTACACTATCCCCAACGGAGGAAACCCCACCGGTGCCTCCATGACGGCTCAGAGGAAGAAAGACGTGTACGAGGTTTGTCTCCACCTGTAAAGTTAGAAAACAGACGCAGAAATGTTTAAACCTCAGAGTCAACGACGTCTTCATGCACACACTGCATCTGACTTATTTTATGAATCACTCTGAATCTGAAATGTATGCAAAGCTGTCAGTAGAACACCGACTCCTCATTAGAGCTTGTTGTGAGGCTGATTTCCCTGCAGATTCAGTCTATCATTTTCTATTAACGTGCTCTGGTCTTTTTAATAGCTGGCCAGGCAGTACGACATGCTCATCATCGAGGACGACCCGTACTATTTCCTGCAGTTTGACAAGGTACAGAGAGTTCACTCACCTGCTGTTTGTCTGAATGTGCTTTTACATGACAAATTAAAATAAGAACATTAGTTGAGTTGTCTCTTAATTGTTACTTCAAGGTCTGATCTCACTGATTTAAGTTGAATTATTATGAATTGAGGCCACAGTGTGACTCGTGTCTTTGTTTGGCAGCCGTGGACTCCCACGTTTCTCTCTATGGACGTTGATGGGAGAATCATCAGGACAGACTCTTTCTCTAAGATCCTGTCTTCAGGGTGAGTGTCTGTGTGTATTTGCTTTTCTTAAATGCCATGTGCATGTGACTCTGCTACAGCAGTGTTTGTGTGCTTCCTGCAACTGGGTGTGTTTTTCCAGTTTAACTTCAGCTGGGAATTAAACTTGTGTGTGTGCAGGATAAAGCTGATTTTATTATAGGAAAGAAGGCTTCTCTTGTATTTCTCAATAAATAAGATCTTCATGAAAGCTGTGTGTAATCTTGTGCTGCCTGATTGAATTAAAGGGCACTGTTGAACCTCAGTGGATGTATGTGCTCTATTGAGCCATTCTGGTCATTATTTTAAGTTGCATTATAGCATGTTTGCAAAATGTACATCTTAATGTTTAACCACTTGAATACACTTCTAGATATAAGACATTAAAGTGCATTTTCAGTTTTTGTTTTTAAAAGTAAATGTTTTGCAGATGCATGTTTATTAGGAATTAAAATCTGCTTATATGCATTTAGTCATGAAAATTGAGTGCAGTGTAAGAACAGACAAGCAATGTGTGAAGTCTGTGTATAATAAAGAGCCTTGTGCAGGTAAATGTTTGTGGTTCTCCTCAAGGGTCATGTTGTAGAGTTAATAATTAAAGTAATGTTAAATATTACACATGATTCTGTGTGGGAGATATTTAATGTTTTCCTGCATCTGTTTCAGGCTGAGGATTGGTTTTGTGACGGGTCCCAAACCGCTGGTGGACCGGGTTGTGCTGCACATCCAGGCCTCAACGATGCACACTAGTACCTTCACACAGGTGAATCAAGCTTTAACTTTACTCCACCACATCCTGGTCTTTTCACCATCACCAAATAAACATTTTGAATTCCTGGTTTCCCTTGCAAACCTCTTCCTGATTTCTGTTATTTGATATTCAGCCTGTGTGGCAGCCTCCATCTTGTTGGCATGCAAATGTGCTAAAAGCAAATAAGTACTGCACCGGGCAAACCTCTGAGGCTTAGGGGTGGGGGAGTCTCTGTATTTGTGGAATATTGTTTTAGCACAGCCATCACTGATTTGTGTGCCAGATGCCGGTCGCACCCACCAGGCACGCCACATTCAAACCAACACGAGCAGCGACTGTGTTCACGCTACAGCCGAAGCCAAATTATTGGATTCATGAATTAGAAGCACCTGCAGAGGTTTTGCTAAGAAAGGAGGATTAATTGGGATCAACCAGAGACTTGCTGCCCTTCTCTGATTCAATCCCTGCCTCTGCTTTTTCTATCTAATATGGACTAGAATGTAGATAGAGACTCAGAAATGTTCACATGCTGGTAAACATTTTTTCCCACCACTTTTAGAGCAGATTTGATAAAGGGGGCTCACTTTCTTTAACGTTACAATATGGGGTGTTTTTCCTCAAGAAATAATGCAGAGATCTTGAGTGAATCTGCATATTGTTTTGTTTTTTTTATAAACCCGTCTCCTGTGTCCTTTCAGCTCATGGTGTCTCAGCTGTTGCACAGTTGGGGTCAAGATGGTTTCCTGCAGCACATAGACAGGTGTGTATCTCGTGACACGTTAAGAAATAAACTGTGAATTATAGCGTCAAATAAACGATGCAACCTCTCCTGCTGTGATGAATAAAACTGTTTTATTTCTTTCTTCTCACAGGGTGATTGAGTTTTACAGCAAACAACGTGACGCCATGATCACCTCTGCAGACAAGTGGCTCAAAGGTTTGTTGTCTAATTAGGACTTTACCTATAAAACCTCAGATTTAAGTTGGATTTACTGTAAACTGACAAAACGGTAACTTATAACCACAGCATGACAGACCTGTCAAAGTAAAAAAAAATACCTGTCATTTTAGGTAGTTTTTTTTTATCACCTTGATAAGGTGCTCTTAGTGTAATTAGTATTTTAAGTTGTAAAACAAGGTGAAAAATCATGATTTACAACTGAGACTGATTCCTGATAGGTAGCGTGTGTCGGTGGGAGCTTGATACCACAGCTCCATCCCATTAAGCTTAATTCTTGTACAATGGGAGGGGAGATTTTTATTTATTCTTTGGTACAGACGGTATTCATGGATTTTAGCAATGTGACTTATGGATGTTGAATCTTATGGCTCTTTTCCTTTTTTAAATGCTGAGTCAGAAAACACCCTGGCTTTCCCTAATGTGTGTGTGTGTGTGTCTGTGTGTCTGTGTGTAGACGTTGCAGAGTGGCACACTCCATCAGCAGGCATGTTCCTGTGGATCAAACTCAAGGGCGTTGCTGACACCCAAAGGCTCATTATGGAGAAGGCGCTGGAGAAAGAGGTCAGAATTCACAAACAAATCCTGTGATTGAACTCTTTAAACTCCAGGTTCACACGCCTGCTTCACTCTAACGTGCAAATAACAGGTACCCAGAATGCATCTGGGTGCTTTTGCCTCTGTTTCTCTGTCGCACTGTTTGTGAGCAGATGTTTTATACGAGGGGAGATTCTCTGTGTGAATAGAGGGAAAGATGGTGCATGTATAGAAGCCATTGTGCACTGAATGAGTGGGTTTAGCTGCTGAGTGTTTCCCCTCCTACACACACTGTCTGTAAATCCCTGTGAGCAAATGGCTGATTAGCCATGTTTAAACGACTGGGTACAAGCAGGCTTTTCCCTGCACAGTTGGTTTCTCTCTAGAGTCCAGGATATTTAAACCTCCACACACGACACAGTGGAGACTCTCAGTAATCGTTGGTGCTAGGATGAGGAGGGACAACACTTAGAATCTGTAATTAATTCTGTTTGTGCTTTATCTTTTCCACGCAAAGCTGTAATTACTGTCTTGTGGGCCTGAAAGATGTTAAAGGATGTTCTGGGAAATGTTGTTCGTTTGCTTTCTTTCTGTTCTCGTGACTTTAGATGCACAAAAAGGTTGACTGTGTAAAAACTGGTGAAAAGAGATATGTGTCGTTGAGTAACAAGTGTTTGTGTTAAAGGTTCTGCTGGTTCCTGGAGGCGTCTTCATGATCAACAGTAATGATCCCTGTCCCTATGTCAGAGCGGCTTTTTCTCTGTCTACTCCGGAACAGATCGATGAGGTACAACCACCAATCATTACTTCAATATCTGTCCATGAAATGTCAATCTTACATAATGCAATCCTGTTCACATTATATTTATTCTATATAATTTGTTTAACATTAAGTTGTTTCTTTATTACCTTTTATTGATTTTTTTTTACCTTCCCTGTTGTCTCCTTCATGGGACTAATACAGGATTATTTTATTATAACTGCCACTAACGTCTCAATTCTTCAACAGGGTTTCAGACGACTCTCTCTACTCATCAAAGAAGCTCTGTGATGACTGTTCCTCGTGGATGTAGGTTTTCTAACTTCATTTTAATATATTTTAATATATTTCCTGCCTGACTTTAAACAATGAAGACACTAAGAATTGTTTTTAAAAACATGATGCTCACTACTGAAACGTCTTTGGATCAATGAAGACTCGCTTGAATCATGGCTTTGTAAACCTCTATTTGTCCTGTACAGAAAAGATGTCTTATCTTTCATCTACAAAAAAGTAAATAATGGCTTTTAATTATCCTGGATTTGGTCTTTTGAGTTTCTATGTTTTTGTTCTGAGAACTCAAAACAGAATTATTCCTGATGAAATGGTTCGGATCACAGACATTAAATAAACATGGAGGTGGTTGAGATGCATTGGCATCACTTTTAGGGAGCTGGCATGTCGTCCATATTTAGATGCAGTCTATGATTGTAATGTGAGGTGATTTCCTGGTTCATGGATTTGCAGAATACAGAGAAACCAACGCATTGGCCTGGTTCTATTGTTTTTTTTTTTTTTCCTCTTCCAGTAATGTGTTTGTGTGAAATTTAAAATGCATTGATGGTTTTATCTTTCCTGCCTTCATTTTGATTGAAACAAGCTTTGAGCTGCTGCATCAGGGGGCCTCTTTGTTTCCTGTTGACCCTGGAAAATTCAGTTCAAGTCAGAAAAAACAATTCTCATTTTCATCTGTTTTGAAACTTGCATGGTTGGAGTTCGTGCTGACAACAGAGGCCGTCTGTTGTTGGAAACTTTTCTTTTCCTTTGTTCAGACTTCCTCCCCACTGTGTGAATATGCGGCACTCAGAGAACAGTGTGTGCAACTCTCACGAGTGTTTGTGTACAAATGAAACATTAATCTGTGAAGGGTGAGGAGATAAGCAGCTTAGGAATCAGGAGTTTGCTCCACTTGCTGCAGTAATACTTAAACCCTCAGGTTAAGGATACAATTCCACATTAAAAAATATACATCCAGATCCCTGGATTTAAATTTTCCCAGTAAATGCTGGAGCAGTTACAACTATAGCAATACCTTATATTTTATGAACCAATTGTTTGTTTGCATGTACAACTTCAATGCAAAGATAACTAGTTACTAGAGCTGGTAAACTGAACCAAATGTTAATGCCACTACCTCTAAACCAAGGGTTTCCTCACAGCAGTCTGTTGTGGAGAAGATGCAAACTTCAGCTCTGAGCTCGGCGCTGCTTTTCAGCTCAATTACTTGGTGCTGATGTTTGTCGGTCAGCTCCTGGTGCTGTTCATCAAATATCTGTTTCTTTTTGTTTACTTTTCTATCTCTTCAAATGCCTGAAGAGGTTTTGCACGTTCAGATGTCGTAGCAGTTTTTGCTCTTGTAGATTAGAAAAGTAGTTTATTTTTTTGGGTTATGTGCACAAACGATAAAAACCTTTGCCATAGTACAAGGCTCCTTCACAGATTCTCCTTCTGACTATCAGCGGCACCTCAAATCTAGCCTGTGTAACACTGTCAGGATGTGATCTTCCAGTTATGCTGCTGTTTTTACGGCTCTAGTGGAGCTGAAGTCTGGCCTTTTGTCGTCCCTTACATCACGTTTTATTAAACGGAATGTAATTTCTCCAGGATAGTGTGATCTTGATTTTACTGACACGTAAAAGCTACTCTTGTTTTGTTGACCCTGACTCTAACCTGACAGACCAACACCACAGCCACTCCCTTAAGTAGCCATAGCCCCTAAACATACATGGAGCATTATTGGCTCTGGCTGTTTGCTGAGGCCTTGGTGCAGAGTGTCAATTTCAGACTTGAACTGTGGCTTCAAGGTCAGTCATCAACTGTCTAACAAACAGCCTCTACAACCTGGATTGCCCTGACGATATTTGAAGGGGCTTTTGTTCAGTTATTTCCTCCCAGGAATCTCTTGTGTAATCCATATTTCCTTATTGTTCCAAAATAACTTTGTTTTGTGCTGCCCTGAATCCTGCTGTGACTCCTCCTCACATAGTCCAACCTTTTTAGATTTAGATAATAAACACGGGAGGGGATGGGTTGTGACCACAGGCCATTTGCATGTGTGCATGTTTTAATGCACGTGCACAAAAATAACCATTTACTGCACCACAAAATTAAATGTATTTACACTTCACCTTAATGCGAGTGAGGTTTTCAAGCCAATGACTCTAACCAAAGTGCATTAGTCAACTATATTAGATCAAATTACAAAGTGAAAAGGCACAAATGGAGCAACAAACCTCACAGGGATTATCATCAACCACAGTTCAGGAGTTGTTGGAGACCGAGAGAAACACGACTCCAAATGAATAAATGTACAATGTCAACAGGACATGTTAATAAGCAACTTTTGGCAAATGTTGTTCGTCATAGCGAGTAACTTATTACAATAGCTCCAGCTTTAAAGTGGGGTAAGACATTTACGGAACTTCTGATATTTAGTCTCTTCCTCAACATTTTATATAATTTATTTTTTTTGCCCTCTGTGAAGCACATTTTAAAGCTAAAAGCTGTTATATAAAAGTTATGATTTGTAACTGTTTCCTATTCTCTGCCTTCATTTTTAACTCTAAAAACACAGCTGTGAAGTGTTTTACATACGTTATTGTTTTATAACTGTTTCCTGTTTGCCTTCATTTATTTTATATTTAACTCGTAAATCAGATTTTATTAGTGTTGTGAAAGGTGTTATATGACTAAAATTAATTCTAAGTGTATTATTATTATTATTATTATTACTATTTAAAATTCATCTCGCCGCCTCGGCTGTTCCAGCGACTCAGCCCTGCGACGTTTCCTCCGTGCGTCCGCAGCTGATCCGCAGTTGATCCGCAGCGCAGAGCGACGCGTCGCGGTGACATAGCGGTCGAGCAGCGGCCAGAGGAGGATGCAGATGCCGGAGAAATGAGCGACGACGCGTCGACTCTGGTTCCTCTCACCGACGCCCGCGTTCAGACAACGATGGACCACGATGTGAGTAAGAGAACCGGCCGCGGTCACCCGGTTATTTGTCGGGATTTAGCGCCTCGTTTAGCCGCTAACGTCGACGCCAAGTTGTCCGCGTAGCTGCAGCTGAGGCGGGGGGGGTAACGTCACCGCGATGCTCGGGTGTGAGTCCAAGTCTGTGTCCTCACGACTCCGACTATTACCCGCGTTAATGTCCTTTTTAACCTTGAGCCGCACATTGAACGACGTTAGCTCATCACTCGCTAAAGACGCTAGTGCACAGCAAACAGCTGAGGCGGATCTGGATGGGTCCCTTGATGCTAAAACCAACCAGCACATAGCCGGGTCCCGCGCCTTTCCTACGCGTTAAACGGCGCCGCAGTAACGTCAAAACCCTCCAATACAAACGAGTATATACATTTAATCATCTATTTTATATTATGCATGTGTTTTTGTGGCTCACGCGTGGAAGCTCACGATGCTAAATTCGTTGTTTCCACGTCCCCACTGCGAGGACGTGGTCCAGAGATTAGACGAAGCCCTGCACCGCTCCGTTATGTCGTGGCTTTGTTTTCATGAGAATCCAGATGTTAACGTGGAGGAGGAGGAAGCTGCTGTTTGTTGTCACGTAACAGCTGGTTCCGTTCAGGATTAGTGCCAATTGGAGATATTTGTGTTGTTAGGACGAGAATCCGTCATTGAAGACCTGACACTGGTGTTTTATTTTATTATGAATGAACGTGATCAAAATGGGAATAAAACCACTTTGCTCCAGTTAAAAGTCTTGAACAACCAAACAGGACAAGAAACTGATAAAATGCTTATTTTAGTTGACAAATCAATGAATCCTCTATTAGAGAACAGGATCACTTAAAAGTATTAGATATATATATTTAAGCATATGTACAGATATAACCTCTGGTGTTATAGGGAATGATGAATGATGCGATAATTGATTGGATATTAAAATTAAATTAGCCCAAATGGTTTAAGTGATTTTTAAATTGTATTAATTTCATTTGTTTGAAGAACTGAAAGACACTTAAAAGACTAAGAGACACACAATGATTAAAGCTTGAATGATTAGTTTGTAACGTGTGTTAATTGATAGAATTTAATATGCAACTCTCTGATTAATCATTGAAGCAACTTCTTTGAGGATAGATGCTAAATTTGCCTTTTCCAAATGTGACATTTTGCTGCTTTTCTTGGTTGTACGCAACTGTAAATTTGATTAATTTGCATATTAAACCAATTTGGACGTGTCACCTTGGACTTGGAGGTGTTACAATGGGCATTTTTGTTCTATTTTTAGATGTTTTTTTTATCTGACAAATGATTAATTATTAATGAAAAGGGTCTTAAGTTGCAGCCCTGTGACATTCAAGAGCCTGTT
Organism: Hippoglossus stenolepis; assembly: GCF_022539355.2. Lineage (NCBI taxonomy): Eukaryota > Metazoa > Chordata > Actinopteri > Pleuronectiformes > Pleuronectidae > Hippoglossus > Hippoglossus stenolepis. The sequence goes on along the minus strand of NC_061505.1, from coordinate 3,973,439 downwards.
ACACAAACGGCCTCCGTATCAGTTTATTCCAGCCTCTGGGCATCAAGTCCCGAACAGGTACATGTTTTGTCCTCTGCCGACTCATTAATAAATGCCATAAATCCCTTTCTTGTTTTCAGTGAGATCCTCGGAGCCACAGAGCCAAAGACCAAATTGCCTTCTACTGTCAAGAGATAGCCAGTGTGCAGGATGGAGACCCAGGAGGAATGACAAGTCTCTTCCCCATCGCTAACACTCTGAGAAAATGCACTGGAGCGGCGCAGACGTGTTTGTGGTCCTGGTGTCCCTTATCGCCTCTCACACCACCGGGGCCTTATCTGTGGACGTGGATGGAAACGGCACAGAGACCAGCAATGGGACAGATGGCGGATTTGTCCCAGTGGCGTTCACTAAAGTGAGCCAGATAATTGCCCGGGAGGGGAGCTGTGTGCAGATTGATTGTAACATCACCGGAGAGCCGTTCCCCAGAGTTCTGTGGTTCAACTCCCATGGCGTCCGTCTGGACACGGAGATGAGTGGTGAGACAGATTGTACTGTTACTTTAAATCTGGTTTCCTGTTCTCTTTGTCACCAGCACTGTCAGTCACTCAATTATAATTGAATGTATAGATAAGGTGTCAGGTTTGTTCTGTACTATCAAGTTGATATCAAGTCATTACAATAACATGCATACTACAGTGTTACCCCCAAGGAAGTGATTTAGGGGAGGTGGTAAACCCCTTGATCCCTTTATTTAGTAAAACATTGCCTAATAAAATGGTATTTCATTTATGAACCTGTAACTTTGCCCCTTTTCTTTGAATCTTAATGTTTTATTCAGAAAAGTGTGAATGATTAGTAGAGATAGTTCACTTCTGCCGGATACAGAGCGACAGGAAAGACGTAGAAGAACAAGGGGTAGAACGGCAGCATCAACGTTTGATCTCAAAGTCTTGCTCACAGGTTTCTGGACGACTCAGTTACATCCTCTCATATTGAACGTTTACCGGTTAGATCCACAAACTCATTCAGAAGTTCCGTTGTCTGTTTTCAAATCTTCAACTCACTTCAGAAGGAATGCGGAGGGAAGAAGGGTTTGTTGTTTTGACGCTTTAGTTCTGATCCGACTTGTTGAAACCTGCATTGTTCTTATGACCCACAAACAGCGTCTTTACCGTTCCGAGCTTTCCCCCCTGGGTTACACTCAGGAATGTAATTAGGCAGTGGAAGACTTTATCACTGAGTGAACTACTACCTGCTGTCAAACAGTTGTTACTTAAAGATCAGATTTACTAACCTGCACTTGCAGATGTTTATTTCTCCGGCTCCTTGTGTTTTTTTCTTACTAACTTCCTCGTAGTATTGGAAAGAACATCAATCTCATCACATGAGTCAGTGGTGAAGGTATAATTAGATTCTGGCTTTCTGGTAGAGTGTTGCTGCTCCTCCTGACGACCCACTCATCTCCTCCAGAGGAAACCAGAGTGGGAAATTGATTGTGTTAAAGCAGTAAAGAGGGCGGCAGAAATGTTTTTACAGTCTCGTCCAGACCTAAGATTTAGAGACGCCTTCTGTGATGTCTGTCCATCGTACTGCCACACTGTACAGACAGAGTTGTAGCTTTCTGTGGATAAATGCAGCTCTGAAAGTCAACACTTTTTATTTAGAAGTCAGTGAAGTTCGTTGATTAACTTGTATAATCTTGTATCTTTGAAAAGGAAGAGTTTCATTGTTTGAAGCATGATTTAATTACATTTCATCCACGGGAAAACCTCAGCAGATAAAACTGAAGCTGTAGACAATGATTTTTTTTTTAAAGAAGTAGATTTTATATTTTGGGAATTGTGATTATTCACTTTCTTGCAGGGAGTTGGATAATATCAGTTGGAGTCTCATGTCTGTATGATTAAAAATGAAGCTACAGCCAGTTAGCTTAGCTTAGCACCAAGACTAGAAACAAGGGAAATAGCTAGCATGGGCCTTTTTTAAAGCTCAGTAATAAAGATTTACATCACAACCTTTTGTGTTTTTACTGAGGGTTTTGTGCCAATAAATAAATCCAAAAAGCACAATACTTTCCTTCTGGTTTTATTTAGAATAATTTCTTGTTTTTTTTAATTTATTCATTAATGCGTTACAAACTCTTCCTCGCTTTTCTCTCACTCATTAGCTGTTGTCTCATTCGCTCTATTCTCGCTGCCTGTTTTTCTGAATCACGCCGGGTTAATCTTATCCCCTTGATGACCAAAGCAAAATAATCAGGGCAGAAAGGTTTAGTGAGTTTCACCCAACAAACTATAGCCAGGCTGCACACGTGCTTGAATCTGTACATGTGAGGGTATTTAAACCAGCAACAAACGTAGGCCTTGAGCTGGAAAACACATCACTGTAGGTGTTGACTGACAGGCAGTGCTGGTGACAAATCCTTTTTCAAAAACGTATCTTACTGGTTAACGTTTCCTCACCTCAGCCACAGTTTGAGTTATGTGCTGGTTTATTGCGTAGTTCCAGATAAATAAGACTCTGACACGGTGTAATCATGTTTATGTTTTCTGAATATATCAACTCTTTATGATTTCCTTGTGTGTTGGAGCCATAGTCTGTTTATACATTTAGACATAGACCCCAAGTGCAGAAGTGCCTGGAACTTGTACTCTCTCTAATGACCAGCAGAGGGCGACTCCACTAGAATAATGTCTCTTTAAACATCTTCAAAATATACAATTATATCCCCCACACACACACACACACATTTGGCTCAAATCCTAGAAAAGGTTCGACAAAATTGTGAGATGGATTGTTCTTGTTTTGATTTGCGAGTCAAACTGAGCCACCACCTGTTTTAATATGCAAAGCATGGCAGGTGTAACAAGGACACTGCTGCTCTCTGGACATGAAGACCATGTTCAGTCCTTCAGTCCAACAACATGAGCCAATGTATCAGAAATCAAATATCCGTCATGCACTAATCGAACCCATACTTAATGTAAAGTAGACATTTACGTTGCAGAGCCAGAGTTTGAGATCATCACAGACAGGCTTAAATATGAGATGTACTGTACAGACAACTCCTCTTGGCCAAAAGACTTATTATTTTTTATTGATTGATAATGATGTGAGCCAAAATGGTGTGTTCTCGAGTTGTTAGCCTCCATAAAGAGTCAGAACAGTGCAAATGTAAGCAAATCTGAGAGAGAGCGAGTTCCTGCAGCTGCAGAAACGCTGCAGAGGAGAATTCACTGCGGCGTCACTGAGCACAGAAACAGATGCATTAAGAGAACTTTGACTCTCGAGTGAGTCACTTAGTGGGCAGTGACTTTTCATGTTTTTAGAAGCAAGTTATAAATGTCTCTGGTACCATAATCAAAAGAACAAAGTTTAATTTGTTCAATAAGAAAGATTTTTGAGAAGTTTCCCAAAAAAACTTGGTTTATCGGTTGTATTCTTTTAAGTTTCTGAAAACAGCCCTGAATTATCAAAATAAAAACCATAACCACAAAGCTAAGGCCTCTGTCCTCTGCCTCAGAACATTGTACACTTTTGAAGTCATTTGTTATGTGCATTGCAAAACGTGGTGGTTATGTGCTGGCATGCCAGGAGATTTCTCTTAACTGCCCACAGGGTTTGTTCTTTACATGGTTGTCTATATAAAATACAATTTTTTTTTTTTTTTTTTTAGGATTAAATGGAAACTTTACATTTTTGTTTTCAGTATTTCGTTCTGACTGTTGGTTTTATTGGTTATACATTTATTGCTGAGATCTCAAAACATGAAACATCTGTCCTTCAGGCTAAACATTCTGCTCTTCCAAATGTTTCATAGCCTCCGTCTGTTTGTCTCTGTAGGTGGGAAGTGGTGGCTGTTGGACAATGGCGTCCTCAACATCACCAACATCGAGTTTGCAGACCGTGGAAAGTACACTTGCATGGCGTCCAACGTGTACAGCAGCTCCAACTGCACGGTGACACTGCGTGTGGTAATTACCAATGGTGACATGGGTGTGTACTACATGGTGGTGTGTCTGGTCACCTTCACCATCATCATGGCCCTGAACATCACTCGCCTCTGCATGATGAGCAGCCACCTAAAGAAGACAGAGAAAGCCATCAATGAGTTCTTCCGCACCGAGGGCGCCGAGAAGCTGCAGAAAGCCTTTGAGATCGCCAAGAGGATCCCGATCATCACCTCGACCAAGACGCTGGAGCTGGCCAAGGTGACGCAGTTCAAGACCATGGAGTTTGCGCGGTACATCGAGGAGCTTGCTCGCAGCATCCCGTTGCCCCCGCTCATCATGAATTGCCGCACCTTCATGGAGGAGATCCTTGAGGTGGTGGGCGTGGAGGAGATGAGGCACACTTTTCTCAGACAAGGACCGGAGGGGCGACGGGAGGTAACGGGCATAGTCGCCTCCATAGGGGGGAGAGATGTCTTCACCATCCTGCAGGAGAGGGAGAGGGAGAGAGAGCGAGGGGAACGCAGCGAATCCCCCGCCGCTGACTCGGACAACTCTTCAGTCCAGGAGCAGCCGCAGCACATAGCCATCCAGGTGTCGGTCCACCCGCAGCTCGCCGCCGAAGGTTACTGCAGCATTGAAGCACCACCACAGCCAGAGGCCACACCCTCCTCACCTCCCCCCTGCTCCGACACACCGCCCGATCCTCTTAACCCTGAGGAGCAGCCTCAGCCTCAAGCTCAGCCCGAGGCTCAGGCGGAGGCTGAGGGCGAGCAGAGCGCTGAACAGGCCTTGCCCGAACCAACGGCAAATATGACCGCTCCCTGCCAGGTGTTTTACGAGAGCCATGTGTGACGAACCCCGGAGGAGCAACGAGTTACCCTGCTATGCATTTTCACTTGAAGACAAGAAAAGGTCCACAAGCATTTTTAATTTCACATTTTGGAGAAAAACAATCATTTTTAATTTATCTTTTCTGAATGGAACAATCTATGAAAACCTTTGTAGGCTGTTCTACTGAAAATAAACCACAAGGTTATCAGACTCATGGGTTTTTCTCACTCTGGTCCTTTCATGCTTGAATGTACATGGGAGGGGGAATCAATGTTCCTATTAATGTAATAAGCAGAGAATTGTAAAGGAATACTTCCTGTGTTGAGATTTTCATAGCTCAGATTATTATTTAAACACTTCAGTCTCGAGGGGAATGATTTTTTTAGTTTCTTATAGTGCTAGGCATTTTAAGACTAACTCCAGAAATCTGCCTCAAGCTGCTCTGCGTGACGTTATTTCCAAACCCTCCAAAGTTCAGCTTCCTTCATGTGTTAAACAACTCGCATCCAGCCACTGTCGCAGCCGAGCCGATGTTATTGTAAAATGTCCCACTCACCTATAGATGCATGCTGGACAGAAACACAAGATTTGAAAGTTTGGTCACAATTTCATGATTGTACGGCCTACTGTGTTTCTATAAGTTACAAGTAAGCCAGGCTAAACCTCTTGAGTGTACAGTGTATTTCAGCATCGGGTCACACACCCCTCTGATAATGAGTCTCTGTTTCCTTTGAAATATTTTGATTACAGTATTAGATTGTTACCCATTGTGGTGTGATTTTTGTTCCTGGGCTAGTTTAAGTGGTTTTTAAAGAAGTCGTCTTGTCTTCTCTCTCCTCAGTAGAGACGAGCGGATTGTTTTCCTCTGTCATGTGCTGTTTGAGATTTTTCATTTGACTTCTGACCTGCTCTCCGCATCGTCTTGCTTCTGCAGAGGCTTTAACAGTACAGTTGCATGTGAACGTGGACAGTGGAGATGTTTCACATCTTTCTCTGGGGCTAAGATACAAGGACTTCTTTTTCTTTGCTTGGCTGAAAGTCCAGTCCATTATAGAGATGAACTGGACTCTGTTCTTTTACTGGTGCTCTCGAGATGCCTCTTTTTTTTTTGTAGTGGAATAAAATGGAAGTGCTGTGTTTAAAAATGTTTCCACAGTTTGGCCTTTTTTTTCATTTAGCTTTTTGGAGGATAAATGAGCCTTTTTCACTCATGCTTATTTTATTACAAAGCAGGATCAGAAATGTCTGAGACAACACTATCTAAAATTCTGACATTTACAGAAGAGCTGAAGAGTCAATGGGCAAATTGACAAACTGTTAGACAATTTTTATAATTACTAGTTAAGAAGCTAGTCACAGCTTCTCAGATGTGAGCTTGTTTGTTTGAAATTTTAAAATTTGAACAAAATCCATAGTGTTTGTTTTTTGTCCAACCAACAGGTGCCTTGCATAAACAATCGAACCTACACAAACTAATGCCTTTTCATTAACAAAGATGCAACAACTTTTAACTTTGCCAGCAAAGAACCGAAGATCAGATCATTTTGAAAGGAATTTGGTTTGTATGAATATCCTTTTATCATGAAGCCGAAGAAGTGGAACCTTCGGAAAGAGACGACTCAGGTTGATCACACAAAGCCATGAATGATGAGGTGACAGGACATGGACGTTTTTCATTGGCTGTTAATCAACAACATACCTATGACTTTTTTTTACCAGATTTCCAACGACATGCTAACCTATGACTTTTTTTTACCAGATTTCCAACGACATGCTAACCTATGACTTTTTTTTACCAGATTTCCAACGACATGCTAACCTATGATTTTTTTTTTACCAGTTTTCCAACGACATGCTAACCTATGACTTTTTGGACGACACTAAGCTATGACCTTTTTTTTACTTGGCTTCAAACGACATATTTTTATCATGTTTCGAACAACATACTAATCTATGACTTTCACCAGTTTTTGAACGACATGCTAACCTATGACTTTTTTAGGTGGTTTAAAACGACATGCTAACCTATGACTTTTTTAGGTGGTTTGAAACGACATGCTAACCTGACTTTTTTAGGTGGTTTGAAACGACATGCTAACCTATGACTTTTTTAGGTGGTTTGAAACGACATGCTAACCTATGACTTTTTTAGGTGGTTTAAAACGACATGCTAACCTATGACTTTTGTAGGTGGTTTAAAACGACACGCTAACCTGACTTTTTTAGGTGGTTTGAAACGACATGCTAACCTATGACTTTTGTAGGTGGTTTGAAACGACATGCTAACCTATGACTTTTGTAGGTGGTTTAAAACGACACGCTAACCTGACTTTTTTAGGTGGTTTGAAACGACACGCTAACCTATGACTTTTTTTAGGTGGTTTTAAACGACACGCTAACCTGACTTTTTTAGGTGGTTTGAAACGACACGCTAACCTATGACTTTTTTTAGGTGGTTTAAACGACACGCTAACCTATGACTTTTTAGGTGGTTTAAACGACACGCTAACCTATGACTTTTTCATTATGTCGTCCGAAATATGAAAAAAAGTCATAGGTTACCACATCGTTTCGAAAAATTCTAAAAATAAAAAGGTCATATGGTATGGCAAATGACTAGAAAGTTACAGGTTAGCATGTTGTCCGAAATATGATTAAAAAAGTCAAAGGTTAGCAAATTCTTTGAAAAATGATTGGTTGGTATGTCGTTATATGAAATAGTCGTAGGTTATAACGCATGTCATCCGAAATACCCCAAAACGTCATAGGTTAGCACATCGTCCGAAAAATGACAAAGGTTAACATGTAGTTCAAATTTGAAAATAAATAATCACGTCTTTGGAAATATGATTTAAAAAATCATAGTATATTAAAAGGCACAAAACGACATGAGCAGCAAAATAAAAAAAATCAATTTGTAGTCATTAACTTGATTAGGAATATTTTTGACTAAACATGCACAGGTAAAAAAAGGTGTAACAACTTTTTGCCAATTCAATTATGAACCGATAAATTAGTCACCCGTCTATCTTAAGAGCCTAATTTAGGGAAACATTGAAATCTAACAGGGAGAAAGACAAGAAACTCAAATATTCGAATGTGAAAGTCTTTACTAACATGCATAAAATTAAATTTTCAGTTACTAAAAAGACTGGATAATAGGGTGTGTATGAGGTGTTTGACATTTGTTCTAACTGATTAACAGTTAAATCATTTATCAAGTTTACAGAAGCAGCACAGCAATGGAAATCCATTACAGCTGTTTTCTAATAAATAAAACTGTTGAGATGAGGTAATATGAAACTCTGACCATATCCGTGGTAAACAAAACAGGAACTGCAGTTATTTGAATTGTCCTGTTAAAATGGAGGAGAAACACCTTTTCAAAAATGTTCACTGCAAATCTGAAAGTTCAAGAACCTCCACGTCTGCAGAGTCCAGCAGCTCCTCCAGACCTAACTCATTCTGTCCAATGTCCTCAAACTGGGTCAGCAGTTCTCTCTGGACCGCTGGGATGCTCCTATATTCTGCAGACGGGGCCGGGCTCATAACAGTTTTCATCAAGACGTGTGCAGTGTCTTCAGGAGGTGTCGCGGCTTTGTTTCTCTGGTTGACGGCCTTGTTCATCTGGTCCATGTCAGTTTCAAGTGTCTGATAACTGGGGTGATCGACAGTGAACGGTAGCGCTGACCGACACGACCCGTGACAGGCTCGGAGCGTCATGTCGATGTCCACCTGGTTAGATAAGACAGAACGTGAGGTGTTAAATATACAACACACGAAAAAGACACGCACAGAGAATCTGCTGCTGCATTGTTCGTGTGCGAAAGGACAACATGACAGAAAGTACGGACCCAATTCTGGGAGCATGTACATACAAGGAAAAAAAACAATAGTCCTAAAACTAAGCCCTGGGGTACAACACATGAGAGAAAGTGATAATCGGAGGACTTGTGATATGACGACCTTAAAGGTTGCATCAGGATATTATTGTTCATGGTGTTGACCACAGTGAATAGATCTTTGTTGGTACCTTGGTTAAATCCTCTTATAATACATATGTTGGCACTTTATTATGATAAAATAATTAAGGACTTGGTTCATTCTCTTGGAATAATGAGGAAATGTGATGAGTTGACAATGAGATCTGTCTCTTGATTCACAGAGAATAAAAACCTAAGACTTGATTGAGATGAAACTTGTCTCTGTTTTTCGGCCCGTGAACTCATCTCACCTCCGTTCGATACAAGTCCTCAATCTGCTTCCGGACGTCGCCGTGCAGCTCTTTGAGTTGGTCCGACAAACTGGTCGAGCGTTTCCGTAGTGACGTGAGAGTTCGAGACAATTCCTCTGCGCTTTCCACAAACTTCAGCTCTGAGACTGAACACAATAAAAACAGCATTATTCAGCCCGCATTGATTTATTTACTGACTTTACTTCGTCCAGCAGAGCGAAAAAACAAACAGTCTCACTGTATCTGTTGACTATAACTCTGCGGTTTGAGTTGTAGATTTGAGTCATCGCCGTCATGGACGTCTCAGCTGCATCCTCGTACAACTTCCCCGTCTTGCAAACCTTCCACAGTTTTCTGTCCACATCACTCTCCATCTGTGAGATCAAACCCTGCAGTCTGCAGCCAGACGGGCACTTAGAGACCTGTGGACGAGGACACAAGGTGAACAAGGACTCAAGTCATCTGCGCCGGCGACACCCTGTGGCCGCAGGCATTTGGCATTTGGGTTGTCCGTCCGATTCTTGTGAATGCGATTATCTGGAAAACGCCTCGAGGGACTTGCTTCAACTTTCGGTACAGAAGTGATTAGATCTCAGTGGGTAAAGGTCACAGTGACCTTATAAGTAGATGGAAACTGCCTCCGCCAACCAGTGCAGTATTTCTAGTTTTAACTGAAACACAAGAGGATAGAGTGACGTGTGTAATTACTGCTTTACTTCTGATAAATGCAGTTTTGTGTGTTTGCTTGTTTTTTTACCCAGGCGTCATCTGAACACAGAGGCACGTCTGACTCTGCTCGACACTGTGGCTTTCTGTTTCTCTGGGTTTGACTGACGGGCTGTCGGCCATCTTGTTTCTGCTGCTTCAGCCTCATACACACTGTGGAACCAAACAGAAAAACAAAAATTAAGACTACCCCCTTCAGTTCAGGGCCTGTTAACCTTCAACAGAGCTCCAATTCAAACAAAACGTTATTTGTGTGCATGTTTTTATCTTGTCGCTGGGACATCTGGAAAGGGCAAAGATCTTTATTGATTTTTTGTTATTCAGTTCTCGTTAAAGTTGAAAGTAGAAAAGGACACGACCTCACACATTTCAACAGAATGTGTTTCATCTTTCTACCATTTCTCACTTAATGAGGAACATTGTCACTTTCATGCTGCAAACTTACCCGGAGAAAAAACAGAAATTAGTCTAAATATTTTTGCAATGTCTGTCAGAACATAACAAAAAGTGCCTTTGAACATTTGTGAAAATGTGTAAATGTCAGTGATGCAACAGTCTTAAAAGAACTCAGTAAATTTTTATTGTAGAAAAAAGATTTAGCTCACTGCGAATGTATGAGGTTGAACCACATTATTAAATTGTCTAACAACATAAAGCTTAAGTTATATGAAGGACCAAAGTGGATCATTTCTAAATACTGTGTTGGACACAGTAGATTTACACACTAAACAAGTTAGTTACATTCAGTTGAATAATCTTTACTGCACGCAGGAGAGTTTAATTTAGATTAGCTTTACAATGTTGTCAAATGAAAACCTCCACGGGGGTGAATACGTTTTCATTTGTCTGCAAAGCTCATGAAATAATCTGTATTTTGTTTCAATTATAAACTAAAACTACACTTTTTTTTTATATTGGAACTGAACAAACGGCTCGAACCAGGAGAGCTGAAGTGAACATTGAATCTTTATTGATCGAGCAGAGTTCAGCAGCACGGAGAACATCAGGTTTTTCCACGAACTAACAAACAGGTTACTCATGTTTACACAGTGGGTCGACAAATATACAAGTGAAGAAACAGACACTATTCGTAAATTATTGTGGGATTTCACAATCACGTCAAACAGATCAATGACACTACCTTGGATTTTTGTCCTCAAATATTTTTTGACCCTCGTACATCTTGTTTCCTCTTTTAATCTGAATGTCTGGAAAAGTGTATATTTGATATCGTTCAACTATTTGTTTTCTTGCTCTGTGCCCCATTAAAAACCAGTTGATCGGATAAACACCTTCACACTCTTCAGGCTGTAGTTAGTGGGTTTATACGTCACCCACACAACTCCGTTTTCCACCTTATACGGCGTGTTTTTCTCTGGGTCGTATGTGCCTTTGTAATAGATCCCATTTAGGTTAACCGACTGGCAGTTGTTGTACCACCACCCGCCCCCGTACATCGCCGCGCAATTCTCCTCCCCCCTGTCGTTATCTGTGTCGAAGGTGCTGAATTTCATCCCGTTGTGTGACACGTCAGACTTTGGCATCACCAGACCGTCCCCGGCGTCCCCCGTGTACCCAGATACGTGCAGCGCGTACCCCTCCCCCTCAGAACCAACCCTGACTGTGTACTCGGCAGTTGCTACTCCCTCGTCCCAATCCTCAAGCTCCACCTGCATCATGGTCTCGCCCTGATTAGTCAACAGGTGGAGGTTCTGGTTGCCCAACCAAAACTCCCCCTTTCCCTGCGCGTCAACTGAACCGAACCCGTCGCGGTATTCGGCCCAGGTGCGGTTGAAGCTGAGCGCGCCGCTCTCCCTCTGCTGGACTAACAACCATCCACCCATTGGACCCTCCTGCTGGCAGTAAACCGCCACTAAACCCATGGAGTCCGTGCCGCCGGGTTTGATTTTAAACAGGCCGTTCGTTTCCCCGTTCAGGTGGTTCTGGTGGGCTTCAACACAATCTGCAAACAGAGAGGGGCACAGTGTAACCGCGAGTTAGCTTGGACCGGCTTGTTCTTGTAGACCTGACCCAGTGAAGCACTTTCTCCAATTTTTGATTAATCAGCAAGATCATAATTTTTACTTTGGTTAAAGTTTAAATGGTGACATTCAGTTTCAGCTTAAGGATTTCAGAGTCTTTTTAATCTGCGACCTTCACAGACTTTGTTGCTCTCGCAGATTAAACAGACTCCGGTCAAAGAGACACTTTCACAGCAAACTGTCAAAAACAAATATTACTTGCGACCCTGTCTCGCTGAGTTTACAGACGGCTTCTTGGATTTCAAAATGACTTGATTATAAACACTGAATGCAAATGTATTTTTATTTTTAGCTCTAGCAACATACAATAAGAAAACAGTGTTCACAATGTATTTCTAGTACAGAGGGCTAGCTGATGCTAAAGCATGTCATCTAGCTGAACATCGCCCTCTCTGCTTTTGAAGTTTTACTCCAGGTTGGAGGTTTCGGTACCTTTTCCTACATAATCAGCTTGTCGCTGAACACGCGCGCTCTTCACACTTCGGGCGTGGACGTCAGGATGGTCCTGTTCCGGGTTATCTGTCATGAACCCACCGATGTCAGAACCAAATAAATTCATGAATCCAGGTTTGGTGTCTTCTGTGATGCTTCCCTTAGCGCCACCGGCGTGGTGCGTCTGGGTGGTTATAGATGAGCTAGAGGAGGTATGGCCAGAGGACGTATGGCCAGAGGAGCTATGGCCGGAGGAGCTATGGCCAAAGGTGGGGAATATAGAGCTCATTCCGGGCTTGGTAGAGGCGGCCATAGCACGACACTCGGGGCCTCCCTCGATCACCTCCTCCACTTTCTCCACTGGTCCGTCACGCGTTTGGACAATTGTCCTCTTGATGCTCTTGGTGCAGGAGATGGTTTTGGTGGTCGTGTGGCCCGTGCTGGGTTGGCTGTGGCCTCCAAACCCTTCACCAAACAAACTTCCGTCGCCTCTGTGCTCAGTGATGGATTTCGAGGAGGAGGAGGAATCGCTGGAGGAGGATGATGTAGTAGATTTAGAGTAGGAAGTACCTGGGTCCTTGGTGATGGTTGCTGGGGATGCGGAGGAGCCTTCTGACTCGAGGATCAACTGGATGTTCTTCACCTGAGAAAGACAAACGAGTGTGCAGGTTCTGTAAAGATGATGTTCTGGTTGTATTTTTCTTAAGATCAAAATCTTCAGGAGAATCCTGAAACAACAACTGAGCTTCACTTGTGTTGTGTGCAGAGTCTTTCACAGTCCCAATAAAGTAATAAAAATAAAACGAGGGTCACTCACATCAGCGAAAATATCTTGTGTCTGCTGTGCTCCCGTCGTGGGGCCACTGGCCGACTTGAAGATACTGTCAACGTGCACGTCCTTCATCAGCCTGCTCTTCATCACGTACAGCGTCCCTGCCGACTGGATGTTCTGAGCCGACCTGGAGTCCAGCTGGTTAATCTGTGACGTGGACAGAACGGATGAAGTTTAGTTCAAAAGATGGATTTGTTCTGGTGTTTGCTGTTTTAACTTTCTGAATGAATTTTTCACATCATGTGAGAATAAGTGGATACTGTCATTTTAAAGGTTCCTAAACAAACTATTATTTTATCCCCGTACTTTATCTCACCATTTATTTTTGTCAATTTTGTTCATAAAAAGGAATCGCCCAAAGAGAGTTTTTAAAGGTTTATTGCTATTATCTGTTTCAATCTGCAGTAAAAATGAGACGTTCTAATGTGATTATGAAAAACTGGATGTTTTCACTTCGTGTGGGAAAACATTCGTAATAAAAGTCACATTCATACGATGTTTTATGATCATTGATCAACTTCTTGACCTGGTAGTTTCGCGTTTGACTAATCAACAATGTTTCAACTCAACAGATTCAGGCCAGAGTTGTTCCTGTTAATATCTTTAATACCTTCGATCTTTTCTGAGAAACTAAATCTGAACTTTTCCGGGAAAATGCAGGTGACGTTCCAGAGGTCGGTTCTCACCTGTTTATTCAACTCCACGTAGCCCTCCTTGTCCACCTCGTGCTCCGAGTAGCTGCTGCAGGAACCTTTGCAGGAACGAAGCTTGATGTCGATGTCCACCTGACACACACGCAGGAGACATTGTGTTAACATACACAATACACAGAGAATTCCAATATTTGCTCCAAATGTACTTTTTAAACGTCCGTTTTACTTAATAAAAATTTTTAAGTATGTAACAAATATCTAATTTGTGTTTTAACGTTTAACTATGAGGAGAAAGCCAGCCAGGGCTAACAACAAATACATTCAGTTTACTTCACATCAGACTATTACTAAATTCAATAACCATAGCTAACCTTTGCTAAAGCTAACTACTGGTCAGAGTAAAATAAAAACTGAAGTTTAAGCTTTCATTCATTTACATATGTGTTGAATTGTAGTTTTAATTTTTGCTAAGTTAAGCCAGAAACCGTTTTTTCTAAACTCCACTGCTTCTCTCGTTACTGTCGTGGAACATCAACGCCTGTAACTGTGGTTTATTTTTGTCCCTGTGGTTTCTCCGTACCTCCAGCCGCTGCATCTCAACCACCTGGTCTTTGACTCGGTCCTTCAGGGCGCCGAGGAGCCTCAGCTGTCGGTCAATCTTGATTTTCATCTCATTGATCCTCTGTCGCAGACTCTGGGCCAAGTCATAGTAGTTGCTGCCGTGACCTGGTGGAAGGATGGACAAATCATAAATATATCACATTATAATTCATATGTTAAATTACAATAGATACATTAAATTATAATGATTGAATAATGTAAATATTATAATAAATACATTAATTATGTGAATTATCTTAGAAGAGATCAAAATATATGAGTTATCAACATGTTCACTTTTACTTAAACATGGAGCTGTGTTTTTACGTATATTTTGGTGTTTTGGACATAAATGTAATTAATTAATACAAATAATATACATTTCATATTCAGGTGCTCTTTGGAGTTGTGTGTAATTAAAAATGGACTAAAATAATTTTGATTTTAATGCAAACCAGTGGAGTCTTGTATTTTAACACTGAAATCAGTTAATGTAGAATGTTGAAGGCAATATTAGAGAATCAGAGCAATAAATGATTACCTATGTGAGTAAAAATCTATAAAATAAACTGCTCACAAAAAGTAAATATAAAGAATTAATTTGGTTGTGGTTTAAGTTTAATCTCCAGCGTTTGTCAAATCGTCGCTGTGGAAATCGAACACACACACTAACCTGAGTCAATGGTCAGTTTATCCTTCAGGTAGTCGTACGTCTGTTTGGACACCTGGTCGGTGGAACGGTGTCTGACCCTGTTCTCGTCCAGGATGCTGCGGATCTTCTCTACCTTCCTCACCAGTTTGTGGTCGTATTTGTCCATCAGACCCTGGATCCTGCAGCCTGACGGGCATTTGCGGCCCTGACGGAGGATTAAAGAAAAACATTAGATGTGATGAACGCGTTTCCTTTGTCGGTTTGTAGAAAACGCAGGATGAAGCGAGCCGTTACCCAGTCTTCGTCTGTGCAGAAAGGCCACTCCTTCTGACTGGCACAAGTCTCGGACCTGGTGCCGGGCTCCACCGGACGAGATCCTCTCGGGTCAAACGGCTAGACAAACAGAAAAATATTACTTCCATCAAATTCTGGATAAATCTGGCAAGAAATAAACCTGACGAAATCTGTAACATCGCTATCTTCATCTACTCGTTTTCCATTAAATTAAATATTTTCTGCTGCTGTTTAAACTAATATATAAAAAAGGGAATGTTGTTTTAATGAATCCTCGTCATCAGATCTTGGTAAAATGATCTCTCACTGATGTTTTTGTGTTTTTTCCCCTGTTTATAGGATTTGTTTGGTAGCTCTTCAGAGAGAGGATGTCGCACCTTGTTCAAACCTATGACACAAATTGTGATTTGTAAATATGGGCTATACAAATAAAATTCGACTGATTAATCATGTTTGTTTGATCTCAATCTTTTTTTTAAAAGGTTAAAAAGTACCAGTTGTGTTTTTACACGGAAGTCATAGCAACAAATTTTATATATTTATAATCTGAAGTATTTATTCAAGCTGTAAATCATGGAGGGAGACACGTTCCTCTACCCATCGTTATTATGGAGAGTAGCTTATTCAATCTCATCATTATAATGTGTTGCAATAGTCATTTAAAAGTACATAAGCAAGATCCTATAAACTACCAGTGTATAAAGAAGTATATACAAAAAGAGTGATGAAGACTCACCAGCGTGGACGCCACGACACAGACCAAACCCAGGCAGACGAGAAGTTGGAGCGGTTTCATCTTGGCTTCTGTCGCTGAATGATTCTCCAGAGTCGGCGTCGCTTCATTTAAAGCCTCGAGGTTCAGTTTCCACAAAACCAATGACTCACCAGCGTCCGGGGTCACATCCATAAGTTGAGCAACTTCGATCGATGAGGAGGCTGTTTACACACACACACAGACACACACACAGAACAAACACTCACAGGTCAGTTTCTACAGGATTTACTGGCATCTGATAAAATGATTTCTCTCAGTAAACAGTGACAGGAACTAAAGTCATGAACATAGCAGGAGAAAATAAAGACGAAATTGACTAAGCAATAAATCTGGAGGAAAGTTTTGCTTTCTTTGTATTAAGTTATTTAATCTTTAATGTCTTTAATTGCCTTTTTGCCAAAGGTCACATCTGTGTCACATGAAACCAGAGGTGACGTCTAAATGTTAAGATTTAACAAAACCACAATGTCCACGGTCCTACTTAGTCAATTTCTGAAATAATAATAATAGGAATAATACTCATTAACGTCATTTATATGTTACATTTCAAAACACAGTTACAAGCTGCTTTTCAAGTTAAACAGTGAAAAACAGTATGAAACAATTCAAAGCTATTTGAAGATCACGTTCTGTTCACAAATCAGATAAAACATAAAATGATTCAAATAGACGATAACAACCAGGAGAAAACACACCAATAAAATGTGTCTTTAAAAGAGTTTGTCCTCAGGGGGATTGTTCCACAGAGAGGGGGCGCTCTAACAGAAAAGGCCTGGTGACCTCTGGACTGTGGGAGGATGAGCTGGATGTTTACGGGAAAAGATCTGAAACGTTCTGAGGTGCAAGTCCAGAATGAACGAGCTTTACAAGTCAAGACGTTTCTGAATGCATTTATTTATTTTTAAATATACATATACACACACACACACAGACTCGTTTCAAATGACCCAACTTGAACCTTTAAAAACATCCCTGTATTCTCACCAGCATTGTGAGGACGCCTGGACATTGTTAGTCAGGATTAGAAGGATGATTTTTACCATGGAGGGACATTGAGGGACGTCCACAGTTTGGATGTGATGAGCTGGAGACAGTTGATCAGACGGCAGCAGCAGCACCTAGTGGTAAAAACACTTATTACACATGAATCATCAGCATGGTACAGAGGTCAATGCTCTTTTTCTTGTATATACAAGAATTCATTTAATGTAAAATTTAAATGAACAGTTTAATCTGTTGATCCGTTTACATTTAAAACTGGATTTCATCATTTTACATGTTTGACATTGTTACTCATTGAAAAACAAGAGAAACAATAGTGATGAATTTCTCCGACACTGAAAATTCTTATAATCTGTGAAAATGGATCAATAAACATCGGACTGGCCAAATGTGAATTTCACACATGTACCAGCTGGACTGAGAGAAGAGGGTTTGGATCATTCTGTGTCAAATCATGATGACCTCGTCCTTTTAAAGCTCTGGTGACTAATGAAAATAACAAACAGTGATTCATGAGTTTAAAAGGAGCCAATGAGCCAGTTGTTGGATTTCTTTTGTTAAATCAACTTTTCTGACCTTCAACCAGCAGCTTGATTAAAGTTATTCCAGCGAATCACAAACAATTTAGTCACATGCCCTGAAAACGATAACATCACATCCGGCTCAAACAGGCGAAGCACTCAAACGTCACAGCCGGTCTTAAAGGTTTATCCACTCACATGTTACATCAGGTGTGAACGTGTTAAACAAAGACAACCTGCTGCCGTCACGAGGTCTGTTGGTGCGTCTGCTTCTTGTTGTGAGTTGCTCGGTGGTTAGTGAGATGCTGCAGGAGCCTGAAGCTCCGCCCACAGAGCTCACACTTGAACGGCCTCTCTCCCGTGTGGATGCGCATGTGTTTCGTGAGGTTGCTCCTGTGGTTGAACTGCTTCCCGCACTGTTTGCAGTCGTATGGTTTCTGTCCGGAGTGGATCAGCTGGTGCTTCTTCAGGTTCACGGCCTGGGTGAAGCATTTGCCGCACTGCGAGCAGCGGTGCGGCTTCTCAGCCGTCTCCTTGCACTCGTGATCAGTCAGCTCCGGCAGACCCTTGAATTCCTGCCCGCACAGGGAGCAGCGCAGCGGTTTGTCCGCGTGGACGGACTGGTGTGTTTTCAGAGTGGACAGACGGGCGTATCCTTTCCCGCACTGGTCGCACGTGAACGGTTTCTCGCCCGTGTGGCTGCGCTGGTGGATGATCAGGTGCTGCAGCAGGCGGCAGCTCTTGCCGCAGTGCGAGCAGCTGTACGGCTTCTCTCCGGAGTGAATCATCTGGTGCTTCCTCAGGTTGTTCCGGTCGCTGAAGGCCTTCGGACACATGGTGCACTTGAAGGGCTTCTCTCCCGTGTGTGTGAGGTGGTGCACCGCCAGCGAAACGTGGATTCTGAATCTCTTCGAGCACAGCGAGCACTGGTACGGCTTCTCCCCCGTGTGGAGACGCTCGTGCTGCTTCAGCTTCGACACCAGCTTGAAGCTCTTGGCGCAGAAGCTGCAGCTGAACGGCCTCTCGTCAGAGTGACTGACCATGTGTTTTCTGAGATCTCCTCTTCTGGCGAACGTCTTGCCACACTGCTCACATGTGAACGTTTTCTCCCGGGTGTGGATCAGCTGGTGCTCCCTCAGAGTTCCTTCTCTCCCAAACTGCTTCCCACAGATGGTGCAGCTGAAGGATTTCTCTCCGCTGTGGGTGAGCAGGTGCTGCCGCAGGGTTTGCAGCAAGTAGAAGCTCTTGCTGCACTGTGAGCAGCTGTGACATCTTTCTCGCCGAGCATCTTTTCCCTCCTGGTTTTCTTTGTGAGCTTTCTCATGAAGCCCCAAGTGTTGCTTAGTCCGAAACGTCCGGCTGCATTTGCTGCATGGAAACGTCTCCGGCTGCGTCTCTTCTGAGCGAATCGGCGTTCGGACCAACACGCTGCAATGATGCCGCTGGTGTCTGAGGACGTTGCGTCTCCCTGCGAAGGATTTCCCACAATCCTTGCAGCGGTGCGACCGTGGTTCAGACGCACTCTCTTGCAGGTTCTTCTCTGTTTGTTTTAATTTGTAGAGGAAACAGGAGGAGTGGTAGATTTAAAAGAGAGAGAGAAGAAGTAGTAAAGTTAGAAATCACAGGTCCTGTCCAACGCTGATGAAGGAGAGAAACAAGAACAAACAAGAAAACAAAAAGCTCCTTATTTCTTATTTATCGCATTTAGACCTGATGTGACATCTGTGTGTATAAGATCAGGTGCAACATTTGCATGCTTCTCCCTTTGTGGGAAAGGCGAAATGTAGTTTGTTAATGTTCTGTTCTCGACCTGTAAAAAAGTTTTTAAAGTGGCTGACAACCTGAGCAATGGGAGCAATATTGAAGCAGATTACAAAACCAGAATGAAAAGAAGAATGAGGAACATTCAGATGATGTTCCTGCCGACCAGGTCTCAGTCTGTGAGAAACGTATTTGAGGAGAAAGAAAAAGGGGGGATTTTTTATCGATTTTCAAAAACGTTCATGAACTTTAGGTAAAATAAAAATGATTTACAGTGAAAGCCGAGTGTTTAGTCGATTAAATGTCTGCAGTTTTTTGTTTACTAAAAAACAAATAAATGAAAAGTACTGGGCAGAGGTCAGAGGGTTATAGAAAAGTGTGGATTAGACAGTTCTGAAAACCCGATACATACAGTATTTTTGATTTGAACAATTTTCTGTTGAATAAAAACCCCAAATAAAACAAGAATATATTGTTTACCTCCACAGCCAGTGTCCACGTCTCCAGTGTCCTGTTGCTCTGGTGTGGTGATGTTTGCTGATGAGACATTTCTCCGATCTGAGCAGCCTGCTTCCTCCTGACGAGCCTCCAAATCGCTCAGCTCAGATGATTTCAGAGACTCGGATAGTTTATGGTTCTGTAAGTCTGAGACGCCATCTTCCTGACGCACTGACAGTGTCCCAGCAGCTGCTGTGTGACTCAGCTGGAGTTGGTCGATTTCTCCAGGATTATTTCCCTTTGTGTTTGAGTCTCTGTCATCACACGCTGCGTCTTCTTTGTATAAACTGATCTCTGCACCAAGCTCTGACCGGCGCCACTGTAGCTGCTGATTAGGCTCCAACTTTATTACGTTTATCTTGGCGTCGGCCTTCAGCTGCTCGTCGTCCTCTTCCAACTCGACCTCAATGCTGGGGTAACTCTGCTCTGCGGCCTGATGCTTGATCTGAGCGTTCAGCCCAGAGGTTTGCGTACAGTCGACCAGGCAGACGGAGAGATCCTTCAGAATGAGGACGGACACGTCGTCTGACGACCCTGAAGAAAAGAGGCGGTTCACATAAACATTAAATGACCGAAGCACTTTCAAATTTTCGATATTGTGCAGACCTAGTTATAGTGGACAAAACATATTTTTTGAAATAAAGACATGGACATCTAAACTAAACATCTATAAACATTTAACAACAATCTGTTAATATATATATATGAAATATTATATAATAACTATCAGCAACTGTATATAAAGACAGTCAATGACTGTGGGTTCGGACAAAAAACAGTGAACTTCATTGTTCCCTGGCGGCTGCAGGAAGTGAATATGTGTTGTAAGGGCCACTTGTTGGTGGCAGGAGCTGCTCACCCTCTGGTTCCTGCTGTGCAGCTGCTCTCAGGTCAGCCGGAGCCTTCATGCAGTCCTCCAGGTAAACAGACAGCCGCTTGAAGCCCAGCAGCGACAGAGCACCAAGAGAGGCCATGATGATCCGTCACTGGACTCTCACCTGAAAGACATCAGCTGTTATCAAATAATAATAAACTGCACTAACCTGAATAAAATGTTCTATACAAATAAAGTTTGATTTGAACTGAACTAACCTGTATAAAAAGGTACTATGCTAATAAAGTTGGATTGATTTTAACTGCACTAACCTGTATGAAGGTAATAAACAAATAAAGTGATTTATTTGAACAGAGTGTTCAGGCCTGAAATGAGCACAGAGGCTAACTTTAGCTGTAGCTAGCTTACGTTCACATTCACCTCCTGCAGTTTGTCGCATTTTGAGTTGTAAACAAATGTAAGATATGATCGTAACTTACGCAGCGGAGTCAGGTGCGGTGCGTTTCCGGGCTAACGTGAAGCTAACCTGCTGCCGGGGGGCGAGTCTGCGGCTCGTTTAGCATAATAAATAAAAACACACTTGTTTGATTATCATCGTTTGAGTTGTAAACGTTGTGTTGTTTGGTTTTAGGGACGTTTCACGTGAGAGAGAGAGACGCGCTGAGCCGCTGCTGACAAACCAACTCCGGTGTGTTTGAGTCCTACTTCCGGGTTGGCCGGAAACACGTGTTTGTCAACCAATTGGGACGCGTGAGAGTGAAGAGGAGGCGGGATGTTTTAGGCCAATCGTGTTGCCGCTCAGTTCCGGGGAGACGGCACCTCGTGTAGGACAAAATTACGAGAAATACACGTTTTACAAAATTATAAATTAAAAAATCTCCGGGTTCTGTTTTCACTTATTTGTGATCATTAAATTTCCTTTTAACTCATTTTATCAACTGGTCCTCAGTATGATTTATTTTGTTTGATACACATTAAAAAATACTTCATAACCCACACTGTTTAAAATGTATTGTATATATTTAATCCCTTTCTGGGAACTGTAAGAATGTATTTCGACTTTTACTTGACTGTTCTAATTTCCTGTTTCTTTACATTTCCACGCAACATCTTACAGCAATATTTTAGTTATAAACCGACTACATTAAAATACATTACATCAAAAACACATTAAATCAAAATTGTGAACAGTTACAGATTAAAAATCGCTGTGGACTCATGGATGTGCAGCAGCTGCTTCTGGTGAATCATGGACACAACGGTCAAACGGAAATAAATCATCTGTCCGTCAGGGAAACAAATCCACGTGACACAAACATGTGTCTGAGATTATAAAAAAAAATAAAAATAACACGCCTGAAATAGAATCTGAGCCTCTGAAAGAAAAGACACCCTGAGGGTCATCTGGCTGCGGATGAAGACTGCAACAATCACTCTACACACACTGAAGATGGACGTATGCAAGATCTCTTTAAAAAAGACTTTTAATGATGTTGTTGATCATGAATTATTCTGTGACAAATCAACAATATTGAAAAACAATCTATTTCCAGATCTGCACCATAATAGAATTGTTTTTCCTAACGTACAGCTTCTTTGGTATTTGATGGATCGTTGATGTTGACTCCATCGCCACCTACTAGCTCAGCATGTGTTTTTAACTAAACAGGGATATTTTAATAAACGTAGGAAGCATATCTGCAGTAGTGTCGACACGGCCTCAGAGGATTTGTTAAAGTTCCAAATAAAAATCTGGATCTTGTCTATTTAAATGTGTTTATTTTAAAAGGAGACTGTTGACAGTTTAAACATTTAATAGTTTATGTATCTTCAGTATTTAACAAAAGGATGAATTCTGGTAATGTTGCTTAGTTGATAAAAACAATTTGTACAAATTGCTGCTCAAAGAACAGGCTTAATGTAGGTGAACACGTCTCCAGTAGGTGGCAGTATTTGACTGTTTTTATTACTGGAGCCAAAAACAACAATCTCTGTTTTGCACAATTCAGTTAAATGTTGTTTGGTTGTTTCCCTGGATGCCGACTTGTTTTAATGTCGATCGTGCAGATGTTAAAAATAGAATGCAGGATGTGAGACGTGAAAAGAAGAAGCTCTGGTTTGATAAACGTTCACACAAAACATCAAAGAGAAGAGCAACTGCTTTTAAAAGAAAAGGAGTAAATTCTCGTATTAGTATTCAGCCGGAAAACAACGAGGTGTGGCTCAACATTTTGACCTCAATACCACACAGTCCCCTGAGAACGTTTAGCACACACACACGGCTTTCTCGCCCCTGGAAGATTACATCCTCCTCCATCCTCTGCAATTTAACACACACACACACACACACACACACACACCCACCACACCCACACACACACACACACACGTTGGTTTGTGTGTTTCTGTGACACTCGGGGGGGATTCCAGTCAGTGTTTGCCGGGAAATTAAGTCCCAGCAGGAAAACTCTTCAGATCATGTTAATGACACGCTTGAGAGACTCATCACCACCACCACCACTGAGCCCCCCCCCTCTCACCATGATGGGGTGTGTGATGAGCAGATCTGTTCCGTCCCTTCAGTGTTTTCTGAATATTTATACAAGTAAAGAAAATACTTTACATACAGTCACCGATCATCTTTACATACAGTCACTCTCTGGATATGTTTGTTCACTGGTTTTCCTCTCCCTCCATTTCCACCTTCCCTCTGATAATTGGCTCCTGATGCATTTTTAATGTGCAGCCACCCAAACCACAGTCGGCCTAATGCTGAGTGCTAGTGTGTGAGTGTGTGTTTGTGTGTGTGTGTGTGTGATGGAGAGAAGATGAATGAGGCGAGATGAGATCTCCATAAATTATTTTTGAATATTTCTCACACATCGCTGGTTTTCATGTGAGAGTGAAGAAGAAAGAAGATAAATAACAGAAGGCGTTCGTCATATCAACTTCATCTCGTCTTCTTCACACGTAACTGAGTGTGTGTGTGCGCGTGTTGTCCTTAATCTTCCATTTGTTTGTTGTCAAAGCGTATGAGGGTAAAGTATTTATATTCACGTCGTTCAGTTGTTTAACGTCAGTTGCATATTTTTCTATACACAGGATCATCCAATGTGTTTTGTAATGGCACAGCAAAATAAGGAAATGAAGACGTGCTCAGGCGAATATGTTCGACACACAATCATAAATAGAAGCAGCTTCCAGTCAGATGATCATAAAATCCCAAGGAAAACAATGGTAACAGTAGATATAATTATGCTTGTGTCCACACCCGTTCCGTCACGTTTGTTTGGACGTTGATCTAAAACTAACAAAGATCCATATAAACTGATGAATCCACGTGATCTCAGCTACACATCACTGGTAGTCACAGGTGTGTAGCTTAATTTGTTACCGTACAGCAGCTTGTTAGAAACAAATCTATATCAGAAATCTGTTCTGTGGTCTCCCTGCAAACAAACTCCCTTTCAAAATGTCTTTACTCTCTAAATATGTCCTCATTTTCCACAAGCATCCCCACTTACCAAAATGTCCTCACACGCCAAAAAAACATCCCATTTCAAAATTTTTTTTTTTTTTTTTAAATGGTCCTCACACATAACACATCCTTCTGCCAAGTTTGCAAAAATTCCTGTATCATTTTTTTGCGCAATCCTGCAAACACACAAATAAATAATGTCCTTTGTGAAGGTAACACTGTTTCCATATTCCACGTTGTTCTCACCTTTGCAGATATCCTCACTTTCCTCACTCTCCTGAACTTTATAACAACATTGAGACTTTCTAAAATGTCCTCAACTTTCTAAAAAAAGTCCTCATTTTGCAAACCTGTCCTTGCTTTAAGTAAACACCCCCGAGGGGACAGCTTTAAAATACAGAAGCATATCAGTGGTTGTTAAATTTACAGTCCGTGAACCGAAAGTCTATTTTACATTTCTGCCCCAACCGGCTCGTAAGGTTTAAAATGACCTCGCAGGCATCCATTAAAATATGAGGATCAGTTCACACAAATTGTCATCTGTCCGTCATTAGTCCAGGTTATACAACTTATACGAGCTTTGTGAATTATCCTGAATAGATGGATGTACTGTATTGATCCCAATTTGGGAAATTATTGTATCACAACAGCAGGTCAAGGGCATTTCACAAAGAGCAAAACAGTAAATACAAGAGACGACAGGAGAGACGTGCAAATCACAGTATTTGTTATGAAACATTTTTTACACATACAAAAGAGCTGAAAAAAGAAATAAAGTAAATATAAGTTTCTATAAAACCAACATGTCACAGGAAGTCAGCAGGCGAGCTCAAAGCTAGTTCCTGAATAATGTATGAGTGTTTGTTTCTCTCTTCACATGAAATCATCCGTGTTATAATAAACTAAAAGTGAGAAGAGTCGATTCCCTTGGCGTAGAGCAGAGGTCGAAAGTTCAGCACAGACCAAAATCTCACTGTTTCTACATTGTTATGACACACGGGCCGATGTTTCCAGCCTGGTGCAGATTTCTGAATTTCAGAGGATATTGTGATGTTTGGACACAACACTTGCAGAGATTATCAATAATGAATCGGCTGAAGGGGAAAGACTCGGCAGATGGAAAATGAACTTTTAACATCACGTCTTTCCTCTGAGGACGAGGACGTCACGGTTTATTGCCTCGAAAACATTAGATGTGGACGTAACGTTACTTTCGGGAATCAACAGAGATCAGGATCAGATCCGAAAAAACTGGAAACACTGAAAAACTGAGATAATTCTTTTCCATTCAGGCAGAGATCAGAAAGTTTCATGTGCTTTTTAAAACCTTTTTCACTTCAACAACTAAATGAAACAGAATGTAGCGAGTATCACAGCCGGTTGTAAATCTATGCATGGAACCGAAAGAAAGACTTTAAATAGACGGAGTTTACAGACAAGCTGGGAGCTGAACACGGCAGCTAAACACTTCTGCTCTTCTTGTGGCCCGGACCAAATGGATGTGAGCCTAAAGTGGCCCATGTGGTAAATGGGGAAAATGGCCCAAATAGCACAAAACTAATCGGGCCACCTTTGGCTGACATGCGGTATTGCTCTGGCTTACTTGTGTCCAAGATCCGGCAAACAGGAGCGGGCCGCCCAAGTGCCATCATTCCTCAAGGTAATTGACCCGGAAGTGGGATATGTGGCAGATATGGGCCAAATCTGGACCAAAGCTAGTTTGCTGTGTGGGAAGCCAGACGACCCTCAGGATTTGTATGAGACTAAATTTGGTGGCAATCCATCCAACAAGTTGTTTAGATATTTTGGTTTCAACCAAAGCTTCAGGCCGATCATTCCATGCAGGAAGACTGAAAATGTTTTATTTCCCTGGATCTGGTATTATCTGAGCACCACGGCCCAGTTGTTTCTGCTGCTGTGTGTTTGATAAGTAGAGCAGCTTCCCCGAGGAGGGCGGGGTCCTGAGCTCATGGAGAACAACACAGCTTGTCTCTTTACATTATCCCTGAGTTTCTACAAGGCCACGACCTCAGCTCCGTCTGCAGCTTCCCTCGGCTCATGTTCTGCCTACTGCCTCAGATCTGTGGTCGGTGGAAATGTTTGACCACGCAGTAAATTATTGCTCAGATGTAAATGCAAACCAAGATCAAGAATTTACAGCTGCATGCTGGGAGTTTTGATACTAGAGACAGAATAAATCTGTGTTGGGCTGAGACACAAACACGTTACCGAGCTACTGACACAGGTTTCTATATTTGTATTGTATTTACATTACACAGGTTTTGACCTAGGTTTGATATATTGGAAATGAAGACTTGAGGAAATACGGTTTGAAGACTGGTTGTACAGCGACTCCAGGCCGTGACTTACATTTAACTTTGACATTATCTTATTTGTACATTTTTACCCAAAAATTACAAATACACACCACTTGTTTACAATGTTTAGGAGCTAAATATGGTAAAAGGTTATTTTCAGCACTTTACACCTGCAGTGTTGAAGGACTTCAGAAGGTCGAAGTCTCAACGAGATCAGACAGTTTTATCAGAGCAGTTTATTTCGGTGGAGCCTTCGAGTCAAAGACGGCGTGAAAACAAAGAAAACTCTTAATGATTTCAGTCGACAGACGAGATAATGTTGGGACAAGAGCTTGGAGCACCTGGAGGAGCTCCAAGAAGTGCTCGCTAATCTGGAGTCAAAACAACACAACACACACACACACTGATGTCCGTCTTCTCAAAGTACTTTAGAGAAAGAAATCACTGCAGGGAAATAAAGGCAGCGATGAAAGTAGAATGTTAATCAACTCACTGTGGGACGCCTGCACATTCCCCCTGCCCCTGAACTAAACTTTACATTATTAAATACAAATTAACCTCCGGAGGAAAATAAAACCAGACTCCACCTCTCTCACACTGTCAAATTAAAACAGTTGATGTTTGTTCTCAGCATTAAAGCACCGTGATCGTACTGAAATGAACCGACGTCACAAAATGACAAAGTGTCTTCACGCTACCGGACGATAGACACCACCTAAAGCTCTCTCTTATAGTAATGCTCACATACAGTGCACATCCTCATACAGTCATCCAGGTTCACTGCTTTTTACCCAAGTACATTTCTCTACAAACAAAAACATATCCCCACAGTGAAGGTTGTATATTATGTACATATTCTGTGTTTTTATTTTGTTTCTATCACCTTTTGTATTCTCTCTTCGACCTCATTCTGACTCTCTGTATTTTAATTTCTCCGACGTGGGTTCAATAAAGTTTTATCTATATCCTCATCCTAGCAGCCAAAATGCAAATAATGATACAGAATCAACAAGCAGATGGAAAATGACTCAGTGATTAATAATGAAGCAAAGCTGAATGTTTAAGTGGAATTCACTTTGCTTTTGAAACAGAGAAATCCGGACTCGTCCTACTAACCTTCGTGCTGCTGTTAAACCGTGTTTGAATAAATGATAAGTGTTTGCACGAAGCTTCACAGCAGCAGGAGAATTCTTCCATGTGATGGGTTAAAGAACACAGGAGCACAGCAGGGAGTCCAGTCGGAAGTTTGCTCTTGTCATATCTGATTATTTTACCCTGAATAATGGGTTAGGTCCCCTCATTTCAAAACAAGGCCTCTTGTAGAATCTATTCATGCAGTTTGGGTATCATTTGTTTTCTATAGGGGACGGCTGGGGAGTAAGCTTGTGTTTATCTTTTCACAATGCAACAGAAACATCGCTCTACAGGAGCTCAGTGTGAGATTTAGCACATAAATATATTTAAATATAAATGGAGACAAGGTGTCCGTCTTCATTTCATCTGAGGATTAATCTACCGCTGAGAAACGCACCACTTCCTCCTGTAAAAAAACTGAGGACCAGCTGTGTTAGGAAATTGGCGCCACGCTTTTCTAACAAAACAATCTATTTGCGAGTTGTTTTTTAACGATTTACATCTTCAGTTGGAACTAAGAGGCTCAGAGCTGCGAGCGACAGAGTGAAGAGGGAAGTTAGAAAGTGTCAGGAGACGCACCGACACGAACCTGACACAAACAACTGGTAGATTTAGGTCTTTTCATGGGAATTAGACAAAACAACACAAATGTAGTGTCAATCAGTCTTATCCGTTAATGGATGCCACACATGAAAACCACCTGAGAGCGCAGGTGTGACCCCCGGTGGAAACACACTGTCTGGATTAATGAACCTCACTACTGCAGGAAAGTTTGTGTGTCTGTAGCTAATATTACAAATGAGGAGGAAAGTGAAAATGTGCGTTTAATAATTCATAGGGTGATAGAAGGAGGGAGAGTGTGAGTGTGTGTGTGTGTGTGTGTCTTTGGTGTGTTTCATCACTGAGCTGTAAATCACGTGTTTGAATATCTTGTCGTTCTCCACCTGGACGACAAACCGTTCACACTGCAGCACAAAAAAAAGCAACGTTTTTGTCGTGATCGAGTGAAAAAAAGCCCAAAACATTTGTACGAATCTTCATGATCTGAACCACATGAATCTGTGGCATCAATCCCAACATGCAGAACACTGGATTTCTAAGAAGTAGCTGCAACTCTGCCCACTCATGAAGGAAATTAACTTGTTTTTGGCGACTCTGAAACTGGAACGGGGACTGAAATGTGTTGGAGAGGAGCCGCAGACGAGGAGCTGCTCAAACAGATGTGCTGTCCTTGTTGTTCTACTTTCATATTTGTTTTTCCTCACGGCTGCCAGATCGTATTGGTTCTGAATATTCTTCATTAGCGTCAGTCAGAGAAAAGAAAGTGTTTCATCAGAACTGAGCCTCTGAATCACTGTTACTCTATATTCCAAAAATGGTGGAGATAACAAAATAGAAATCTTGATTTTAAATAAGCGTCTCTTTGGTAACAAGGGAACTGGAGGAAGATGTTTGTATATAGATGAATTTGAAATTAGACTTTAGAGAAGATTAAGAGGTAAATGAGTTTGTGCTCTAATCTTCAGGGTCTCAGTCGAAGCTCAGAAAACCAATGTGACACCGTTTCATCTGTGTCATGCTTTTTTACAGTGGTTGTGATCCGCGGAGGCCAAAGGGTCGACTGGGAGCGTTCTAATTGGCCGGGGGAGCTCATATCTGCTGTTTTTTCAAACAGTCTTTGAAGGTGTGTTTCTGCCTCTGGGGGGGTGCAGTAATTAGTTTTGCCACCGGACCAGAAGGTCAGCATGTATATTAAATGAGATTAACTAGCAACGCTGATAATGAGTGTGTGTGTGTGTGTGTGTGTGTGGTGTAGAATTACCGCTGTTTAACCTCATTAAGGATCAATGTTACGCACTTGTGTTTAGAACCAAACACGGCTGCCTATCGTGTAAATAACCTGGTGGAGAGTAGAGCAAGACAAACTCGTATTGTAACTGTTTAACAGTACGAGAGTTTGTCCGCCTCCATGTTTGTTTTTATTCTCAAGTCATGTTTGATCACGAGTTTCTATCGTTCTCTAGATTCAGCGCTCGAAAATCGCTTAAACGCCAAGTGTGAGTCCTTGCGTCTCGACTGGATCGTGTCTTTCGCCATTAAAAGATTAAAAAAGTCGTTATCTCTCTGGTCTCACACGTGTCTATAATTGGTTCAGATTGTGCTGCAGGAAAAAGGAAAAATTAGAATAAAAATGAAACAAACTAAGGAGACAATAATGATAGAGCTGAGGGTATTTGAAGTGAATGCAAAATTTCACATATAGTTAAAGTTTAAGTCAATGCAAAGACGCGAATAGATGCGAATCCGCTCCTGGTGTTCAGCCGATGACGATATTTGACAGCGTTAGTGAGCAAGAGGTCGATTCCCGTAAGTTTTCCTGCTGGTTGCGTTTAATTATTTTACATCGGCCCTTAACGCGTTCACCTAAACTAACAAGTGCGGATCTCAGTGTTTCATCGGGAGGAGGTCAGTGAAAGTTCTCGCTCGAGGGAACCAAAGCTTGACTGAAAATTAATGTATTAATTTCAGGGGCAGAAAAAAAAATCTGCGTCTGAGACGGAACAATGAGTCACATCAGAGGGAGGAAAGACTGTGACAGAGATAAATGTCAGACGATAAAAAAGAAACACGACGACAGCAAGAGGGAAAGATGATTAGTGTTTACAGAAGGGTGATAGACGTCCAATAGAAGAATAGAAGGGAGAGAGGGGGTGGAGGAGGAGAAGAAGAGTCAGAGATCAAGACGAAGAACAGGAAGAGAGAGAGCGTCTGAAGTGTCTATTTTAATCTGCACTGCCTCGGTTATCATCTCCCTCCATCTCCTCACATTTGATAGTTGGTGATAAAGTCTTTTTGTCTGAGTTGTGTTCATCTTCATTGTGTTTGTGTCTTTAAACCTCAACTGGATTTTTAACTCTAAAACCGAATCTGAGCCCTGAGACGTCAATGTTCTCACGTTACAGATTCTACGAGTGACCTCAGTCCTCGGCCTTTACTTTGAAAGAGGTCAAACTTAAAAATCACAGAGATCTGATTAACTGCTTCTCTGTATAATCTTCGTATTTTATAAACAATACAAATCATTTTCCAGTTTTTAATAATGACACGATATGAAAGTAAAAACTATAAAGCAAAGCCTCATGGACGATGCTGCATTGTGAAATGAAGATTAATTAATTATTCGTCGTCGCTCCGGGTTTATTTGAACTTTCTCACTTTGAAATAAATATGTTCGAACTTTTCAACTCGTCCACTGAGGACGAAGAAATCCGCAGAGACAAAGAGAGGAAAACAACTGAGTGAAAAGGAGAAGAGAGAGAGAGGACGACTCAAAGAGACGTTTTCTTTTTGATGTGCATTTGTCCATCGATCCTTCCAGGAACTGTTGTTATCCGAGTTCTTTGGGTTTGACTCTTACCGGCTGTTTTCAGACACTTTCTGTTTCTCATGTGAAGCAGCAGCAGGAGATTGTTCCGACTCGTTCACAACAACAGGAACATGTGTGGAACATTCAGGTGAGGGGCGGAGCCTGTAGAGCAGCAGGAGGCCGGACATGACGTATAAATTCTGCTGTGGAAAGATCAGTGTTTTTGTTTTATCACCAAAAGCTCTGGAATCTCCTCGTCTTTTCAAGTTGACGTCTTCGTCTTCTACGTGTACGGCTCCTCTGCTTCATCCTGAGATATTTGTGTTCTTCCAATTTCACGTCCGTCACGTGTTAGAAACCTCATCAACGCGTCCACTCGCTCACTGGGAATGTTCCAGACATTTTCCTGCTGTTCTCTCACATGGACTCACTCTGACATTTTATGAGGGGGCTGCAGGAAACAGTCCAGAAAATGTCCAGAGCAACTGACATTTGAGTTCTCACATCCAGAACACGTCTGTGCTTCAGTTCACGTTTGAAAACAGCAACATTCTGACTTTTCCTCAATGCTGTGATTGTTTGCAATGAACTGAATGATAGAGAATGGATTTCTTTCTTTCTTTCTTTCTTTCTTTCTTTCTTCTTTCTTCTTTCACACACACACACACACACACACACACACACACACACACACACACACACACACACACACACACACACACACACACACACACACACACACACACACACACACACACACACACACACACACACACACACACACATTTTACTCGCCGGTGAAACATTTTTGTAAACTGACTGAACCGTCTCCCATGAAACTCAATAACTCTGATCTGTTTTTTTTTTTACATCAGAACTGTTGTTTCGCTCTCGCTCTCTCACTCAGCAGTGTCGCTGACAGCAGCTCAATAACCAGCAGCAGCAGTCAGATGAGACCGACGGCTGTTTTAACCTCATCTCTCTGAAACGCTCGCCGATGACACGTTCAGCTCGGGAAATTGATTTGCAGCCTGAAAATCCATTTAGGTTTTGAAACGCTCACGTCAGACTGAAATTACCCTTCAGAGTGCGGAGGTCATGGCTTATTTTTATTTAGCGCGTGGTCGATGAAAACGCACCCAGAGGACGGCTCTAATGGTTTGTGTTTGACATGAACTGACCCTGACGCTCATGTACCAGCCATCAACTGACAGCCGTCTGTCGGCTTCACTTCTCACCAGCTCACAATTCAAATCCCGGACACGTCGACGAATCCTTTAAGGTTCCTTAGCTGCATCCTGCTCTTTTCTTATTTTTATTTAATTCTAACAACATTAAACTCTAATCAATCAGTGTCGGCTGTTTTCACTCTGCTGGTTTTTAATATGTGGCTGCATGAGGAGGAACTGAAACCTCTGAGAGCGACTCACCTCCGAGCATCAACTAAAAACATCAGGTGGGACATAAACCTGACGACGAGGCTCTAAAGGAAGTAACAAGCAAAGACTGTGTAACTGCCACTTCAGAATAAATGACTTCACCGTCGGTGTGTGGAGAGATTTGGTTACTTTGAACAAAACTTGAAGGCTCATTTATTCTTTACGTACATAAAAGAGATACGGACAGAAGATCCATCAAGTACAAATCTAATGTTGAGCAGAATTGACAATTAACTAAGAAACACTGTGAAGTAGAGCTGAGACTCATCCCACCACCAGCAGCATTAGCAGGGCGGACGATGACTAAAACCTTGTTAAGCCTCCGTGTGTTAAAGCAGAGTGAGTGTTTGGTTTGTTCCGAGCGTCTGCGGGATAATCCAACTTGTCAAGAGTCAGAACGTTTGCAGCCTGAACCTGACATTTCTCGCTTATTTCTTCGGCTGGAGGAGAAAAGGTCGTTCACCTCTGAATAATGTGGATTTCCTCAGCTGGTCTGACTCAGACTGTCTCTTTACAGCCAAACACTCTCTACTCTACAGTGACATCTTCAAATCCACTAGAGCAAATGTCTGTTTTTACATTTTAAAAAACGTGACAAATTCCAGCTTTCCACTTATGCAGGAGGTGTTCGGACACATCTGGTTTGATCAAGAAAGACCTGAAGAGAAATGTTTGAGGGACCTTTCTCAACAAGTAAGTCTTTATATACAGTCGCTGATCGTCTTTATATACAGTCGCTGATCGTCTTTATATACAGTCACTGAACGTCTTTACATACAGTCACTGATTGTCATTACATAAGGTCAGAACGGGGTCATACACACAGTATAGTTTTGGATGTCGTTTTTTAAACCTCTGTCTGCAGTGTATTTTTAAATCCAGTTCTTGGCAGCTCCAGCGGACGAACAAAGCGCCGACAGTCGCCTCACAATGAACACTGAACATTTCCCTCTGATCCAAAACACCCACTGAACTGTGGTCCGGCGCCAACATCCTGTTCTCCACTGGATCCCTGACAAACCAGACACCAACCCTGATGCGGATTTTCTCAACAAACTGAAATGAAGCCTGAAAATCTAAAAAGCACGAGAAGCTTCGAGGAAATGGTCAAAACCAAAACCCTGCGAAGTTTTCTGAGAGGAAGTCATGTCCTCGAGCACAAAGACACTTTTTCCGAGTGTGGTGAAAAGGTTGAAATCACCAAACGGGAGTGAAAGTTCGGCTGCAGAGGGGAGACGTGGTCCCCTCGCAGAGACGGAGGCTAAAAGCGTTTCCAAGTGACGCCGGTGCCAAACGTCGTCTGGGCCCCGCAGGCAGAATGTCCCAAGCAAAGCGACGGCCAATAAAATCCTCTCATTAAGCGTTGGGCCGAGCAGCAGGGGACGCTGGCTCGGGACAGAGCGGGACTTGGCAGCGCCTGGACACAGACGAGTCCTCAAACGCCGGGACACTGTCTCCTTTTGTTGGAGGGGAAAACTAAACGGTTCCAGCCGCTTTAACTGAGGATGATGGACTTTTGTGCTTTGTCGAATGTTGCTTCTCTGCAGTTCAGACGAAAAACAAGTGGGTCAACGATTCACCAAAACTTAGACATGAAACCTGCTCAGAGTTTTTGATTAGATAAACCATCTGAAGGCAAAATACAGACGACTCATCACTAAATACCAACACCAGCGTGTTCACATTCACCGGTGGATTCAAAGTTCTGACCATAAACCGTCCAGCAACACGTCACACTGAACATGAGTTGGGGGAGCACAGTGACGAGCTGCTCATGGAGAGAGATTTGATTGGTTCCTCTCCTGGGAAATGGTTGAGAGTAATTACAGACACTAACCGGTAATTTAGCCGTTGAGTGTGATCATTACCAGCTGCATTTGCATAATTTTCAGCACTTTGATAAATTGGTAGAAAATCGTCCGTCTCCGCCGCCGAGACGAGATCAAACAATCAGTTCAAATCAACGCAAATACAAATGATTCTGATGAAAACAGGACAAGTGGATTATTCACTGAACCGTTGGTCTGGTTCAGCAGGTTTGGTTCTAGGTACAATGAATTGAACTTTGCTGTTGAATGATGCATTATGGGAAAAATATTCTTCAAACTTTGACAGTTTGAGACATAGCAAAAAATGTTTTGGCCCAGAATCGGCCGACATACCACTTGTTATGGTGGTGCGCTGTCACGTGAGGTGGGGAGAGCAGCTGGACCCAAATGCAGGAGGCAGGTCCAATTCACCAAAAACTGGATTTGTTTTAAAACATGAAATATGGGGCAGGCCCGGCAGGAAACAGAAAGATAAACTCAAACTGGCAGGATAAGGAAGTGGAAGCTGGCAGAGACAGAACCGAGGACTCGACAGAGACAAACAGGTGAGACAAATCAAGGCAACGATCAAAACTGGAGGGAAACACACAAAGGCAGGAAGTAAAGACAACAGAAACACATGAGGGAGGTCAGAACTTCAAAATAAAACAGGAAACCCAGGTCAATAAACCAAAGACCTCCAGAGCTCGGGGTCAGGGGTCAAGGGTCAGGGCAGCATCATGACAAGGTCTCCTGTTTGTCAGATCTGAGCCACAAGTGAACCACAGCAACACCGACCACAGGAGGCCTGAATTAGTTTTGTGTTACTAATAATTAACAAACACACAGTCCAACTTCACATGTTCACTAAACATGTATCTCAGAGCCGGGAGGGAATCCAACAGGTTTTAATATAGTTTTGAAAAAAGTTAAATGACAATAACAACTCTCAAAACCCCTCACACGTTGTCACACCGCTTCAGTCTTCACTTGTGTGTCATCCACCGAAATGACATTTCATGCACGTACAATTTATTTGCATTTTAAAATACAAACACTGGAACACAAGAGCCTCAAGTTGGCCCCCGGTGGGATTTAACGTACATGAATCGCAAATGAACGCAAATATAAACAGTCGCTTCTTCCCTGGCCAATCAGCAGTGAGCACGAGTGATGTGCATTGAAGGTGATGAAAAAACAATCAGAGGATAGATTTCAACAACACGCTTCGTAATAAAAGTCATAATGGATAAATGAAGGCGGGGAGGGGGATGGGGGGGGAGGACGCTGAGGCTTCACAAGAACGACTCATGAATAATTATAATAATAACAAACACAGCGTTTCGTGTTTCAAGGACAATGAAGACGCGGGTTTTAGTCGGAAATATAAAATAAATGTAAATGTGTCTCTTTCATGTGGGAGCAGAACATGTGGAGGAGGACACGCGCGGGACGCGACACATTACCCCCGTGACTTCCACACGTTTAGCGTCACAAGCAATTCTATTTCTAATGAGGAGCTGCGGGTGCGACTGTGGAGCCGCTTAGCGCAGCAGCTGGAAACCAACCGATTACTGACCAATTAGAAAACAGGCTGAGGAACCTGCTGCTTGTTGTTAATTACAGAAGCCGGAGGGTCGCAGGTTCGGTCCCGGGGCCACGTTCACAGCCGCCGCACCGAGGTGACGTGCGACCGCAGAGTGCATGCGGATTAGAAAAGAGGCTGTTGGAATAAACAGAGGAGGATGTGATCACATGTTTCACACATGGAAATCACGTGATTTACTGTTATATAGAGGAAGAAAAGACAATCAGTGACTGTATATAAAGACAATCAGTGACTGTATATAAAGACAATCAGTGACTGTATATAAAGACAATCAGTGACTGTATATAAAGATGATCAGTGACTGTATATAAAGATGATCAGTGACTGTATATAAAGATGATCTATGA
Source organism: Hippoglossus stenolepis (assembly GCF_022539355.2). Taxonomy (NCBI): domain Eukaryota; kingdom Metazoa; phylum Chordata; class Actinopteri; order Pleuronectiformes; family Pleuronectidae; genus Hippoglossus; species Hippoglossus stenolepis. Next base: position 3,937,316 of record NC_061505.1, on the reverse strand, counting down.
CTGTATATAAAGATGATCAGTGACTGTATATAAAGACAATCAGTGACTGTATATAAAGACAATCAGTGACTGTATATAAAGATGATCAGTGACTGTATATAAAGATGATCAGTGACTGTATATAAAGATGATCTATGACTGTATATAAAGACAATCAGTGACTGTATATAAAGATGATCTATGACTGTATATAAAGATGATCTATGACTGTATATAAAGATGATCTATGACTGTATATAAATATAACCAGTAACTGTATATAAAGACAATCTGCAATATAATTAATATGTCTTGCATTAAGTATTATATATAAAACTAGATAAACAATCTATATCAACACTTATTTTGTTCTCTGAAGTTTTTAACTGGTGTTTTTGTATTTTGATTGTCACAATAACATATATCTTTCTATTTATATATATCTATAAAGCAAATCAACCCCTGACCTGTATCTCACATCACCTTGACAGTCCAGACTTTATATACGATCTCAAGGTCGGTTTGTTTTTCCAGCTTGTTAAAAACTAAATCTGCAAAAATAAAACCTATTCTCGACTCCTCTGGAGATTTGTATCTGCTCTTATTAAATCTGAGTGATTGTAGTTGTAATGAGGTTTATTCCCCGGATCAGAGTAAACACTGTTGATTGTAATTTATTTGTCCTGATTATCCAGCAGTGCGGCTACGGTTGTATTTAATAATTCGTGTTTCTGTTTTTAATGTTTAATTGTGACAGATGAGGTCACACAATGTACCAGATGAACACAGTGCATCAATACAGCACAATAAAAACCACACAGTGTCCTTCACTCTAGCATCTATTTATTATATATGTCCCAACGATATAAATCATTTATGTTGTTGGGACCAGATTTTTGTCTGCATCAGGAACTTATGTGACTCACGGCTCTGATCGGTATGTTTCCACATATTTCTGTGTGTGTGTGTGTGTGTGTGTGTGTGTGTGTGTGGTGACAAATTATTGATGTTTTCCTGGCTGCAGCACCGACTGTGGGACTGACTGACAAGTTTCACACTGAGCTGAGCCTGAGGGGATGTTTGTTGGTCCTGAAATCTGTCAGAGTCACAGCAGGAGAAAAACACTCGCCTGAGGAACGTGACGGGACAAACTGCAGCAGCATCGGCGGGGGGGGGGGGCTGTAGTGACGATCACAGCAGGAATATTTACAGTCGGAAACTTTGTTCAAACACACGGTCGTTAGAAAACATCCAGTGTTGTTATTTCTCTTACTGTGATGTCCTTTATTGTTATTATTGTGGATCCTTACCGTCCCAACAAACCCATGATTGCTAGGCGACGGCTGTAAGGGCGGGACAATCCGATGATGCAATAAGAAGACCAGACCGTCTCGTTTTGGACTGGGTCCTCTGAAGGATGAGGCCCCTGAACTGAGACTCAGCTTGTGTAACCAAACCTGGACAAGATGGCTGCAGTCAATGAGACAAGCTCTTTGACTGATCTAATTCTTTAAGATTGCTAGAGAGAACTTTTTTTTTTTCTTTCTTAGAGATTATCTCATGAAAAACAAAATGAGGACTGATGCTTGTGAGATTTGGTGCAGCCTGATTAAATTTAAGGGGCTGATGCTGGACTCTACTTACGGGACTTACTCCGCTTTAGGGTTTAAGAGTTTCTACGTGATGTGTGTTTTTAAAAATCTTTTTCTTTCGGACTTATTCCCTCTCGGTTGTATTGTTGTGTTTATTTACGTGTTTTTTATATTTTGTGTTTTCCTTCATGTCGACTGGGGGGGGGGGTGCACGTACACTGCACAGTCATAGTGGATGTCGAGGTCACAGAGGACGATCACAACATGTGTGTGTTTCCGTGCGGAGCCGTGGGAGACGGGTGTTACACGTCCGAGTTCGATGGCAGGAAACAGATGGACGACAACTCCCGGCTAAAGGGAAAAAAACACTAGGCCGGCCGCTGCAGGGCCGAGTTGTCATGGACGTCCTGTCCTCCGTTTATTCTACTTTGGAAAAGTCAAAAGTGAATTCATGTTTTATTTAAAGTTCCAACAATCTATTTCTCTTGTGCGGCCGCAGCCAGACGAGCAGCGGTCGAGCGACTGTGTGACCTACATTTCAACGCACCATTAAGTGAATCAATTTGAGTTTTCACTGCAACAGTTACGGGTCAGTTTGTATCTCAACTCATTCCAGCATCAGCTCAGATGTTTCTGTACGTGACAGTCAAGTATTTTATCAGTCGCATATTTGCTAAGATTTTAAATGAAATAAACAATAACAAGTGCAGGTCTAACCCTTTGGCCACTTGGGGGCAGCAAACCAAACACCACAATTTTACAATGTTGTGTCACCTAATAAAGTTCTTCTGTACATTGTGTTAGCAATCAGGTTGTCCTACAGACGATTGATTAGTTTGTTCTCTCAGACATTTCCTCAATTGACAGTCGAGTATTATAGCAATTGCAAGATATTTCTATTAGAACACATTTACAGCTTCCATGTTTTTAACTCCAACGTCAAAGCTCATGAACACACTGAACACGAACTTCCCACCTCAGGGAATCGAACCTTCAGAGGAGAAGGTTTTGCAGTTAGCTCGAGCCGATACACAGACACTTTCTCCTTCTCATGATCTGCAGCTTTTAATTTCTCCGTAAGAACAAAAAGTAGCGACTGCATCCTCAGATTTGATAATCATGTCAAACCAGGTCAAACCAAACTCAATCTTGGCCCAAATAAACAATGTGATGAGGTTTATTTTTTAAATCGTACATTACTTTGAGTAATGACCAGTTCTCTCAGGACAGCGACTCTTTCATTCTGTCCCTCGCCCAAGTTAAATATGTCCTCATGGGAAATCGCTCAGCGTGATCCTAATATAAACCCTTGATATGGCCGAGCGGCGCAGCGGCCACCTGTGATCGACTCTCTCCAGCTGCTGGGCTGAGTCATTACGCTGCGAAGTGAAATTGGAATCCAGTGTTGGGGATTAAAGGTCAAAGCCATTGACTCTGTTCTCTAATACCAACCATTATCCCATCAACTCCAGTCACCTGGGAATATATGGACTGAAACAAACTATTACTCTGTCTCCACTCCAGCGGCCCCTGTCGCTCTCCATCTTCATCCTCCACCTCCTCCCTTCATTTCATCCCAGAGGGTTTTCCAATAAAGAGCCTTTATCGTTTGATGTCTTTCCTCTTCCCTGCGTTTGATCCGTTCTTCCACTACGCCTCTTCTCTCTAACAGTCAATTCCCACAGATGGAACAAGAGCACACTCGTCCGACCTCACGCTGATTTGACAGCGTTAACGATCAGCAGCTCCAGCAGCATTCGCATCTGAGATATCTCAGGAGGAAGTGGAGACGTGTCGTCCATCTTTATTTACAGTCCAACAGCAACTATGAACTGAGCACAAACCACAACACGCGGCTAATAATGCCACAGAGTAAAAGTACAGACTACTATATATTCTGTAACCACAACATAACATTATTCATATTTCTTATGTATCTGCAGTTTCTTTTTTCAACCCGTTGTTTTGTTGGCGTCTCATGCTCACTGACTTTTAGATTTCAGAAAGTCAAGGAGAAACTTCAGTTTAAAACGAATGAAGAGCGAATTGAAGAAAAGCTTCGTCCTTGATTCAGGTCGAATCAGGGTCGTTGGCTTCAAGTCGTCCGTCATCTCTTTTCTCTCGTTTCCTTTCCTGTCACCATTGTCTCCTATCAAAATAAGAGCTGATAATATAATTCAAAGCTGAGTGAATGAAATCAGCTCACTCACAGGTTTTCCTGCTTGTTTAACTGCTGTACGAATATTTTAAGACCAAATGCTGTTTGAGTCACATTTTTGAGTTGCGTTAAGTCTCGGTTAATAAACATCTTTTATGTCTTAAAGGAATCAATTGATAATTTTTACCATAATACAGCAGTTTAGCTGATCTCTTATTTGCACATGGAAAATATATAATAAAAGTCTAAAGAATAAAGTCTGGTGTCAGCGTAGAAACCGTGCTGCAGCTACATAACAATCTGAACTTGAGCCGTCTGCATATCAACGACAGAAATGTCTTCAAGCTGCGTCGCCATGGAGCCCAGTGCGCTCTCAATCACAACTAATTCTTTGAAAATAAACCAATTAAATTCAGAAATAGAAACGCAACCGAGCAAATCGAACCTGAAAGGCTGTGGCAGTGTCACAGTCTCCCCACGTGAACTACTGTGATACTTTGATATGTTTCTGGTTTCAGTTTAAAGGTGCTCTATAAATTGTTATACCTATAAAGTTATTATTATTATTATTATAAGTGGAAACGAGTCTTCCAACTTTATTTAGTTTATATCGACAAAGCATTGACTTGTGACGTGTTTGTTTTGCAGCATAAGACAATTAACTTCCATCTCAGACATTAGTGTGATTACAAAACACTATTTAAATACTAATCAGAGCTCACACACACACACAGTAAGAAAGAGCCCAGGCGTATATTTGTGCTTGAGAATGATCAGTTGTTGGGTCAAGGCCAACACTTTGTGCTTGGTTACACTCACTCACACAGTTGATATTTACACAGAATTACACAATACACAGCGTTACAGTCATGGTACAAAGCAGTTTACATTCATGTTTCGTAAAGGTCGAGCAGCATCATGTCCCGTCACAAACCTCGTCAGGAGACATCATCGATGATGAGGAGCTGTGGATTGATTTTCCAAAAGGTAAATGAAAACTTATCAGGGTTTCCATCTCACCATCCCCAGCACACGCTCAGCTGTTCATCTCTCCTTCCTCCGATTAAAAACTTGTGATTTTTAAAGCGAAGGAAAAGCAGCACGTTCAACAACAAACCCTTATGATGCATGTTCATACCCTCCATATTGAACAGTGTATTACTGTAGGGGGCAGTAATGAGCCGAATGTTGCCTATGACGTGTCAATATGCACGAACAGAAACTCTACAAGACTAAAATTATAATATATCAACTGCTGCTCCGCCATTTCTGAAAACATCAGAGGATTTACATTTACGTGAAAGTGGAATAATTCAAACTGTAATTAAAATACTGAGCAAGTTTAAAACTGGTGATTATTGGTATTAACCGTTTTGATTGGATGTTGACAACTTCTTTCTTTCCATTTTTTAATTGGTCAGTTTTGTACCTTTGACTAATTCCTGACTCATCGCTCCGGCGACCTGCACTTTTACTGTCGAAACCCCGGACGCCAAAAATAACAATAACAATCCTCAAGTCTGTTGACAAGAGAGCACAATGACGTATCCATGCAATGCATTGTGGGATAGCTTTGTGTTTGACCCATTTCCTCAATGTGACGCTGTAAAAAATTGTAAAATCTTCCAACTCAAATCCAGAGGTTTTAACACATTGAGCTGCTGTTATTGAACTAAAGCACGTTATGGTTTGTTATTAAATTTAATCTGAAAATCATGCCTAGAAAATGATTCAGGTGGACACAGTCAAACACACGTTCGAAGCATCGACAAGATGAAACTGTCTTTTTGTGAGGAATCATTGTGACTCTAAACTCAATCCAAAACAAAACAGATAACTCTTATTATTTCCTGTCCGTCCTCAGAGAGACGCCATTTCTGGCTTGTTGAGGTGTGTGCGTTCATAGGGGAAGAGAGCGAGGGGCTGAAACCAGGATGGAGATCGACAGCTGGCGAGGTTCGGAGGGAGGGAACAGGGGGATTGTGGGATTTTGGCTTGGGCGAGGCAGTGACGTAGCTCAGAGATGGAGAGAGAGAGAGAGGATCTGCTGATCGAGGGATTTAAAGAGGAAAAGACGAGCACGGGGACAAACAGACCGAGTCCAAAAATCATTTAGGATTTTATCTGCAGGGTTTGATCCTCTGTAACAACACAGTTTAAACTTTATTCTCTTTCTAATCACTTTTCTTATCGCTCAGTTTAAACTGATACCCTCCCTCTAACGTTCATTAACAGGAGCAAAGTGTTTTCCGGTTGTTTTTCAGCTCATGAATATGATGACACAGCTCCGGCCAGAGGTAAACTGAGACTTATAATTACAATATGCTAATTCAACTTTAAACCCTGAAACAAAATGACCTTTGGTGATAAACAGTTTAAATAAGGAATTTAACTTGCAATGTGACAATTAAAGATATAACTGCTGTTTGTTTAATGCATGAGCAGAACTGCAGCTGAAGGTGTTGTGGAAATAAACCAATGTAAGTTTAATTACCTCCGTCAAAGAGGTTATGTTTTCACCCCTGATCGTTTGTTTAATCCTCAACAGGATTGAGCGAAATCCACACAATGGATTTCCACGAAACGTGCCGGGAGGATGTGACACGGGAAAAATGAGAACTCATTAAATTTTGGATCCGGACAAATTGCCAGATCCAGGAATTTTATCATCACCGTCTTGAACATTGCAAGAAATAGCATTTTTCCACGGAATAATTTGTGGCTCTTGATGGAAGAAAAAATGGCGGAATTAATGCAGTAGGCAGCTGCCACACGGGGGCGTCGCAACAGGGAAGGCACTATTTAGCTCATTCTTGCTCAACGTTGGATATGGAAACATACGGAGCCTTCTGTCCGTACTCTGTGTTCACTTCGTCCTTATTCGTGAGCGTCTTCTGAAAGTTTAATGAGACAGAAGAAACTGAGCAGGACCACCATAAATCGTGGGGGGGGGCAGTGTAGCCAATAGTTGAAGCGAGACGATCATAGGACACGAGGAAGAAATTTCAACAATGTTGGAAATTCTTGAGGAGAAACTCTCTCAAAAGGGATATCGCCCTCTAGTGGATGCTCTACTTAACAGCCAACATCGTTTAAAATGGACAAATCTTGTTTTGTACAAGGAGGCAGAATGAGCCTTAACTCAGAGCCTCCATGTTGAGTGCAGGAGGCCAAAAGTTGTTCTTATTATTTTTAAAAAGACCTTATGCCGTCCAAAGGGCTATTAAAAATAATAAGTACAACTTTTGCCGTCCATCTGTTCGGCCGATCTGTACGAGCCAAGACATCAGTGGACTTTGATCGGCGGCTCGACGGATGTGCCCACAGGTGGAGGGCGGGTTGGCAGCGCAGCGCCTGAAGCTTCTCCAGTGACGTAGATAAACTAATTGAAATGTGTTTTGGACACAAATTAAATGCAGTCCAGTATGTTTGAGCTTCCAGGCTGCATCCAGAACTCCGCTCCTTCTGATGCTACACTCATACACAGAGGGTAACTCTTAAATTCAGATGCTGCGACTCTTAAATTCATCCCTCACTTCTCCCAGTTTCTCCTCCTGAGCCTGAAACTGCTGCTGCTCAGCGACAGGCATATGCTGTGTGACGTCTGATCGTTATCCTCATGTCAGGGTCAGAGGTCGTGAGCTCACAAGGCCTCCGTATCCCGCCCCTCATCTGCATTAGCCACTCTTTCTGGATCCACACATCTGGTGCTGAAGTTGCATTGTGGGTAACGTAGGCAACCAGGTATCGCATGGTCGAAGAACATCTGGATTAACAAAAAATACAGCTGCATCAAATTGAATCATTTGAAGAGTCTGACGGAGTTTCAGCAGAGCAGATCCAAACCAGCAGAGTCGTGTTAAGTAATGGATAATTTGAACTTTTTTATGCTTACAAAGCTAAAACGAGCTGATCTGACGTCAGTGAAATAGAAAAAAGAAGTGAAATAAACGACTTGAGCATAAATTTGTGTTTGAGAGCTTTCTCTCTCTCTCTCTCGCCTCATTATCCCTCTTTTCACTCCTGATCCTCTCTCTCGTTTCTCTTCATCCTCCGCTCTCTGTCCTTCATCAACGAAAAAGAAAAACAAAGCGTCTCCTCTTTTTAATCCCAGTCAGTTATATTCAGACCACTCGCTCTCGCTCTCCCCTCTTAGTCACCACGTCTCTCGTTCTCCGTTTGTCCGCCTCCTGCACGCCACTTTGTTTTGCGGAATAATGCACATCAAACACATTTTCATGACGTGACAGTGAGGGAGATTTCACAAATCTTGCATCATGCATCCTCGAACCCGTCCAAACTTTTTATTTTTTTTCTGTTGCCTCTCAAAATTGTTTGGACACGGTTCCCCGGTGCTTTCAGTTTTGCTCGCTTCTGGGAAACATGTGGACAATCGGCTGCCATCAGCGCTCGTTAAACCCTCGCAGCGCGGCCACGTGTTCAAACCTGTCGTCCGTGAAGCGCTCCAGGTTAAACGTACGAGCTAAATGCTTCACGTGTGGGATGGAGGTGGAGTTAAGCCCTATGTTTGGCGTTGTTGAATCAGACTCTTTTCGGAAAACAATCATAGTTTCATGACAAACGTCTCGTTGAGCTCCAGATCTGTTCGTCTTCACTCGGTAAAGTTTGAACAAAGGTTTTCAGTTTCACAAAGCTGGAGAAAAACATTTGAATTGTCGGCGTCCCCTGTCACGATGAGGTAACGTCCTCAAAGCGACGGTACTTTGATTGGTCGAGCAGAACTTGACTCATTCTGTTCTTCTGTCATTCTTTGTCTAATCCCTGCTCATATACACCTTCGGATTCCAGAACCTCTTTAATCCCCCGTCGTCCTCCTCTCACTCTGTCGTTTCTATTTTCTCCTACATCTTTATCCTTCTCTTTCTGTCGCCGTGTGGAATCTCGTCTTCTTCTCGTATCTATTGTCGTCGGGGGAACAATAGATTTCCTGACGATGATTTTCTCTTCTCCTTCCTGCCTCTGTAATCTCTTTATCGCCGTCTTGTCATCTCCGTCCTCTCCTCCATCACCCCCCCCCTCCCTCCGCCGCTCACACGTCGGTGGCGCTCAGGTGGGTCGACACGACATCCTGGGTCTCCAGCACTATCTTCTTTGCCCTCCCTCCTCCTCCTCCCCCCGCTCCCCCGACAGGGTGAATGCTGTCCAGCCGGCCGCCCCTCCCTCGCTCCCCTCCCCTGTGACACTTGAAGACGGCGAGGAAGGCGGCGCGGTAGTTGCGGTTCATCCAGCCGTACAGCAGCGGGTTGGCGAAGGTGGAGCACATGGCGATCACGTGGAAGACGGTGTAGAGCAGGCGGTAGTCACGCATGTCCAGCACCGTGCTGTAGAAGTCGGTGGCCAGCTGGAAGGCGTGGAAAGGCAGCCAGCTGACGGCGAACACCACCACCATGGTCACCAGCATCTTGGTGGTCTTGCGGCGTCGGCGGTGGCGGTCTGAGCTAGCCGTGCTGTTGTTGCAGGCCTCCGCCGGGCTGACGTGGCCGCGCAGTTTGGACCAGATGCGGGCGTAGGCGAAGGAGATGATGGACAGCGGCAGGAAGTACTGCAGGATCACCATGGAGATGCTGTAGACAGTGCCGTCGGTGCTTTTACCGGGCCACTTCTCCGTGCACACCTGGGATGAAACAGACACACATTTTAAATATAATTTTAATTCAACTTATTCAAAGAGATTAACTTTGTTTAGGTCTAATTTATATAATATTTTATTTAGTATCTTAAGGTTTAAGTGAGTTTGTGTTTAGAGCTTGTTGCACTGCCCCCAAAATATTTGTTGGGAGCTTTAATTCAGTTTAGATTCAGTTGAGTTTTTCTGAGATAAAACATTAGGTTTGATTCAAGATGATTAAAAAAGAATGTTAGTTTCGTTTATTTCTGATCTTCGGACTGAATATATTTAATTGGATTCAGTTACAGATTGAAACAGTTTCTGTGGAGGACGAAGTTTCTGCAGCGAATGAAAGGACATGAATAAAGCAGGAGGGAGGAGAAGAACAGAAAGACAGGGAGGATAGAAGGGCGAGGGATGAAAGGAGAGAGGGATGGAAAGAGAGAAAGATGAAAGAGATGGAGAAGAGAGGAGGGGTACGAGGGGCAGCGAGGACCGAGCAGGAAGATCAAAGCCACATATGAGGAAGAGATAGGACTAAAGTGTTTGATAGTGAAACATGGTGTTACAGGTGTGTGTGTGTGTGTGTGTGTGTGTGTGTGTGTGTGTGTGTGTGAGAGTGTGTGTGTGTGTGTACCGGTATGCTGTGTCCAGGCTCCACAGTGAAGTGGCTGTACTCTCTGAAGATGGCCAGCGGACTGGCCAGCACGGCGCTCAGCACCCACGTCAACGCTATCACGCCGTAACACACGTCCTTACGCATCCTGGTCTCCAGGTGGTACACGATACACCTGAAACACACAACACACACAGGTTTGTTCTGCTATCCTTTTCAGGACATTGCATTAACTTCCATTCATCGTGGACAGCCTCAGCAAATCCTTATAATTACCCACGTACACAATAATAATTTTTTTTATCTTGTTTCCTTCACTAAAGTTTAGAAAAACAGTTTTTAGCTTTGAATCCCACACTCACCTGTGTCGGTCCAGGGCGATGACGTTGAGCGTCACCGTGGAGACGTGCACGGCGAGCCCCTGGGCGTAGGGCACCAGGAAGCAGAGGGTGCTGCCGAGCTTCCACTCTTCCTGCAGCGTGTAGACGAGGGTGAAGGGGAGGCACAGCGTGTTGACCAGGAGGTCGGCTGCAGGAGACGGACACACAAACAAATTCTTCATTCAGACTGAAGTCCAACACATTTATTGTCTTTCACAGACGCATAAACATAAATGTACAAACAGAAAAACAAACTGAACCAACAAAGGGTTTAATTACGCTGAACACTGATTGGCTGAAGAGACCAGGAGCAACTGACAGAGACAGGAAGTAAAGCAACAACCGACAAACAAGAGTAAATAAAACATGAAGAGAACATTTTCCAACAAGTCACACTTCTATTTTTAAGAAATATAAACACAAATAAAACCTCATGAAGAAAAGTCTAAAATCACAATCGTCCCCAAAAAAAAAATCATACAATAAAAACTTAGTTGACTGATGTGAAACACGTTCGTTAATCAAAACATTTGTACAGCGCTTAAATTTCACCTGTTGGCAGTTTCCTGTCCACAGCGCCCCCTGCTGGTACTAGTGTTAATGTACTTGGTGTCCTATTAAAACAGATTATTTAAAACCATTAATCCGTGATGTTGAAACACATCCTGTTTTTAAATAAGACGAATGAACCAGTGAGTCACAGCAGCTGCTGCCGTCGAAACAACTGGTGAGTCATCAAAGAGAGAGAGAGAGAGAGAGAGAGACGCCATCTGCTCCGACAGCTGCCGACACACAGCAGGTCACATGATCAGTTTAATCAACATCTGCAGATAAATGTCTGGGATCATCAACGTGCACAAACACGGACGTCCACATCATCCTCCGCTCCTACGATGATGTTTAACTTTCTTCTTTCTACGAGTAAACAAATTCAGAACAGAGAAGCTGCAGCTCAAGAAGCATTTTTCAGAACTGTCCTGGATGTTGATTGGTGTTTACAGCAGCCAATAGCTCTGAATGTGCCTCATGCCCTCTTGTGGCAGTCGACAGTAACCAGCAGCTCAACATGGAGCGTTGTAACGACAGCCCGCTCTCTGTCGAGGACGACTTCTCGCCGCCACCTTCGTCTACGCCTGCGGATTCAACCGATGAACGTGACGGTGTAGATCCCTGTGCTCCGGTCGCTAACTGTCAGAATCTATCGTCACAGAGGAGGAAGATGAAAATACCTAAAAGCTTCCTGCTGTTTTCTCACAATGGGCATTCTGAGGAGCTTTTACTCCCACTGGGACATCTGTGGGCTCACATGCAGCCCCTCAGGAGCGTGTACAAGTTCAAAGTCTGAAAGCAGCTTTGGAATCTAACCCTACTGTGATCGAGCCGCCTGCTGCTCCGATTGATCGGCGTTTGGTCGATGTGTCAGAGCTGCAGCCGCTGTAAAGGAATCCTCCCGTTAGGTGTGACCACCTGGGGGCGCTGGTGTCCTGGTAGGGGAGGCAGACTGTAACCGTCTAAGCCGATCAGTTAGAGATGATGTAACTCCGAGGTCATTGTGACAGAAAAAGGTAAAAAAGCAGATAGGGTTTAGTTAGGAGTGACGACATTTGGATTCACAAATCGTGGCGTTCTGCTTCCTGGGACGCCGCAAGCCAAAGAAAGAGAGAGAGAAGGGTGGGGGGGCATGAGGAAGATAAAACTGTGAGAGGAAAAGAGATGAGGTCGTTCCTCTGAAAAACATTAATCGTGAGGTTTCGACAGTTAACTGAAGAACTTCTGGTCAGAGGAGAAGAAGACCTCTGACACAAAAGACAGACTGAGAGAAATAATAATTATCACAAGGATCGGCCGAATGAGTCAACTGTTTATAACACGATCTCTGCTCCTTTTTATATCCGGGGGAATTGAACCGACAACCTTCTGGGCGCTATCGTTCTACATCCCTGCACATTTCACATTACATCAATCACACTCTCTCTCTCAATCTTTACATTCAGAGCTTCGGCCGCAGGAGAATCGCTTTCATGGAATCTGCTCTCAAGCAGACGATGTTTATATATGCTAACGTCTCTGAGGTGCGTTCTCCTTATAGATACATTTACATTAGAATATCAGGAGGAGACAGTTACAGGCGGAGAGAGTGTCCTCTCAGTTCCAGTTTTACAGTGAAGCTTCAGAGCTTGAATAAGAACTAAGAGCTGAATCTGTTCAATAAGACAGTGTAACCACTAACTAGCAGCTATTAAGACAAAGCAATGCTACCCACAAGGACAAAAACTGGTATGTAGCCGCCATTGTTTTATTACGATTATATAATCTCAATTACCTTGTATTATATTGCGTCGTTTCCCTTCATCAAATCAAACAATAAAATTGTAGTGATGCAACATATCCTGAGAGACGCAACTCATAAAATACAAAATATATTAAAGAAATGTACAAAATATGAAAAGCCACACATATATTTTAATTAGATTTAAATGTGATTAGCTTGAGGGTTAAATGAATATGTGACGGCTCATTGTCACATCCTGGATGTTAAAGCGACAGAAACACTCAGAATCAAACTTCTGAAAACTCAAGAGGGCGAAAAGAAAACGAAGTTCATTATGTTTTACACAAGGGATCAGTGTGTGTGTGTGTGTGTGTGTGTGTGTGTGTGTCAATATTAATTACAGTTTTCTCACAACACTTACACTTTCCAGAACAACCAACACTCCAGGCTACACCTACACACACACACGTTTCCTTATTGGCTAACAGCTGCAGAAGGAAGCAAACGAACCAGGAGGTGAATTTTAATTTGGATCCTCGTGGACGGAGCGACGGCCTGAAGGTCGCTGAGTCACGGTGAAGAGAATTCATTATGTACAAAACTTCAGGGGATCGTTTCTAGCTTTTATCGAGGTGATGAACATACACAAAACAAAAGTTTTGTTTTCTTAATTTTAGATTCAAATTGAAAAACACGAGGTCGTCTTCGTCCTGACTGTGACTCCTCGTCTGTGTCCTGCGCTCTGACGACCCCCGAGGGGAACTTATGATCCGTGACATTGGGCTGTATAATGAAAATGTGAACTGACTTGACTTGACGTCCCTACATGGTCGTTTTCATTGTTAGTGACGGATTGTGTCTGGAGGGATTCACATGAAACAAAGTGAGTCGACCGATGCGACGCTTCACACATTGTTGTTGTTACGTTGTTTTTATTTCACTGATACGAGCTGTGACTCTTTACTGTCGACGCTCTGCAGACGTGTCAGAGCTGTGCTACGTTCCTGCTGATGTGAAAACCAACGTTTGTTAATGTGCAGCTGATTCATGACTCTCTCCATGGTTCTGAAGTCAGATCTTATCTCTGTCCGTGGTGCTGAGGTCCGATCATGTCTCTGTCCGTGGTGCTGAGGTCCGATCATGTCTCTGTCCATGGTTCTGAAGTCTGATCTTGTCTCTGTCCGTGGTGCTGAAGTCTGATCTTGTCTCTGTCCATGGTTCTGGAGTCCGATCTTGTCTCTCTCCATGGTTCTGAAGTCCGATCCCGTCTCTCTCCATGGTGCTGAAGTCCGATCCCGTCCCTCTCCATGGTTCTGAAGTCAGATCTTGTCTCTGTCCGCGGTGCTGAGGTACAGTCCCGTCCCTCTCCATGGTTCTGAAGTCCAATCCCATCCCTCTCCGTGGTGCTGAAGTCAGATCTTGTCTCTGTCCATGGTTCTGAAGTCCGATCTTGTCTCTCTCCATGGTTCTGAAGTCCGATCCCGTCCCTCTCCGTGGTGCTGAAGTCATATCTTGTCTCTGTCCATGGTTCTGAAGTCAGATCTTGTCTCTGTCCATGGTTCTGAAGTCAGATCTCGTCTCTGTCCGTGGTACTAAGGTCCGATCCCGTCATTCTCCGAGGTGCTGAAGTCTGATCCTCTCCCACGTCCATCCATGCTTGTTTATTTGCTCAAACATATTTGCTGCTACACTTGGTTTTGTTTCAGTGTGAAGGGTTATGATTGAAATGAATGTGCTTCAGGCAGCAGCAGTAATTTCCCTCCCACAGAGCCCTGCACCTCTTCACACCCCATTACTTCTCATTGTTTGTGTCTCTTATTTGTCAGTTTGTTTGCTGATGAGGTGTTTAATGATTCTCCTGTTGAGTTGTTTTCATCTTAATTAAATTTATTTATCACACTGTGATCATTTTACCCGTTTGTTAATTGCACGTAGCTGCGTTCAGCATGCTTTGATTGAACTTCTCACTTTTAACATTTTAAATGAATACCTTTCGTTAGGTGTTGATTTGAGCACCTGCCCTGAAGCAAAGCAGATCCACTGTCTCATAAGAAACACGCAGTGCTGAGGTGACGTCACGTCGTTACTCTGAGAAAAGATTATTTGTGTCACAGTGCTGAGTGGATGATGGTTTAGTGTCGTTCGTGGCTTCTGTTGTTGGTATCTCAATTCTCGGGGCTGTTCGGGGTGAAAGTTGAGGTCGTCACACATCATTACTGATCCGCTTAAATGTGCATAAAAGAAGCTGGATAGAAAAACATTTATATCTTTAAAAATCATCACAAGTCACCCTTGCCTTTCCTCTCTCGCTCTTTTTGGCTCTCAAAGGTCTGTATCATCCTTGTTAGTAAATAAAAAAGGAGATTAACATGTACATCATGAAGATGCCCCTAGGGATCCTTTTTAAAAAGGTCTTTAAGTGTTTCTTCTCTGTCCTCGCTGAGAAATCTATTCATGTGCTCACACGATCACATTTAACATGTCGTAAAAATAAAGACATGTGAGAATCAAACACGCGAACAATAAGCGTCTGATTTCCTGTGTTTGTGTCTGAGCCACAAAGAAGCAGACAAATCCCAGACATCACAGAGGATGAGCACATAACAACTGACAGATGTCTGAGTCATCCATGTCGACAATCTACAGACGGTACACAAACAAACGCACGACACACACACACACACACACACACACACACACACACACACACACACACACACACACACACACACACACACGTCACCATCTTGAGATGTCAGAGAGCATCTCCCGGCTGCGCTGACTCCGACAGCATCGGATTAGAAACAGCACAACGTGTGTGTGAACATACCGACAGCCAGGTTAGCGATGAAGAAGTTAGTGACGGTGCGGAGCGTCTTGAAGCGGTAGATGACGTAGATAACCAGAGAGTTACCCAGAACCCCCAGCACGATGATGGTGCTGTAGGCCAGGATCAACACCACCTGTAAACAAACAAACAAACAAACAAACAAACAAACAAGAACAGCTGTAAACATCTGTCACCGTATCTGGTACGTACCGGGTCATATTAGTGTCATCACTGTAAATGTGTCATCATAATGTCAGTAGTTGTGTTTATGTACTGTAGATGTGTGTGTCGGTGTCTGTGTAGATGTGTGTGGATATGTGTGTGCTTGTGTGTGTGTGTAGATGTGCATGTGTTGTTCCTTTATTCTTTTCTTTCTGTGTCTTACAGATGATTTTTCTTCCAGTGACACAATCGGGTCAAAACTTTAGTTTAAATACTTTTGTTTGTGATCAAATACCTGTAACATTTTCCCATCAGCCTCAGTGTCACTCTGTGTTTACTGACTCCACCAAGGAGCTGACATCATCACCTCCGTCCGTCTGTTTGTTTGTTTTTATCTCTTTCTTCAAGATTGTGAAACTGGACTTTTTCACAGATTCTTCAGAGAATAATTCATGAAATAGAGGAATTCTTTCTGTGAGCGAAGTGGATCTGCACATTTTAACTTTTAAGATCATTTAAAACTCGCCCCGACCTTTATGTTGGTATTGCATCTTGCGTCATGTTAACTTATGAGGACGTGCACGACCTACGTAGCATACGTGAAGCGACCATCTGTCATACGCGTAGTTAACAGCAAGTATATTCTGATGCTAAGGCAGCAGATCGACATCTCTGCAGTCGGTTTGTTTATGTTCTTTCATGTGTCACAGCTCAGAGGAGCATCAACTGCTCTCTTTATCCTATACATATATAAATATATATACATATATATACATATATACATACATATATACACCCACATGCCACATCATGGGCCAATCACAAACCAGCGCTCTGGCTTTGATTGACATGTCAGCCTCTACCTGCACACTCAGCAGCCTGATGGGGTCCTCTGGAAAATTCACTGCCTCGGACACCAGCGACGGCAGCACCGGCGGGACGGCGCTGGCATCTGGGTCGTAGTCACGGTAACCGACGTTGCCGAGGTCATCGTCAGACGTGGGCAGGAAGTGGAGCTCGTCCAGTGAGTCGTTGGCTACGCTGATGGCCTCCATATCCAATCATACGCGTTCGTCCGTCAGAGGCATTTTACAGACACGCACACACATGCACACACACACGCACACAATCTCTCACACAGCCTGTGAGACGACAGAGAGACAGATAAGCAACAGGTGAGGAGGAGGAACATAAACATCCAGAACATCCACAACACAAGAGGCAGGACGGACAGATTCAAGGTCTCCGTCCTTAACTGGGCACTGGTTAAAGACGGAGACACAGAGATTGCAGACACATCACAGGATCATTCATGCTTGTGTCCATGTGATGAATTAAGACCTTTTAGAGAACAGCAGTCGAGCGTCTGACAGGTGATTTAGAGCAGTGGTCGATGCTGCAGATCCCTGATGTTACTCTCTGTTAGCAACGCTCCATCTATCACTCCATCAAACACCCACTTAACCTCCGAGCGTCCGCTGCAGCCGACGTGTGCGTCAATAAAACTCTGTGCTTCATGTTGTGTCTTTCAAATGATTACTGGGAAAAAACAACTACACTTTGAGGACTGATATTTATGAGTGTGTCTGATTTGGTGCAGTTTGATCAGTTTAAATGACTCTTGTTGGAGGTACGAGCTTGTTTTAAATGAAAGGTTATTTCAGGTCACTCCTTCAGAAATCTACCTGTTTTAATGGTTTACTCTTAATCCTTTAACCTAGAAAGTAAACTGGATTATGAGCAGAACAAAAAATAATATCATCAGATTCTCTGCAGCACAGAACTCAAAAAACAAATCACTGAACAAAATGTTTTCTAGTCATGTTGCAACTGAAATGATCAGTATCAAATATATATATATATTGTTTACTCATCATAAAAATTCCAGGAGGTCTATTTTTTTGTGACTAAGCTCAACTACCAAAAGAAGAGCAGATGAAATAAAGCAGCCGGAGATAACACAAAATAAATTTGTCCAGTTTTCGTTAAATTTAAGATCAGGAGCTTGAGACGAGGATAAGATCAGTTAATTAAGTTTAAAAACTCTGTTCAGCGGCTTTAGGAACAGCAGTTATCGGGCTGTGGACTTTATCCTGGAGCTCGGGTGATGTGCAGCAGCAGATGGTGGTTGTTCTGGGCAGCTCCCAGTGGTCTCAAACCCTCCGGCTGCAAATACTCCGAAAGGAAGAAGAGAACATTTTCGGAGCTTTGACTCAGATCACGTAGGCGAGAGGAAGTCTGAGCTGCAGAGAAGTTCTGCTGCGAAAACTACTCCAGCACTTTGTCTCTTTAATGTGAGCGACCACAAAGTGTTCTTAAAAAAGAACTGCACGAGCAGAAAGTAATTTTCAGAGAATCCCGAGAAAAGACAAACGATAAATGAGTTTTAGGAACAGTCTGATACGGAGACGCTCGTTTATCACCAGCTTCATTTAAAAAAAGATGAGAGTGCACCGGATCAGTTTCATGATACGGTGGCTGAACCCCAACGCGATCGCAAGACCCAAAACAAGATCGTAAAAGCCACAACGCGACTGCTGCCCTTTTTCTTTCGTTCTTACATATTTACCTTCCTTCTTAATTTATTCTAATTTGTGAAAACAACACTTTTGTTGCTTTGATGCATCTTTTCTATTTGCACTGAACGTCTCCTGCCCTCATTCTCTCTGCACCTTCAACATACACAATGTTCCCACATGTCAAAAATAACACATTCCACGTAAATAAACACAAACAGAATATTTTTAACCGCACATGTATTTCCCTGCATACTGTGAAAAACATGGTCTTATATAAAAACGTAAACAGGGTCACTGCCCCACGCTGCTTCACTGTGTGACACAAGCTTCTCCGCTAATTAACACATTCATGCATGAAATTAAATAAAGATCCAAACAAATGAAAATGTTGACACGTTCAAATTTGTTTCCGTAACTTGTTGTCAAATATAGAGACGTTAAAAAGAGCAGAGGGAGCGGAGACGGAGTGCAGCACAAAACAGGAAACAGAAGAAATTCTATACAGCTTTTTTAGAGTTTAGTTTAAAATATATTTTAAACAACAGTTTTTGAGGCATAAACATGTCCCCTCCACAATAAAAGCCTCCACTAATCCGCATTAGATTTTCTCATAACATACATACCCATGTAAAGTTGCTCTAAGAAACTCAGGCTACATCCACATGGACTACGTGTCGGAAGGTGTTAGGGACACGCCTGGAAACGCTGCTGGATCCGTTTTAGTTTGAAAACTCTCAGGCTGCGTTTTATTCTGGACGAACAGAAACTGAGATGTTTTTTCTTTTGAAAAACGTAATTTGTCAAATCAACACGTTTGGTTGTAGCCTCAGTTTTCTGTGTCCCACATCCAGCTGTGCGTCACACGGCAGACTCACAATTTAAACTCTGCGGTTCACAGGTGGGAGAACACAACACCAGCTGTGTCACAGTTACACACACACACACACACACACACACAAACAGCTGTGGCCTCTCCATTTCACAGCTCTGCAATGTCGGCCAGTCAACCGGCGTCCTCAGGGGGTATTAGCACTGGAATACAAACACCGAAACACACTCACACACACCCCGACGAAGCACTTACAAACATTACGAACACAACTGCAACCTCTCGGTGCCCTAAACTCTGGTGGGAATAAACACACACACTCCACTGAGCTGATTCACTGAGCATGTTGCCACAGGGCGTTTTGCCGCCCTCCTGCTCCCGCACGGCGCTGACAGGATCAGCCACGGTGCCAACTCGCGCTCGCCAGAAGAGAAACACAACATGGCAAGATGGCAAACTCACTCTCCGGAATGATCAGAAGTGTTCACGCCGCTTGCCGCCTTTTTCACGTCAACACGTCTACGAACAAAGCGCGGAGAGCAGAGACAAGACAAGGTTTCTATACTATAACCTCATATTAAATCAAATCTTACACGACAACAAACATGACCAGTAACGTGTCAGAGCAACATAGGACCATAGACAGTGATGACACCGTTCACACGCAGAAGCTGCCCGAACGTTACCCAGCCAACATCACATTCATCAGACAGGCTTCAAAGAAAATACAACAAATAAATAAAGTTCAAAGTAATCTTATTTGCCTTGCAGTTACTCCCTTGCAAGTAGAGGGTGCTGCAAAACCAAGTGACCCAAACACAAACTGAGGTTAATTAACGGTTCCTCACGCAGTCGCCTTTATTCTCAACTCTCAACGTTTCTCTCTGAGACGCAGGAATCCTGTTCTCTCCCCTGGAACGAGCCTCGCTGCACTTTTCAACATTTCTCAGAAGTGAGATCCGTAGAGTGGAAACGAGCGTGACGCTGATTAGAGGAGCTGAGCTGAGGATCCTTTCATTCCTCAGAATAATCCTCCAGTTTTACAGGAAGGTGACACTCCTCATTTATCCTCCAACTCAGTCTGACAATGTGGAAACCCACTGCAACATAATATCACCATGGAGACAGCTCTTTACTCTGTAGTTGTTTAAATTTTGGGACATTGAAATTATGCTGAATTAGATTTTAGCAGCGTAGAAATACATGTACAGACAAATATCACTGGATCACTTTGAAATTGAATAAATTGTCCGTCTTCTTGTGAACACAATATCAAAAGATGAGACCAGTACATAAGTCAAAGGTCACTGGGACCTGATCAATCCTGTTTTTGTTTTAGTGAATCAAGGATTTTCCTAAAAGTTTGTACAAATGTTCGAGGATCAAGCTGAAATACCGACGATATTTCAAGAAAATGTGTCCAGCACCAAGATCTGTATCAGTTCATCTTTGAGTCCAAGTGAAAGTTTGTACCAGATTTGAAGACATTCCCTCAAGCTGATCTTAAACTATCATGTTCACATACTTTGTGAGGCCACCGTGACCTTGACTTTGACCTTTGGCTACCAAACTGAAAACCAAGTTCAAGTGAATGTTTGTGCCAAATGTGAAACAATTCCCTCACGGCGTTCCAGAGAAATCTCATTGACGAGGCAGAAACGTGCTTTGTGAGGACACAGTGACCTTCTTGAGATATCGTGTTTCACGGGAATGGGTCGGACGGACAACCCGAAAAACATAATGCCTCAGGCCGAAGTGAGCACCCCCCCTGCCCTCAGTCGACCAGCAGCGCAGCTTCAAACGTTCCTGATCCGTCTGCAACGCGCTCTAACAGGAACTGGATCAAGGAGAAAAGAGGCGAAGGCGACAACAGCTCCGTCACGCTGCAGCCCCGCGGCGCTCCAACACAGGAAGTCGCAGCGAGCCAGGAGGAGCGGCCATTCACTTCCACTGAGGAGCGGGAAAACAAAATGGCCCGAGTCAAATCCAAAATCCAGGCCAACAAAACCTTCAAGGTCGGATTTTCTAAGATTTCCTGTCACAGGGGGACAATGACTGAGCAGCTGGAGTGTGGAGACGACAGCAGGGACGTGTCCGCCGACCCCTCGGACCTCGGGCCGTCTCAGAGCGGGACGGCAGCAGCTCGTCCAGGGATCAGCGAGCGTCACCAATTCCATTTCTGTCGTCCCAGATCAGAGGGAACCAATCACAGCAGTGAAACACAAAGAGTCCCACATGAGCCTTTCAACAAATGAAATGTGGCTTCAGAGAGATAAGAGCGATCGTCAGGTCACACGTCCACTTCAGGACCCGGCAGCTCAAACAGGAAGTCCCAGGACGAAGGAGCAGAGACGGAAAGAAGACGATAAACACCAAGAGTCGTTTCATCTCTGTGAAGATGTTTCAGAATTTAAAATTCTCCCAATTTTACAGTTTGACCTAAAAACCACATGAACAACAACAAGCTGACGACCTTAGTTTTAATCATTTTGAATAGAAGGGTATCAATATCATTCTTATATTTTTATTCTGGCTCTTGCTTGTATTTTATTTATCTATACTGTATTAGTTTGTTTTACTGGTTCTGTTTTTATTACTTTTTATTTCCTCTGGATGTTTTTCCTTTTTCAAAACCAATTTTTTTTTATCACTAGATTTATTTACTTCAAAACATCTTTTCTCTTTCAGCGTTTTATAATTGGATCTTTATCTTTTTGTTTTCCTGCCTCTGGCATTTCCTCGTTTTAAATTCATGAGATTAACGACAGATCCACTTAATGTTGTTTTTATCAATATAGACGTGTTTTTAATATTTTTATAGTTTTTATTCTGTATAAATCTGACTGTAGAAGCTACTTCATTACTTTTGTTACTGGTTCTCCATAACTCTTTCAATTTTTACTTCAATTATAATACATATTATACATACTTTTTTGTATTTTTACTTTACTGTTTTGGATTAGATGTTAATATTGTACTGTTTTATTCTCTGTACTTTATTACATATTGTTGATACTGTAATCTGGAGCAACACTTTGCTTCTGGATTAATAAAATCGTTTATCTTTTCTTAAATCCTGCACATGGTCAAATAAAAGTCTCTTTTCCTGACGCCACCAAACGCTACCGGCGAAGACTCTGAACTCTGTGTCGAAGGGTAAATCATATAAATCCTCAGTGAACGTACGATCATTTAATCACATTACTCCCTCACCTTGAAGAGGAACCTGACCTCTGACCTCCTCAGCACGATAAATCTGTCTCAGAGCGACAGAACACGGCAGCGTCCACGTCATCGTGTCTGGATTGAATATCGCTAAATCATCATCTTGGCTGATCTTTTGTGACCTGCTTGAGGAGCCGAATGCACCGGGGAGAGAGGGCGAGCGAGCGAGCAGCGGTACATCTAATGAGAGAGAGAGAGAGCAGCGGCCCTGAAGGCAACACGCCAAGAGTCAGAGGAAAACACTTCAACCTGAACAACTGACGAAGAGGAGCTCAGACCTCAAGATGTGAGGAAAAATATCGAGCAGGACTTTGTTTCATTTTGACCGATGCCGTGATTCTGATAAACAACAAAAATAAAGATAGAGATATTATTTCCTTTAAATAAGCAGCTCACTCACCTACAGGGTGTTAATTATTAAGACAAATCATAGAGTGGAGAGAATAAAAGTGATTAAATATTTAGATCATCCACTGGGCTTCTTCCGATCATTGTCGTGTCAGTTGAAACGCACGGTTTAAAAGCTCCACACATTAAAAAAAAAAAAATCACACACAGACTAATGGCTGTCAAGTATTTTCAGGTCAGACCCCAAAACTTTTAATTTACGCCTCAAACTGTATGAACTGCTGCAGCGCTGTATGAATAAAGCTTTTAATTATTGCATCACCTGTTTGTATCAATCCACTGATGATGAATAAAACATCAAACTGTTTTTGTTTTTTTATTCTCTTGAAGCTTTGGGCACGAGATGTAAAATTCTGCCCAGATGATCGATTAGTAAGAGAAACATTGACGCCTGGAGTTTGAATTCTTCAGGGAGCGCGGCGGTGGAAGGGACGATGGCGAACAGATAGAGGAAGTGGGCAACGCTGTGGTGAGCGGGGGGGCATATTGCTCTCAGCGTCCCGGCGAATCCCAGCGGCTCGTTAAACTTTGAACAGCAACACAACTCTGCTGATTAAGAATTGATCGTGAATGAAACTCAGCATTGTTCATCACTTTGTCAGCAGGAAAAACATCGGCTCACCAGAAACCCTGCGTCGCTACCACCAGGCAGGATGGACGCTGGATTACAGAATCCGAGTACAGCTTTTATTCACGTCTGGTTTGTCACCAAAAAGGTTTTGTGCCGCCTGAACGTTTACGATCATGTTTTCACTGTCTGCGATAAAGGTCACGACGCTGCCGCAGGTCGCTGAGAGAAAAACTCAAAGTCAAATTAAACACATTAAAGAAAACAAGACATTTTTTAATGTCAACAAGTAAAAAATAGCAGCTTTAATGGAAAAGATTGAGAAAAACACTGCAGGGATTTACTGATCGAAAGATAATATCAGAGGTCGATGGTTTTAGAAGAACAAACAATATGTGAAGGGCAAAGTCGCACAAACAGCAGCTGGGCCTGAAATATTTCACTTTAACTTTAAATCTAAAATGTTTGGTTAGTTTGGAGGAGATAAACTGGTTTCTGTTATAAACGTTTCAAGTGATAATCAAGAGATTAAATATTTGTGTTTGAAAGTAAAAAGATTAAAAAGAAATGTTGAAATCACTGATGGAACATTGAAAAGATTTTAATTAAAATACTGTTAAAATAAAGTCTAATAAAGGCTCGGAAATCATAAGTTAATCAAAGTAGTGTTATAATAAAGTCAGTTACTAAACAGTTATATTAGAAAGAAGTTAAAGTACTATATTAATAAAGTTAAAGTTCTGTTATAATAAAGTTGAATAAAATTCTGTTATACTAAACAAAATGGCGAACGAAAAGGACATCAGTCACGAGACGTAAATATGGACTCGTCTTTTCTGGACAGTATCTCCAGTCTGCAGCTTCGTCCAGGTGGATTTCTCGCTCTGATTGGACGGAGCCGGTGAAAGCCGACAGCTTTGAGGCTGGACAGCAGGAGGATTAGTGTCGGACAGATGATTACAGGTGGACGGACGATCTGCTCGCTCTCAGACAAACACTGGAATCTGGTTAAAGAACAATTCGAGGACAAACTGGACGAAAAGTGCAGGAGTTTGATGTCTCCTGATCCCACACACTGTATCTGTGCGGTGCAGCCGCTCACGCTCCTGCTCAGCCGGGTAACACGAGGTCGGATGCTGCTGACGCAAGAGCATCTATTTCTGCACCGACACTGACGAAGAGCACAAATTTACATTTTCAATTTGCATTGGAGCAAATTCATCTGTTACAGCGATTCCCCCCGAGACCAAACATGTGGCTGTAACTCCGACCTGAGAGCTGAAGCCGATCAGCTGATTTCAGGAGGAACTTCACCTTTAGTTCCTCCTCGAGTCCTTGAACAGTTTCAGACAAGTGACACGAAACGTTCAAACACCTGAAACGTGACATCCAACATTCAGCGAAAACTTTGCCTCTTTCTGCTCACGCTCACCTGGGACGAGGACCGAAATAGAGGCGCTGCAAGTGACGGGGATGTGAGAAAATGGAGTGATGAATAAATCAGTGGAGGGTGATGCACAGCTAAATGGAGAGGGAGAGAGAGAAAGAGAGAGAGAGAGCGAGTGGATTTCCGTAAATACGAGAGCACGTCTCACATTTCAGGGTTTTAATCGATGCAGAGATAAAGTGAACGAGGAGCTCTGAGTTTTTTCACTTGCTAAAATAAAAATGATTTGTCAGTTTGAAAAAAGAAACTGTCAGAGGATGTTTACATATTAAAGCTGCGTGACAGGATTGAGAACATGGAGAATATGTGAAAAATCATCAGACTGATAAATGTTTTCCACTGTGAAGATTTGAACAAAAGCCTTTTTTTGTTGTTCACGATGTCACAACAGATGCTCTTATGCCTAAACTGTGTGGGTGAACTGAATGTGAATCGGAGTTTTTCAAAATGTGACATCTGCGCAAACATCTGTTGTTTGGATTTGAACATAGCACGAAACGTGAAGGTATTACACTGCTTCTGATGCAGGGAAACACATGCTTCCGATGCTGGACTTCAAAACATTACACCTTTAAAAAATGATCCACAGCCTTTAGGGAAAATATTCAAAGTGCAAATAAAATTTAACGGAAGCAAAAATGTTTTATACATAAAGAAATTTAAATTCAAGCGACAGAGACAAAAGCTTTCTGGAGAAAATTCATGTGATTGAAGCAGCAGGACGAGCGTGAGGAGTGCTACAAGGACTTTAAAGAAAAGAAGAGATGAAGGGAGGCGACGAAAGAGGAGGGGAAATACAAGGAAAGAGAGCGAGGAGGGAGGGAAGGGAAGAGGGGAGGAAAAGAAGGGAAGAGAAAAAGGGGAAATGACTGAACTGTGTGCAAACAGACTGTGTGAGCAGATTAAACGAACTCGGTCCGCCTCACCTCCAGGCCTCCTGCGTGTACCTGGGATTTATCAAGGCAATAAAACTGAGATGGACTGAAGTAAATTAAATGAAGCGGGGGAGGACAGGGGTGAGGGGGTGAGTGAGACCAGCTGGAGGATGTAAATGTCAGCGCTACCTGCCACCAAGAATCCGTCAAA
Organism: Hippoglossus stenolepis; assembly: GCF_022539355.2. NCBI lineage: Eukaryota > Metazoa > Chordata > Actinopteri > Pleuronectiformes > Pleuronectidae > Hippoglossus > Hippoglossus stenolepis. The sequence continues at coordinate 3,911,616 of NC_061505.1, read as the reverse complement.
CTCAGCGGACAATAAACTGATCGCATAAAATATCAGCAAGTATAAAAACGTCGTCGTTGGTGGGACCTCGCTGTACGACCACAACTGCACCGATAAATTCAGTGGACTGATAAACCATTCAGGCCCTGTTGTGTGTGTGTGTGTGTGTTTGTGTGTTCACGAGTCTTTGTTTAATCGACACAACAAACGGGGAGCTGCTCATTAAAATAAAACCAGATCGATTATGTCACAATCCAAACGGTTCCCATCACTTCAGTCCTCAGCTGTGACGTCAGCGTGAACGGCTGCGAGCACATGTCACATGTTCCTCATAGACCTGTGGCACATTTCCTCTTTCAGCATCAGAGAGAGAGCGAGCGAGCGAGAGAGAGAGAGACACACGTGTGCGGAGAGAATAAAAATACTTCCTGTCATTCAAAAGACAACACGCAGACACACACACACACATTTACCTCAGAACTCATCAATCCTTTATCTGAAACCTCTGCCAGCTGGAAAATACCATGAGTGAGTTGTATTTGTTCTAGTGGGTGAGTTGTGATTACATGTAGCTCTGAGAGATAAAAAATAACGATGAGTGACTTCCAGAAGCATCATAATGAGTCAATATCTTTCTGCTTAATACACACGGAAGAAGCCAGTGGCCATATGGCTAATATTGTGTGTGTGTGTGCCCGTGTGTGTGGTAATAGGTTGTTGATAAGGCGGATGAACATGGTATTTTATGGCTGAATGTTCCAACCAACTCGACTGTAACCTCAATAAAAATGTCAGCTTTAATTAATTCCCCTGATAGGGAGAGAGGGAGAGAGAGAGAGAGAGACAGAGACACAGAGACACAGAGAGAGACAGAGAGAGAGACAGAGACAGAGAGAGACAGAGAGAGAGAGAGAGAGAGAGAGAGAGAGAGAGAGAGAGAGAGAGAGAGAGAGAGAGAGAGAGAGAGAGAGAGAGAGAGAGAGAGAGAGAGAGAGAGAGAAGAGAGACAGAGAGGGGAACGTTTGAGAGGATTAATAGAAATCAGCAAGCGGACTACGGAACAGAGGATGTGTAGTGTACAGAGACGTAAAGAAACATTTCTTTTGGACAGACCTGTCCACATATTCAAGTTCACACCTGTTTGGTAAGAAGTAAGAAGAAAGAAAAATTCAACAAGATCAGAGGGAGAGAGGGATGAAGAAAGACATGAAAGAAAGAAAAATAAAGAATAAAAAATGAATAAATGAGAAGACTAGCGAGGGATAAATGTTGCGTGAGTAAAAGGTGTGCTGTGACATAACGAGCGGACATGACGTTCAGTTTTAAACGTGACCCTTCAATGAAGCCGTCGACCTCGAGTCCTTTCCCGATTCAACGAGCAGGACGCACACATCGTCCAATCACAGAGCAGCGTACAGACAACATGAAGCTACATCATGTAATGAAGCATTTTGATATAACTGCACATCGAGTGATGCATGAACACACAGTGTGTTCTCTGTAACAGATTATACAACGCAGGAAATTATTTATGGAAGGAAGCGACTGTTGCAGTTTCCACACACAAATGTCCCCGACTCCCCAAAAATGTCCTCACTAGCACAAAGTTTCAGAATTTTCCAAAATGTCCTTGGTTTTCAAAAGGTCTACAAAGTTATTACGGTCCCACAAAAATGTCCTTTCTAGAATTTTCCAATAAAATGTCCTCACTAGCCCTCAATGTCCTCATAAACTCAATATGTCCCCAGGCTTCACGGATGTGGCACTTCCCAGGAAATGTCCCGTCTTCCTTTCACACGACTGGAATGTCAATTTCCCCAAATTGCCACAACTTTCCCAGAATGTCCTGACTACCCCAAAAAGTTCCTGTAGTATCTGTAATTTCCAAAAATGTCCCAACTTTTGAGAAGAGGTTCCGGACAATCCTACAAAGTCCTTACTCCCCCAACATTTCCTTAATTCAACACGTCTTCACTTTTCCAGAAAACTTTCCTCTCTAACCCAAAATGTCCTTATATTCCCACTGTGTCCTCAGGTTTTTACAAATAACTCACGTCCAGGAAGTGTCTCCTCTTCCTAACAATTGTTCTCACTTCTTAAAATGTCACGAAATTTAAATTTGGTTTAAAATGAGCAAAAGTGACCTTGTAGTGCCAAAACGTCTCCTTTACACAAATGTCAATATTTGCATATGTTCTCATTTCAAAACAAACACACAAAAGGTCTTTACTTCACAATAACAAGCTTCTGCACTGACAAAATCAATGTGAAAACTTATTCTAAAGAGTCCCCCCCCCCACCACCTTAAATCTGTCTTTCTAAGAAAAATGTCCCCACTTTTCCAAACATCTTCACTTCTCTAAAATGTCCTCACCCTGTAGAAACATATAGACTAGTTTTGAGAAATGCCCAGTCCTTGGCGGTGAGACACACACTCAGTCAGCGGTGTTGCCTAAAGACTCGGTGCTGCCTCTGGAGACGACATTCATCATTGAGATGGTCTCAACATGAGTCCAGAGGTGAGAGCGGAACAAATATTCCTGCCGGGGGGGCGGGGGGGGAACCAAACCAAGCCGCTGATGAAGGGTCGAGTGAAAACGAACTTTAGGAAACAAACGTGTGAACAGGACACTGAGCAGGACGAGAACAAGCGAACCGGGTCCTGAGCCCGATACCGAACTCTTAGATCGTCACTCTGATTCGCGCATGAAGCAAATTAACGTGTAAACGGACGTTACACCGTGAACTGCAGCACAGTGGAAACACACAACTCTGCTGGTCACACAAACCGTCGTCGGCCTCCGTTCACTCCACACTAACACAGCAATGAACACGAGAAGAGAACAGAGGGAGGCCGGGTAAGAAAAATGTATTTTCAACCACAACAGCTGGATATTTTCTGTCTTTTTTTGGTGGGTTTTGTGTCTTTTTGGTTGTTGTGCATCTCTATGCAGTGGTTTTCTGTTTCTATGGTTTTCTGTCTCTGTGGTCATGACGCCCTCTCGACACGCCGCTGGTTGCTATCAGGCGGGGACAGAAACTGACAAGGACAAAGGTCTTATTTTTCAGAAATGTCCCCAGTTGAATGAGAACGTTAGGACTGTTATTTACGGTGTGACGTCCGGACCTCGAAGGCATCACACTCGTATCGAACTGTGATTTTAAAAAATGCAACGTTCAGCACTTTTTTTTTTCTTCATCTGGTTTCCTTGATTTTTTCCCCTTTAAATCACAGCAGGACTCGTCTCCTCCCATGAAACCTTTACAGTCGCCAGAGGCGGCGAAGCAGAACGGAAATCACTGTGTGTGTGTGTGTTCATTCATTCAGAGGAAACAGGACACGTGCTGTCGACAGTTGAAGGCAGAGCCACAGAAAGCGAGGGAGAGATATGGGGGTGGATGATGGAGGGGCGAGAGACATGGCAACAGACTGGCAGACACAGAGAAAGAGAGAGAGAGAGAGGGAGAGAGTCCATTTTTACCAACTCTTTTCCTTCCTTTTCTCTTCCTTTCCTTCAACACCCCATTCTTTCCCTCTACTCCCTGTCCTGTACTTCCTCCTTTTCTCTTCATCCTCTTCTCCTTCATTGTCCCTGTCTTTACCTGTCGCCTCCTTTCTTTCTTCCTCACCCCCTCCTCCTACCTCTCTTCTTCCCCTTTCCTCCAAATCTCTCTCCCTTCCCCCTCATTCCTTCCCTATCTCCTTCTTCTCTTTCCTAACTTCTCCTTGATTTCCCTATATCCTCCTCTCCTTTGTCTCTTTCCCTACCTGTTCCCTCCTTCCTTATCTCCTCACCCCAGGAGGTGGGCCTTCAGGTTGACTGAAAGGATGGAGGGTGGAGATAAAACCGAACACTTTCTGCCTCAAGGCGAAAAGTTGTGTGATGAAGCTGAGCTGCCAGCAGCCATTAGATCAGTGTGTGTGTGTGTGTGTGTGTGTGTGTGTGTGTGTGTGTGTGTGCGTGTGTGCGTGTGTGGATTTAAGCAGCTCACGCGGAACCCTGTGTTTGTAATTGCCCAACATCTGCACACTCATTAGAAGGGAGAGAGAGGTAGAGATAGAACAGGGAAACAGAGAGAACAGCTGATTACTGGTTTGGCGTCGTTTCTACAAACTGAATCCTTGTGTGTTTTTGCGCATATGTAGAAAACCCACATACATGTCACAGTGGGGGGGCCACTAAGCGGCGATCTGTGGCAAGGCGTAGAAGCAGCAGGGGGTCTTCAGGCTTTTGTGATTATGTAAGCGTGTAAATGGAAACGCTCTGCGCTTTCAGGCGACTGCTGAGAGAAGGAGGCGGCGGGTCCTGCACACTGGGACGCCGCCCACTCACCTGGCACGCGTCTGATTGGTCACAATCTGGAGCCGAAATAGTAAAACTATAAATCTTTTATCATCTTTTTTCATTTGTGTTCAAGTTAAACAGCAGCTGTAACGATCACCATCATTTTAACCATAGACTGTTTATATGATCAGTGCAGGTATATAAAGAAGATCAGTGATTCTATATAAAGATGATCAGCGACTGTATATAAAGACGATCAGTGACTGTACATAAAGACGATCAGTGACTATATAAGCGATCAGTGACTGTATATAAAGACGATCAGTGACTGATCAGTGACTGTATATAAAGACGATCAGTGACTATATAAAGAGGATCAGTGACTGTATATAAAGACGATCAGTGACTACTCAGTATTTCCTGGATTCAACAAATCAGCAACATAGACGGCACCAGTTCCTTGGTTTCCTGTGACGTCCCGCAGCGTCCTGCCCTGGAGTCACGAGGACAATGAGCAGCGCTGGACGAGAGACGATATTAAAATGTGTCCAGGGTGGTAAATGATTGGAAGTGGGTCACCAGCTGTCAGCTCAGAGGGAAACACTGCTCCTCAGTTGACCTCTGGTGCGATTCCTCTATTGTTCTGAGATAGACTGAAAATAAATGTCCTGGTCCAGGAAGTTGTTCTCTCTCTCCTTCACGTCGTCTCCGTAAGTTAAAAGGTCAATGGTTCTTTACCGGGGATGTTTTAAAAGTCGTAGAAGAAGAAGACGATGATGATCATCTAAGTAGAAGTTTGGAGATCTGAGTTTTTCTGCTGGAAATTATACTTCAATATTTAAACAGCGTTCTCTCCTCAGTGGAAAAAGAAACACGCATCTGCACATTTGGATTTTTTTGATGGAGTTTTAAGTTAATTTTAAGCGACAGTTGAGTAAAACACAAATCTGATTATTGAGCATGTGAGCAGATCTGTTCAAAATCATCTTTACAATACATCCACACATTCAACAGTAACACAGCAATACAACTAATGTAAAATTATATAACTGGTTTAACCAATAAAATCAATTAAGGCTTTAAAAGTTCTAATTAAGATTTAAAATTGGGTTTCCTGATGTTTGTTTGTGTGATTTGGCTTCAATTTCCCTTTCAATTAAAGTGTCCTGTCTATCTGTCCATTAATCAATCATCCATCTATCATCCATCCATCATCTTTCGGTAAAACCTCTTTAAAAAAATCATTACATTTAATAAAACTGTTTTTAAATTGAACCAAACTCGTGCCTTTTTTTTCACACGCACGCGAGCTCGTGCACTACTAGACCTCAGCGTGCCCGCGTGTCAGCCACTGTGCGCGTGTTCTCATGCATGCACGCACGTGTAAGTGATGACTCGGTTCCCAATGATTTGCGCACGTGTATCTATCTGCTTGTGCGTGATTGTCACCTCGTGTGTGCATGCATGTCTGCACGCGTGTGGGAATGCATGTGTGTGCATGTGTGTGCGTGTCTGACACACTGACCTGTGCGTCCGGCTCTCAGGACCCGGTCCTCGGTCAGCACGGCTCCCGGCGGCGGCGCTCGCAGACCCCGGTTCCCCTTGCTCCGTCTCCCGCGCACACCGGACACACACACCACGGGGACGGTCACGCGGCTCCCGGATGCATGAGAGAAAAATAACAATAAGGATAAATACGTCGTTTCTGTTGAGGCAGTTGCGAGTTTAAATCCCCATCCTGGTCCGTGTCCCGGCGGAGCGTCCTCTCTCCGAGCAGCCGCTTCTCCCTCACGTTTCCCGGCGGCACGATGACAACAATCCCGCTCACGTGCACGCCGCTGTCACTTTGGATGAGCGCGACCCGCCAGTAGATTCGTGCATGTGTCCCGTTAACGAAACGTCCTTGGACTCAGAGACAGTTTGTAACAATCTCCTGCTCCTCTGTCTGTGCGCTCTGGACACGGAGTGAGGCGCTTTACGCACCGTGCGTAAAAGGAGAGGAGGGATGGAGGAGGAGGAAGAGGGGGAGAGACAGATCAGGGAAAGTGGGAGGAAGTGATTATTAAGAGAGGAAGAAAAATGACAAGTGGAAAAGAGAGGAAGGTGAATGGAGAGATGAGAGGGAAAGAGAGGAGCTGAAGGAGTAAGAAGGGGAATGGGGGGAAGACAATGGGGCTGAGGAGGATTTCACTTCGAAATATGCAATTATCTGAAAATACTTGGAGGTTCAATTATCTCTCTCTCTCTCTCTCTCTCTCTCTCTCTCTCTCTCTCTCTCTCTCTCTCTCTCTCTCTCTCTCTCTCTCTCCTCACACACACATTGTCATGTGGACCATGCTCTTACACTCAAAGTCAACATGCAATATCCTGCTTCTTAGGACACGCAACATTTTCACACATGCAGACACACACATACACTGAGTGGATGTGAAGCAGGCTTCTTGCGACACTCACACTTGACTGCTTGATGTAAATTGTGGCCCACAGCGAGCGGCTGGTGGATTCTCTTCACATCAGAGTGTTGGAGTGAACCCAGGAGCTTTTATTGTGAAAGGGCAGTACAGTGCACTTAAATATGACTCATCAATAAACATGAGCTGTTTTCACACTGAGCGTTTTGTTCATTGTTTGTGTTTTTATTGGTTTTTACTAAACTTGGTTTTATTCAACTTTCTTTTCTTTTCTTAATTAGTATATTTCTTCCACTGTAACTTTGTCAAGAGAAATGAAACTGACAGACAGCTTGATTAAGGTGAGTTGGATGGTTGAGTGAATATGGAGAATGTTTCCTCTTTCATTCCCACTTCTCACCCCGAGCGAGTGGGAACGATTTGGAACTGACTGACAGTCGCAGGCTGAACTGTTGAACTGGAGAAGAGTTAAAAAAGTCTCAGGACTCTTTCACTCCTTGTAGTCCGAGCAGAAGAGCTGTTCCTTGAGGCTTTGTTGAGATATTGTGTTCACAACTTTTCATCTCATGAAGAAAGATGAAAAGATTTTTTCTGTTTCCACCAAGTTAAAGGAAAAGCTTAATTTCTGGCAGAACATTTGGTCCTAATGAAAATCTATCTTTCAGTCAATGAAGTGTTCACCTCGGAAACGGTGACTCACTGCTCCCCTGCATGAGGACACAGGGCGGCTGCTAAGCAGGATACGATATGAAGAACACTGGTCTGATCCTTTAAACTGGTCTGACTGTTCAGAGAACCAGCCCATGGTTTGTGGAGGAACTCCTGGGTCGATGGAGGAGGTGAGAGACACTCTGGGTTCAGAGGAAAACAAAGTGTTTAACGTGTTTGTTATCCTGTGGAGTTTGGCCCGGGGCTGACGGAGAAGAGCTGAGACGCTCCGAGGCTGAAACAGCGAAGGAATAAAGATGTTTCCTGTTGTGAGTGTGAACATGAGTCAGAGTCGACTCATTACACTGACTGACAGTTTGTCACTTTGTCTAACCGATGCTCAGTTTGCTGAATGAAGCTGTTTCCTTCACACACGTCTGCACGGATCAGTTCATCAGTCAAACTCAAGCCTGATTTATCTTCTCTCTCATGATCTGAGCTGCCGACGTAAACAACATGAGACATCGTGCATTTACTTCAGGTAAACAGCAGAATGAAGCAGAATCCAACACAGAAGATTCAATAATCATCAATCACTGATCTTCTTCATATAAAGTCAGTCAGCTCTCTGATTGGACGATACCCGAAAACCATCTCTTCTCCGACGTTCGTTAATAAAACCTAAACAAGCTGCTCAGATGAATTTGTATGTTTTATCTGTTTTCAGTCAGCGTGAGAAGGAGACGTCGGCGTCACTGGTTTCAAACACGTAGGATCAGGACGTGTGTGGCGGCAGAGTAATAGATAATTGAAGAGCTGGTGAGTCGACTTCATTACAGAGCTCTCACCTCAGTTGTTCATCACACGAGCTCAGTCACTGGGAGTCGTTAATCATGGTTGTGTGGAGTCGCACAACACGAGCTCACGAGCTGCCCACTTTCATACATTCATACATTTTGTCACAGTTTTCTTTTGTGAAATTAACAAGTTGTCACCAAACCTCAAGCTCTGCCTGTTTCGTTACGATGTGCGGACGAACTTTACAACTTTCTTCGTTCAATAAATGAAATATTTACAAACAAATTAGGAAAATCACATCGACGTAAAAAAATGTAAAAGGATAAATTTATGTCGCACTTTGTTGGCATCAAAATAGTTGAATACGTTTAACATCGTTTTAACACGAGCATTGATTTGGACACTTGCAGCTCAAAACATTTAAGTTCGTTCTTAATTAGTATTTACATTATAATATTGTGATACTCGTATATTTACTCAAGTTATCTGAGTTGTTATTTGTTATTTATAACTGCAACAGAGTATTTATACACGAATGCAATGTTACTTATACTCAAGTAAAATATCTCCTGTTTAATTAAAACAATGTCAAAAATGAGACGTTTAAAAATCCGGTCTTTGCAAACAACGTGACCGAACATCTGTCGCTATCACTTGGTTTGGTTTATAAAAGTCAATCTTCAGTGTTTCTGAAACTCACAATCAGCGGCTCTGTTGGAAGTTTGTTATTCGCCGCGGCCTGGATCCTTTCAGCTGCCCAACGTCTTGCCAGGAGACAGATAAAATTTGTCAGGACCACCGGCAGAGTGTGAATAACACACACACACACACACACACACACACACACACACACACACACACACACACACACACACACACACACACACAGTTATATAACACAGGTCATACACAGTCTTACTTCTTACTTCTACTTGCTGAGAATTTTTTTGGGATGCTTTAATATCCACCAGTCAGTCGGAGGAATTTCATTTCCCACGGTTGTCACGATACTTTTCCTCAAACACACTCACACACTCTCAAACACACTAACTGCACACACCGAAAACTGCTGCTAAAAAACTCTGCAATGTGTCCGTGGTCTATATTTGTCACGGCACCGTGGATTCTCTTCCTCGTCAGCGTTTGAAGCGTGGCTGTAATGAGCCTGCCAGTCACAGCGTCTGGGATTAAAAACAGAAGACATGGCCATGATGGCGGGGGGGGGGGATGTTGATGGTGACAGCTGCAGGAGCGAGTTGAGAGGGAAGAAAGAGACACAGAGGGCGAGGAGAAGACTCTTTCTTATTTCAAGAGCTACCATTTTTTTTTTGTAAAGTTGAGTGATGAAGCAAAGTCGAGTGAAGAGGGTAAAAGTGCGAGCATCCTGCCTGCACAAAGCCCAGGGTGTAAAAATAATGAAATTCCGCTGCAGCACATTTCAGCTCTTCACTTAAATGTCTCTGTTTTCCAATGAGACTCAGCTTCTCAGGCTTTGATCAACTGGAATCAACTTCAGACGTCACCAACTTCAATGTTACAGAGTCTTTGTGGAAGTGAGTTCTGGAATCATCAAATGTTTCCCAATAAATCACCACAGGTCCGTCAGGTTGTACGAGAAGAAGTAAAGATTTAAAACAAACTACAAACAAATCCCCACTGACTGTAGTGCAGGGGCGGATCCAGGGGGTACTGGTCCCAGTGGAAATCTGAATGGCCCTTCCAGTGCACCAATCCTGTAAGCTCTTTTGAAAAACACAATTTGAAAAATATTTTTAAAGATGTGTCTTTGAATCAAAACTATACAGCTAACAGTAAACAGTTATAATAAACCTGTTTATGCAGTTTTATATATATATAGAGAGAGATATAGATGTATATATATTGTACAGGACGTTTCCACATGAGCTGCCGTATCATCACTGAGCAGATGGAGAAGGTTTGAGTTCAATTGTATCACTTCATTCATAATTCAGGCTGATGAGATGGATTTTATCTCACAACCGAACCTGCTCCATGTTTTTCCTCCCTCACTTCGTGCAGCCGGATGATTTCTATTTCTCTTCCTGGAGCGTGAGCAGCGGAGGCTGAGTGAGAGCGGAGCAGCATCAGGCGTTGTGCGTGTCAGCAGTAAATAAAGCATTATAATGTGTGAGACCTAAAGCCTAAAGCTTGGATTCATTTACATAAAGCTGAGAACGAGCGGAGCAGCTTGTTCTGTGTGTGAAAACGTTCCAGTGTGTTTATCACATAGAGTCAACTCACCTGTCACCAGGGTTTTACTCTTGTTGAGGGTTGAGGACCTTGTTAATCCCTATGAGACAAATTGTGATTCGTGAACATTGGTTTTACAAATAGAATTTGATTGATTGATCGATGAAAAGAATCTCGTGTCGTCGCCAATGTCAGTCAAACAAAGTTGAGTCAAAGAATTTGAAAAAATAAAAATACACAGTTTTTCCATTTAAACTGATAATGTAATTTACCTTCAAAGAACAACATGGAGGCTGAAGCTCTGCCAGTTGTGTGTTGGCGTTCATAACATCTGATGGAAGAGTTTAAGCCCAGTTTCCCACCTGCACACACACGCACATGTTTGAACTTCTATCTTAGTGAGGACACTCATTGATAAAATGCATTCCCTAGCCCTTTACCCTGACTCCAAACATCCAAACTAAATACCAAACCCTAACCTAAACTAATTATAACTCTGCAACCGAGTCTTAACCCTCAATCAGCCCATTGAAAAAGTGAGGACTGGTCAAACTGTCCTCACACTGTAGGGTCTATGCTTTACATGGTCCTCACAAAGATGTAAGTACAGGAACTCACACTCATCATCAAGGCGTTAAGTTGTTTGTTTTCGAGCGAAGCTTCTCAAAGGCATCAGCAGATGAATGAAGCCTCCTACACCATCATGTCTCTGATTAAATAAAAACCTACACAGTTTTCTCAAAGCAATAAACACAATTATAAAACACACACACACAATTCCACACATAGTTAATACATAAATCTGCATATTGTCAAATGCCGGAGTCTTGTCAAATTCTGGCTTTTCTTTCTCGTAGATTAATAACTCTATTCTCAACATCTCAGATTTGTTTTTGTCCCGTTACTTTGGGACAATCCTCCGTCGAAGATTTCAACCCAAAAGATAAACTGAAGTTTTCCGCTCTCAATACAACTGACACCTGATCAATAAAGTCTTTCAGTATTTCTACGACACTAACATCACAACAATATAAATGTAAATCTTCCACAACTAAAATATGCTGAAACAAGATTTGAGGAGATGTTTATTGTTTTCCAGACAGATTATGATGCGCGTTATTATTCTAAAATGACATTTTGAAAACCTCTTTAACATGAACTGCCTCCATCATCTTTTTTTTTTCAATTACAAGCATCACGACAGACAAATGGACTGAATGATAAAACTTGTGTCGAGGTAATATAAATGTAGAGCAGCAGCGGTGTGTGGCCCTCCAAACATTCTCTGATGTTTTTCTCATTACGTGTCATATTCAAAAATAAATGTTGAGCCCCGGCCGAGGTGGATAATTTGTTTTCTAGTCTCCATTCGTCACAGGGGAGATGTGGAGAAACAGCGAGCAGGGAAGGAGGAGGAATGCTGTCGGCGAGCGTCAGGTTTGACGTACGACGAGCGGCGAGGGCTGAGCAGGACGAGAGCTGCTCATAAGCACATGTGACTGGGTTTGTAATGTGAAGGAGTGACGGGATGTCAAGAGTGAGCGTGATGAGAGAAAATACATCAAAGGATTTTTATTTTCTAAATCCAAAGACTAATGGAAAGCAAATCACCTGCAACTCTGTGCAGCAGTTTTCTGTCTCTTTGTCGTTATTTTGTGTCTTTCCATGAACATTTGTTTACCTTTGCCACTGTTTGTGTTGTTGTTTTACATCTTCTTATGACTGTCTCTTGTTGCTGTTTTGTGTCTTTGTGATAACTTTCTAGTTACTTTCTATCTCCTCATTGACTTGTGTCTTTGTTTCTGTTGTGTGTCTCTGTGTTGGGAGAGTGGCTCCGTACTTCTTTTTCCTGATGGTACCGTCCGCTGGGATTTCCACTTCTATCACCAATGCCACTTTCTGTTCCTTGTCCACCACCACTATGTCCGGTTGGTTCGCCGGGAGCTGTTTGTCACAATCTGAAGTCCCACAGGATCTTAGCTCTGTTGATTCTCAACCACCTTCAGTGGTTTGTCCCATCGGGACTCGGGGGAAGCTCTAATCCATACTCAGCTCAGATGTACACTATCCCAGCCACTTGGTTATGCCTCTCAGTGTGCGCTGTCCCAGCCGGCATCTTACTCCCTGCTACTATGACTGTCTCAGGGACATCTTACTCCCTGCTACTATGACTGTCTCAGGGACATCTTTACACAGCCTGCACCTTGGGTCACGTCTGCTGTGGTAGACCCTGGCTTCTATGGATCTTGTGATTAGGGCCTGTTCTTCTGCTATGTTGTGATGGAAGTTTTCTGGAAGCTGGTGAAAGGAGAACTCAGGCAGCAGCTGATGTCTTATGCAGAAGAGTTATAATATACAAACGCCAACAGAGTAACACAAGCAACTGTCACCCCAAAGTCTGAAGATGTCTGAAGGATCTAATACACAATATCTCTCAGACTTTTCCCTTAAATTCATTTAAAATGTCATAAATGTTCTATAATCCTCACATGAGCTCATTTAAAATGTTAGAAATATGAAACACACCTGAATTCACGAGTGTTCATCTTGTTTTAATGTTTCTTCAGCCTCGGAGACGGAGCGCTGCGAGGAGAGACGGTCACGACGAGGGAGGAATTTACAAACATCCATCTTTAACCCGAGTTAATGAGATTTTAACGTCTGTAAACACGAGCTGAAAAAGAAAAAGACAAATATCCGTCGTCATCGACAACAGCGGCAGGAGGTCGAGTTTGTGTTCGTCAGCAATCTGCCTGAATAATTTATCGTAAATTTCTAGATATTATAAATGAGTCTATTTGACCATGCTGAGTTCTTTTAAAATCCTTCGTAACAGCCCATTTGTTCTACATCATACATGAAGCGGATTTCATGGCTGATAATAGAATTCCCATTTTACTGCCACTGATTGGTCGCCTGTCAGCCAATCGTGGTGTAGAACAGTGAGTCTCAGTGAAAGTTTCTCTTTGGCGTCATCAAACAGGAAAGTGAGAGTCTGCTGATACAGATTAAATCACATATTAGTATTAACCACAACATCCTCAGTGTCACATTGTGCTTCGACAGCAGAATCATCACAGCGACGCTGCTGCTGCTGCACCTGCAAAAAGAAATGATCTCCACTCACACATCAGTTACTGATTCATCGTCCTCCGAACTGTTTTTATGTTTAATTTCAGTTTGTCAAACTTTATTTGTGTCGCCATTAATCAGAGACGGAATCTAACTGCTGCATAAAGAGCCACGATGTGAGACGCTAAGCGAAGACGACAAACGACAGTTCTCCATCTGTTTACGCAAAGAATTTACATTTTCTTGACACTTTCCTCAGAGAATAATTCATGGGTCTTGATGGAATAAATCCGATGTATTTAGAGGACTGTGATTGAAGGGACAGCTGTTGGAGGTATGAGCTCTACTGAGTGACCTTCCAGGTATTGCTTTTAGGAACAAGGTTTTAACACTACATTTGTTTCTGTTGTGACCATTAAGTCCTGCAATATATTAAATCTTTTTATCAAAGCCGGATCACTGACAGTGTAACTGGAACCAAATCATGCGCATCCTCGACGCTCTGTGAGAAAACCAATTTGAGACTAATCAAATCCTGGTCTGGTTGAGCTCTAAGTGGATTTGCATAGATTATAAAGGATTCTGCTTGTGTCCTCTGCAGCGCCGCTCTGCTGCGGGACAGACGGAGGGAACTATTCATTACAGGTGGAGATTCTACACCGTCAAGCTGTTTACAAGCCCAATTAGCACAGCGACTGTCTCTGCAATTAAAGACGAAGGAGAAGTCGGTGCCAAGGGTCGATTTGACGCTACCGCTCAACATCAGTTTTACACGTTTACGGAAACTGGATTTAATCAGAATTAGGGTTTGTTCTGGAGCGTTCAGCTCCCAGGAAGTAAAGGTCAAGAACAAACGTTACTTTAGGCTTAAATTCCTTTTTTATGATGTTTTGTGAGTCCAAGTTTGTAGTTTTCTACTCCTGGGGTTGCAGAGAGGCATTCTGGGACATGTCTAACATCAAGTGGACTCAAAGGAAATGAAAAATCGAACAAGAAGAAATAACCTGGAGGCTTCGTGGTGTCGTTGATTTACTTTCCTCTGCTGCGGAGAAATAAAAAATGTCCTGGTGGATCCGGGATGAATCTCCCCTCTGATAACGTTAAAGTTTCATCACCGCAGAAGAACAGAGAGCATGATGGGGGAATTCCCAAGTCAAGACTGCGCCGCCTTAATATTACCACCTTTCCCAGTGTCGTGGCCACTTGATAGTCACAATAATTTCCCTGCTCCCTGGCGGCGAGCGTCACTCCTCCTCTGTTCCATCTTTTCCTGCCTTTCAATATTCACCCCCTCTGATTCCTGTCATTTCGCCCTCCGCTCCATTATTTCTCGCCATTTCTCCACCTCTGACCTCGTCACGTCCTCGAGCAGCGCCACCGACCCATTATCCACCATCACCATGTTAATGCTCACACTTCCTCCATCCACATTACTGCCTCTTTTCACTCAGATTTGTGAGAAATGACACATGGAGAAAAACGATGTGTGAACATGTGAGCGTCAGATTTTGTGGAATTAGTGGCATCCAGGCGTGGAAATCTTTCAGAGGGAAAATAAAAAGCCTCAGCGTGAATCACTGTTAATGTGTCTCATAAAACCAGCAGCACAAATGTCACAAACTGTAAAATCCTGCGAGTGTGTGTGGGTGAGCGTCTTCTCGCTTCGCCCACTTCCCATTTATAGCCGGGCGTCTTTCTTCAGCGCTACAAGCACCGACTGTTTCTCTGAGCATCACACATTAAAACATGAGTATGAAGACAACACTCATGTTTTACAGTAAAGTCATGATATTTATCTAGGTCCACATTCCTCCCACACGATGGGTTTTACTGCTTAAAAAACATGTCAGAATTCTGCAACAGATTGGAAACATCGTACAGGTCGAGAACAGGTGTTTGTATTTAGATAAGGACGTGATTTACACTCACTTCCCTGATCCCACTTCACAGAGAGACAAATAATGAAAACATATAAATTATCATAAACAAACATACATGGAAAGAAAAGCAAATTAGATGCTCACATCCAGGTTGTTATAAATGTTACGGTGACAATCAGTGGCCTTCTCAGGGATGAAACAGCTGCTTATTTCTGGATTAAAAACGACCAGACTGGAGTTGAAATATACATTTTCATGTACATGAGATTTTTTCCCCTTTAGCTCAATTTGGCTGATTTCACTCACGAACACCAGCAGCAAAGAAGCTGCAGCTGGGTGAGTGCACGAGTGAGCATGTGACTGTGATTTATCTGCAGATTGTGTCAGTGGTTTGTGAAACGTTGCAGGAAACACAAGCGATTGGACCCAGATGCAGATGGTTTTTATGTCGCTAAAAAACAACCAATCAGACGTGTTACTGTGAAACAGCGACGACTACAACAACCCCCGGGGTCAGATACATAGATTTGGAGCCTGATTGGTCGCTGAGCTGATCAATGAGCTCTGAAAAGGAAACATTGATTCTGCTCACACTTTGAAAAAGTCGCAGAAAACGTCTTGCAATTTCAAAGTGCAGCAGCCCTTTGTGTTTTCTCTCTCTTGCTGCACATGTCGATGTCATGATGAACCCGGTGCAAAGCGTTCACAGGTTACTTTTATTCTGCCGGAAAAAATAGGAGCAGAGCGAAAGAGAGAGGAGAGAAGAAAGAAACATCACAATATCTGGAGAAGAGAGGAGGATGAAGAGCATCATGTAGATCAGGGTAGAGCCGAACAAGAGGCTGGTGTGTGGGCAGAACAACGGCTCCACCATCCATCACCGACAAACCAGTGTGTGTTTGTGTGCGTTCACACCACGGCTGTGTGTTGCGTTCTGCTGAGATCTCACGAGGAAGAGGCAGAAGGAAACGAGAGACACTGCAGCCGAGCGAATATTTTTATCATGCATCACATTCATTTCACTCAGGTTTCACATCAGTCATTGTGGCGGCATGTTGGTGTTTTGTGGGCAAGCTTCCGTGAATATAATAAATAAGAAAACGCCACCAGCTTGTTTTTTAACGAGGCGTATGTGGTTCATCCTCAATGTGTGTGTGTGTGTGTGGGTGTGTGTGTTAACATATGTGTGGGGGCTTTAATTTTCATTTGAAAGAGCTGATGTGTGTTGTACATGTTCACACTTGGTCCTCTTACATAATGGCCTTTGTGGCTCTGAGAGGAAACATCTTCCGATCTGGCCTTGAACTTTGGAGAAAACAAAGTGGAACGACAGGATGAGTGAGAGGACATATTCACACGCTTGTTACTGCTGTCGGTGTCGTGCGTCTGTTTGTGTTTGAACGTGTGAACCTTAATGGATTTTTAAAAAGCCATTACAGAGAAAGTGCACATGAGAAGTAAAGGAAATGATATGACTGTGCTTTGATGAAATACGATAATGTCACATTTGTAAAAGAAAACTTAATTTGTGTGTTGAACAGGGCTCATAACGTTCGGTATTAACATACATCAATGGACAGGAAACGTCCTCACAAGGATAGAAACTCCAAATCCTGCACTGTGGGGACAGCTGGTGATTGACTGTAGAGAGTCGGGGTCAGTTGAATATTGTTCCCTCTGTTTCTTGCTGTATGAACAGATTTAACTGAACAGTTTACGAGATCGGACATCGCGTGGAACATACGATGAAAACGCAAACAAGGCGTTGTTGTTCCTCCGTGACTAACGATGAGCAGAAGGTGCAGCCAAATGCTCGTCCGCGGCGCCAACACTACCAGCTCAACCATGTCGTGACTTGTGTACAATCTAAAAAGCTGCAGAAAACAAAAAGGCTAACGAGCTCCACACACCAGATGAGTTGGCATGGAAACACGTGAGGCTCTTTACGGGGCTCTTTCTGTCCGGTCTCATCGCCGCTTGTCTGAAACTATTCGATTTTATCACAGGACATCGATCTCTTGTTGAAATGTAACGCAGCAGAGCAACAGGCAAATCCCCATTTAAACAGAAACTTGTGAATTATTTAGAATCACTTCATGTTTCTGTTTGCGTCCAGTTCGAAAACCTTAATGACTGTTGTTGCAACGGAGTCAGACAAAATACCACGAGAATCGATCAAAGTTCACCCCATCATCAGAATCTGACGCTCTCTGATTGGATGTTTCTTACATTTTCCTTGTACAAGTGTTGAACTCTTCACTTCTTCTGTTTTTACAAAAAAATCAACAGATGGACTCGCTGCTGGTTCCAGTTATAAAAAACTCTCGCTTGTGTTTCCGCCCCCTGACATTTGTCTCCTTCACACATTTCTAGCATCTCACATTTGTTTACATCATATGTTATGCATGAGAAGAGCACGGTGACCTTTGACCCCAAACAGGCGGCTATGGATAGCAGCAGAAAACAACAGAGTTTAACACATTCAACGATCAATGTTCACACTGGTTACACACGATCATCAATAAAATACATCAACTGGATTCAAAAGCAAATCCCTGCTCGAATAATCTGCTGTTCAATTTATGATGTTCGTGATTCATGATGAAATATTGTAGTTTACTTTTTCAAACTTTTGTTGCTTGTTTCTAAAGCTGTTTTCAGACGTGAACTGAACCACACACATGTTCCTGACATGTGAGAACACAAATGTCTGAGTCAGTTGCTCTGGACGTTTGTGCAAAAGAACTTATTTCTAACTTTCTGAGCTGCTGTTCGTCACAGCGACAGAATCAAGAGCCAGACATCGATCCTCAATCTGCTCGTGCTCGGATCCAGGCCACGAGGAACGAAGGAATAAAGTGGTGCAGCTGAGATTAGTCAACTTTGTCCGGAAGCTGTGTACGTGTGCTACATTCTTACCTCTGGCTATTCAGCGCTGGATCCACTGCGCTGAAGTGTTTAGGTTTGGATTTTTTTTCTGCATTAATAGAGCAGCAGATAAAAGTTCTTATCCTGTTAGACTCGCTGTTTGGTGAATCCCGCGGGGAAAACGCTCAGATTCATAAGAAGAAATAATCTATAGCTGAGTGGAACAGTCAGGTTGTGTAATCGGCAGAATGTGGAGCTTATACAATGACGAGTCGCTTTTAAATGGAGGCTCTTTGACCGTGCGTGCAGCATCTGCCCACAGGACACTGAGGTGTGGTTCTGTTCAAACCCCTGGTCCCCGTTAGAGCACATAAATGCAGTTTAAAGAAGCAGCTCCTCCTCAGTGAGAAGTGTAAATCCAGCGCGCCTCTGGAACATTTCCTGACCCACATTTACTTATCTGCAGCAAACAGATTATCTCTTGAAACACTCTGACTCTGTGTGTGTGTGTGTGTTTATATATTAAGTGAGTGGTGTGCATTAAAAAAATATACAGCTGCGTGTTCACCGTCGGAGGAAGTTTAACAGAACAGACTTGTGTGTTCACGTGAAGCGAATAGGACAGAACAGCCTGAAGCACGGAAACAAGGCTGCGGGTTTCACATTACACTGAAAATACATAACGTCAATAAGACAAAACACACAATAGTGAATAAAGATGGACGACATGACAGCTCCCTGAAGTGAAGCCAAAACATCTCCATCGCCCCCTGGTGACTGGCAGCTGTTTCTGTTGATCATTATATAAAAAAAAAAGACTCATTAAGAACCTTTGTTTTTTTACATTTCATGGCGTCTATCTCTGCAGCATATTTCATAAATGTGGATGTTTTTAACATGAACACCATGTGGAGGTTTTTAATCTTTGTGCTGATGCAGGAAATATTCTATATTTGGAACAATAATCTGTGTCTATTCCCTCAGGTCAGAGCTGGGAACTGAGGAGGAGAAAAACACGACAGGAGTCAGTCGTCTCTTTTCGTCTCTCAACGCGTCTCGTCCCTCATCCCTTCACCCACCATCTCTCCTTTACGCACCCGCTCTTCATTAATTCATGTTTTGGCCTTCATTCCTCTCTCTTATTCCCCTTGTAACACACGTGTTAGCCCGCCGGTTAATTAATGGAGCCTAATGTGCTACAGCTAAAATACTCCCACATCAAAGCTTTGGCAGCAAAGGCTCTGCATTCTTTGTACTTTTTAATAAGCAGTGAAGAAGAACAGATCCTGCTACCTTCACTGTTCTCCACAACATTCCAAAGTTAGTACACTAGCTGGTAGCGACTCTAAGAACTCAAAGCATCCTGCAAATTAATTAGCTGAAAGCACATGTCTCAACCAATTCAACGGAAACACACACGTTGGTAATTAAATGACTGGTTTATAATTCTTTTTGTCAATAATTTTCTAATTACTGAGTTTCCAGGAGCAGCAGCTGTTCTCAGAGAAAAGGCTCAGTCACAGAGCAGCTGGTGAACATAGAGCAGCGATTAGCAGCTAAAGAGCCTGATGTTTCCCTCAGGAGGTGGAGGAGAACAAACATGGAGCTAAAAGAGGAGAAACGCAGGACTTAGACTCATCAGAGCTCCATGTCTTCAGACCTCCTCACGCAAACCATCAGATGTTGTAGCCTAACATATCTGTGAAGATTCTCAGTCATCCAGGTCATGGTATCTTCAGGAGTGTACATACAGACAACAAGAACCACATGTGTTTCCACCTGAGATGAAGGCAACAAAACCTAATCCCCAACAGTTTAAGTCTGGACTAAAACTGTGAAAAGCCACCGAGCTGAAAGAATCCTACAGGAGGCCCAGAGCGACAATGACGCAACCCAGCCAGACATTGAAGGAACGTGGGTGAAGAACCTGTCTGACACAAGACTCACTCAAAGTGACACCAGCCCAGATACCAGAGGTGGAACTAATCAAGGCCATTGAATCAGCCGTCAGAAACAACTGCTTGACCGACATCGAGGCAGAACGACACAGATTGAGGTGCTAAACTGCCCCAGAGGAGCCAAAGAATAAAAAAACACTCGTACATCTCCTGCAGATTCATAGGCTAACCCTATTTTTGACATTATGGGTAGGACACAGTGTTAGGAAAATTATCCTGATTGTAGAAAACAAAAATATATGACTCACCAACTAATTTGAAAAAAAACAAAACACTTACACCTGCCGCCTGCTCCCACTATTAATGTTTTTATAAGCAGTCTATGGTTCTCTCTTATTACCTCCCCTAATAATCTGCAATTACAAGTTTAATTGGTTTATTGCATGTTACGGCCAAAATACACCCATGATTACCAAAGCAATAAATAATAAACCTTTTTAATGATGAGCAGAGAAAAAAAGGATTTGGACACAAACTGAATATGTTTTACGTTCCTGATCTTTTGACCATGAGCTGAGATCCTTGAAATACAGCCCATAATGTTTTGGCTCACTGAACGTTAAGGTGCAGTCTTTTTGTTTTCCTTCATTGCTCGGAGAGCTTGGTCTCCTCAGACTGTTTTTTACCTTGAAGCTTCAGAAGCTCCATTAAACAACCACAGACTCACCGAGGGGAAGAAATGCAACACGCACAGAATCGATCAATAAAAGATTACTCGTACATCGTATAATGCTCGTATGAACATTATGAAACATTTACCATTTAGAGGATCGATGGAGCTTTATGACTGATGAATGATTCTTTTTGTCTTTTGATGAGAGACGGTCTCGAATGACGCAGCTCTGTCTGTTTGAAAATACATGATACTATCAATTTGTGTGGTTTGTCTGCACACGAGCAGAGAGTACCACATGTAGTGAATTTCAAGCTGCTCTGAAACCAGTGCAACAACAGTGTCGAGTTCTATACATATCTAAATTGAATCTAATTCAAATCTAACCAGTGTGGAAATTGGTTTTATACAGTTTGAGTTTTTCTTCATTGAAATGTATTATCTCCATTCGTTTCCCATTTGTTGTGTCAAGATGTGTAAAGAAAGAAAGGAGGCGAGTGGCCGCACACCTCCTCCATTATTTCTGTTTTCTATACGGACGTGTCACTCGTTTTCCTGCTCTCCTTCACTCTATAACTCCTCTTATCACAGATTTATGTTGTTCAACACTAGATGGAGAGATAAGGGAGGCAAACACGCACACACGAACACACACACGCACTCCCACAGAGAGATAAGTACAATCAGCCTCGGTCTATTCAGCCTTTTACAGTGATTGGCAGAGATGGGAGAATCTCTCTACTCTGACTGGTTGATAGAAAACCCGTTCAGAGGAAAAATCCAGATGACACACACACAAGAATTTGTTTATAATTGTGAGTGTGAAACATGTGCAGAATCATTTATCAAAAACACAGATGTTCATAAACATGTTTGTATATTTACAAAGAATAAGAAGCATCTGTCACATGATCCATCACACTGACAATAAACGTTTAACCTTTAACCTTCACCTTAAATCTTTCACGTGACTCTGACCTTAAACCTGCTCAAGAAAGACCAACAAAACACACACACACACACACCCACTCAAGTGAACACACAGTGAACAGTCAGTAAATAAAACCTGTTGAATTAAATGTGATGTGTTGGAGTGAGTTTGATGCAGTTTTGTGTAATGAATGAATATTAAAATGATCCTCGTGATGAATCAGTGACGTTCAGATTTGTGTGTAAAGAGTTAATCTATCGTGAGCCCAGCCGACCTGGTCGGCTTCTGCTCCGCCTCCAGATTTTCATCATCATCAGCCCAGAATAACTTCTGACTTTCCGCAGCACAGAATACAAAGCTTGACATTTACAGTTTGATATTTCTAATCCCTCCCCCACTCTCCCTCACCCACATCACCCACCATCAATCTTGATGCTGCTGCTGGAAATGCTGAGTGACTGGTGGTTTTCTACAGAGAGGAGAAAAACAGTGGAACTGTATGAGGACGTCAGGCTGCAACATCTTATTGATTTAAAAACCTCGGAGGACACATCGAGGGAGGAACCTCCTTTTCAACAAACTGACACATCCAAAATCAAACAGCAACAGAAGGACACAACTGAATGTAAAAATTCAAAGTGAAACGTTCATTCTTACACATCCGTTTTGTCTTTGCACAGTTTACCATCATTTCAAGTTATGACGGTGTTTTTGAAGAATGTTGAATGACAAATTCACGCTGTGAGTGGGAGCATGGACACAATCTGTACAGGAATGAAGGACAGTTCCAAGGACAGAACCTTGGGGAACTCCCTCTGTGATGGGCAGGAAACTTGACACACCGTACACGAAAGATAATTCTGAAACCACAGGCGGCTAGCATTATCAAAACCCCAAAAGGCTGTGAATGTAAATGTACGAAAATTGTATTTTATCACATGTTCCCAGAGTCATACAAAATATTCAGTTTACAATGAAACACACCAGAGAAAAACATATTTGAGAAACAGGAGCCAAAATGTTATTGTGGGTTTTGTTCGATAAATTGTTAAAGCTGTTGACGAACCAACTAATTAACAGTTAGTTTTAAGAGAACTCTTCATCCTTCGGCTGTGAAAAAGAAGCCTTTGAAAAGTGAGTCACAGAGACTGACCACCCTCCCTCCTCTTCCTCCTTGTCCTTTGCCGTGAAAAGGAAAGCTCTCAGAGTCAACTCGGCCCAGTTAAATAAGGCTCTGAATACACGGATATGTCTCCGTAATCTTCTTAGCGACTGGAAATGTCAGAGGGTTGACGGCCAAACATGAATTGAGCTGAGTCGGCCGAGAGCAAATCGCCTACTGAGGGACTCGCAAGCTCTGAGTGAGTTTAATGTCTGGATCAGCGAGGGACAGATTGGGCTTTGTCACACAAAACTGCTTCAGAGGTTGATTCTCCGACGCAGTTCTTTTTCATTATGCTGGTGTTTTTAATCCGCCGGTGCTCTGCTCTCTGTTCTTTCTGCTGCCGCTCACCTGAAAGTTACGCTGCCTCCTCCTCCTGCTGCTGCTGCTGCTGTTTTCTAAAGCCCCGCCTCCACCCCAGCACCCACCTGTTGGCTCTGAGCTTAAGCTGCGTTTTCACTGCAGGGGCCAGGGTCTAAAATCTTTTTAACCCCCTGAACAGTCCCTGGTTGTTAGGAAGTACAGGAATTACTGGTAGAAGTACTCAAGCATTTTATTTCAGCCGGTCAATCTCAACAACTCGTTAAATCTGTTTTTGTACTTTAAGTCGAACATTTCAGGTGTTTTGAAGACGCTTTGTTACTCACTGAAGTTCGTCTCTTTTCAGATCAACAGCAGCTGGATCTGAATCTCCTCCAGGATAACTGATGTTGCTCATTCATTACGTTCTACCAACATAGAATTAATAATTTTGACATACAGTCTATGGTTGAATGGTATGTATGTATGAACTCTGTGGTCAACACTTGTCATATACTGATAAATAAGGCCGAGGACAGAACCTTCGGGAATGCCGTCTGTAATGGGCAGAGAATCTTGACACACTTTCACTATGATAAAAACACATTTGAGAAGCTGGAGCCAAAGAACTCTTGGGAAACCTTGTTCCGACTCCAACTCCAACTCCAGTTACAGTTAGTTGATAACTACAAATGATTCTTTTCTTTTCGTAATCATCACAGTTCACCCCTCTCCGACTCTGCAGCCTCACGTTGTAAGAACAATCAGATTTGCGGAGGACGTGGATCTCCCCTGGTGGGTTTGAGCCGAGAGAAGAATCTGTGTCACGGTGTCAAATGTTCAAGATGTTCACAGAATCCAAAATGGGCCACGAGGCGCAGCAATGTGCCTTTACATAAGATCAAATTGTTTTTTTAATGTAGCAGAGGCTGGTATCTGTTCTGTGGTTTCCTGCTTTGGGATTTGTTGTTTTTGCTTCTTGAATGAAGCCCGTCAGCAGCCGACATCGTAAAATGTGACAGGATTAATTCCCTGAGCTGACATTTATTTGATTTCTTGTTATAATATTGAATCGTCTATGAGATCAAATTTTTGCTTGTTGAGTCAGATTTCCTGTTGTCACCATCTTCAGCTGCAGCTTTATTTTCTGACCACATCGTGTGTAACGTGACTTATCAACCCAAACACGCGCTTCCTCCGCCTGTTTGTCTCTCAGCCGCTAAGTGCATGGACTGTATGTCGATGGCTGGGTGTTTTGTGTGTGTACACTAGAGAACGTCTTATCTAAATGTAGTTTATGATGATCTGTGGGTGCCTGCGGGGTTCTGTTAGTGTGTATGTCTGTGTGGCCAAACTCTAAATTGAGTTCGTCTTTGCTTCCAGGATCGTAATAGCTTTCCTCACTCCTGCCTGTGAGGTGAAATTATTTATGACTGAAGAATGTGGAGAAAAGAAAGGAGGAGGCACAGAGGAGAAGAAGTATGATAACTGAGCACACAACGAAAAATAGTACAACATAATATCTGTGTTTATATAAAACTCCATATTTAACACGTAATATTCAGCTGGTCTTCACCAACGGCTGTGAATAAAGATGGACAACATTTGTCAGTATAGGTCATAAACCCACCTCCTCCACATTAGCAGATGGGACATGGACCAAACTGAAAAATTCAGATTAGTTTGGTTTTAATTAGTTATTTGATGATATAAATATGGACTGAGGCGTCATTATTACACGATATACAGACACGTACACATATATACAGTCATTGGTCATCTTTATATTTGGTACATTTTCTCAAACCGTTTCTTAAGATTTATAGTTTAAATGAATGCTACTCAGCATTGTTCATCTTTCACTGAGAGGAAAATGAGAAACTTAAAGAAACTTAAATGGCCCTAAGATTGATCCCTGAGGAACTCCGTATGTATAACATTATGTTATGTTGTAACAATGAGACCCCGTACAGGTAGATAATGGTTGAATCCTTATATTTTTAGCATTTACTTACATATTTTCTGGAGAAGTTGTCCCAGGCTCATTGTTACTGTTTGTACCTAAATGAAAGAAAAACTTTCTTTTTTCTTTTAAACAAAATAGAAAAGTAAACAGACAATGTAATGACTGCAATCATGAAAACAACAGAAAGCAACAACCCTCCTCCTGACGTTTGGGTTTGTTTGTGCTCAAAATGTGGCTAAATGAAAAAGACAAAATGAAATTAGCTCAGTCTCTTCATTAAAATGAAATCAAAGTCTGAGGCAGCGAGAGGAGAGAGGGAGGAGACGAGGAGAAACAGAAAAACAGAGAAGAGACAGAAAAAGGGAAGAAAGAGGAGTTCGTGAAGGAGGTCATGGTGGTTTGAAAAGGACAGTGAAAGAATGAAACAGAAGAAATGCAAGAACAGAAGAGGAACTGGGGAGAGAAAGAAGATGAAAAGCAGAGGGAGACGAAGAAAGAAGAAATCAGGCCTGGAGTTATCTGACGACCAAGAGAGAAATGTATTCAAAAGAATCATCAGGGACAGAACGAACACTGGAGGCAGCGAGATTAAAGTCAAATATAAAAGAATTAATAAAATGCAATATCTTTTTAATGTTTTCATCTTGAAAATACATTAGATATACAGTATATATATAGTAGATTCATCTCTAAACATTAAAGGGGTTTCATTTCACTTTATTGACCATAATGTTTTTTTGCAAATTTCTAAATTTTGTATTATACCCTTTCTCAATGTCACTTTGGAACATTTATTATTTATGACATGTTTGTTCTTCATCTAGCAAAAATTGTTATATTCTCATTTATTATTTTTCTAATTACCCCTAAATTCACAAGTATTATTAATCATATAATTTCTAGATTCTCACAATAGTCCTTTGCTAAAGTGACAGTTTTTTCCTGCTCAATATGACATATTTTCGATTAAATCTCACATTAGGTTTTCAATTCTAATTAAAAAATGTTGTCTTAATAATTTTTTTTCTGAATATTACATCTATTCTAGTAATTATGTGTTTTTTATATTTGTTTACTACTTGAGCAGTTTTCTCCTACTCAAGAAAACATGGTTTCCTTTAAATCTCACATTTAAATATTTTTTGATGATATTGGTTAACGGACTTTTACGTCATTTGTTACTGTTGACACAAATGTAGGCCAAGCTGAATACAGGGAAACTGCGTAATGAGAGGATACTGGAGCAGCTGTGGTTCATGTGTAGACAACATTGATCCCCCCCTGACTTCCAACTGTTTTCTTGCCAACAGAAAAGAAAAGCAAAAATAGAATAGACTCATCCCCTGATACCACACTGTGTGTGTGTGTGTGTGTATGTGTGTGTGTGTTGGCATTTAGTCTGGCTGGTTGTTTCAGGAGCTGTTTTTCTCCGCAGCAGAGAAACAATCCGACCGTCACTTGTTTCTGTTTTATCAGAAAACCAGCTCTCACTGCAGTTTGTTAAACACGTGATTTAATTTTAGGTTATTGATGCGTGGATCAACAACAACCACAGACCCCAACAACAACCACAGACCCCAACATCAACCACAGACCCCAACAGCAACCACAGACCCCAACAACAACCACAGACCCCAACATCAACCACAGACCCCAACAACAACCACAGACCCCAACAGGAACCACAGACCCCAACATCAACCACAGACCCCAACATCAACCACAGACCCCAACAGCAACCACAGACCCCAACAACAGTAGAAGTATGGATGTAGTCCAGGTCCCCACAGGTTAGTGTGCGGTTTAAGTCCCCACTGGGCTATAAGAACAAGTCACGCTCAGCCTCCTGAGTGTTGCAGCAGCTTCTTCCTTCCTTCTCAGCTCTGCCGTGGATTAACGGCCCCTATAGGCCCCATATTCTACCATGAAAACGTGCAACATCTCTCTCTCCCTGTGACGCACTGTGTTTCTACCGCTCTCTCTCTCCGTTTGTGTTTCAGGATGGTTTTTTTCTCTCTGTTTCTGCCAGGCTCACGTTTACGCCTCCTGTTTCTCCTCCTCCGAGTCCTCGCTGTCTGACTCAGTTACAGAAGAAGCTGTCAGACCGTGAAGCCACAGAAGACACGGAGAGGTGCACCAGGAAAGGTAGAATGAGAGAAAAGATGGCGATATATATACATCCCTTCAGGCCGCTGCTCTGTTTTAGAACTGATCCTTTCTTCACATTTTAAGTTTACATGTCTCACTGCAGCAGTCACACTTTATTCTTTAATTAGAGTGAAAAACAGAAATGACATGCAACCATTCTGGAATATTGCAATCACACGGTCGATCACCTTAAACCTCATTAATTATCATCAATCTAATATATAATTATATTTGAAATTCACTGCAGTTCATTGCCTCAGTGATCCACATTATTCTTGCAGCATGATGTCAACTGGAGGTTTGTTACAGGTGAATTCTGTTGATGTTAGATACTTATCCAGCAGACACATTTACTGCTGCATTCAAATGTATTTTAGGTAATCAGATTACAATCAATTACGTTGAGGATACAGGGTCATTTCACATGGTCATAATACACACTACATATTTCATAGAAACAAATACCATCGTCACAGGTTGTGTCCAAATAGGTCATTAGATGCAAATGATAATGTAAATTACAGTTCTGATTTTGTTCCAGATTTTTAATAAATGATCTTATTCTGCATGGAGAGAGAGAGAGAGAGAGAGAGAGAGAGAGAGAGAGAGAGAGAGAGAGAGAGAGAGAGCAGTGAAGACAAAATGGAAACTGAATAAGAAATGACAGAGGAGAAGGAGTCGGAGAATAGAGTGACGAGATGGAAAGGTCAGAGAGGCAGAAGCAATAAAGGGACGGATGGATGGATGTGAAGGGGAACAGGGTGAAACAGAGAGGGGTTAATTAACAAGACAAATGAGAGGAGAGAGGTGGGCAGAGTATAAAGAGAGAGAGATGTTTATAAATTAAACTTGTGTGGGATCAGCTGAGTTGGGAGAAGCGAAGGTAAAGACGAATGAGGAGTGGATGAAAAAGGCAGAAGAGAGGGGACGGCCCCGCTGCTGTCCGTCATCTCCTTAAGCTGCGGCCGTGATGGACCAATTATCCACAGGCACATAATCCCATCCTACACTTAGAGCTAAGTACCCTGACACCACACACACACACACACACACTAAAGTGCCGTAATGTACAACAGTGTAGAATCTTAACGGGAAACATTTATTTCAAAGTGTAAGTAATCATAATATTTACTATGTAAAACGTTACATGATAATGGAGCTGATAAACCGGGGAACAGTATGAACACAGTGCTTAGAGCACCATTAACACTTCCTGAATATGGTAATGACACACTCTTAAAGTAAGAGCCATTAACGCAGGAGTGAAGTCAGGGCAGGTTGTCTGTGGCAGCAGTGGCAGTTTAACGCTAATGCAGCTTTTTGTGCAGTGAAATCCCTGCAGCCTCAGTTTGGTTAATACGAGTAAAGATCACAACCTGCAGCTACAATGGAGATAAAGACGATAAAGTTACATCTGAGTCCGGAGTCAAATGGTTCAAATGGTTAAAAGATAGTTATCTTTGTAGAGAACGTAACAAAATTAAGTTTATTGACTTAATTGAAGGCAGAATAAACACCATTCTTCTAAAAGGTAGTCGCTAATTTAATGTTTGTATGATAATGAAATGAATTAAAGATTGGAGTAGTTCCAGTCAATGAGAAGAACAGAGAGATCCTGAAGAGATCCAGATGATTGGTACAGGTTTCCATCGAGATCCAAGACGTCCACCAGACAGAGCTAAATTAGTTCCAGGAGAATAATCCAGAGGATAAATTGGCCGAGCATTAATTTGTTTATATTTTCATGTATAATTAGGATCAAAGTGGACTGTGCGTCTCTCACGTCCTCTCAACTTGTTTGGTTCCACTGCTCTCTGAGGATTAATTATCCTGTTTTCAAAATCCCAACTCCCATTTGTAATGAAGAAAAGAGGTACGTTTTCACGCCTCTGTTCCTCCATGTTAGAAATGTTGCCATGAAACAGTCAGATCTTCACGAGATTGCCTATCTCTCGATAACAAAGGTCTAATTTGGCGCACAAATGAAAAAAAATCACGCAACAATCGACTTCTCCCTCGGGGGCGAGTAGCGCTTTGCTAAGTAAAGACATTTCAGAGTTGATTAACAAACCCCCACTGAAAGTATGTTGACTTCTAGGATTTCAATTTGGCACGAAAAAAAGCAGTTAATTGGGAAAGGCAGGGAAATTAAGGGACGTCTGTCTTTTGAGCGTGTTCCTGCTTTTTACGAGTTTTATAAGTTGTCCTCTGGGAAGAAGTGAAGACGACCCAAAATAAAAATAAAACGTTTTTTTATTGAAGGATACTTTCCTCGTCCTAAACTGAATATCTACCCTCTCCATCTGGATGTGAACTGATTTACATAAAGTCTACAATATATACACAAAGTGTATATGCCTCTTTGTTTTGCTCCTTTCCTACAGGGATGAAACAGACACACACACAGACACACACACAGGCAAATTTAGGCTCCTTTGGCACATTGATAAGACATCCAGGAAATGGAATAAGCTCTGAAATTAACATGGCCGAGAGAAAGCAAAACACGGAGGAGAGTGAAAGAGTTGGCGGCAGAAGGATTTAAAAAATGGAGGAAGGGGAGAATGAAATGATAAGAACTGAAAGTGAAAAACGTAGGCAGATCAGAAAGGGAACGGAAACATAATTGTCATAAATACGACAATAATAGTTGAGCTGAGAGTAAGGGATGGTCGTACCGAAGGAGAAGGGCGACTCAGGGAGGAAGTAAAAAAACAGAATACAGAGCCAACAGGGGGGAAAGCAAATGAAAAGTTAAACCAAGCAGTTTTCAATTATATAGAGAAAATTGGGTTTATTCAGTTGAGGGCAGCGAGAGACGCCTGCGTGGGCAGAGAAAAGACGGACGGAGAGACGGATGAGGGCAAATAATCTGCACCGACTGCTTCTCTCCAGATGTTCGCATAGATCTGTGTCATAATGGTCAGAACAGAATCATTTAATATTTGCATTTCAAAACAAATAAAAGTTCTAATATATTAACTGGAGCGTGCATCTACTTCATTACTAAACAAGTAGTTTAACATCCTTTCGCTTTCTGTTGGATCCAATCATCAGTTTGATTGTTTAGAGCAGAAGACGCATTGGCTTCATACTGTAGAGTCCTGGTATTTAGTTGAGTACATAAACCATGATAAACGCTGGTTTTTAATAACTTCTGAGTCTTTTTAACTGATCTCCAGTTCAGCTTTACTCTTCAACTTGCTGGAGCTGATACTGATACTTGAAGCTGTGACTCTTCTCACGGGAGATCGAACCCAAGGTGAGGAAACATTCTCCTTATTCACAGTCACTGAATCATCAGACTCTTTTTAACGAAGCTGCCGATTTAAGGGAGAAAAGTTGTGTTCAAAATGTTCAATTGTTTCTTTGACACACAGACTTTTATAAATAAGACTCATTTCCTCTGAGCATCTTCTTGGAGTCGTGGTTCTGAGAATCGCTGAGCCTCTGGAGGTCAGTCGATTCACAGCAGGTCGTCAACAACACGTGGAGACGGGCTGTTCAGGGCTGTTCTGTTCACTTAATTTTAATGGTCTTGTTTTCTGCATGTGTCAGTTCATGTAGACCTGCTCGTCTGGGAAGTGTTTTTCTGTGTTTCTGTGGGATAGCAAAGTCCTCGGAGACACTGCTTGTAATTCCGTGAAATAAAAATAACCTTCACTCTGCACACAGCGGGTCCATTAACAGC
This sequence comes from Hippoglossus stenolepis, assembly GCF_022539355.2. NCBI lineage: Eukaryota > Metazoa > Chordata > Actinopteri > Pleuronectiformes > Pleuronectidae > Hippoglossus > Hippoglossus stenolepis. Next base: position 3,880,694 of record NC_061505.1, on the reverse strand, counting down.
TGCAGATAATCAGCTCGATACGACGCCACCTTAACCAAATGTTGTCCGGCCGATGAATGGATGAATTCGGTTTGCACAACAACGCCACCTGGGGTATTTGTTCTCTGAGCTTCAGCACATTCAGTCTGAAATAAAATAAATATAAAACATTAAAGTGTCAAGTCTCAGCTTGAAACCAAACCCTGAAAGGATAAGGAGGACGTTTCTACAGAGCGGTAAACCATCGATCAACCATCCGAGTTACAATGTAACAGAAGTGGGAGAAAATGTAATTTAATTAGTAATTATAATATGAATAGAGACTAATAACATACCATGTGCGGAGCTGCAGAATTAATCTCACTCATATTTCTTAGTTCTCTCTTTTTAATAAGGTCATGCTGCTCGCCGTCTTCGTCCCTTCACCTTCAGCTAATTAGCTTCTTTTTAAGTTGTAAATTTGGACCTTTAATGAAAACAATAAGTGACTTTTACAAACAATCGGCTGTATTCATTTCACATCAGTTCCAGATTGGGGTCGTCCATTTTTGGAAAGTGAAGGTGGAGAAAGCAGCACTCTGTTGTATTTTATCGTTTCTACTTCAACTCCATAATTAATTTTGGACTCAAATTCATTTATCGGAAAGCTCTGATTAGACGTTGAACAAAATAACAGGTTGGTGACGAAGAAACTGATCACAACAAACACACAAACACAACAAAACTCCATGAATCAGGTCACTTAATGGAGGCTCTTAATGAGGAGCCGTTAGCAGTCGAGAGGCGAACAGCTTCCTGAGCAGCGTCGTATTGGTCGTCAGGATTTCAACACCAGGATCCTCATCAGTTACCTGACCTGGGTTTTTGATTCATAAATAAATTAGCTGTACATGTTTAACTCTGAACAGCTTTACATTTTTGCTGTAGAGTGCTGTAGTTAATTCTTTTGGCGTTTTGAATCATAGACAATAGACGATACCTCAGCGTGCTGTGAGGTGACACCTCTGTCACCATGTAGAACCTGACGCTCTCTGTTACTGTAAATCTGTTTCAGGGTGAAGTCACCGTGCATCAACCCGTCACTCTCTGCCAATCAAAAAAAATGTGACCCTCATCTCTGTACAGCCAAAGGTCATCATTTACAGAGTAGCGACCCGAGAGTCTGTCATCGGTCCTGAGCACCGGGGATCATTACAGCATCATGGTGTGTGTGTGTGTGTGAGATCTGGCTAATGAGCGACTTTGAGGATATGTGGATGTTCCCTGTGGCAGCCAGTGAAAGCACAGAGTCCCAGGAGTGCTTTGCAATGAAAGGGATCACTAATGTGAGTGTGTGTGTGTGTGTGTGTGCGTGTGTGTCCACTTATTTTCGTCGTCGCGCTTTTTAATTTCGATCCGATTCCTCGGGATGCTGAAACTTTCTCATAGATTCAGGAGAAGAAAGCACGGTCTGTCTGTTATACCAACACAGTCTTGACTCTGATTGGCAGATCAGCATCTGAAGATACCACCCGTGCATCAGGAAGCTCTTGAGTGTTGAGTACATTGTTAGACACGTTGAGTCAGGAAGAAGAGGCAGATCCAGTGAATGGCAGTAGTGCACCTTGATGTTGGTTGCCACCGGCCAATAAACGGGACAGGAGAAGAACAAGAAGAAGAAGAAGAAGAAGGAGGAGGCCTCCAGACCAAAGCGTCTGCTACATCATAGATGAGAGAACAGCTTCAGGCTCCTGATCTGAAGCAACATGTTGTTTCCCTGAAGAGACGCAGCGAAATTAACAGTCTGGTTCGTCTCCACAGGTGGTGCAGTACTTTAATCCACTCACACACTGAAACGTGGAGGGAGGCTGCTGTGTATTTGAGTATGGACAGTTTGTGTACTTGTCGGGTGTGGGTTGACGGGCTGATGAAACAAAATATACTGTAGTACATCACAGAGCCGCTCAGAATCAAAGACGATCTGATCTCTGCCCCTCATGACAGTCTCTCACTCTCGTCGATACCGCCTGTGCTTCACCACAAATAATCCTGTTACGCAACCAAGAGAAATCATGATTTATACACTCGCCTCCTGCTCGGCTCTTCCGCCTCACTGGCTCCCTCTCTCTGGTTTCTTCCCCGTCTCCTCCCCCTTCAATGTCCTCGCTCCTGCAGTCGTCTCGTGTCATTACTTGCTGTTGATTATATTTGTCCCCACATGTTCATCAGAAGGCCAAATCATTTATAAAGCTCAGATGTTTCAATCCAATTCAAAGTGCTTTACAGAGGCACGGAAATACATTAAATTAAGATGTTAAAATTTAATTTTAAAGACAAAAACAAGGAAAGAACCAAGAACATAAATTGTAGTTACATATTAAAAAGAGGTTACGAATATAATTTGTCCTTAAGTTGCAGGAAATGAGCTCAAGGGGCGAGAAGCAGAGAAAGTCCAGGTTTGGTCCTGATTCAGGGAGCACGCAGTAAACCTGCAGGAGACCTAAAGTTCTAGAAGCTTCGAAACACAGAAGTAAACCAGAGATTTATTTAGTCCCGACACCATTAAGTGCAGACGATGTGGTTCTGTTGGCTTCATCAGGCTGTGACCGCCAGAGAACTGCTGCTCCTACACGTCGAAAGGTGACAGTTGAGGAGGTTCGGGCATCTAATCAGGATGCCTTCTGGGCGCCTTTCATTAGAGGTTTACCAGGCACCCCCACATGGGAGGAGAACCCGGGTAGACCCAGAACTCACTGGAGGGAACAACTCAGGGTTCTGCAGGAAGAGCTGGAAAGTGTGGCTGAGGAGAGAGAAATCTGAAATACCGTACCACACGTAATGACACGACACGTGTATAATATCTGTATTTAAAGCTACAGATTCTTTGATGCTGGAGTCTCTAACGAATCAGAAGTGGTTCCTCGTTCCTGGGGAAAGTTCCTGCTTTTATTATTTATATCTTAATAACATCAAAGTGTGGAGAGAGAAGAATCAGGAGAGAAAAACAATCAATACACAAAACTAAAGCAACATGAACAAACCGAATGCCATTAAGTGTGAATCAGACGGTGTCGCCTCAGTTTTCTCTCAGATACAAACACGCTGGAAAATCAATGAAGTTGTGGCATGAAGTGAGGACAACACACACACCCACACACACACACGTACAGCTATCTTTGTAAGGACCTGTCATTTACATAGTGTGTTCCTAGACCCTGACTCTGACCTCACCAACCGTCAACCAAGTCTTTTTCCTGAAAACACGTCTTTTACACGTGTGGTATCCAACGCTTTGGTCCCCACAAGTACAGTAAAGGGACTGGAACTCACACACACAGTAACGATGACAGCTAGATTCTTGAAGGGCAGGATTAAGCGTCATTAGCATTCATGAGGGTGAAGGCTTTTCTCATGACTGTTTTAATCTGTGTGTGTGTGTGTGTGTGTGTGTGTGTGTGTGTGTGTGTGTGTGTGTGTGTGTGTGTGTGTGTGTGTGTGTGTGTGTGTGTGTGTGTGTGTGTGTGTGTGTGTGTGTGGCTTCGTTTTAAAGGTGTGTGACCTCATAAATTACAGTGGTTGACTTTCCCTCCAGGGAATATAGACACACACACACATATGTACACACTAGGCCCTTTTCCTGATAATGTGAAAAGCAATTTCCAAGCCTGTCACACTTAAACACTCACACACACACTTAAACACACACACACTCCCCAGTGGAAATGATGCTGTTTTCAGAAGCTTCACAAAGATGAGACAATGTGAATTAATCAGCTACAGTCAAAGGAGTGTTTCCTGTTGTTGTTTTGTAATCAAAGGAAAATGATTTGATCTGAATTATTACGACTCTGAAGATACACATCTTTGTTTCTCATGCTCTTTTCCCACCTGCCCCACATCAAGCCTCACCGGTCATTTACCGCCAGTGTTTAAGAAAACAACCGGCATCAGAACTGATGTGGAACCCAAACACTCGCCTGGACAGAGATCGCGTTAGTTTCAAAGCGTAGTCGTGTGGATGTAGCCCGAGTGTGTCGTCACCGCGATAATTTAACTGTGATCGTTTCATCGTACAGATGTTTATCAGTCGGCGTTTCTCTTGAAGAAGAAGCTGTGAAATTCAAATCTCTCTCTCGCTCTCTGACTCCTGCTGGTGGTTTTCTGGATCGTTACAGAAATAAAGTTTTTTATTCTAACGAGTGAAGCCAACAAACTCCCGGCTCCTAATGAAAAATATAATCCAGTGAGGCAGCTCGGACTCTGAGTCCACCGCAGTAACAATGTGCCAAAACTGAAAAATCTGCACCCGGAGTCAGAAGGTTTGAACTGATATTCTGCTTAAATGCTTCTTTTCTTCAATGTAAATTTCCCCTGCTGCACACGAGAGGATTTTCAAATCTTAGCTGATTAAAAAGAAATGTGGACACCACAGACAAAACGACAGATGTAACCGATTTTGTATCTTTCAGTCACGAGAACGCCAAACCCAATGATCCAATCGAGACGCAGGCACATACACATGATTTAAATGGTTTCCGAGCGACGAGCCAGACTTAGGAACTCTTAGAAACTCACGAGATCAAACGTGGCCTCAATTTGTGCTGTGATGACGAATGAAATTGTCGCACCCTGTGATATATACAGTTTATTTATACATTAATCCTATTTAGTTTGTGTGAACTTTTGCACAAACAACAGGAAATGTCAAACAAACACTGATACCACAACTTTGTCCTTTACACAACGTGCGGTTGGTGACTCTTCCCGATCTGCTCGCTCTCATTGGCTGCTGAGATCAGGCCGATGATCCTCGAGTGCGCAGCATTTGAAAAAGGTCACTTCACTTAATGAATCATGTGATTGTAACACACAGCGTGAAGTTCGGACTGAATTCACCGCCAGGTCGCATCATTACGCAACATGTTTTCAGTTCGTATTAACAGAGCAACACGCCACAGGTCACCCCTGTGTGTGTGTGTGTGTGTGTGTGTGTGTGTGTGTGTGTGTGTGTGTGTAGCACGGTGTCGTGACTCAGCACAGCTCAGTGTTTGATGGCTGGTTGAGGACACGGTGAACCAGCACCAGAGTAACTGCAGACACTAATGATGGCACTCAGACATACTGGTATTCGTGTGTGTGTATGTGTGTGTCTGTGTGTGTGTGTGTGTGTGTCTGTGTGTATGTGTGTAGACAACAGGCCACTGAATCTATGTGTTAAGCTTCTTTAAATATTATTGTTTGATTTTTCGGACAAAACCAAAATGTTCTGTTTCTTACATTCACATGAATAAAGGTTCTCATGGTTTTATCAATTGTTGTTGTTTTGTCTCTTTGTGTCCTGAAGAATCACGGACGTCCCTCTCGGTTCGTTTCTCCATAATTTAGCGAAGACACAAATGAAAAACAAAAACAGTGACGAAGGGAACGGAGAGATGACACCGAGCAGAAATGAAAGAGAATGAAACACAACAGGACGAGACACCTGGAATAAAACATGTTGTCACCACGACATCAAACGTCTCGACATCCCAGATGCTCCACAGCACAGACACAGACACACAGATGATACACAACGTAAAAACACTTCACAACAACAACAACACCTTTTGGCTCTCAGGTTGAGGCACACACAGCTTCACTGTAACACACAAGGTGAGTGTGTTTGTCTCCGGTTGAGTGAAGACGCAGCGATGAAACACAAGTGTAAGAAAACCAGAGGCCACAAATAAAAAAGAGAAGGCACGAGGCGAGAGAAAAGAAAAATGAACATCAGTTCATCTGCGTCTGTGTCATATCAACACCCTTATATCGACATTGGCAGCAGATGCCCTGGAGGGCGCTCCCGAGCTAGTCCCGATGAATTGGAGTGAATGGCCTAAAATAATTCTTAGCACATCTTTCAATAAATATAGTACTGATTATTAAGAGTATTAGGGTCAATTAAAAGAAAAAAAAATTAAAAAGACGATATTTTACGCAATAAAGTCGGCACATTACGAAAGAATAAAGTTGTGATATAACGAGAAAGTAGCCATTACAAGAATAGTCGTAGTTTTATTCTACGTGTCACATTAGAGGTTGAATATCAGAAGGTCTGTTTCTGTGTTAAAGGAGGAATGTGCAGCATCTTGTTAAATTGTACTTAACTATAAGTTTCTCAAATAACCAAATCTTTGAAGTTTTGTCTCATCAGCTTCACAGGATCATCAGAATCAGGACTTTGAAAAAAACGATGAAAGAAACAGATGTTTTTCACAATCATATCGAGTTATATTCACATCAGACGCTTTGAAAACAAAGACGTCGTCACAGAAACATCCTCATTTACATGTAACGGCCTCGTTAGTTACACACACTTGACATAAAGACGAGAAGAGAGAAAACATCACAAACACACAAGACGCTTTACATTGTGGTTTGTTACTCGTGACGACTCGTTAACTCTGGGTTTTCTACGACGTGTTCCTTTAACCTTGAAACGAGTCCAGATAAAAACTTAAAAACCTATTAACTCAAGTCTGATTACAATCCCACTCTGACCTTCCCCCACGCTGCTCGCCCATCTTTTCATCTTTTAAGCTGCCACACACACACACACGCACACAGTTAAAGATATGATTATCCTTTCTACTGCATCAATATTATACGTCATCGATGGGACCGTGTGTGTCTGCCTGTTATGAATTGAATTTACAATAAATCTAAATTTTATTTAAATTATTTGTTGAACTAATTTAAAAGTTTAACCACATTTATCAATAACTTAAAATCATTTACAATGTATTTTAAATTCTTAAATATCATTTTATTTGAATGAGATGTCGTCAATTATCATCAATTTCTAAAAACTATTGAATTAATCATCTTGTTTTGAACCCTATTTTTATTTTAAGGTTAAAGTTAAAGTTAAAGTAACTGATTTAAAGTTGAATGTGTTATATAAATGTTTAACTTCTATTTGATTCAGTAAAACTTTGTCTCATTTTCACTGCAGACTTTGACTTGTGAGGTTGTTTCCTCCACCTGCCTCGGCTGTGAGTCTCATCTGTTTGGATCAATTCCGCCAACGCAGCAATCTGTTGTGTGGGTGGAGTCAGATAAACAGCAGCAGGTCACTTCCTCTTCCTGTGCTGGTTAAAATCAGACGTGAACAAAGCTCAGAATAACACATTTTACAGGACAAAGTTTGAAAGTTTGTAAAAAGATTAAATTGTAATTGAAGGAAACTTGAGTTTTGGTTGATTTTTATTCTAATAAAAATGAATTAAACAGTCGAAGGTTGAACAAATTAAATTTGAGTTTCTCGTGTTAATGTGAAGGTTTCCGCCTCCTCTTCGCTCCACACCCAGTTTCACTGGATTTTCTTTTGCCCTTCATTCGTTAAAATTCACATTTTAATGCTGCAGCCTGTAGAAACAAACTGAAGGATGGTTCTTTCACATTTTTCCCTCGAGAGTCAACAGACGATTTTAATTCTGACCTCTGCTCTTTTTAAACAGAATACGAGTCTTTGTGTCCGTCAAGGTTTTAATGACAAAGTGACACAGACTGAAAAGTTTCACGTTTTTTTTTTAAAGGTCTTGACCTTCTATGTCGTCTTCTATATTATGATCTGACGCTCATTAAGTCATTAAAATCTGTGAGTTTCAGGAACCATGTGACGAAATGTCTTCTTCTTCTTTTTCTGTGAAACAGGTCACATATAATCACACCTCGAACTTAAATCTCAAGCCCCCCCTCTCTCTGCCTCTAAATCTTCCCCCCGTCTCCTCCATAATGAGCTGGACTATTGATTCGTCCATAGATCAACAGACTCCATCGATCACCCTCGTGCTCTGACACCAGTGAAACCACGACCAGGGGGAAAGAGCAATGAACTCCTCGAAGTTATCAGTGCAGCAGGAAAATCACCCACTTAGGACAAAGGCAGAGGATAATGAGGATGAGTGATGAAGACGTAGCAGATCGGCTAAAGGTTCCGAATTAGTCTTTATCGGCTCCTGTTTGAAATGTAGCCATGGATGTAGAGAGACGCTGGATCAGAGAGAGACTGAAGAAAAGATAATCATTTTCTCATTGACTTCTATAGACCAACCAGTGGAGTCGCCCTCAGTATACAGGTTTCAGGCACTTCCATAGTGGCTTCACTTTGTCTTTGTCAACAGTCCACGTTACAGACTCTGCTGCTCTGAGTTGTCACATTCAGGACAAGTTAGGAAAAGTAATGTCGGTTTGAACCAGGAGACGAATGTGAGAACAGAAAATTACAGATTGTCAAATCAGAAAAGCAGAATTACCATAGAAACGAGACATTTCTCTGACGGCCGTACGACCACGAGGCTTCTCTGACATCTTTACAGATTTATGAATGTACATAGAGCGAAAGACTGACGTCTCCACAAAGCGCAGTTCCCACTCAAGCTATCAATATGTTCACCACGTCTGTGTGCTGAAGTTTGACGGAGTTGCGGCTCAGAGAAGACGCCGCTTTTCCTAACTTCAACACATTTAACCTTTAAACTCGTCTGAGCCTCTAATAACAAACTAATGTACCAAACAAGAATTCATTTCTTTCTGTTTCCTGAAAGATGTTTGTTGTAAATTAAATTAAAACTCCTGCAGCAGCACAAAGACACAAACAATCGCCTCCACCATACTTCATTGTTGTTTCTCATTAAATAATATGAGTTTATTAAACCACGTCGACGACAATAACAAAAACGAAAATGAGTTTAAAAAGTGAAGTTTAATAAAACCGTGGAAACAAAGAGTAAATATCTTCTGGAGAGAAACTTTACTCTGAGTGTTTTTAATTCTGTATTTTAATATTAAAAGTAGTGAAATATTTAACGCAGTTTTTACTGAAGAGTCTGGCAGCTTCGATATTAACAGATTTTGTTTTCAAGGTTTCTGAGGAAAAATGGAAGAATATTGAATTGCTGATGAAGAAGAATATTTTTTATTTCATACAATAAACATATTTTATGTAAATAGCTGAGTGAATTTCCGTTTGACTGAATAAAGCAAATAAAGCATAAGAATAGTATTTATAAATTATATAAGAGGATTATAGAGAAATCATTTCCTCCTCAGGAAGCAAAAATATACCACACACACAGTAACCATAGCAACCGTGGGTGATGAGTGCAGCAGTTTTTTTATTCTCTGAATTCTTAAACAACTAAGAATTACTCTTCAAGCTGTTTTCTCTGAAACTCACACATGTACGTTGTCGTTTAAAAAAAACGCAACTTTATAAAAACTGTACAAGCGATTCTAAAAGCTGACACAGGAAGAAAAACGCATTCAGATCGTAGACAACTGTCTGAGCTGTCAATCACGACATCTCAGCCTGTTTTTATATCGTCAAATAAATAATTAAAACCAAACTTATCAGAAACATGAACACTTGAGCAAACACCAGTGTGATAAGAACTACCTACAATGGAAGAAACCATCTTTGACAAACATTTACTTAACAATGTTATCGTTTAATGCCGCTGTCAGAGCTGTATGGATCAGTTCCTCAAATATCAATTCTGGAATGAATGTGATCAACTCCAGAGAAATTGATTAATCTCATGTTGGATCAATTTTTTACACCGTTAAAGAAAAGAGTGAGAATTTTAACTGTACGTGATTCATGTAAAATTACACAAGACATCCTGGTTTTTGTTGTGAAAACGTCCTTGGAGTCGTCAATCAGACCTGTGACTTTAATCTAAGTAAGATGAATATTCGCAGTCTTGTCTAAACAGGAATGTCTGGAATACGCTCATGTGCCATCTCCGGCTCTAAACCTCAACCGGCTCCTTCAGTAGAAAGAAAGAAATGTCTCCATAATTACGAAGGGAGTTAAAGATGTTTTCCGGTGAAGGAAGTGCAAGTGTGGGCTTGAAGAGGTCAGAGGTGCCGACATGCCCTTGAGCACTGACGCCGCTGATGATGCTGCGTGGGTGGATGTGAATGGGAGAATGAGAGGCCAAGTGTAATGCATTGTGGGTAAAGGCTTTATATAATAAGTACATTTCTACTGTAAAGTTCATGTGCAGGTGTTGTGTGTACCTGAAAGAAAAGGACCTTCACTTTTTAGTGGCTGTGAATGAGATAGTTGATAGAAATCGGCTCTTGAACAGACGGATGTAATACGGAGGATGTTCAGAGTCAAAGGTCAAAAACTCGACATCTTCAATATTAAATACATAAAAGGTGTTTTGTGATTTGTTAATAATCCAAATAATCCCTTGTAACAAAGTTGAGCGTCGATATTCAAGTGAAATACGCCTTCAAATCTCTCTCCCCACTCACTATCACTTTATGTATTTTTTCCCTCCAACATCGTCCAGATTTGCATTCACAACATGTGCTCATTTCTTAAGGGACAAAGTCTGGGAATGAGTCCGAGACGCGCTGCTGCAGCCTGATACTTGCTGATCTATCTGTCCGCTGCAGACTCGGCTTTCATTTCAAACCTTTATTTATGGAGGAGGAGCTCGCCAAGCGTGAACACCTTATGTCAGACCTGCTCCATATCACACACTGATCCACAGGAGATGTCAACTCAAGTTTTCCCCAGATTTCACCTGAAGGTCGCTCCAGCTTTCTGAACTCCCTTAAAGCAAGATTTTAAATGGCGGCACAGCATACGTTTCAGTGTTTGTTGTAGAAACAGGTGAAGGACAACGAATTGTCAAAATGGTAAAGTTTGTACCTGCTAAAAATCATGTGAACATTGTCATTTTTTACATGTAAGCGTGGTGATGTTAGCATTTAGCTGACATCACCACTGTGATTCCAGCCTCATAGAGCTGCTAGCAAGGCTCAAGCTTATAAAACTGGGACACTGACGACCACAGCTCATTATCTTTAATTAGACCCAATCCTTCAGTCCATTACCAGCGTGTTTTACAAATACCTTCAACACCTGTCACTTAGCAGCAGTGCTTTGAGCTCAGATGCTAAAATATGAGCTTATGTCAAACCAACCGCAATTTCAGACATTAAATGTTTTTAATGAAGACAATTGAGGAACGCATCAATAAATGTGTAAATACGAGGGTACGAATGTTTCCCTGGGGGGGTCTAACGCTCGACATCATCAAGATAAACAAAGAGATGCATCACAATGGAAGCGACAGACATCAGCAAAGAGAGCTGAAGCATCCCGCTGCAGGAATGTCACCTCCAGAGGACCTCAGAAGATAATTAGACATAAAAATATCGAGGCGACACCGATACTGCGAGAACAAATGGAGACGAGTTTATGCCGCCTTGAGCTTAATGAAGCGAAGACCAAAATAGTTTGTTTTTTCTCCTTTTTGCTGACAGACCAGTAATGATTCCCGCTTCAAGGCTGCAGCTCCATCACAAGACATAGCCAAACATTACAAACCCTCACTCAGACTGGCAGCAGGACGCACAGGCTAAAGAGGATGGAATCAAGCATTATGGAAAGTCGTATATTTAGCCGGCACTTGTGGGTGAACTGGTGTCGTCAGGTTTATTAGACTTGCCATCGGTGGGCAATAGACTGAGTGAAATCCTCTCCTCAGCCATTACTGCAGAGAAAACAGAGGAGGCAATTTGTAGGTTAAAAGCCAATAAATCGGCCTGTGGTGATGGTTTCCCATCAGCGGTACACAAACCTTTAGGGAGGAGCCGCGGTCTTTAGTCCCATTATCCTCTCTCACGGAGCCTAAAGAGAGCACATTCGACTCATTAGGGAGAGACGACTCGCACAGAACAGGATGAATAGCTCGAACGTCTGGTTTTAAAGGGTCGTGCCGCCATGTTTGCATGTTTTAGATCAGTAACTAAAGAGCAAAGGTTATTTATCCAGACACGAGTCACAGAGTGCATCACACACAAAGCAATAACAAATAACTACAAAATGATTTCCCAAAACAAACTGAACAAACTTTTCTCTCAGATGACCTGAAGTTCACTTCAATATGTTTTCATATTGAAACTAAAGCAATCGATTCTTCTGATGAGCATTTTCGCTCCGTATCAGAGATGATCTCCGTCCACACAGAGAACGTAAACAAAGATTGACGACACGTCTCCACCTCCTCCGGAAATATTGACGATGACCTCACTTGGAGTCAGAGTCTGGAGTGAAGTCGTGGTTACGAGGTGCGTCTCATACACTCGACCAATCCCGAGTCAGTCTCAGCTGAGACACGTGACGTCTCAGCCCGTTTATATATCATCAAATAGTAATTAAAACCAAACTTATCAGAGACATGAACACTTGAACAAACACCGGTGTGATAAGAACTACCTACAATGGAAGAAACCATCTTTGACAAACATTTACTTAATGTCTACTTGATATTTTAGTCCCATTGGCTAACATGGAGGAGATAAAGTTTATGATCGTTCTTAGTCCTGGAGACATGTGGACGCCAGACGTAACCATAGCAACAGTAATGATTTAAATCTAAAACTTGTCAGTGTGGACGGAGCCTGAGGATTTTTGATGTAATTTTTTGACACAAATGAATTTCACTTCACATGTCAGTGGTCGACTGGTTCATCTGATTCACTGTTTTGTTTTTCTGGGTTACGGTTTATTTAAAGAATCCCATCTCGTTCACGTATGAATCTTCCTTGTTCGTGTGTCCTGAGCTTTACAGACACTTCTCCTTGTTTGGATCAATAACTTGTTTTCTCATCTTGCCGTCATGAAGTTTTTCCAGACGCTGTAATGTGCCGCTTCACTGGAGCATCCCGAGGATTTAGAGTCTGGATTCATCGGTCAGGAGGAGCAGGGTGGGGGGACCACCTGCATGTCCCGTCATGTTGACTGAGGGAGTATAAATAAAGATTAGAGATGCTGCAGAGGAAGTCCTCTACAGATGGTTTTCACTGTACGTTCTTATCAGTCACAGGATGAAAGTTGAGTAACAGCGGGCGTCATGTTAACATCTCTGCCCTTCGATCTATCTTCGACTTAAAAGTATTGACAACATATTGTGGCGTTGTCATTGATAGCTGGAAACTGGCAGTAAAGTCTATAGATCACAGATTGTCAGTTGAATAATGATGTAAGTTATTGATCAGCCTGCAGCACATTATGATGTGAAGCTACACAACCTGCTGTGGTCCACAGGGTTATTGAGCGATGTGACTATCAACTCTGCTGCCGTGTAAAAGTGTGAAAATCCATCAGTAGAAATATAAAAGTAAAATCTGTTCCATTAGTTTTTAATCAGCTGAAAATAAGAGATGTTTGTTTTCAGCTCCAGGATCGATGATTCTGATAAGTTTAGTTTTAATTAGTTATTTGATAATCACTGATTGACAGCTGAGACGTTATATATGATCACTCATCATCTTTATATACAGTCAGTGATCGTCTTTATATACAGTCACTGGTCATCTATATATACAGTCACTGATCATATACACAGTTACTGATCGTCTTTATAAACCTTCTGCAGTTGTTCTTGTTGTTTTTTACGACTCTTTTGTCTGAATGTAAACACAGAACACGCCCAACCGATTATACATCACTGCATTCAAATGTATGAACGTTTACAACCACATTAATATTCAGGATTGATGTTCTGCTGATAAATATGCATCAAAAACTGCAGCCAAATAAAACACTGTCTGTGTGTGTGTGTGTGTGTGTGTGTGTGCGTGTGTGTTTGTCCTACACAATCCACCCACATGTCACACACAAGGTTGCCACGGCACCCGACTGTCATATCTGACAACAATCAGTGGCTAATGTCTGAGATGACCTTTGGTTGATGGGTGTTTACATACTGACACACACACACACACACACACACACACACACACACACACAATGAACACATTAACATCCATGACTCAAATCACACAGCAGATTAACGCACAGGCAAATACATGGGAAACATATAGAGTGTTTGAAGAGGGAATGTGAAGGATCTGGCCTTCGATCACACACACACACACACACACACACACACACACACACACACACACACACACACACACACACACACACACACACACAGTTTGAATATAATTAGCTCCAGTAAAACATCTGACATGTTTAAATTTGATCGGATGAACGGATGAATTTTTTTCTTCTTTACTTTATATAAGATTCACGGCTGCAGAGCGACTCATTCACCAGAGGTCACGTCTGCTCCGAGCTACGCGTCACATCTGGAGTCATTCAAACAGAAACAAGAGGAAGGTCTTGATGAAGACGAGGCGGCTGCGAGCACACGTGAAAAGGTGAAACTTCCTTCCGAGTAAACAAATAAATAAATAAAAGATCCGACAAGGCTCGCACCTTTATTCCACTGTGACATTTTCCCTCACTGTTATCTCTGCAGCCAATCAGCTGAAGGTTTACTCAGCAAAGGTTATGCCGAAGAGACCCAAAAGAAACGGGAAGACGAAGGTTTTCTCTAGTCCTCGTGTTTTTACAGGCTGCCGGGTCATGCGAGGCCCAGGTCACTGAAGCCCTGACGTCACAGGTTCGAGTCCGACATGTGACCTTTGCCATGACCTTTGTCATGTGTCATCCCTCATCTGTCTCCCGCTGGGCTCCCTGTTTATCCTGTTCCTAATAACGCAGAAATGCCATGAAGATAATGTCAGATAAAGGTTCCCAGGTCGTCAGCCGGTAATTATCTTCAACCTGAAGCTTCAAAACGTCGCTGAGGTTTTTTTTTTTACCACAGAGTCTGGACAGACACGGTGAAAGTGACTCGACACTAAACCGTTTAACTCAGGTCTGATGGAGCCGGACCATCCAATCAGATCACACCCCGACATCAGCTGCTGGGAAACTGTGATCTGTATCTACATGTGCAGAAATGTAACACGAGGAAGGTTGCCATCACCCTCATCATCACCCTCATCATCGCTGCTGCAGCGAGGAACGTGAGGAGAGAGAAAATCTGTCACTGCGAGTCTGTTAATGTGTCGGTCTTCGCTACGATGAAAACGGCAAACAAGTGACAAACTGTGAAACAAAGTAAAGCTCCCCGTCCTCCAAAAAGTAATTAATTAAAATAAGTGTAAACAGATAAAATAAAACACGCAACTGGGAAAATTCAAGTCAGAACCAAAACTGTGTACGTCTCTTTCAAAGTCCTTAGGAAAATGTTTACTGACAAATCAAGTGAGAAGTGGAGTCATTTTCTCAAAGACTTCTATAGAAACAACCAGTGGAGTCGCCCTCTGCTGGTCATTACACAGAATGCAGGTTTCTGACACTTCTGCATTGGCTTCACTTCCTGGACTCTGAGTCTACGTCTGTTTTCATCAACAGTTTGAGGTTCAAACTCTGGTGCTGTGGGTAAAAATGTCACATTCAGGTCAGGTTTGATGTGAGCGAGGCGACGAGTGTTTGGTTTCCTGTGAGGCTGATTCGCTGCATGTGACACAGTCGGGGAAACGTTACCGCCGACCGAAAATGGCACATTGTCACATCAGAAACAAACGTCTCACAATTACCATAGAAACGAGTCGTTTCGCCGAATCGCTGCTCAGCGTCTGGGGGAAATCATGCAGAGCGTTTATTGACGACGCTGCTCGTGTTTCCTTCTGCTTTATGGCTCCGGTCATTTTTTTTCCTGAGCAGTTTGATGGGACCGGAGACAGCAGAGAGGTGAGGAGGGAGGCAACTGCCGGGACATTAAATAATGTGCAGCTATTTCTCTGTCACATCAGACGCCAGCAGGCTGCAACTCAGAGGGAAAATCAAACTGAAATTGGAACATAATTCAAACCTTTTCCCTTCTGCTTAGTAAACACAAATAAAAACAGACGCACAAGTCGGAGAAGGAGTCGACTCGTATTTTATCCAGCGGAGTTTTTTTTCAAGAGGACGACTCTGGGAATGTAAAGTCATGTAGAAAAAGATTTAATGCCAGAAATGTCAGAAACAAAACCTTTTAGGGAACAAGACAATGACATCAACCTGCCTCAGAAATCATCACAAACCTTCTCTGTTCGCTGATCCAGGGTCAGAAAGTTCAATGTTTATATCTGCAGAAAATAGAGTTTCAGCTCTAAGTGGAATAAAACAACAGATATAATAAACAACTAAAGTCTAATGACAAGTTTTTGCAGTGTGACTGAGTTAAACAGATGAATTAACTGCAGAACTAAAGTGAATCCTCTGAGAGAAGATTAAAAACTCCGGACAGTTCTTCAGGAGGATCTTTCTCTGTCATGATTGAGATTCTTTATACGTCTTTAAATTCCCCCCTGAGGGATCAGTGTTCCAGAGCAAAGCTTTAATTACATCCTGATATTCTCATGACTCATGCTGCTGTTTTTAATACTGTCTTTACTTTCTTGGGAAGGAGTCAAGGACCAATTCAAGGATTTTGTCTGACGGTGAATATTAAAACACTAAAAACCTGAATCCTGATAAATCAAGAATAGGAGAAAACAATGGACGAGTGGAACATAAATCATTAACATATCTGGAATAAATCAACATGCCAGAAATGAGCCTAACCATAAAAATACATCGGAATAAACCCAGAAAGTCCTGAAGCATCGTGACAAGCTGCTTCGTGAGTCGTGAATCAAACATAGAAACGAGAAGTTTGTTCATCGGGTGAGGAGGAAGTTTAGCAACCTGAGCTCTGGTGAACAGCTTCACGCAGAGGAATAAAACCCAGAGGCGGAAACACCAGCAGGTGATCAAGTCTTTGTGGGAGGAAACATTTTCACTGGAACGTTTGAAAACCATCCGACAACAAGCAGCGAGCCCACAGCAGCTTTTTTAATCCCGTCACCGTCCACCCTGACCCACCTACGTCTGGCTGCAGCGCTGAAGCCCACACATTCAATTTATTCTTTTCATTAAAATCAAAACACTCCCTGGAATCCTTCACATCAGAAGCAGCTAATGATAACAGAGGGGGAGAGAAGGAGTTTCTTTCTGTGGGTTTAAACTGACATAATCATAAAGGACATACTGATTTTGTATTATGCTCAAATAACTTCAATGCACCTCGGCATGAATTCTTAAAGGTCTGGGCAACGCACCGGCTGATACGAGTGAGTGGCTCTGATTGATCAAACTCCCTTTTTCTCTTTTGTCAATAATTGATTAGAGGTTTTAACAGCTTGAAGCTTCGCATATCAAACACTGTGTGATACTGAGGCTCGTCGCAAGTGGAGCAGATGAAAGCTGGTAACGACAGGATGAGAGGATCACACAGCGGCGCTCCGTACGACTGTGTCAGGCATGTTTTAAACAAACGCTTCTGATTCTGTTGTGTCCGGTTGAGACTAAATGAATAAGAAATGTATTAAATTCTGTGTAAAAACTATTATATTTCAGGTATTTTACTGATAGAACACAAAAAGATATCCAAGGCTTTTACAGCTGAGCTCTAGCGTCTCTCTTCTACATGTCAGCACTCAGCGTTCTGCTGCCCTAAGCATTATGGGAGATGAACAGCCTCATTATCGTGATGTCCCAACTCTTTGGATCATTTGAAGCTTTTATTTTGACAGATTCATAAAAGCGTCCTTTATTTTCCTGAGCTCCAGCAGGTCTTTTATTTTGTACTGAAGTTCAGTGTCAGACTTGCAGCTGTTAAAGAATCCAACACAAGCTCAAACTGCTTGTGTCGAACTGCAAACCGTGTGTGTGTGTGTGTGTGTGAAACAAAATGAGGCAGATAAAAAGCTTATATCTATCTCACGATTGGATGAGACGCGTTTTTGTCGCAGTCTGGGACTTTGGGAGATGTTTGTGTGTCTGTCGTGAGTCTCTGCTTCTTTGAAAGTGTGTTCTCTTTAATTATTTGTGTGTGTGTGTAGTAGCAGATAGTGGCAGCAATTGAGAGATAGTCGTCACCGTGTGTTGTCTTGTTGTGATGTTCTGCTGACGCCTTATTAGCCGTGTCTGCACCTCGGTGGGTCTATTTCTGTCGGCTGCGTTGGAACCTTCGAATACTCAGTGAAAGTTTGTCACCTGCTGTGGTTTTCACTCTCTCGCTGTTTACCTTTGCTTATCGAGGTAAAAGGGGCCGAGCCCCCGACGGAGAGATTGGCTTCTGGGAACTGGCCTGAGCTGTCGCATCCTGTTTATCTGACTGTGTCAAGGTCACTTCGACTGAGAGCTGTCGAGTGCGAGGAAGTCTGTTGAATCTTAAATCCAGGAGAGAACAAAAAGTAGCTGCCACCCATAATTCTCGTTTGATAAGCTATTTCACCAGTCAACTAGAATATCACTCAGTGGAGCGTATCCCTCCGCCAAGGCCCAACAATCCTACACATGATTTAGTTTTTTACAGTAGAAATATAAAGGAACTAGAATCTGAGCATCATTCCAAAATGTACGACAATTTTGTGAAACTCCCGTGCACAAATGCAATGTTTGGCGATGTTTACTATCTACCAAGACAACCTACTTCCCTTCGCTTTTTGTGTCTTTATCCACAGATTATTGTCTTTGTACGCCCACTAGTGGTTCGGAGCATATTGCAGGGCGTTGACCTTAAAAGCATGCCTGTAGTCCGGGCGTCATCCACAGAGACCGGTGCAAGAATAAATATAAGTTCCACTGAGACGTGGATGAATCTTCACATCTTCATGTTAGAGGAGCATCAAGGTGCAAATCGATTTTTAACAGACGAAGAAAGACAGTGAGAGATGAGACTCGTCTGACGGCGGCTGCTGCTGCTGCTGCCAGGACGACAGATTCCCCCGAACGCATCAGTGCTGCTGAAGAAGGGCTCCTCAGGTCGACTCTGAGATAACAGGCAGCGACATCAATAAACACAATTTCCCGGAGACAAAAACACAACTTCAGACCTGCGACTTTATCACATTCCACTGACAGGGAGGAAATCTAATCGACCCAAATACCTCACACGCTGTATCTGCGCTGGTTAAACACATCCACTCCTCCCGGTGTCATTTCCCTGAATCAGATGCTGCAAACTAAACATCAGTCTCATGGGAGTGTTTAGTTTGGGATATCAGTAAATCAGGCAGCATTTCAGTCTCATACCTGATGTATCTCTGTGGCTAAAATAGAGCCGCTTTGTGTTTCGCTCTCATCCCGTCAGCGTCACATCTCCTGTGTAATGTAAATATCTGTCACACACAGATAAAAAGAAGAGTTTGGTACATTTACAGGAGCTGGAACAAGTGCCAGTGAAGCTCAGTGGATTTAGAAGAGCGACTGCACTTTTTTCGGAAAACTAAATTAAATTAAATTCTTATTCATCAAGTACACAGCTACAACTACACAGGGCCTGAAACCCAGACTCAAGCCTGGTTTGCACCCACGTCTTCCAGACCCGACCGTGAACGATTTATCACGACCACGACGCAAACTCACCAACCGACACTCAAGGTGTTTAGAGTTTTAGGTTCTTCTGTCCTGTTGCTTTGCAGATTTCGAGCAGCTGGACTCCGTCGTAGGGACATAAACAGAAAGTGTACTTACAGATCCGAAGTGAAGGATGGAAATCAAAAGGAGGCCGTGATTGGAAAACAACTTGGTCAGGTCTTCATTCCTGGAAAATAATCACAGCAGCGTAGTTATTTAATGTGAACATTTAGATTTTATGGGTTTTTGTATTTGATGTTTTCCACAAACTCTGCATCAAGTATATTTTCAAGTATTTAACACGTACCTCGGAGATTTCTTCCACAAGAACGCCAAGAATGACTGGAATGTTCAATGCGCCATCGCTTCCTTTGAAATTGTTGGCGCTGTTGATCAGGAAAAGTTCCACGGTGTTGCTTTGAATTTTAAAAATAGAGACCTGACGAGAAAGGAACTGAATGAGGCAGATTCTGTAGAAACAAATTGACTTCAGGTCAAACAACCTGAATATTTTTGGGGTTTGATAAAGTTTTGATAAACTGTTTGTGCTGTGGACGGGTTCCACGCGATCCTTCCATTTTCTACTCGGCCACTTTCCCTCACTGGCAGCGAGAGGCAGTTCTGTCCCCTCAGTGGGGGTCACCACCACGGATGGAACAAGACCTTTCCATCTTACCGGTGGTTTCCCATGACGTGCACATCATTGGGGACTGTGCCAACCCGCAGCTGCCTCAGCCGGTGGAACCCTGCCAGTGAAATAAAGGCTTCAAGAGGAAGCTGCATGTGATGTAGTGAACAAATCATTTGGGATTATCAAGTCCATGTTCCTGTGGGTCTGGATTTAATTACACGTTTTGAATTCTCGGGTCTGAAGGATTTACACGTTAACGCCTCTGAACCTTCGGGACTCCTGCTGTGCCTCCCCATGGCAGCTGAGGGCAACTTGGAGACTGAATCCAGGACGAGCAGCAGTAGATCCCGGAGCAGCGGAGGTCCCCAGAGGAGCAGCCATATTAGCTTAGACTGAAAAATAAACCCCCTGTCTGTGCAAATAAAAGAGTTCAAATGCAGAATAGTCCCAAGAGGATGATGATGTGACGGCACAGATGTAGGTTTCCTGAATTCTTTTTTGAGCCTGAATTACAAGTTCTATATATTGTTTCCCCTTATGATGGATAATAGATATGTTCTACTTTTCAAAGGCTTCCTCGCCCTCTCCTCCAGATCTGGGCCTCAGGGGGCTCCTATCTGCCTCATACATCTCATGGAAGGAGGCGGATTGTCTGCAGGGGGTCTACATGTCCGTACTTAGTCAGCGGAGAGTGTAACTCTTCAAACAATCCTTGCCAGTTTGTCTAAGTTGGGCTTCACATGACCTGCTTCGGCAGTGGGGTGTGGAGGAAATTGTGTCCCCTGGGGCCCACTTCCATCTCTGCGAACGTCACAGTTCAATAACCTCTGCACCAAACTGCAGAGGCGAGTGGAGTAACACTTTAACAAGAGAGAATCGCAGACATGTCTTGCAGGTCTGTGAAGCCTTCAGCCAATTTTTCATGTTAAATCAGCAGCTTGGAACTGTTGCTCAGTAAACGAATTAATTTCGTTAAAAATGTGACGTTCTACTCGGCTGTGGGATGATTCCTCAGTCGACGTCAGATTTGTAGCAGCTGCAGGATCCAGTGAAAATACAAACAGGATCTGCCCCATGTGAGTCCCAGACACTGAACCAGCAGAAAGCTCCAGTTTCAATAAAGATATTTATCTGTTCTGTTCTTTCATTTAAATAATCAGCAGCAACAGGCAGCAGCTCAAACCCACTTTTTCAAACCCACTGAGCCTCATTTAAATTCAAGAGGAACATGAGTTTTTAAAATATTCAAATTTATGGAAGGTGCAGCAATAAAAAGGAAAAGGGTTTTTTGAACATTTATTAAAACTAAGGCAGCAATTTACTGTGTGTATATATATATATATATATATATATAAAGGGAAACTCAACACTGTAGAGTTAATAACCAAAACAACCTGTGAGAGGAAACAAAAAGCAAAAATGAGGAGAAACTAAAGTGTCTTCACTTCAGTTTTGACTGATCAGCAGTAGAATCCAGTAGAATCTGACAGTAAATCCTCGGTAACGCTGCGAAGCCTCTGTCATTAAGCAAAGAAACAACGTGTCACAGAGCTGCGACTCAGCGGGAGGTTGACAGATTCCCCGTGGGGGGCAGAAACTCAATATTCTGTGTTTCAGCAGCGGAGATTACAAAGACGGTTGAGAAGCTGCTGCAGCGTTTTCAATTTCAATGAGTGAAAGTGATTCTCTGTGGTTTTCAGATGAAGCTGGGCTCAGGTGGGGGCAGGGGGAAAAAAACTGAGGAACACGTTTTAAATTGTCATCATTTCAGAGTTCTAAACCTCCCACCATGAAAATCACGTGTTTTACTTTGTTATCGTGTCCATGACGAGTTTTTAAAACCTCTGAGAAACCTTGTTTGGTTGTAGCTTTATGAGATGTTTCAGAGGAGAAGAAAGGGGAGCTAATGATCAGGATTTTACCAGCCAAGGTAGCTAATGTTAGCAACATATTATTAGCTTAGTCGGCTGAGGGGGGTGAAGATAGAGAAAGGTTCTTTGCTACATTTATAGATGAATACAAAATAAAAGCTACATCCAAGAAATGAACGCTTTGAGGCAGTTTGTCATAAAAAAACCTGAACTGTCATGAAATTGTACAACGCTGAAACAAAAGAGATCTCAAACTTCACCCTTTCATTTCTGAGCGTCGGTCACGGGGGAGTAGCTTCGCAGTTACGGTTTTACTGACGCCTCCGTGCCGAGGGAATAACACTTCAGATCCCCAGTGGAGCTGAAAGCCTGAGAGGGGCCGCTCCGAGACGAGGTGGGTCGAGGATACTCTGGAGGTGAACTTCAAGACGAGCCGGTGAATCTGCTGCCGTAAACACGCTGATAGCTGTGGCAGTTTGACTTCTGGCAAATGGAGTGGAAACTCCATCAGCTCAAGTGGCAGGTTGACTCAGAGTCCACGTGCGTGCGCTCAAACTTTGGTCACTTTGGCGTCGAGATGAAAGGAAAAGGAGCGGGCGGCGCCATGTGACTGACAGGATGTAACGCAAGTGTTGGCACAGACTTGATGGAGTCCGAGGTTAAGGTGTTGAGATGAATGTGGCCGGTGTCCTCAGGTGATTTATGATGCAGTGTAGTGGAGGAATAGTATGTAAATGTTAAAAAGAACGGGAGAGAGGAAACGAGTAGAGGATGGAAAAACGAAATAACTCTTGAACACATCACTGTGATAAGAACTACCTAAAATGACAGAAACCATCTTTGACAAACGTTTATTTAACATCTACTTAGATTTTTTTTACCTTGGTCCATGTCCCATCTACTAACATGGAGGAGGTTTACCAACTATACCGCAGCCAGCCACCATCTTCATTTACAGTCTGTGAAAACCAAATGCGGCAGATTCTGGATGAAACAACCCGAGTTATTTCGGAATTTTGATCAAGTTTCTTCATTTTGTCGGCAGCACAGGAAGAAAAAAGACACAAACACGGGGGTGTGAAGGTTGTCGTTTGTTCTGCGAGTGTCGTCGTTGTTGTTAGAGCTGTTACTGAGCCGGGAGGAAACCTGGAGTAATGACATCATCGGCGCTCCGAGCCAAATCAGTTTATTCCACTTCCCTGCCGAGTTCCTGTTATAACCTCCGTCTCCAGCCGCCCTCCTCACCCCGGAGACATCATCATTCTCACCCTCCTGTCCACCGTCACCTTGCCTCCAGCTCTCTCCCTCTCTCTCTCTCTCTCTGTGTCAGAATACATGTGATAATAACCTGCTGCCTTGTTTCCTGTTATCTTTAATTAAAATTAACTGACACTGCTGGTGATGCTCTAATGTCACAGTGACACACAATAATTAAGTTAGGGTGTAATTATGTTTTTGTCTTAGTCACAGAAACCCTGGGATCTGTGACCTTTTCTTAGTCATGAGTCATCGTCACTTCCTAACAATGACCCTCACCCACACATTCAGAGCAGCATTAACTGCTGATGATTATCGGATTTGTACGATAATTCAATCACTTTGTGATGTTTAATAAAATTATCTCTTTTAAATTTATTTGGGGCATTTTTTAAACATTACTTCTGTTTCTTAATCCTTTTCTCATAACTTTTAACTGCAATGGTTGTTTTAAAGATGTTATATGAATAAAGTTTATTATTACTTTTATAATTATCATCATTATTATAATTTTCTTATTTGGACAGAGACAGTGAATGAAAGCCATGAGACAGGGTGAGAGAGCAGGGGAAGGTACTAGTTCCGTCTGGTCGGGATTCGAACCAGAAACCTGTGGCTTCAGGCCTGTTTCACACCTTGTTTGGTTCAGAAGAGGTTCGGACATTTAGATCTTTGGTCGCACATTTGAGAAATGGCTTGCTATGGTTTTAATGGTCGTTGAAATGAACAACTGAAGGATGACGAATAGTTTTTTATCCAAAGAAAAATGTGATTGATTTTCTCTTATCTGGTCGTATTTTTAACCCCCTCCCCGTCTCTAACTGCAGGACGTGTATAAGGAGCGTGGACGACCACGAGGACGAGGCATCTCAACAGCTGTAAATTGATGTTCTGTGATTAACAGAGGCCTCGTTTAAATCGGGGTCGTCTCTGTGGAGTCAACGGCAGTGAGCAGAATTTATGGATGAGCAACGATGGTGCTGCGTCAGCACCATCGTTCTAAGATAAGTCCAGAGAACTCGCAGGTTTGAGCCTCCTGATACTTCAGCTCCTCCCACAGGAGAACTCATGAATCTAAACCGTCTGTAAGTTTGTCTCCGTTCATGTTTTCAGACATTAGTTTGTGTTTCACATTTATAGAAGCAGCAGGAGGTCAGACTCGTTCACTGACCTCAGATCAGCTCAGCGTCTCCTCTCCTGCTGTCTCTGGGCGATCGACCAATCAGTTGCTCCTCGTTTGTTCTCCCATCCATCTCTCTCTCTCTCTCTCTGGGTCATCCATCTCTCCTCCGGCACTGATGTGTCGAAGGAGGAAACAACGGGCGGCACTGCGCTGCTGACACACACACAGACACACACACACACACTCTCTCTCTCTGTGCTGTAATGGATATAAATGAGACAGATATTGATATTGACAGTGTCGAAGCAGTGTGTGTGTGTGTGTCCGACGACACACACACACACACACACACACACACACACACACACACACACAGTATTACTCGTATAATTTATTGTTCTTTGATTTCAATCTCAGCTGTTTTATGTCATCATTTTCACCGATTTCTCAGAGAATGATTGATGGATCTTGATGAAAAAATGTTTAGAGGGTTGATATTTATGAGGATGTGACTTGATCCAAATAAAAAACATGGATCTAGTAAATGTAGATGTGGTTTCATAGGGAGACAGTTGGACCTTGGTGGACGTATGAACTCCAGTTTACAGCCTGGTTTAATCCAGATGTAACTATTGATCCTGAACCTCTACTCAGGATATCTAAGCTTATTTTGTGGAGAGTTTTTATTTACAGTCTATGATTCAAACATTTGTGGAGATGAACTCTCGTGACTTTATTGATTCTTTTCCCCTTGGGTCACCTTGAGGTCGACACAAGTTGGTTTTTAAACTTCCTCCTCTCTTCATATCCCACATAAGACAAGAAACTGTGAGTGTAGACACTTTGTTCCTGTTGACAGGTTTTTTTTGGTCTGTTTCTCTGGAGCTTCGGTCCCGTTTTAAAATCTTTAAATCCTCTTTAACACTCAACATATTCAAACGTTTAAAAGTCAAAACCCTCAGAGGAAATAAAACTCAAATATTCCAGTGCCTGTTATCGACAGAATCACAGGGGGAACAACTACGACTGCTGATGTATGAGTTTTAATAAAAGGCCAATAATATCAGCAGCACGTCAGCTTAATCTAATATGAATTCGTCCTTATGGATGAACACAGCAGACGCACTCTGGCAGCTGATAAATCCCTTGTCACGCTTTCTCTTCTTCCTACATTTTACAACAGTTACTATTTCAATTTCCTCTTCCTCATTTAGGATTTTTCAATCTTTCTTTGTCTGAATCTTCACCGAGAGTCACGGAAGTGGCACTCATTATCCCGGTTTATAATTCTGCTCGTTTCTACTTCTAAGCAACTTTGTTCCTCCTTCCGAGAAAAGACGGGGCAGCCTTCAACTTCATCTTCATCTGCACAGTTTGTCTTTCCCTCCAGAGAAGAAGAAGTGAAGCATTGGAGAAACAAGGAACCAGGTGTCTGTTGTTGTTAAGCACCTGCTCAGACACCTGCACACACGGATAAGCATCAGCGACACAGACAAAGGACCTCGCTCGACCTCCATTCTTCTCAGCAGAGGTCACCCTCTTCTCATCCATCTCCCCAAACTATCTGCCGACCAAAAATGAAACATTGTTCTGTCGTTCGCTCATTTGTTTTTCTGATTTATTGTTCACACACCAGCTGCGGCAGGAATATTCCAGACGGACCACAAGGACAAAGATCTGCTGCGACTTCAAACTCGGAGTCTGCTTCTGTCGATAAACAGACTCCCTAACTTCGACTGAACAACAAAATATAAAATCACCACGCTCCTGCTCTTCCGAGAACTACAGTGGCCTTCACGTGACAAAAACATGAACGCCGCACAGCCAGTGTTTGGTTTGTGTGCGTAGAAACACGGTCGACTCAGAGTCTTTCTCCAGAGAGCATGTCACCTTTCCATTAACCTATGATTCAACTAGAGGGCTCTCACGAGGTAGCCGTAAACGAATTGGAGTGCATGAAGCTAAACGGCTAAAATAATTAGCAAGTGTGTTTGATCACAGGTGGCAGGTCGGGTCTCGGGACAGATGGTAACGGGTCCGTGCGGATTGGGATTTGACTCTGAGATAAGGGGCGGGGTCTGGTACAGAGCTCTGCGGGGGCAGGTTTGCAGAAACAGACCCATGCAGGACTCTGAGTGCCGCATTTGAACTCATCCTCTTTGGATCATTAAAGTCTAAACCAGATTTTAATGAGTTTCTCCACAGAGATGAACTGATGGGGGGGAAACGCCGCTGGCATTCATGAGGCCAGTGAAATTCTGCATCCGTCACAGTTTCTCCTCCAGTCGTGTTTGTAATCGCAGGAAACTTTTCCCTGAGATGAACGATGAGCGGTTGGAGGACATTACTCTGTGTTGTCCTCTGCAGACAGTCCAATCTGAGCTGCGAGACACAAGAAAAGGATCCTGTAATGAGAATATTTGTTTCATATTATCTCCTGAGAGGCAGCGACGACAAAAAAACAATCTCTCTCATTTCAAAGTGAGCCGACGCAGACGAATAGAGCACAAACACTGATGTGTGTGCTGAGGGCTCGTAGGACGTTTACTTCACGGCCAGGAGGACGTAAGTACCAGACGCAGAAAACACTGAGATGACCAACGTCCGTCTACGTCTGTTAACCTCGTTCAAACAGGATTAACATTCCAGCTTGGAGAGGGAGGGGAGGAGTTTACAGTTGCAATCTGCACCTTCACCACTTGATGTCACTAAATCCTACAAACTGAACTTTTAAATGTTAGTATAGTGTTTTATGTGAGATATTCGTCCAGACTGTGAATAAACCAATGACATGGCTGGTCTACAAATTGATCCAAACCATCTCCATCGCCCCCTGGTGACTGGCTGCAGTATAGGTCATAAAACCATCCTCCTCCATGTTAGCGGATGAAACATGCACCAAACTAAAATATACATGTTAGAGATATAAGTCGGAGAAATCCACAATTAACGTTTAATTTCATTGCCTTTTAATTACATCTTTTCCTCTTAACCCAGGACTTCATCCGTCTCTACTCTAACTTAAAACAATGTATAATGAAGGAAACACACTGCTAGCCAGGTAGCTGTTTTTTCCTTCCACTGTTTGTGTTGCTCACTCGTATCGGATCATGATTGTTCGCTGATGTTTTCTGCATAACGGATATCAGACAGTAAGTGACCAGTCTCATATCGAGTCTCATTATTACCTCCACTGAGGAGGTTATGTATTCACCTTTGCCCGTTTACACAAAACCTGGTGGAGGTATGGAAGTGGGCCAAAAAGGACCCATTCAATTTTGGCATAGATCCGAACAGTAGGACATGATTATTTCCAGTTTCACAGAAACGCTGAGGGGATTTGTGGCTGTGATCGGGTTGGGCTGAGAATTCCTCTACATGTTCACTCTGGATTAATTGCAGGTCGCGTTCAAATCACCCGAAGCTCTCCTGCAGATGGAGATCCAGTTTAAGAGGGACACTGTTAAGGCATCGGAACAGAAACGTTTCTGCTTCTGATAAATCTCCCAGTGGGAAACTCCTGCTTCAAAGCTCTGAATTCGAGCTGTAAATCAGAACAAAGATCAATGCCCGTCTCCTCCGGGACGGACGTCTCCAGGGGACGTCCAGGAGTTGTAGTAATTGGAGGAAATCATCTGTGAGACGTCATTCCTGTGACGGTTTTTAGTTTCCTAACCCATGTGCCATAAGGTGTTTTTTTCATCATGCTCACCTACTTCTGTTAAACCTGGAGGCTACAGAGGGTTTGGAAAAGTTTGGACAGAATTCTCCTGAACAAACTGGAGGATTTGACGGAGAACACGAGTGTGTCTGGGGGGCTCGTGAGAAAAGGGCTTAGGACCTGATGTGAAAACAACTTCTTCATTCACAGTTCGAGCACATTTACAAAAATCAACTTAAGCGTAAGCCGAGGAACAAATGAGAAAGTAAGAGCCACAGAGGAAGGAGGGTATTCTTTTAGCCTGAGGATGAGAGGATGTTTGAAGAGGAAGAGATGAGGAAGATACCGGGAAAACAAATGTGGAGGATTTAGTTTCTGTCCTGACGGTGAATGTCTTTAAGGAGGGAGGAGGAAATGTTGAAGCTTTTTTCATCCATTCAATTTATAACTTTCTTTAAATTCATTGACATTAGAAACAACTGAAGACTCTCGGGATCGTTACATCAGACGACTCCAGAGTTTCTGTTAACCTCGAAAGATAAAGTTGAAGTGGGAATACGAAACTAAGATCTTTTATTTCTCTAAATCTACTTCCGAATGGAGCAAACGACCAAAGATCAAATCAAACATGAATCCACTCTGAGCCTCGTTCTTTGATTCCGTCTGTTCATTTGAAAGACGGGAGGTGTGAGGCGTCCGGAGAGACGCCTGACTGGAAAATGAACTCCCATCGCTGCGAGACGCAACAAATACAGATGGAGAAGACAAAAATTAGGAGCAGGAGTGAAACAGTGGATGAATTGAAGCCCAGATTGTGTTTGTTCTGACAGAGCGTGCAGGTAATAGAGCAGAAGAAGAAGAAGAATGTGCAGTTGTGGAGCCGACAGTGTGGATTACACGGAGGATTAATTTTACATGTTAAACTGTGAGCACGTATTTGTTCCCTCCTGCTGATAATCAAAGAGCATTTTCCTTCATTAGGGCAATATACAGATACATACAATAGAAGCATCACTCTTCTCCTCCTCCTCCCTCCTGCTGCTTCGGTCTATAATCCCATCTGTTTAACTTCTGCACCTCCCCCTCCGCCTTCCTCTGTCCTCCCTCGTGCTCAGCTCCACTCCTCGACAATTATCCTGATCAGTTTTTTCTCCTCCTCGTACTCGGTTTTCTCACACATTTCTTCTTCTTTTTCCATCTTCACCTCCTCCTTCTAATGTTAAGAACATCCTCTTCCCTCCTTTCTCTCTCTTTTGCAGGTCTTTTGAGGGAAATGGAGGAGGAGAGGAAGGACAGAGAGAACAAGTAATGAATTAACAAACACTAGAATGAAGTACCTGCTGTTTAATGAGGTCATAGCGATGTTGCCCTTTGACATCCGACCATGTATCAGTTCATCAAAAACATAATGCCTCTGTCAGCAGCGCAATAGGAAAAAAACAATGACGCACGAATCTAAATAGATGTAAAAGGAGGAGGAGAGGAAGAGAGAGGGATGGAAGCAGGAGGAGATGGAGGAGTAAAAATAAGAAGATTGAGTGAAAGTTTCCAAAATCCCAACTGATCTTTTTGCTGCTGCGGGAAGTTAAATCTAAAATCCTTCAAAGTAAACACACAGAAACACGATGGCGGCTGAATCAGCAGGTTTCTTATCGAGCTAATGAGACCGAAGGAGAGAAAAAACTAAAAAAGGTCTAATTGTGTTTAGTGAAGCAGCATCGTTTTAGAGAACTGCTGCTTCGTGTGGAAAATAAACGAAACCTCAGAGGAGCAGAAACGAGTCACACAGGGTCAGAGAGGTCGAGCTGAACAAAGACGGATAATAATCCAAACATTTAAAGCTTAAGACTCCATCAGAAACACTTCAGAGGGTATTTAATGTTTTTATCAACTTTTCATGCAGCTCACATCCAAGAGTCAGATGAAAAGACGGATGCCCATCGAATGTCCTCAAAGATTAATAATAAATAGGACAATGGAGTCAGATGACAAACTAATTTTTGTGCATCTGGGGTCACACCCAAGTTCATCACATAAAAAAAAAAAATGCAAGTTATAAAGTGCAGCAGCAGTGTTAAAGGAGAATAAAAACGTTATGAATGATTCAACAGTTCTCCGACAGAAAGGTCAGCATGTTGGAGAGAAAGAGCGAGCCACTCTACAATGAAGCAACGGTGGTATTTCGGTTCAGACTAAACTTAGAAGTCTGAACCACACAAAGTGTGAAAGTGTTCGAGACCTTCAACGATATGAGAAAAGGACCCCCCCCCCCACAGTCAAGGTAACTAATGTGTTTGTTTGTGACCTTGTGGGAATATTTTTTACAATCCTGAAGTACAACGCTGCAAGAATTCTGCCTGAACCCAGCATACACCAACACACACAGAGACACACACTGTTTAAAGAGCAGTACATTTTTCTCCATCAGCAACAACAAAAAGTAACAGCACTTTGAGACGCTGAATACACCTGAAAACTCACTTTTCTCACCCTATCTCACTCTCACACACACAAACACGCACACACTGCTCCAACAACAGGGCTGATTACAAGAAAAGGTGTTGAGTTGTGAGCGCTGACAGGAGAAAAGCTGAGGTGGTGAACAGGGATTATAAACCTGAGTCAGAGCGATCACGAAAAAAAAGACGAACCGCGGAAGAGAGGGATGAAGGAAGAATTCAAAAGAGAACAAGAACTAAAACTAAATCACAACCAGCCGGGTTTCATCCATTTCAAACTGAGGACATGTGAGGAGAGACAAGAAGCTAAAGTAAAACTGACTTGTTTCATTCACTGGAAACACTTGGCACAAAGTGACAGACACAAATACATATATAACACGACTTCTATAGTTAAAAGAGACAGAACTCAAAAAGGAAAGAAGTCAGAGAAACAGCAGGTGTGTTCTAAACATACGTCTATGAGAAAATGACTGGACTTCTCACTTTATAACGTCAGTCAACATTTTCCGAAGGGGTTTATGTCTCAATCTTTGCTTTCAAGTCTTCTTCAATACAGCTGATGTTCATTTTGTTAATCATGGCAAACGACACAGTGGCTGTAAATGAATCAACAGAGTTAATGTTTTATTGCAGGACACTGAACATGCAACACTTCACATATTCTCATTTCCACGGAGACACTTTTACAGAAATTCGACAAAATGTCTGAACAAGACGTAAAAAGCAGAAAAACGTTGAAAAAAAAAAATCACGCTACAATCCGAAGAGCCTGAATTGATAAGAACAAGAACGTCCGTCAGCTGCTCAGTCTGAACTTACAGAGAATCCTTTGTCCTTGTTCTGCATCTCGTTTGATCCGAGTTAAAACAGATCAATAAAAGTTTCAGAGTGAAAACGAACTCGTTTAACTTCCACCCTCGTCTCTTTGTGTCTCCAATGAATTTTAAATTAATGTTAAAAGAACTTAGTACATGAAGTGTCTCTGCTCTGTTTCTAATGTCTCTTCCTACAAAAAAGAAACACACCACCTGTTCTTGTCCTCCTCTGCAGCTCTCACACATCAAATAGAAAATATTCATATTTATTCTGTTGGTTTAAATGAAGTGATATAGAAAATTTATAAAAATACGTGTTCATCTTTAGTTTTAGAATTTAAATTTTTATAATTTATAGTGTACATTTTAAATAAATTCTCGGATTATGTATAAAATGGAAAAAGTGTTCAGCTGGAAAAGTGTGAATTAATGAGAAGGAAAAGATTTTCTTTTTTAACGCCTCAAACAGAAATCATCTTCTTCTGTGGAAATGAATAAGTAAACAACCACATTTTTAGATATTTCTATGGAAGAATATGTGGGTCAGGTGTAAGAAAAAAGTAAGATCAGCACATATTAATGCCTCTACAAAAACTTTTCCTTTATCTCATTAACACAGAGTGACAAACTGTTCTGAAGAAGAAGATCCAACTCTGTCGTTGCCACTCGAACTGGATTCATGAACCAGAAATGTCGATTTTATTTTCAAAATGCTAAATGATATTTAAATGTTTCTCCTCTCATTTTTTCCCCTCATGCCTGAACCTAATACTCGTCCGTAAGAAATCCCATTATTTTCAAATGTTTATGAATGTGTATGAATTTGAGATCTGTGTTCCTGCTGATGCATTGTGGGAAGACTGAGACAGCAGAGAGGAGGGGGAGGAGGCTGACATTTACCAGAGGTTGATAGAAGTCGTTTATATCTGTTGGATTTGTATGTTTTCGTGGGATCTAAACAGTGTCAGAGATGAGCGACTCATCACAGACTAAACATTATCCCTCGCTCCCGCCAGTCGTCTCTGGGCAAGATACGTTTTTTAAAACAGAGGCAGAAAAAACAAACAGACGGAGGACGTGAACGCGCCTCTGAACATTTTAAGGTGAGACGCGGCCGCTTTGAACGTCAGCCAGACTGAAACACAGCCTCAAGACATGTTTGGTGGTGTAGACATAAAAAAGAGAGTCCTGCCTTTTCTCCTCGCTCCTCTGCTGATGAACACAGCCGACGCTCAGACCAGAAAAAACGTCCTGCAACAACATGACGCAGATTTATATCATCACACGAAAACAGATGAAATACACGATCAATAACTGTATATAAACACGATCAATAACTGTATATAAAGACGATCAGTGACTGTAGATAAAGATAAACAATACTTTCATAATATTCTTCTTAAAAAAAATCGAATTGAAAAAATCGAATTGAAACGCGTTGAAATGTGATTTTCTACATTATATGAACCTTCAGATCATCGCGTGTCTCACCGTCAGTAAAAAGGCGACGGGGAGTTGATGAAGAACCTCTGAGTCTGGGAGGCAGAGAAGGGTGGGGGTGGGGGTGGGGCAGAGGGAGGCAGGCAGGAGGTGTAGGCCCTGCCATTGCCGGTCAGAAACCCCTGAGTGGTGGCAGAGGAGGCCCGGGCGGGAGGAGGAGAGGGGCTGCTTTGAGAATCACTGGAGGATTCGCTATGGAAAGACAATTCTGAAAGAGAGGGAGAAGATGACGAGGGTGAGACAGAAAAAAAACTGAGGTTAAAAAAAGTGATGGATAGAAAGAGGAGAAGAAGAACCTGGTGCATTGAATCAAAGGTCACATTTAAATGTTTATGGAAGCAGCTGTAACTCTAACATGTAGTAAATTTTTATCTTGACAAATATCTGAATCTGAGTCTTTGAATCTAACTCTTGAATCTGAGTCTTTCTCCTCACTTTAAGACAGAAAAGTGAGGGAGGGAAACAGTTTTTATTTTGTAGGCTGAGTTCCATCACACGCTGATATTCCGTTCCCTGCGGAGCGGCAAGGGTGATAAAAAATGGATGCCGTGTTCGGCGTCTGATTAAAAGCGTGCACCACGGGGCGGAGTTCCAGAGGCCCAGGCGCTCTCAGCGTCCTCATCACATCTCGTGTCCAAACACAAACTATTTTTCATTGGGTTGTGGTTTGGCTGGTGGCCGGCGTTTCAGACCGCAGGGACACAAACCTGCTTCCTGCGAGACAATTAAGGAAACCACTTTAGCTCAGCCTCATATTAATCATGTTTCTTCGGTCTCTGAGATGACCCACTTTCACTCCTGTTCGGAGGTTTTTATTTCCTCTTCACACTCGTGTGATGACTTCTCTGAGTCCCACTCTAAAATGCACGGATGGTGAATTAACGCTGCACTTAAGCGCCGTCCCCAAGAGAAGCAGGTTCTTAACAATATTTCAGTCGGATGATATTTAGCACGAAAAAGCTGAGAAAGACTCGACAGCTGTGGGTTAGAGGAAATGCATGATGGGAAATATCAGTGTATGTGGTAGCAGGATTCTGTCTGTGACCTGACAATGGGGGGGTTAAAATCTCTCTCAAACTCAAAAC
This sequence comes from Hippoglossus stenolepis, assembly GCF_022539355.2. Lineage (NCBI taxonomy): Eukaryota > Metazoa > Chordata > Actinopteri > Pleuronectiformes > Pleuronectidae > Hippoglossus > Hippoglossus stenolepis. The sequence continues at coordinate 3,847,016 of NC_061505.1, read as the reverse complement.
AAAAATGTCTGCATATAACCCCGGCTCAATGCTGCAAAACAGAAGCTCAGAGAAACTGCAGGCTTTCCAGGAAATTCAAAATTATGGAAATCCCTAAGTGGGATGGATTCACTGTGGAGCCCGCTGGGTTCTAACAGCGACACATGTCCACAGTGCGCCGCGTCGACAACGCAGGAAAATCTCTTCTTCTGTCTTGCTCCTCTGCCAAGTCTCAGCTGGTTAAAACTTTATTCCGTCCCATATTTTTCTCTTCCCGCCATCAAATATTAAAACCTTTTTAATCTCGGCTCATGAAACCACAGCAGCTGCGACGTTGGGATTGAGCGCACACACAGTGACGTGCTACAGGTGTGAAGAGGATAAACCTCATGGAAAATGTTCATTCAAAATGTAACTTTGGCCACTATCAAATAAATTAAGAGACTTAATTTGTTTAAACATCTGCAAACACTCTGAAATCATTGTGGGTGTTTGCTTTGCTCTCGTCTGTTCTTCTTCACATTTTAGGTTTTAACAATCGTCAAGCTCTCAGAACATATGAGGCATGAACTGTCCATCAGAAGAGTGAACAAGTGTGTGTGTGTGTGTGTGTGTGTGTGTGTGTGTGTGTGTGTGTGTGTGTGTGTGTGTGTGTGTGTGTGTGTGTGTGTGTGTGTGTGTGTGTGTGTGTGTGTGTGTGTGTGTGTGTGTGTGTGTGTGTGTGTGTGTGTGTTGAAGAGTACCCAGGTTCCTCAGTGTGGTCTGTGCAGCTAATTCTTTGGCGTCGTCCAGCAGCACACACAGTTTGTCAGGGATGTAGCTGCTTTGTGTAGCTGGGATCACAACCTGCGCAGACACAGACACATTTAATCTATTGTTTACTTACTTCACATCTTAAATTAATGTTCTTTACTTTTAATTCCTGCTGAGAAAAGTGAAGTGAAAATAAGGAGCAAGACGATGAGTGAAGCTGAAACAAATTAATCTAAACACTAACACGCAGTGAGGTGTCTTGACACTGGAATATCAAACCTTGTGCACGACACTCTGCATTAGTGCACACATACATCTCTGTGTCATCATTCACACCATACGAGGAGCAGTGTTGTACCTTGTAGAGCAGCAGCAGCTGTCCATCCTTTCCCGGGGTGGAGAACAGGTGGTACTCGGGCTGCGACCAGCAGTTGCTGTGGCAGTAGAAGTCGAGGAGGCTGACGGCAGAGCTGATCTGACTCTGCTTCAGCGACAGCAGGCTGGTGGGGGAGAGGGGGGCGCCGGGAAAGACCGGGAACACGCACCTGTCCAGGTCACCTGAAAACACAACAACACAACGAGATGACGACAAACACAGGATTCATTTCAGCGCTCGTTAGGTTTGACACGGTGAGGAACAGAAAGTTTGAAGGTGCAGGAACCTGCCTGAGGTCAAATTACTGATCCAACTCATGCCATCCATCTTTATTCACAGTGTACGGTTGCTATGGTTACAAATAGCATCAACACTACTCCAGAGTTTTACAGACTTGTGGAGATGCTCGCCATCACTGATCAGCTTTATACACAGTCACGGATCATCTTTATACACAGTCCTCACTTTCCTCTGTCCATCTCTCAGTGAATCCCTCCCTCCTTTTCCCCCCCGGACTGACTCACACACTCTCTCTCTCTCCCTCTCTCGTTGCTGAGGTGACATCTTCCCTCTCATAAACATTTCACAGTCCATTTGCACAGAGTTAACTCTGAAACTTTTCTCATTTTCTGAAATGCCTGCGGGCGTCAGGAAACGGGCAGTATTGCTCCATCGCCAGATTTTTATCACAGCTGTGTCAATACAGTGATGGTGCGACGTGCTCGGTGCTGAGAGAAACGACTGAGAACTCACAACGTTTAATTAAACAGGAGGATTCCACAGGCAGGAAAACATGCAGAGCAAATGTTCAATTCATTCTGACCTGAATTTTTTTCTTTGTCACAGGCTGAAAGATTATTTTAGAAAAATAATAAAAGTTTAAAAGTTTGGTCAGTTTTGGCATGAAAGTGTCAGTAAAAGTAAAACTGGAAACTAATTATTTAGAAAGTTTTGGTCCATGGGACTAAATGTCTCCTGGGTTATTTGTCTTATGATTATTATGAAACTATTTTACTGATGTCTCTATGCAGATGATTTGATGCAATTTAAATTTAGATGACTCGGCTGCTGTAAAGGTAAGAAAAGAGTCTTCACTCACACTGACCTCTCTGATGTGATTCTCTTTGGCAACATTATGAGTGGAAATTTAAATAATTACCCACAACCCCCCCCCGTCCTCACCTCCTGCTGTTCCTGGGTATAAGGGATTCACCAGCTGAGGAGGCACGGATGTGCGTCTTGGTGGAGAACACCCATACTCGAGTTCTCCCTTCATCCCCTCATCGTTCCAGTGCAGCTCCCCGTTTCCTTCTCTTGCTCCTCCTCCTCTTGCATTGTTTTCCAGGTCCACTTTGCTGCAGACGCCACTGCCGGCCCCTTGCCTGTTTCTCATCCCCACTGGTTTGGACAGCCTCACCTCCACAGTGGCACCATCGATCTTGGCCCCGTTCATTGAGATCAATGCGGCGATGGTGTCTTCACGGTGGCGGTAGTGCACGAAGGCCTGATTACCGAGCTTCCTGACAAACGCCACTGAGCCCGGTTTGAAGCTAGAGAACTCGTGAAAGAGCGTCTCTTCGGTCGTGCTCAGCATCAGGTTACGAACCTGCAGCAGACAAACAAGAGCACGATCATCCACTAAATCCTCAGTTTTAAAGTCAGGAAACATGTTTACGGTTTAGCTGCTATCATGGCAGCAAGTCTACAAGTTTTCTTTACACCACAGATATGTGAACATGACGGAGCAGAGGACAGCGTCAGTGTGTCAGTGATGCAGGAAAATGATCGAAGCACATTATGACAGAACCACCGCTGAAGTGTGCGATCGTTTAGGTGTCTCAAAGTTGAGGTTATTTCATCATCCAGCAGATTGACACACACACACACACACACCCACACACAGCTGTGAGCTGCTCTCAGGTTAGTATTTGTTGGCCTCGGTCTTACAGAGTAAAAGCCTTCACAGTAATTGATTCCCTGGAGGCTGAATAGCTCCACTGAGTCGTCTCCTGCTGTTTCACCTCTGATGTGAACAAGGCTGCTGAATATTTCAAAGGCTTCTTCCTAAAACATCGACCTCTGGCTGCAGGAGCCGAGAACACGAGACGCAGGGCCCGACGTTGTATCTGAGACGATCACTAACAGATTCTAAGTTTTTACTCCGTGGGGTGAGGTGAATTTTATTGTGGATTAAAAACTACACAGATTCAACACTGACTGTCTAAAGGGTATAAATTCTCTAAAAAAAGATGATGTTCATAAAAGATATGAAATAACTTTTAAACATTTAACGATAGAGACCAGATTAATAAAATATACTCCGGCCACTAGTTGTCACTGCTGCACAGGCATAATAAAATCTCCACACACACACACACACACACACACGTGTACGTACATAGAGGACTTTATAGCGCTGCATCACCTCGTCGGCCACGTCCTTCTCAGGATCGGCCCAGTTCACATGGATGTTGTTACCCCACAGCTTATAGGCTCCTGTAAAACACAAAGTCAGGGCGGGGTCACAAGATTTAGTCGTGACGACCTCAAACTCCAGACGTGAATGAGCCGAGATTTTATTTAGGTATTAGAAAACACCAAGAGGACGAAGATGATAAAGAGGAAGGAGGAGGAGGAGGAGGAGAAGAAGAAGAAGAAGAAGAAGAAGAAGAAGAAGAAGAAGAAGAAGAAGAAGAAATAAGAGGAAACATTTTCTGATAATGTCTGTACTTCATCTAAACAATATAGAGATGTCTGTAATGTATTTTCACAAAATGTTTGATTGCTCCATGAGTGAGAAACTGACTAAAAATGCTGCATTCCCCTTGACTGCAATAGGTGACATGATGATAAAGTTCAAAACATTTTCAAAAATTCTGGTATTGACATAAAATTCTGAAATTGTTCACGTTGCATCTACAAAGTGACTTCAGGCTGTCCTCCACAAATGACCCAGCCAGATTATCGATTTATCTGGCTGGGTCATTTGTGGAGGACAGCCTGAAGATGCAGTGAAGTTTAGTGTCAATTCTACAACATTTGTGGAAGGAGAGGAAGAAGAAGAAGAAGAAGAAGAAGAAGAAGAAGAAGAAGAAGAAGAAGATATTTATTTATTTGTCTTCCTCTCTTTTTGAAATAGCTCTCTTCCTCTGGATTGAAGGAGGATTTATCACAGCTGGTTTTAACTTAGTGTGGTGGTCTGCCACCCTCTGCTGGACACAGAGAGGAGCTGCAGGACGAGAGAGTGTGTCTAATAATAATATTAATATTAATACTGACCAGACCGCAGCTTCCTTCGGGCTATGGCTGCTGCTTTGTGAGATTCAAACTCAACAAAGGCAAACCCTCTGTTTCTATTCTCATCAGAGGAACTGGGATACACGATGACGTCCACCACACCTTCCATCACCTGACACAAACACATACACACAGAGTTACATCGTGTGCTGAACAGAGAAGTTGAAGTTATGAGAGATGGTCCCAAAAGGCAAAATTTGTCGTCTTGTCATCTTTATTTGAGTTTTGACATCTGGCTGAGGGCGCTGTTGCTTAGTGTTGCTTTAAATTGTCGTGCAGGTGAACAGGTCGTGTTTACCTCCTTCATCTCCGCCATGATCTCTTCCCTCTTCTTGTCTTTGGGGATGGAGCCGATGAAGAGGCGGCAGTTGTTCAGACTCACGCACACGCCAATGAACTTTCCCGGCTTGATCTCGTGGTTGTCCAGCGTCTGGATGGCCCTCTGTGCTGATTCTCTGCACCACAACCAATATTCACCAAAACTTAATAATCACAGTCAATCATTCGATACCTGCGACCCTGAAACACTCCCTGACTTTTCAAAATAAAAGCAGCAGATTTAAAGTAGTATCAGGCCGATTCTTTGTCAACATCATTATTTATCTGATATACAACACAATCCTGTTGGCGCAGTGTGATGTTGAGTTATGCCTGCGAGTCTGCTCTTTGTTACCTGTTGGCAAACATGACGAAAGCGTAGCCGCGGTTCTGGCCATTGAACTCCAACATGAGTCTGAGCTCGTAGACCTGGCCTACGCTCTCAAACAGAGGCAGCAGCTGGACTTCGTACACGTCCCTGGGAAGCTTCCCCACAAACACCTCGCAGCCCCGCGGGGGGGGCGGCCCCTCCCAACCTGCACAGACACACACACACATTTACACACACATGCACACAGTCTAAGCTGAGCACCTTCTGTCTTTTACAGGAGGATCACAATTACATCTTTGTCGAGAAAGTTTTATTGAAGTCCTAAATTACCCAGAGTTCATAGCTAATAACGCAAACTTGTGAAGCAGATGTTAAACCATCATCAGCAGTTCTTGACCAGAGTTCATGAACTTTTTCACACACGTACCAAGTGGCGGTCCGCCGAACTTCCTCTGCCCGTTCACCTGCATGATTGTGCAGCCGGTCTGCTTCATCAGAGAGAACAGCGCCATCTCCTTAGTGCACGACAGCCCCCACTCTCCTTCGGGGTCTCCCTCCATGTCTCCGTCAGAGTCTCGGTCTTCGTCTGTGCAGCGAACAAAACAACAAACTGTCTCAAGGGGAACTATGAATCCACAAAATAAAAATCTTTCAAGTCGACAACAACTGGAATAAAAATATTACATTTACTTTGTCTGAGTTTTGACTAGAAATTGAATTACTAGTTATTTTAAGTACAAATAAACGGAAATAAACTATAACTATAGACTTAATATTATTGTCTGTAATACTACTAATGAATTATTGGCAATTTCTAAAACATGTAATTACAAAGTGCTTTGAAGGTTTGAACAATAAAGTGTATAAAGATAGAAGGCATGACAGCTCCTCAAAGTGAAGCCTAATCATCTCCACTGCCCCCCTGTGGCTGGCTGCAGTATAGGTCTTAAACTTCCCCTCCTCCATGGTCGCAGATGGGACATGGACTAAATAAATCAAAGTAGACGATAAATTGCTTTTTCTCTCCAACAGCTTTATGATGATAATAATACATTTTATTTATATAGTGGTTGTCAAGGACATTAAAGACACTTTACAAAGGATTAAACATCTGCTTTTATTACACACACTTAACCAATTCAATTCAATTTAAAAGTTAATCGAATTTCAGTGAAATTACCCACATGATAAGTTCTATAAGAACATTTATCATTATTAGCTAACTCACTGGCTAATTCAACATGCTAACCCAGCTAATGTTAGCTCTACTGTCTGATGTTAAGCTAACGCTAGGAGCGATTAGCATCATTAGCTACACGAACCTTCCCTTTCTAACCAGCAAGTGCAACAGTTCATTCAGTGCTAACATTAGCACAAACTAGCACATATGCTACTGTTCACTCGGCTAATGTTCGTTAGCCGCAGCTTTAGCTCGAACTTATTCCAATAGTTTTATCGACGTGAACTTTTAAAACTCACCTTTTCTGTCATTCGCCATTTTAGCACAAAACGTTTCTTCTTCTTCGTCACCGGAGTCAAGATTGACGTGAGGATGGAGTGCCTCAATCAGCCAATCAGTGCGAGGCATCTGCCCTGCAGGCGGGACTACAGAGAGTTCCTCTAAAATAAAAGAAATCAAAATTAAATTAAAGAAAGTAAAATTAAGTTGTAAAACAACGCACACTAATAAAACAGATACAACTTAATATAGAAGAACAATATGATAAAGGCAAATTAATTAATAACAATAATAATAAAAGGACTCAAATACTAAAAACTTTTAATTATATAATAAAATCAATTAAAGAAATTAAAGAAATTAACAATACAAATGTTTGTCTTTTAGGTAGTTCTTATCACACTGATGTATATATATATATATATATATATATATATATATATATATATATATATATATATATATATATATATATAAGTGTTTTACATACATACATACATCATACATACATATATATAAATACACACATGTTTATGTATACACATAAAGACTTTGACTGAGGAGACGTGACTTCTGGTGAAGTAGCGAGAAAACAATTGAGCTGTTGTTGACTTGACTGTGGGGCCCCTGAGGCCCCTGAGGCCCCTGTATGCATACATACATCATACATACATATAAATATATATATATATATAAATACACACATGTTTATGTATACACATAAAGACAGTGCAGACTGATGCTGTTGAGTTGCAAACCTCAGAACAACACAGAAGTCAGGATTAAAATTATTGAGCAGATTCAGTTGTTTAATTTCTCAATTCAATCTGTTTCAGCTCAGAACACACACACACACACACACACACACACACACACACACACACACAGACTATCTCTCTCTTTCTCTCTGTGAACAGTCTAATTATTTTACTTTAATTTAATTAAACTGTGAAACTTCTTCAGTTCATCTGTGAAATTAAAACAATTAAATATAAAATGATATATTATTTAATAAAAATGTGTTGATTTACAGATATTTCAGAACGTAAATGTCAACTCTCAATTAAACCAGGTTCCAACTTCTTGTTTCATGTTGTCGACATTTACTATGGTTTGCTTGAGGCGTGCTGCGCATGCTGTTCCCATGCAATACCAGCAGAGGGCAGCAGATACCAAAGTCAATATCTTTTCTATATGAAGGATCTGAAAACTTAAAAAGACCTGATGGAGGAATCTAACAGTTAACAATCTAGAACTCTTAAACTCACCAAAATCAAACACTCCGACAGGTCTACGTTATCTCCGTTTCTTTTATTTACATAAAGACGGTATAAAGTGTTACAGCATTGTAAAAAAAGAACATTCTGTACAGAAGCTTGTGACAACAATAGAAACAATCAGGTCGACAAAGATATTTACAGATATTTACAGAAGAGCTTCAGGGACGGAAGGCAACAGTTTAAAGAAACGTATTATTATTACTGTTGTACTGTTGTGTACAGTCAAGATGGACGCAACTGATTTTGTGTTTTTCTAACTCAATTTCAAGTTGTTAATGTTGAAACACTGCTGAGCCACACACGCTGAATAAAAACCTCAAACCTTGTTATTTCATGTGTAGAAGACTGAGAATGTTCGATATTTCATTTAAAACATGAAAATTTAAGGTGGAATTAATGAACTGAACCAGTGATTATTTGTATATTTGTTCTTGTCAATAAATCTCATGTTAAAACACAAACCACCATCGAGGTTTCCCACGAACAAGAATCAAAACCTGACGTGTAGATTAATCCACCGCTTCAACTAGTCCTCGACATCTCCCACTTCACTGAGGTGGACAAACACGTCGTTATTTTTTACAATATTAACAATACAGAAAAACACCAGACTGATCGTTTAAGAGCTGAAACGAACACGTAGCATAATAAACACTGGTGTCTGATTGGCTGACAGCATCATTCAGTCAAACGACCTTGACTTGTTTCAGCTTTTGACAAAATGAACAAACCTGATTTGACGAATCTGACGGCCAATCAAGACCAAATCTAGCTGCGAAGAATTCTGACATTATCAGGTTTCATCTGGCAGAAAAATATGAAACATTTTCATAAAAACCTGGGGGAAAAAGGAAATTAAAATTTTCCTAAAGTTGATCTTTGGTCCGTTTAACGTCAAAGTTTCAAGTTGCGAAATCCACGAAACTTTAAAACTTTGTAACACTTCAAACTAACTGTTTTTCTTCTTTGTCTTCTTTTATCTATCAGTCCAGTCCTGGTGGCTAATACTGCTAATGTGAATTGCTAGTTTTGTTCCTCTGCTGTTAATTCTAAGCAAACAGACGTTAAAAAAGTTCATGTGCAGCAGAAACAAAGAGCTACAAGTGGATTTAGCTTCTGTCACCATCGAGTTCTTCACGTGGAGGAGATCGTTTGCAGACGACTCCGTCCTCTCTGTCGGAGGCTGGGCCTGTTTCCTTGGCGACCTGAAGTTTCTAACTGGCCATCCACAGGGTGAAGGGGATGAGGAGGGTGGGCAGGGCCGTGCTGAAGGATATTCCCAAACACACCATGGACAGGAGGCCGAGCAGAGCCGTCAGGAGGACGTTACGCTGGTCCAGGATCAGCAACTTCAGCCACTCACAGAACTGGAGAGAGGAGAAACAAAATAAATATTATAATTATTTTGAAAAGCACATGCCTGAGAATCATCACCTGTGAATCTTTTCTTGTCAGTTTATATCTCCCAAAGCACTGTGGGAGTTGTAGTTCTAAATTGTAGGTGAAGCAACACACAACATCTCACCGACAACACGTTGCTGAGCTGGTCTCAGGATTCGAACCAGCAGCTTTGATGATTTATTTTGTATTTAAAAGATGAAGATTATAAATCCACACACTTGTTGCTGCAGATAAAAAGAGTGAATGCTTTAAAAATTAAAAAACATTCCATGTGACAGATTTTCATAATTGATTAACTATCCATATTATTTTATTTATCAAGAAAAAAAACTACTTTTTATAGATTAAAAAATAAAAAATACACGTGATAAACTTTGACTGAGGAGACGTGACTTCTGGTGAAGTAGCGAGAAAACAATTGAGCTGTTGTTGACTTGACTGTGGGGCCCCTGAGGCCCCTGTATGCATACATACATATAAATATATATATATAAATACACACATGTTTATGTATACACATAAAGACAGTGCAGACTGATGCTGTTGAGTCACAAACCTCAGAACACCAGAGACGTCAGGATTAAAACTATTGAGCAGATTCAGTTGTTTAATTTCTCAATTCAATCTGTTTCACAACAACAGCTTTGTTTCAGCTCAGAACACACACACATTATAAATCCACACACTTGTTGCTGCAGATAAAAAGAGTGAATGCTTTTCATAATTGATTAACTATCCATATTATTTTATTTATCAAGAAAAAAAACTTGAACGTACTTTTTATAGATTAAAAAATAAAAAATACACGTGATAAACTTTGACTGAGGAGACGTGACCTCTGGTGAAGTAGCGAGAAAACAATTGAGCTGTTGTTGACTTGACTGTGGGGCCCCTGAGGCCCCTGAGGCCCCTGTTAAAGCTCCTGTTGGCCCCTGCCCCCTCCCTGTAATGATCCTGTAGAAGAAGCTGACGGCGGCATGTCGACAGGTCAAATGTTTACGTTCAAAATGACAGGAAGTGAAACTCGATCGGGGGAAAGTCTTTCTGCCGCACTTTAAAAAAAAAAAGGCCTGAACGAAACCAGACGCTGAACAGAGGTGGAGCTGATTTAAATCAATAGAACAGAAACTTTTTATTATATTATATATTTAAAAGAATTCTGCAATGTGAATTAGAAAATAAAAAATCTTCTACTGGAACAAGATCAACTCGTGCGTGATGAGGTAAATTTATCGAAACACAGCGACAAAGCAAGATGTTAAAGAAAGTAAATCTATCGTAAACTGAATATAAGTTTAAAAAAGCTTTTTCAACACTCTCTGAAGTTGTGGTTCTGGTTTTCAAATCAAAATCAATCGCAGCTTAGTATACGTGTTAAAAAAACCTTTGTTATCCTTCCAGTCTTTGAGGATCCTGGAAACTCCGATTCAGGAAATGTCTTCTATAGAAACTTAATGATACATGAGAAACAGAAGCCCTCCTTCATCTTCATCATCATCATGGCTGTCGTCAGCCTGCCGCCACTGCAGCTCATTGGTTCCTGGCAGACGGCACCAGTCTGAATGCAGCTCTTGTTCTCTGGACTTTTCCGAACAGCGACGCACATTTTCCTCTCGTTTAAAAAAAACAGCCTCACAAACTCAAACACCTCAAAGCTGAAGTGAGAGAGACGAAGACGAGGCTGGAGTTTCTGTTTTTAACCTTTAACCTCTCAGATCAGATATTTTAGTTTCTACTTCAATAAAACATGTTGTTATAATAAACAACATCAATGCTCCTGAGTTGTTTTAGTTTATACACAGTCGTTTGAGTCCAGTGGTTCTCAACTCGAGGGTCGAGGCCCTTCAAAGGGTCACCAGACAATGTGAGGGGTCGTCATCATGGGAAATACTGGATTTTTACTTTTAATGGAAGAGTCTGTTCTAATAGAACCGTTACTACAACTGGAACCCTAACACACCAGAGCAGAACTACAACTGGAACCACAATACATCAGGACAGAACTACAACTGAGCACAACAGAAGTGTAACAGAACACAATGGAACCTACACAGAACCAGGACAGTAACACAACCACATCAGAACCATGATGGAACCACAAGAAGTGAAGTGAACTGATGAGACATTAGAAGTGATGAAGGTGATGAGGGTGATGAAGGAGAAGAAGTGGTGAATTGATAAAGTAATTAAGTGATGAAGGTGATGAAGTTGATGAAGTGAAGTGATGAAGGTGATGAAGTTAATGAAGTGATCAAGTAATTAAGTAATGAAGGTGATGAAATGATGAAGCTGATGAAGTGATGAAGGTGATGAAGGTGATGAAGGTGATGAAGGTGATGAAGGTGATGAAGTGACTCACCTGGTCAGTCTGCAGACTCAGCGCGCTCCCGTAGCGGCAGTGCGTGACGAAGTGCTCGCAGTTGTTCCAGAGGAGGCTGTAGGACAGGGAGCCGAGCATCAGCTCCGCCCGCTGGGCCACCTCCTCCCCGGGCAGCGGGATGCGGAGCACCGCCAGGTCCATGGCGTTCAGCCGGATCACGGCTCCGTACGCGAAATCCTCCACCAAGTCCACGCGCACGGAGGCGCGCTTGGAGAGGACCCCGAGCAGCAGCCGCGTGTTCGTCACCATCTCCTGGATCTGCCGCCGCTCCGCCGTCAGCACCGGCAGGATGTCCGGGATCATGTGCGCCACCCGGTTCTCGCCCAGGTAGATGCCGAAGTGGGTGAAGAGGGTCCGCGGCACCTCCAGCAGGTCTCCCCGCTGGAACCTGTGCGGAGGAGCGGCGGGCTGCGGCGGAGCGTCGTCCCGGTCACAGCGGCCGGAGAGCGGCGGAGGCAGACGGGAGGAGAGCTTGATGTGAGCCAGGAGGAAGAGTCTCTCCAGGAGGAAGGTGAGGGTGTCCAACATGTCTGCACCGGAGAGGAAGATCAAACTGAGGTCCAGAGTCTGTCCTCCTCCTAACTTCTCCTCCTCCTCCTCCTCTTCCTCACACGTCCCTGCAGGAGGACGAGCCCGTGACGTCACACACACACACACACACACAAACTCTTTGTGATGTTAAAAACCACAGGGCTCGTTCTTCTGCAGCACTTCACTGATGAAGATGAAGATGAAGATGGTGAAGACACAGTGTTTACTTTGGGATTCTCTACATGAACTGTCTAATAAACTGAACCAGTAAAAAGAAAGTTTGTCTCCAACACTCTCGGGATTTAGTTTAGCTAAGATTAGATTAGTTTTCTGCAGAACTGGAGCAGGAAAACGTTCAGTGACGTGATGCGGTGGAGACGGGAGATTCCACTGTATTAATGACTCATGAGCAGATGACTCGTTTCTGTGGTTACGGACCAACGACTGTGAATAAAGATGGACGACGTGTCTCCACTTCCTCCCGAAATGAAGCCAAAATACCTCAAAGACGAACGCTGCCATCTTGTGGTGACGATGCCATGACAATTTGGCTTTTTGAAGCATCATCCATCTTTATATGCAGTCAATGATCGGGGTTCAAGCGTCTGAATGTCGCTGGAGGCCACAGCCCCCGAGCATGATGGGTAATTCACTGAGGTCAGTTACTTATTCATCATTCTTCTGCTTTTCACCCTCTGAAGAGAAGGGGACATTTGGGATTAAGGGAAGCTTATGGAAATAAACACACACACACACACACACACACACACAAACTCCCACACACACACACACAAACTCCCACACACACACACACTCCCTGCTGAGTGATGCTGAATGACTGGTTGGAGGAGATTTGGCAGCTGAATGTGTTGATGTGACCCCGACTGAGCTGCAGTGTAAAGGTGAATGGAGATGAGTGACGGCTGAGTGTGAGTGTGTGTGTGTGTTGTGTGGATTACCCTGCATGGTGTTAATGCTCTCCAGCAGTGTGGGCAGGAGCTGTAAACCAGTATCATCATCATACTACGAACAAAAACTGTATCAGTATCTTTTTCACATGTGACACCTCAGGTTTTTTCCCACGCTGGATTAAAATCCTCGATAGAAGTCAAAACTTTTCAAGATTTTCACCAACACGAAATGTTCAACCTCCACGATTCTTAAACAAGATCAAATGATTTGTAGAAGGTTTTCTCACTGAGAGTCTGAACCAAGCTTCGTGTGTTTGTTCCATTGGATCTGGTTGGTTTTGGGTTAGGGTGTTAGGGACTAAAGAGTTTTGTCTGACATACGTACGTCTTGTCGTCATCACCTACGTGGGCTGGGTCTACCTGTACTTGACTTTAATTGGTTTGCAGACGTGCATGCTTTAGCTAAAGTTCGTCACCAGTGAGTTTGTTCATGCTGACGAATTAAAGATGAGTTCACAAGAGAAGACGACGGCTTTTGTCAGACAGTGAAGACGCCTAAAGAGAAATAAGAGAAAAGAAAAGTGATGGATGAGAAGTGATTTATCTCCTTTTGTCTGCCATGACAGAGAGAGAGACAGAGAGAGAGAGAGAGAGAGATAGGAGAGACAGACAGAGAGAGAGAGAGACAGACAGACAGAGAGAGAGAGACACAGAGAGAGAGAGAGAGAGGTTGTGATTGTTTTACCTCTGTCAGTCCGAGCTGCACAAAGACGACGACATCCTGACAAATGGTTCGAGGACGACCTGCAGACTAATGAACACACACACACACACACACACACACACACACACACACACACACACACACACACACACACACACACACACACACACACACACACACACACACACACACACACACACACACACACACACACACACACACACCACAGGTTCCCATGCTGTCTGCATGTGATGAATACTAATCAAATTAAAGAACCAGTTCATTCAAGCCATCTTCACTCTGATCCAGACAGAAAACCCTTTTTCCTGGATCTTTAGTTTAGATTTTTACTCCTAAAACCAAAATAACTTTTATCTCTTTCTGACTCAATCTAACCGACCCTCGCCGTGTCACTGTGCTTCGTTTAAATTTATTATTATATCATATCATTGTGTATCTGGGAGTTTTTATTTGATAACATATAAGTGCATGATCTGAAATGTTGTTATAGTTGACTTTAGATTCCGTGTTTCAGTTTGACGACAAAACATAAAATATGAGATACGTCGATAATCTGGGAAAAGTTGGTTACGCAAAAATCCACCTTTAACAACAAATCATTGAAACAAATGTTCGAGGTTTGTGTCGACGCCTCTGGCTGCTCTACTTCCTGTGTCAAAGAGATTTTACAAGTTAACAACAGACGCACACAGACACAAAAAAATCCACTTAAAACAGAAGCTGCATTCATATAAATATCTTTAATCTCTTTAGTAATTATCTACAAAAATCACACAGGCTCACTGTTTGTGTTCAGTGGTTTTCTTTTCACATTTCTCATGATTTACGTTTTTAGTCGTCTAAGATCGTTAATTACAACATTTCTGATTCTATGGATTTAATCATGTGTGGTTTATAAAATGAGTTTCAAGTTTAAACAGTTTTTCGCAGATGTACGAAGAGCAGTAACATGACAGAGAACCTTAGAACTGAAGTGGTTCTCCCCCTATTAGAATCAACAGTGATACAAAAAATGCACATGTGGTTCCAGAGAAAGGCTTCATGTGGAGAACAGAGTTTAAAACATTTCCTAAAAACATCCTGAGAAGAAACTGACTAGCAGCTTTCAGATTTACTAGATGTACCTTTGATATTCTAAATAATGTTGTTTCTATAGTTACTTTCTCTTCGAATCTATGAAAACATAAGATCGTAGTTTAACCGAACTTTTACTGCGTTCCCTTGGAGTAAGAGAAGTTGGAGCTTGTTGTGGTTTCCACTAGTAGAGTTTTTAATATTAAGCTAAAAAAAAGGAAATCTATGGTGTTCCACAAGGTTCAATTCTTGGACCTTGGATTTTTTTTAACCAAACAGCAACAATATGTTCCAGATCTCAACAACTCCAGAACGGATTACCATGAAATTTGGCACAAATGTCCACAGTCTTTAGTGATTCAAATACCTGAAGAACAAAGGCTGTTCTAATAATCAATATCACAGAGTTTGATGAGAATCTGTCTGAAAACCTTCACAGCTTTTTGTGCAACCTAACGAAGCTTGAAATAACAGAATATACCTGGTGTTGAACAAAGCTCAATTCTCAGTCCTATGCTCTTACGTACGGTCCACAAATACAGGATGGATTAACATGAAATTTGGCACAGGTGTTCACAACATTCAGTGTCTTGATTTAATTATATTTTGACTTTATGTAAAAATTTTGTTATTAGTGGTGAAGTTAAAATAAAAAATTGTTTTCCGACACTGCAGAGTTTTTCTTTTTGTTTTTCTTTCTCTCCATGTGCATGAGAACATATTTTTGTTAATGAGCAGAAACATCATGGAAACTTTAATGAAGATTTAATTAACCCCTGCTGCTTCGGACCTTTAGAAATTATTAAAACGTGTGAGAAAATGAGCAACAACTGCCAGGAAATCATTTTTCTACACAGTTGTGAAGTGTTATGGAAAACATCATGTGGTCCATGTTAGTTATTTTGCTGTTCCACAATGATGAAGAGTTTTCACAAATAATTAACAAAAGAAAATGTTCCCTGGGAATCACAGGGTTGGAGTTTTGGGAAGCAACAATATGCAGGACAGATGTAAATTCCAACATTTTTCTCCCGAACCTCGTTCTCATCTTTGAGACGTGAGAGTTTTTCCATGTAAAGTGGACTTTGGGCTTTTATTGAAACAGGAATTGAGTTGGAATTCACAGCTTTGATTTTAACACCTCACATCTGATCCCTTCAGTTAAATCCAAAAGTCGTTCCGATGGGTTTTTATTTTTCTCGTGTGATTCTTCTTTTATTGGCCTGATTTACACTCGTTAAACTCTGGTTCCAATTCACGTCTGTGAAGATTAGTCTTGTTGCCACTTATGGTTTCATTGTCTTTGAATGTCTGTCAGAAAGAAAGCAGTTTATTTATTGGTTGAGGAAGGCGTTTAATGTGGTTTCCTTTTTCTTGTTTGGAATCGCCCCATTGACGAAATACTTTTTGGTACAGAGATCAGCAAAGTTCCAAAGAACCAGAGGAGGTCAAAGGTCAGAGACACATCAAAGAGAGGCTAAGAATCCAAAGAAGAAAAGAGGAAGAGGAGACGTTCCACATTTTTGCTGATGAGAGAAAAGTGCAGCAGCATGAGGAGGAAGATTTGGGGAAGGGAGAAAATGATTCAGAGGAGGTGGGTGAGATGAGTTTTTATCCATGACAGAAGCTCTGCAGCGACTCTGTCTGCAGCTTCAGCCTGTTTGCAATTATAGATAAACAGACCAGAGGCCACAGAGTCGGTTTGGTGGAAGGAGACTCACATTCCTGCGGGGCGGCGAACACTGGAGCCTGGTCGTGTTGAGGTGAACGCGCCGTGGGGAAACCAGGCGTCGGGCCCGTTCGACGCGAGGCCTGCGAGCATGTGTCTCCTCTGATATCTGAGCGGAGCGTCTCGCTGCCCGGGCGGATACTTTGTTTACCCTCCGAGGGAAAGCCAAACCACCACTCCCCTTCTGAGAGAAGTAGGAGGTCAGGGGCAATTTCCCTGAAGCTGGCGAGGAGTTTAAATCCAGATCATCATCATGTCCCCCTCTGGGCTGGAAAACCCTCGACATGTTGGCGATGGTGGCAGGCAGCCATTTACCATTCTGTTCAGAGGTTTTGGATGTTGGATCCTGTGATTCATACTCAGTTAACAACCATTTTTCAATACAAAGATCAAATCCTGACAAAATAATTGTCAGTTGACAAAACCATCTTCACCTCAAGGGCCATTTAATAGATGTTTTGGAACTTTTAACCACATTACATGGTCCTCAGCAGCGGATTTACTCAGACATTTTATCCAAGCTGGCTGAAAAGTTTGGAAAGAAGTAGTTGAGAAACCTCAACTTTCTGCTCAGGAGCTTTGAGTTAGTGCAGCAGCTAACGGCCATTTTCATTACTGATTCAATCGGTTGGTTATTTTCTTGATTAATTGATTATTAGTTTAGAATAGAAAAGGTAAAAAAAAAAATAACACAACCCAAAGATATTCAGTTTACTGTCATGAGACAAAGAGAAGATGAAAATGAATTTAATTTGAGAAGCTTTGACTAAAATGAAACGATGACTGCGATCACTCCTAGTATGGACGCCAGGCGTAACCGTAGCAACAGTGAGTTTTAATTTGATCGTTGGAAACTTCTTCTTTTTAGTCGTGTAGCAGCGGAGGTCGGATGTGTCTCTTTTTGAATTGAGATGTGTGAGAGAACAACTGTAGTTGTTCCGGTTGCTCCTGGTGAACTGAAGCCTCTTTAAACTTTTACCACAGAGCTTTCAGCCACATCTCATGGACCCCACATTTGTTCTTAAACTGCTTGTTCCAAGGTCGAATCTGAACATTCAAGCTTCCCTCATAAAAATTATTTATGGTGTGGTGGCGGTGTATTTGACAGTTTCCTGGACGTCACCCTTTTGTTTCTCATTGTGGTTAAAATCCTGTGAATCTGTGCCAAATCTCAAATGTTGTACAGATCCTAAAACCTTCAGAAGCAAATGTGTGTGAATAATAAAACGGACTGGATTCGCTGTTTGGCGTTAAATTGTACAGTATAAACTAAACTGTCTTCTCCTTGATTGGGTTATTTTCTCTCGTACGTGATTGTGAATGATCCTATGTCTCACGTTCGTCTTCCTTCTCTTGCTGGGAACTTCTTCCACGTCTCCGCCGCTCGTTGACGTCTCTCAGTCCACCAGTGACTTGAGGTCAGGCAGCCCCCTCAGCTTCACGTCCAGCAGCATCTGACCGAAGGCTTTACCCTGAGAAAAGACAACAACAGCGTCAGCCGACAGTTTTCAGGAGCTGCACTCGTTCGTTAAATCTCAAACCGCACGTGTCCGTCTTCACGTGTTTGAATTCCCACATCCTGCGTGTGTTTCAGCTTCATGGGTCTGAGCCCGGAAATGAAGTGTGTGCATTAGCACATTGAGAGTGTTGAGCCGTAATAGTGTGTGTTTCTTTGATGTGCTGCAGAATCCAGCGAGGCAGTAAAAACTTTACAGCACTTTCTGAACAAGGGACGGATAGAAATAAAGGAGGAGGGTGAAAGACACAAAGGTTAAAAAGAAGAAGTGTTACAGGCGACAAAGGACACGACCTCACTGAGCTGTAAAACTGCAAGAAGAAGACAAGAAAAATACTGAATCTCTTCTTCTTCGTCTGTTCTTCTGTCACTCACTCTGAAGTAATCAGTTATAATCTCCGTCCACAGAAACGCGCCTGAAAACACACGTCACGTGACCATTGATGTGGAAGTGTTAGCAACGCTAAGAACCAATCAGGGAGAGAACGTGGGCGTGTGATGGAGCTGGACACCAGCCCTGGGAAGACATTTTGTCTGGTTCTCACGACTTCAAAGAGCCATTTGAAGGTGGTTAGAATGAGGTTAGTGTGTGTGTGTGTGTGTGTGTGTGTGTGTGTGTGTGTGTGTTACCTGGGGATCGCTGCGCAGGGACGCCACCCCTCCCCCACCCAGTGAACTGTTCAACACGAAGTTGAGGCCGTGGATCCCCGGCAGCGTGAATCTGCAAACCACAAACACACACCAGTAACCATGGCAACCCAAACCACCACACTCAACAAAAACCACACCATCAAACAAATGTACACACACACACAAACACACACAGCCTGGCACCTCATGCATTGATGTATAGGGTTTATTGCACACACTGTGTGTTCAGTTTGATTTGAAAGTGTGTGTGTCCGTGTTAAAGTGTGTGTGTGTGTGGTGTGTGTGTGTGTGTGTGTGTGTGTGTGTGTGTTAACGTGCATGTTTGCATGTTTGTGGTGGCAGACATGGGGGAAGGGTTAAACGTGATCATATGCAAAAACTTGTGCACGTGGAAGTGTGTGTTTCTGTCTGCAAGTACTTAAGGTAGTGTGTGTGTGTGTGTGTGTGTGTGTGTGTGTGTGTGTGTGTGTGTGTGTGTGTGTGTGTGTGTGTGTGTGTGTGTGTGTGTGTGTGTGTGTGTGTGTGTGTGTGTGTGTGTGTGTGTGTTGGGGCCTCCTGCAGGGTTAACAAGCTCTGGCGGTGCACTAATGAAGCGTCGGAGGCATTTCGGGGTGTGAGAGGAGACGCAGGTCGGCGAGCTTTACAGCCTCCACCTCTTTATTAGGCTAATCGCTAACACGCCTCTCGCTGAGTCATCGCTCAGACACGTCCGCCAGCGGCCAATTCCCAGAATCCTCCATCATACCTGCAGCCGCTGGTTCAACGCGAGGCTGCCCACATCTTAAAGTAACATCTGCTGAACAGCGATGTGAAAAACTAGAAGAGAAGAATCTACATCCTCACTAATACACCTGAACACACACACGTCCCTCCCCTGGTTTCTGTTGTGCCGCTCTGCTGTGTCATTAAATGGTGATGACCTTGGAGAAGGTCATGATAGTCGCCATGCTGCGTCTTGGTTTCCATGTACGTCGTGTTCCTAGTTTTCTCTCTTGGTTTTTATCGGCGTGAACCACAGTCGTCATCAGCGTCTGTTCAGCTTCAGAGTCGTTGACACGATGAAGATGTTTTAAATAAGATTTAACTTTCCCACAGTTACATAAAAAACAGCTGTGAATTCAAAACACCAACAGATCCGCAACACGTACGGGAAACTGTCTCGTATGTCGCCAGCGTGGAGAAATGGGCTGAACGCCTGAACTGAGGACCTGGTTTGTGCGTCTCCATCACTGAGGCAGTGGTGACAAACTTCTCGATGCATCTTCAACAATCCGAACAGATGAACGTTACATGTGAAGCGACCAATAACGCAAAATGATACATTTATAAGATGATCTAAGATATAAGAAGATCGTTCAAAGATAGTGTTTATGTCTTTCGTTCTTTTTAAACAGACAAATCACAGATGAACTCAAGACAAGTATTGTTTTTCGTTTCACAGCAGAAACTCATTAATACCGTCTCTGTTTGGCTTCACAAAAACATCTGAGCCTTTTCATGTGCAAAAATAAGTTCTAGCTTAGACTAGCAAAGTGAAAGTATCAGTAAATGGGCTGCAGGTGATTCGTCATGGACACATGGTGAAACGCGCACGACACACATCGATGATCTCCCCCCCGCTCACCGTGTGACAGCGTTGGCGACTCCCGGCTGAAGGAGGTGCGAGAAATATTCCTCCACCACTGAGGACGTCAGGTGTTTCTTCAGGTACGGGAAGAAAAGAGGATGACGAGCGACGACGCCTAATGAGAGGGACAGTTATTTATCGTCTTTATACACCGTCACTGTTCATTTTTACGTAAGGTCACAAATCGTCATTATATACAGTAATTGAGTCGATAGTTCTGGTTCTTCTCACCGATGTTGGCTGAGTCTCCTTTGTCTCCGCTCCTCGTGTAGGCCAGTTCCTCCAGTCTGTAGCTGTATCGTCCACTGGGCAGGTCTGAACACACACACACACACACACACACACACACACACACACACACACACACACACACACACACACACACACACACACACACACACACACACACACACACACACACACACACACACACACACACACACACACACACGATGACAAAACTCAGAACCAGGTTTCATCCTGTGTGACTCAGTTCAGCTCTGGAATCGTATTTATTTATTGTTTTTAGTCTGTTTATAAATGTGTTTATTTATGGTTTGTGTGACTGTATAAACAAACAGACCTGAACTAAACCACGTCCAGCAAACGTCTCCCTGTTTGTGTTTGATTCAAATGCTTATTTTACGACTCCAGAAACCTCTTCAAGGACTGAGTCTAGAATAAGACCCCTGTGTGTGTAACCCCTTAAAGACCATTTGAGTCTTGTCATGACTACTGGAATCCTGGAATCAGGACTTTTCAAGGACCTGCAGAACTCCTCATGCACCATTTGCACCCAAGCACTATTCGATTGCACCCATGCAAGGACCCTTCAAGGACATTTGCGTTCTTTTTGGGACAGAATTGCAATTCTGTCCCAAGCTCGGGAAGCGGAGGCAGAAAAAACCTGCCTAATTAAGATATGAGTCATGTCAAGGACCCCCTTAAAAACCATTTGAGTGTTGTCAAAGATGTCTGGAGTCCTGGAGGCTCTTCAGGGACCTGCAACACTCTTCAAGGAATATCTGCATCCATGGAAGGAGCCATCGAGCACTTAAACTATAACATCTCCTTCACAATAAACTGATTAAATTGTGCTCAATGGTTTAGATTTTTCAAAACAAAAGCAGATTAATAAATATTAAAAGCAGCAGCTTCGTCTTTTCTTCTTTTATTTGAACGCTTTTCTTCTGTTGGTTTGAGAGGCTTCCTGTTTTCAGCCAGGAATGTGAAGGTAGGGGAAGACGCCAGGACCCAGTGTGTGCGTCTTGCTTTTTGTTTCACACAATTCACTTTGTGTTCTCTTTTAGTTTGTAAAAAACACGAGTTTCATTGCCCGTCATGAAACTAGGGTTGGAAATGTCTTAAAAGCGTTGCAAGAGTGTGTGTGTGTGTGTGTGTGTCTGTGTATTGTGCAGGGCCATGTGAGGGAAGTGTTGGCAAAAGAGTGAAAGGAGGAAAAAGTGGCACAGCTTGTACTTCCCAGGAATAAGAGAACAACACACACACACACACACACACAGACCGTGGTAATTCTGTGTATGTGTGTGTGTGTGCGTGTGTGTGTGTGGCCGTATTATTGGTCTTTATTCTGATTATTTGTTTTCATGGATCTTTGTGTCGACTGTTGTTTGGTATTAAAGGGGACATGGGAGTCTGTCGCCCCCTGTAGGCAGTCATCAGTAACACCCCTGTTTGGATCTCACTATGGGTTTCATTTTTGTTTAATGTTTCTGATTGGCTGGCATGTTTTTGTAAAACTCTTCAAACACATCAGTGACACAAAATGTTCTGGAACCTCAGGCCACCCTGGAATCCTTCAAAACACCAATTAAGGACCATTCAAGCCTCATCGTCGAACACGTCATCATCATCTGACAACACTCGAGGACCATTTCATTTCCCTTGTGGGACCCTGGAACCTCCTCAGTGACGCACACAACGTCCCCTTGAACCATTTCGAACCCCTTCAAATTCTGCATGGCCCTCAAGAAGGATCACTGCAACATTCTCAAGATCTCAAAGAAGCTCTTCAAGGAGCACAAACCCACTTCTTCTAGGACCCTTAAAACACACTCAAGGCCGTTTAGAACCCCTTCAAGGGCCATTAAAACTTATCGAACCTCTTCGTCAGGTCCGCAATTTAACTTGTTAAGGTCCCATAGAACCTCCTCAAGTCTACAATTGGCTGAATCTGTCAACTGCTCAAGTTATATTAGCGTGTAGGTAACCATGGAAACAGCACGATTGCCTCACTTCTTGTTAGTCGGTAAATGACGTGTGAAAGTAACCAAACAACGGCAGTGTTGGTGATTCATGACACAAACGCACACACAGAAACAGTAACACAAAACTTGGGGGTTGTGTTTCTTCACCTCTGTCAGGTGCGTCGTCTGCTGTGGTGGGAGGGGCCTCCAGCTCATTCTTGTCTGGTCCCGCCTCTGAAAGCGACTCCACCAACTGTCCGTCAACGTGAATGTCGGCCTGCAGACAATCAGTGTAACTTTGAATTAAATATAAGTAACTGGTAAATAAACTAGTAGCTAAACTAAAACTAACTAGAAACTAAAACAAAGCAAGTAGTTGATTTGATGTTTGAATCTTTCTATTCTTCCTTTATAAAAATGTCTCGACATGTTGAGACTTCTTCTTCTGTCTTTTCTTTTTAACAGACACACTCAAACTGACCTTGAGTTCAGATTTCGGGTGCAAGAAGAAGAACGGCTTGAGAACAGGAGACCTGAAACCAGCAGTGACAACAGGAACACGTCAGTGACAGTGAACTAATGAGTCAAACTCTGCTGCTCGTCACGGGGGTTTGGACTCACACTCGGGGACGTCCGCCCACGATGCCGGTGAGTCCGGGAGCTGCAACACGAGAGAACAAGGAATGAATGTGTCAGAACATGGGTTCCCAAACTTGTTTGTTATGATTAGTACTTTATTGTTTTCTTTGACCAGAAGTTTCCTCCCTAACATACGGGCAGTCTGGGTCCAATTTGCAAGAGGTGAACTTAATTTAGTTCATGTGGAAGGAGCAGCCGAAATAAAGACTGTGTATGTCAGAGCAAAACTCCTGGACCTTCAGGCAGCTCCAGAGCCTGTGGACTAAAGTACCATCTTTACCCAGAACATTGTAACTTAATAAATACAGTTTATGATATTATTATTATGGTACTTTATGAACTTTTCTTCCCGTCGTCTTCACAGAACATATTAAGTGTTTGAGCAGGTGAAGCAGCTGCTCTGAGTTCAGATCAGCTTCCGGTCCCACTTACAGTTCAACGGCACAGACGGCGTGAATGAGCAGACTCACAGGAGTCACACAGAGTTCGCAGAGTGCGTGTGTGTGTGTGTGTGTGTGTCAGAGTGTGGGTGTGTTTGTGTGTGTGTGGGGGGTGTGTGCGCTGAACTCATCATTACCATAAACAAAATCCAAATCTGGTTCAGAAGGTCACGACCCCCCTTATCTACAGCAAAATACACACACTCCCACCACTGTGTGTGTGTGTGTGTGTGTGTGTGTGTGTGTGTGTGTGTGTGTGTGTGTGTTTGAGAGTGCGAGAGAACATTTATTAATAAAACTCTCAGCAGAGTTCAGCCCCTAGGAGCAGATGTGTTCATTCTTTCTTTCAGAGACGTTGTGCTCGGTGTGGATTTCAACTGAACTAAACTGTAATCTGATTATCTGCAACGCATTTTAAACTCAGGTGTAAATGTGGCACTGCAGTGGACGTTCAGTGTGCGTCATGTGTCGTGTGTTTGTCGTACCCATCCCGGTCCCTGCAGGAGCTACTTCTCTGGAAAAAAGTTCCAGAGCTTTCTTCTGTTTGTGGTGGACGGCCATCCAAATCACTGCCTCTCTGGAGCCCTGCACACACACACACCATGAAACACACTATTATTAAAGTATAATGTAACAGATAGAATGCTCAGCAGCTAGAAAGAACCTAAAGCAGTTCTCAGCAGTGTGTGTTACCTTGGTGTCAGCGTTGGGACCATAAGTGTCCTCAGCTCCCAGGACCTGGACGTTGACGGAGCTGAAATCTTCCATTCCCAGCTGCTTGAACATCCGCTTCGTGCTACACACACACACACACACACGCACACACACGTTAAAGCCAGATCAGCCACCCGAAACAGACACACACACACACACACACTAACTGCTGCCTCCCGTACACACCGTTTGATGATGGTGTCCGCCGTCCGTCTGGCCTTTTCTGTGGCTCTCGGCCCTCCAACTGGACAGACCGCCGTCGCCCTGAACCCGTCCATGTAGGTCGCACACACCTGGAGGTCGGGGCGACACGTTACAGCTTCATTTGTTTAACATGAAACTCGTTAGTGTTTCATTTTGAAAAGGAAGAGAGAAGAAAAAAGGTGACTGCCTCACCTTGTAGTCATGTGACGGAGTGAAGCCTTTAGCACCGGTCACTTTGACAGCCCCTCCCTCTACACCTGAACACACACACACACACACACACACACACACACACACACACACACACACACACACACACACACACACACACACACACACACACACACACACACACACACACACACACACACACACACACACACACACACACACACACGATCAGTGACTCTCGACCGGTTCATATTCTGTTCCCGTCTCCTTTCAAGCGGCGATAAGCGCAACAGGGTCGTGACACGGTCATACGAGGCCAACGGATTCAATTTGGACAGAAATATTTATATTTCCACCGACAACAAGAACAGAAAGTTCACATCCCAGAGTTGATGCAGAACTCCCACATAGTTTCCTCTGATGTCTGAGAGAATCCGCACAGTTCGACTGAGGATGTCTCAACATGTGAACTTTGAATAACCGAGTCTGACAATGTTGTAGAAACCAGGAGGAAAAATAAAGAGTCTTCTACTCTGGGATTAGTGTCATGGTGCAACTTTTAACTACATGCTAACTGGTGCCAGTTAGACAAACAGCATATCATCTGTAAAATGAGGGATTGAATATGAGCTTTATTTGTTTATAAAGTGACAACATGGTCCATGTGACTGATGAGAACCAATCAGGAAGAGATGCATCTTCTGCAAAGAGTCACACACATTCAAAGGATTCTTAGTATAATTTTTAATGAGTGTATAGTAGAAGATATTTGCCTCCATTCAGTATTTTGTGACAGTAGAATATCATTTCTCTATTTAAGTGCGTAATTTATTTATTTAGTTAGGTGTCTACTTAGTTAGTTAGTTAGAAGTTACGAACAGTCGCCGCAGATCTGGAATGAAGAGCTGACGCTTCTGTTGAGGCTTTCAAATGTAGCAAACATCAGAGAGGTTGAGTAACGACAAAAAAAAAACACTGAATTAATGACCAAACAGAGGAAAATCTAAACTTCTTATCAGCGAGCGGGAGTTCAGGGGAGGAGCAGGAGAAGTTTCTGGAGTTCATGTGAGGGTGAGACGCCACAGCGGGGCCACGGGAAGAATAAATCACTATGGGCTGATACAGAGTTTATTGGAGGTTCAGAGGAAGGTGACGGGTTCAGTTCGGGGTGAACATGAAGTTGCAGACGCGTTTGTTTAAGGTCACCAGAGGAGCGTTCAGGGTTATGAAAACAGTGGACGGTTCAGCCTGTGGTCACGTCCTCAAATATGACTCTGCATGCGTGTGTGTGTGTGTGTGTGTGTGTGTGTGTGTGTGTGTGTGTGTGTGTGTGTGTGTGTGTGTGTGTGTGTGTGTGTGTGTGTGTGTGTGTGTGTGTGTGTGTGTGTGTGTGTGTGTGTGTGTGTACCTGGTATTTCCTTGATGGCCACCTGGCTGAAGTCACAGATGACGTCGGGCAGCAGGTAACGCCGTGGGTCGCCGATCTCGTACACCAGCTGCTCGGCCACTGTGCCGAAGGAGACGAGGCCGCCGGTTTTGGGCGGTTTGGAGAGAATGAAGGATCCGTCCCTGGAGCACTCGACGACCGGGAAACCCATGTTGTCCCTGAGAGAGAAACATGCCAACTGTGATGCAGAGATCTTACTCACCCTCTCGTTCCATTGGATGATTTGGAGCCCGACTGACTTTCCTTCACCAAGGAGGTTGCTCTCATTGGCGTTTGTCTGTTAGCAGGAATGTGCATAAACTACTGAACCTATTCTGATGAAATTTTTAGGAGACGTGGAACATGACCCCAGCATGATCAGAAGATTTTATTTAATTAATTTCTCCAGATGTTTCCACGTCTGCGTTTCAACCGATACAATCACACTCAACCTTAACATGGAGGATCTGGGCTCGCTCTCACCAGTCAGGAACTTTGTGCCAGTCGGTGAAGATCCCTCCTGTACTCTGAGCGCCACACTCGATCAGGTGACCTGCAAGACTGACACACACACACACACACACACACACACACACACACACACACACACACACACACACACACACACACACACACACACACACACACACACACACACACACACATTTCAATAATATTAATAATAAATATAATAAAATCTCCTTCATGTTTGACAGTGTTTGGTAAAGTCTCGTATTGGAACAGTATCGAGGTTAAATCTGTACGATGCTGTCAACTTTGAAAGTCAAAAATATTTCACTTTAAATATTTGTCCCTGAAAAACTGTGAGGTCACATGGTCACATTCCAAACCAAAGAAAGAGACGCTGCTGTACGATAAAGTATGAATGGTATGTTTTAATGTTTTAATGAGTGTGTGTGTGTGTGTGTGTGTGTGTGTGTGTTTGTGTGTACCTCCCAGCTGCAAGTAGGTCATAGTCGTCCCTCTGCCAGCCAAACTGCAACAGATTAAAAAACCCAGACAGACGTTACATTCCTCAACTGATATCTCCACACACACACTCACACACACAGCTTGTATTAATAAACACGCAATCGGACACATCTGTACCGAAACGTCACACATGCAGCCTCTGTTCTCCAACTATTTATGTTACTTCCTGTGAGACAGAAACCTCCTGAAGTCACTTCCTCTTCCGTTGAAGAATCTCCACAATGCCTTGCAAGGTGATTATTATCTACAGTATCGATCAATCAGTCAAAAAAAACTGACTAATCTAATATTTCATCTTTTTCTCTCCCCTCCCACATGCAACCTAATCAAGCGTACGGTGTGCATGAGCGGCCCCAGAGCCACCGCGCTGTCCACGCAGCGTCCCGTCACCACGATGTCGGCCCCGAGATCGAGACACCGCCGGATCGGACCAGCACTGAAGACAGAGAGAGAGAGCAGGAGTTTGACTCAGAGTCCACTCTGGTACCTTTCAGTTTTAAAACACCATTGTTGCTATGGTTACATGAGGCAGAGGTTTGTAAACTTGACTCGACTACCAGCGCTGAGTACAAAGCGTTGCTAACACTTCCTGTCAGTAACAGTTCCACCTCGTCGTCCATGCAAGAAAAGAAATCTCTGTTCCAAATTTTTACCATCGCTGTAACTAAGCAACCAACTGCAGAGAAGACAATCTACTTCCTGTTTACATCACATGACCAGTGTACGTGAACACGCATGGGACATGTGTCAGTGAGGACGCAGCCCAGAGATCAGGCTGCGTGATCTTGAATAAACCTCAGATCAGAGTGTGTGGTGCTCGTACCCGAGATAAGCGTTCATACTGTGGAGCGTTTTCGGTAACCGCTGTCTGCTGCCGCCGTCCGCCATCTTTACTTCAGCGAGGCTGCTTCTCTGACAGGAGACAATTCAGTTCATAAAAAATCATCATCCTTGTTAGAAATTACACATAAAACATGATCATGTTGGGGGGAGGGGTCTCACTTGGGGCATGAGGTCATCGCCGGTAACCACAGCGACCTTAAGGTCGAGGCCCGCCTTCTTGATGACTTCCTGTATGGCCTCGGCGCAGGCCAGAGGGTTCACGCCTCCTGCGTTACTGACGACACGAATACCTGCGACGAGGAGGCTGTGAGTCTGTGGTTACCATGGATACAGCCAAAACAACGTTCAAAGGCACAAGATAAAAGAAATAGTGTTTGGTGTAAATTAATCTGAAACTATTGTAAATAGTAGAATAATCATTCTGGTAATTTCTAAAGCAGAAATTACAAATATTACCTGGCTCCTGTTTCAGATTTACTGCTTTTATTTAGTCTTACATTTTTAAAACAGCACATTTGTTTCTAGCAAACAGAACCCTACGTTATTTATAGATTAATCCAGAAATTATGTATAGAAAATAGAAAATGTAAAGATTTCTTCACTCACCTTTCCTGTGGATGTCATTAATGAACGGAGCCAGAGCGACGTGGACGAAATCCGGAGTGTAGCCCAGATTCTACCCGAGGTCAGAGGACACAGTTTGTCAGGGAGTTTATCACATGATGTAAAGAAGAGTCAATACCGTCACAAAAACATGTTACAGAAAAGTTTTTGGTGAGGGAGGTATCCCTGTGTTACACAGATCGAAGGCAGTGAAGAACAACACACAGACAGGGCTTGACCTACAGGCATCTTGGCCTTGGTGGCGGTGAGCAGAGACATGGTGATCTCACTGAGGTAGTCAAAAACCAGGAAGTCCAGCTTCCCGCTGTAGATCAGCTGAGGCACTGAGAACACACATAGATACACACAATAAATCAACGCACACAATGACCTCATTACTCTGCACAGTCGTTAGCCATGAACGCAACTTGTAACATGTATGAGCCGATGACAATGATGTCATTAAACACGTGTGATTTACTCCCTCAAGTCTCTCGTGGTTCTGATTCTCTTTTAAGGTAATAGAGGTTTTAGTTCATAATTTCAGTAGTTTCAGTAGCTGGAATGTTTTGATGTATAACTGTCTCCTATCAAATGAAAACAAAAGGCATTTTATTGCAATTTGTAAGAAAGAAACATAATGAAAACATAAGAATGTTCAGGGTCCTTGTATTGCATGTGTTGGTTCACTGTTGTTTATGGAGAAACTTGTAAACAATATAATGCTTTAAATGGACACTTGTAAACATTAACATGGTCAATGGTGACAAATAAACACACTTATGTGGTTTTTAGGGACAATTGAAGACATTAATATGTTTTTGGGGACCATTGAGGACATTAATGTCTTTGGGGGAAAATTGAAAACATTGTTGTGTTTTGGGGACCATTGAACACATTAATGTCTTTGGGGGACCATTGAGGACAGTGGAGCATCTGAGTGATGTCACATTAGTGTGTTTAAACCCATTAAAGTGTGTATTTGCAGCACAGGGCTGCTCATGCTAAGCAGTTAGCTGGGACAGTGTCTGTCTCTGTACCTGAGGTCGCTGTGTCCCCCCAGAACCCGGAGGCACAGCCGATCCGGACCGGCTCGGTCCTGGCAGAGCCGGTGAAGCACCTGGAGCCGCTGCGGGTTTGACGGTGTGTGTTCGGGGGAAACGCGGCGGACGAGCTGCAGCGCAACAAGTTCGCGTCCGGAGACAAACTGACGAACTCTTCCGAGCGTCTGCGGCGCCACAGCTGCCTGAAGCCCGCAGGTCCGCTGCGGAGCCACCGTGCGAGAGGAGACATCGCGGATCAAAGGTACTTCAGGTGGAGGAACAGTGGGAACCAGCAGGAGATCAAAGCGACTAGTCTCAAGTTCAACGTACTCTGGTCCAGCCACGAAAACAGTCCGCCGGGAAACACGGGACGGAAGGTTCCATGCCCCACCCGCTTTATTATGATCAGTTATTTACTTATTTAACTTTTTTAAAACCTGGTCACTTTTTCTCTGGTAGAAAATAAAAAGAACTAGCAACGATCATCATTTCTCATAAAGTTAGGATTTATTATGAATATATTGTTGGGTCTCTTAGGGGCTCAGTCACAATAAAAATATTAAAGAGAGAATTTCCTTTATATATTTGTATACATATATATAAATACATACACACACATACACATCTGCTGTGGTTACGTCCTGCACGGCATCACAAGAAGGAGCAGGATGGAAAATATCTGGTCTACTCGCCGACCTGATTTGTTTAGTGCTTATTGCTCTGAAATCCTCAATGCACTTTTCATAAACAAAGAAAACACTGAATAAATCATTATTGTCAAGATAGTGGAAAATAAACAAATGTAACCCTTGGGCTTTGCATCATGCAAAGAAGCTGCCTGATTTCCATCCACAGAGATGAACAACAATCATCATTACTCTGACAGGTCAGCTGTTCATAAAAACAGAATATTTACATTTAATCAGTTGTCCGATGCTTTTATCCAGAGCAACATACGAGTGAGGAACAAGCTTCAGAGAGAAATATCAGATATAAATGCAGCGTACAAGGTTGGTCTATTCTTCATCTTTTAAACTTATTTAGATTGAGTAACATTTACGTTAAGGCCACGTAAGAACATTCTTACGATTCAATACATCCAGAGTAATGATGTGTTCTTTAATCAATATATAAGGTCAAATTCAAGGATTAGCATACTTTCATTTATTGTACAGAATTTGCTATGTATGTATTTTATAATAAATTTAAGTCTCTTTTAAAATCATTTTAATTTCCAAACTTCAGGGATGCCACAGGCTGTTACACTGGCTGTTTATTTATTTCAAATTGGATATTTTCTGACCTCTCCTCAAAACTATTCCTCAATTATTCTGACTTGATTCTGACTTTATTTCACAACACAGCACAGAAACTGACGGTTTATGTAACACACGAGTGCAGCGTTGACCGTAAGATTTATCATAAATGTTATTTGAATTGTGTGTTTTACATTTTGACATTTATAGATGAGGCTACAGACACTGGACTGTTAGCTTAGCATAGTGACTTCCAGGCATCTTCCTGTGTTGGTGAGGGAGGTGGATTTTGTTTCCAATGAGCAGAGACAGATACAATAATGATTTGGTGCCTGATCTCTGGAAAAATTGACTCGACGTTAGCCTCTCTTCAGTGGCCACTGTTTAACAATTGCCTTCTCCTCCCTGTAGGCGCTGAATCGTCAAACATGCCGTTCAACTCGTCCTCCATCATCACCACACCATCCCCTCTCCTCTGCTCTTCAAACTCCTCTTTCTTTCCTATCATCTTCCCCTGCTTTGTAAAACACACCCCTAGCACCTCGATCTTCATCGCCTTCACCTTCATCAATGTCCTCCTCCTTCCTCTGTACGTCCTCGTCCTCTGGATGGGTTTCCGTCGATGGAGATATCAGAGCTCTGCAGCATCAGGAACAATAAGCCACTCGGATGTCTTCACCTACCACATAGTCTCCCTGGAGATTATCAGTGTTTTGGGATATGTCGCCTACTGTTGTGGCATCTACATGTGTAGTCTGACGATGATGATGATTGGGTATTACAGTTTCTGTGTCACTTACCCTCCGCAGACTCTCTTTCACTGCTTCACTTGTGTGGAGCATTATGTGGCTGTTGTTCACCCCATCACTTACCGAGGCCTGAGACCTTCGGACAGGGTGAGAGTCAGAAACACCAGCATTGGGTGTATTTGGCTTTTCTGCATTACACTGTTGTGTATAACAGCTTGGTACTTCCCTCTGTTCCCCACTCATATGTTTATCATCATCCACGGCATCGTCATGACTGTTGTATGTTTCTGCAGCCTCTCTGTTCTCTGTACTCTGATTCGTCTCGGGCTGGGGAAAGTGGATGGAGGTCGCCAACAGACGGACCAATCAAAGCAGAAGGCTTTTAATATTATTCTGATCATAACGGGAGCACTGGTGTTTAGGTCTTGTGGGCTCATGGTTATCAATTTAAGTTTTGGCATAAATTCGGAATATGGAAGCGATGCATGTGTGTTGCTAATGTCTGCATGTTGGCTCTGTCTTCCAAGCAGCCTGGCTCCACCTCTGTTCTTTCTACAAAGAACAGGAGCACTTGCGTGGTTTAGTCGCAGCTTGAACGAGGGTGAAAACTAGATGAGATGAAGGTAGAATGGCTGGAACAGAAGTGAGAACATTTGTTATTTCAGATAAATTGTGTAGAAGTGTGTTCAAAACTGGGGTTTATTTCTATGGTGCTGCTAAACGTAGAGTCGTCACTTCTGGGTTTTTGCTTGTTTCTTATAGGTGGTATAAGGTTATGCTTTCAGTTATACTGTTTCATGGGGATGTAACAGTTCTCCAGATCAATGGTTCAGTTTGGACCTTGGTTTTTGAGCTGTGGTTTGGTTCATATTTCGTGTTTCGGGTAAAAACCTTCAGCGTTGGCAGCGAGTCGAGATATATCGGATCCATCATCCCGTATTGAATTAAGAGATCGTGGATTAGGTTTAGAAACCTCACTGCCACTAGTTGATTATTCGTCAACATGAATAACGATAGTAGCATAAGCTTACTTAAGTTGGAAGTAGTAGAAGATACTTCAGTCACCCCTGGTTCCAGAAGTAAAAATCCTATACATTTGTTCTCATAGACATTGGAGCACTATTGTTATATTGTTATACAATACACTTGCTTCCACCATGATATGACTGTGCTAGTAAGAGTGTGCATGTCACCCTCAGAGTGAGCACACGGAAAAACAATTAATCTTGGCCACGAGGTCACAGGTTAGATTTCATTCAGAGACCATTTGTGGTTGTGTAACATGCAAACAACTCCCAGTTCTGCTTGATTTCCATCTGCTCCAGAAACACCTGCTTTAAAAGTGGCTCTGACACAACATCCATCTGAAGCAGTCGGTGGAGAAGCAGGACAGGGACACGATCTCATCTGTTCTGAAGAAAGACAAAATACCACTAAAGAGGTTTGTCTCCTTTAATGCACTCAGATCCATTTATATGTATCTGTAGTATTCTAAATACTTACACGATCGCTATGACAACTGTATTAACGGATATGAAATAACAAATAGACATTTTGCTTAACTTGTGTTGAGTCCTTTTCACATAAAATCGATGTGACTTCTCGAGCAGTCATATCTAATTATAACACTGCTGTTTATCCTGTTGTAATGCAGAATAATGGATTCTGATTGGCCGTAGTCAGATGACCTCTTGATAATTGTTTTTAATTTAAGTATGACCTTCAATTTGTGTTATATGTTAAAAACTACAGATGCACCAAGGAAATGTCTTAACCTCCAATACCAATTGAGACACTTTAGCCCTCAGCAAGAATTGAAATTGTGTTGATGTAAAGTAACTAGAGACAGAGATGGTGGTCTGACCTTCATGATTCAATTTTTTCTAATTTGTGTGTGTTCCATCTCCTCCACAGGCCATGTCCGTCAACGTTACCCATGGACCTCCGTCCCTCTCCACATCCAACTCCTCCATCTCTATTTTCTACTTCTACTGTCAAAACTCTTTAGCGAGCTTGATCCTCGGAACCATATACGCCGTCACCTTCACCCTATTCCTCTTTCCTCTGTGCATCCTCGTCCTCTACATCGGCTTCCAAAGATGGAGGCATCAGCGTTCTGTACCTACAGGGCAGACAACGAGTCACACCGACGTCCTCACCTATCACACGATCGGTGTCGACATTTTTGCTGTTTTGGGGTCAGTCTTCTACATTGTGGGCACCTACAACCGCATGGACACAGTGCTGATGATAGGGGTGTTGTTATTCTGCATCGTTTTCCCTGGACATACTCTGTTGCACAGTCTGACCTGTGTGGAGCCCTACCTGGCCGTCGTCCACCCGATCACCTACCAGCGCCTGAGACAATCATTGGGGGTGAGAATCAGAAACATCACCCTCGGCTGTGTTTGGCTGCTGTGCTTCGGATGGATCGGGGTAACAATCAAGCACTTGCCTGATTTTCCTGTCCTCCCTCTTCTTTGCTTGCTGGGCATCTCAGTAATTGTTGTGTTGTTCTTCTTCTTCTCTGTTCTCAAAGTCCTGACTCGCCCAGGGCCGGGGGGCGGGCCCAGGGAGAGGGTTGACCAATCAAAGCAAAGAGCTTTACACATCATCACAGCGATAGTGGGAGTGCTGCTGTTGAGGTTTGTTTCGCTTCTGCTTTCCGTTGGCTTGTTTAATTTGAAGTCAAGCAATCAGCTTTTAGAATGTATCCTGTTAGATTGTGGACTGATTCTGGCTCTGCCCAGCAGTCTGGTTCAGCCCCTGCTGTTTCTGCACAGAGCAGGAAAGTTAGCATGTTGTAGGAGGAACACGGAATCAGGCTGAGGGGGTCACGTCCAGTTTCTCTCCCCGAAGAACACCGGCAGCTGACATCGACGTTGGTTGCCACTCGCCAATGGACCAAATAATCAGGAGGAGAAGAAGAAGAACAAGTCCTCAAACTACTTGTCAGGCAGCTGGAATTGAACTTTGGAAAAATACAACATACTACAATATACAGTTTTTATGCTGTTAAATACAAAATAATGTTCATTGTACATATTCAGGGTTATTTGAGGTGTTATATATTAATATTTATTTTGCTATGTGGTTGCAACAATTTATGTGTTTAAATGTATCAAAATATCTCTGAATGTATTTTTCACGTATAGTCAGTTATTTTTTGTGCCGATGTAATGTTTCTAGTTTTGTTGTCACCTCTAATAGCTCAGTTTCTTTATATCTTTATGTTTAAAACAATAAAATACAATACAATTCTCCTCTATGTGTCATAAATAACTGATTTATACATTATCACTACATTATATTAGCAAAATAATAAATAATTGTGTTTGTCAAACTATATATACTGTTTTGTTGATACAACATACACACACACACATATATATACAGTATATAATATATAGTCTATACAGTTACTGTATTTAAATCAAAGACTGTTTATTTTTGTGCTCTTGCACATTTTACATAACATATACAGTCATTCTTTAGTGTGATCATGTATACAACACAAGATATTGTATATAACTAATATCTTATTAAGTAAAAATTGGTTTTAATGAATGAGAAGCTGAATTCAGAGTCTTTATTGTCGGCTTTTAGACTAAAAAAACACACAAAAGAACAACATACAGACATGTTTAACATGCCGGTGCATGTTATTTATGTAAAAAAACAAACATAATATGTATGTGCATTAATACGTCAATATTATATGTGTAAATGTAGATATACGAGAAAGAAATGTATGTTTAAATTGAAAAGAAAAACATATAAGCATATATAGTTTTTGTATGTATGTTATTGATAAACTTGCCTTTGTAAATTAAATATATGTTGTTAACATATATATAGTCATAACCATCCATACAACACAATTTTTACGAGCATTATTTCATAAATGTTATAAACTCATATCTTCATATATCCAGGGGAACATATTATAATCAGAACATATATCTTGATGTCATACAGAGAATTTTTGCATTTCAGAAACCTTACTATGAAACTAATATAGGAAACAGTTCAGTATGAACTGCACGAGTGACGACAACAGAACCATATCAGTTGAAATGTGATCGTTACCCAAACCTGCTAACAACCACTTCAAATAATACATAAGAGGGAAACCTCCAATCAACACGTCCAACCATCCTATCAACCACCCGAGCAACATCCAATCAGCTACCCAGAACAAACAAACTATCAACCATTACAAACATCTGGCACACACCCGAGAACCGCCAGGCAGCACACGAACAAAAACCTGGCACCGTAGTAAACACACTTTCCAAGATTTAGAGCATGACAGCTGAAACGGTTGTTGACTAGCTATAGTTGCTATAATGGTAGTTTAATAGTTGGTAGTTCAATTCTGCTGCCATCCTTCTGAGTTTATGTTTGAAAACGACTTTTGTTGTGTGTTCTTTTTTACACATTTTATCCCACCATGACTTCTGCTTTCTTGCCAAATTTTCACACAGTTGGACAATGAATATTTTTCCTTTATTTTTTTTATTTACTCTCGATTATAACGGCACCAGCACAGTTTTCCTGACCTGTGCAGATACAGCACAGGTAATATCAAAGTGCTGGGCAGATTAAACCATAATCCAGAAAGCTCCAGCAAACAGCTGACACTGCTACTGTGCAGGTGCAAGTCGACCAGAACCGAGCAAACAAGGAACCCTAAGAACCAAACCCACAGCACTGCCAAGATGGCTGTGAGGGTGTAGAACGCCCTTTGCTTTGATTGGTCAACTCGCGCTGTTTCCCCGCCTCTGTCGCCAGGTCCCGGCCGAACCAAAACACAGAGGACGGACAGGCTGCAGAAAGAGATGACTGTTAAAAGGAAAGCTAAATAGACATAAAGTGGGATGCTGATTAGAGAGAGATCTGGATTACTTGCATTGCTCCATGTGAAGCCCAGCAGCCACACACAAGCAATGCTGATGTTTCTGATCCTGACCCCACGTGCACTCCTCAGCCCCACGTAGGTGATGGGGTGAACTGCAGCCAGGTAGCGATCCACGCAGGTGACGAGGTGAAAGAAACCCCCTCCATAAAATATAGTGAAAATGACACAGAACCCCACAGCCGACATGTGAGGGTCGTGAGTACATAAACCAGAAATGAGGAGGGCTAGCCCCAAAGGCCACAACAGCTCCATGGCCGCAAAGTGGAAGGTGAAGACGTCGGCGTGGCTCATCATTGTGAAGGAGCGCTGCTGCCGCCATCGCTGGTGGCCCAGGTAGAGGATGAAGATGGAGAGAGGAATAGTAAGGACGATTCTGATGAGGATGAACACGAGGCCCATTGTGGAACAAGCTGTAGAGTTGGTGTCAAGGGAGCACACTGGAGGAAATGAGTAGATGGAGGGAGCGGAGGAGTTGGTGGACTGATTTACCATCTGCAGTGAAGATGAAGAAGAAGATGAAGAAGAGATGGTGTCAGACCATGAAACAAAACCAGTGACGTGATGCCTCCTTTCAAAGCTGCAGTGACGATGTTGGTCTGTTGGGCAACAACTCGGCTACATATGCCTGAAAACATATACGTCTTGAATTTATGTATATATAGGATGATCAGAGACTGTATATAAAGACAATCACTGACTGTATAAACTGTACATTTAGTTTTGCAGGTATATGCACTGGACAAATATTATTATATGTTCTTAATAAGAAGTTTTTCACTTCATCCAGGCTGGGGCAGGAATATCTGTTGAGATCTCTAAAGAACAAAATATCTAACCCATGGAACCACAAACATCCAGATCATTTATCATCTGGGGACCACGAGTGTTGATTTCTCAACAGTAATGGTGGAGCCACTCAAAGAACCTGTCGTCCCACACATGGCTCAAAGAAATCCTGACATCCCGATGTTACTGATGAACGACCACTTACCTTGTGTTTGTGTTTGTCGTCGTCCTGCGTCTCTGAACTCACTCGACGCTCCTCACTGATATAATGATACTGAGTAATACGTGTGGTCATAGTGTCAGAGTGATGGATGGAGGATGTTTTGCATGTTGTAAAACAAATGCATGATAAATTGAGCTGTCAATCACAGCAGGCAAATTTCCTCTTCACATTATTCCTCCACAGATATCCCTGACCCACGGGTCGCTTAAGGACACTACAACTATATCGCCTCATCGCTCACTGATAAAAGGAAAAAGAGCATCCAGACAACATTTATTTATCGTCTACTTTACATTTTTTTGTTTTGTCCATGTCCTATCTGCTAACATGGAGGAGGAGGGGTTTATGACCTATACTGCAGCCAGCCACCAGAGGGAGATTGAGATGCTTTGGCATTGATCCTCCAGTTAACCACTTGTACAACGTTTTCGCACGAACTGTAAATCTGACAAGTCGCTCAAACAACGTGAAAACGCTTGGACTTTATAATCACGTGGTCACCAACACATTTCACATCCAACAGCATAAAAAACGAGTGAGAGTGAGAATCTGAAGGTTTTATTAGAGACATGCAGCGAACAAGCTGTTTACATTTCATCATCATGAACCGAGACAAACACAGAGTTTGTTTGTTCTACGTCACACTTTCTGCCACTAGGTGGCTCTTCATGTGTGTTTTCAGACAGTGGCTCTGAGTGAACGCTTTGTCGCAGAGCGTGCACTTGTAAGGTCGCTCACCGTTGTGCGTCCTCATGTGAACAGTCAAGTGCGTTTTGCGAGCGCACCCTTTCCCACAGATGCCACAGACGTACGCTTTGACGCCCGAGTGCACCGTCATGTGGTTGTCCAGGTTCGTCTTGCGTTTGAAGGCCCAGCCGCAGGCCGGGCAGCGGTACGGCGTTTCGCCCGTGTGGACCCGCATGTGAACGGTCAGCGATCCCTTGGTGCTGAATCTCCTGCCGCACTCGCCGCAGTTGTACGGCTTCTCGTTGGTGTGCGTCCTCATGTGGTTCTCCAGCTGTAAGCTCGTCAGGAACATTTTGCAGCAAACGTCGCAGAGGTACGATCTCTCTCTGTCCGTGTGAATCTTCTCATGTTGTCGTAGCGTCCCGATGAGTTTGAAGCTCCTGCCACAGACCTGACAGCCGTGAGGTCGTTCTGCGGAGTGCGTCATTTTGTGGCGAGATAACGATCTGTAGTTGCTGAGGGATTTGCCGCAGACGCCGCAGAGGTGCGTCTTCTTGTTGGCGTGAGTGCGGCGGTGAGCTTTTAGCTGCTCCTTCAGTTTGAACACTTTGTGGCAGGTGAAGCATTTGTGAAGCTTCGCCTCCTTGTGGCATTTCTGATGATTCTCTAGAGACACCTTCAACGCAAAAGCAGCGTCACACACATCACATCTGTGCGGCGTCTCCCCTGAGTGGGCCGCCACGTGCTCGTCAAGGCCGAGCTTGCTCAGGAAAGATTCACCACAGATGTGACAGTCGTCGGTTTTGTGGAGACTTTGTAGATGATGCTTCAGCGCCTCGTCGGTCTCTGAACACTCTCCACACATGCCGCAAACACTTCCTGGATCATCCACGTGACTCCAGGCGTGTTTCACGAAGGAGGCGTCTGATTTGAGCAGAGCTCCGCAGACGTGACAAGAGAGAGCGGCGTCGCTGTTTTCAGTCTCGACTCCAGAACTATCGATCTTGTGTTTCTTTGTCGTCTGCGTTTCGCCGTCGCTGTCCCTCAGCACCTCGTCGCCCTCTACTGGTTTCCAGTCGTCATCGCTGTCGTTCACCTGTTCTCCCTCTTCTTCCATTTCATCATCATCATCGTCGTCGTCATCAGCGTCTCGTTCACTCTCAGCTGCAGGGCGGCACACAGCGTCCTGAGCTTCGTCATCATCCTCATCGTCAACATCGTCGTCCTCATCCTCTGTTCGAAGGTCTTGCTGTTGTAACGTTGAACCGCCGGATACAACGTCTGCCTCCTGAACACGACCGCTGAGGAAAACCAGAAACAAATGAATATGAAGGTTTACGTGTGATGCCTTTAAAGTCTGTCAGACATTACGGTGCTGCAGGTACAACCTCGTGTGGCCAAAAGGGTGCGGACACTCTTTCTGATTATTGGTTCCCGCAGCTTCAGTCACATACGTACATACCTTGTTTGTGGTGCAACGTCATCACACATCAACACGGCGGCGGTGGATGACGAGTCTCTGGTGCCGTCGTCTTTCCTCCGTAGTGGTTGAATTTCTTCCTCGCTCGCCTCAGGTTCTGTTCGAGCCTGTAAAAAAAAAAAAAAAAGAGGTCAGATTTCACCTTGTAGCTAAAAAAGCATGCACGTGCAGCTTTGTCGTAAAAGACAAACAACCTTGGGTCTGATGAAAAGCGTTGACGTCCCTCGTCCTGCACGGCTGATGTTTCTGTGGAGCTCCTCCGGCGTCACCGTCTTCAGCTTCAGACATCGTAACTTACGTCCCCTGTCGGACGTTAAGATGTCCAGAGGTTTATCGTTTGTCGCCAGCTGAGGGAAGGTGCGCCTCAGCAGGTCCAGGAAGTCCGACTGCTCCAGACCACGAGGACACTTCAGCTTCAGCATCG
Organism: Hippoglossus stenolepis; assembly: GCF_022539355.2. Lineage (NCBI taxonomy): Eukaryota > Metazoa > Chordata > Actinopteri > Pleuronectiformes > Pleuronectidae > Hippoglossus > Hippoglossus stenolepis. The sequence goes on along the minus strand of NC_061505.1, from coordinate 3,806,849 downwards.
GACATTTCTTCAGAACTGAAGAAGGAAACACAAGCACGAAAACATTTCTACTAAACTTTACTTTCCTTTAAATTTGATTTCAAATTTAAATATTCTATTAAATTTACCGTTTTTTGAAAGAACATCAGTCTGCGGGTCGTCCAGGATGCGGATCCTGAGGTGCACGTGGTTCTGGGTTTCACTGGCCTGAGGACTGACGGACTTCCTCTGAGGTCTGGAGGAAAAACACCAGAGAGACGAAGAAGATGTTTGATCAAACTGATGTTTCATCTCAAATTGGAAATAAAAGTCCTGAAGATAAACTGCACGTCGGCATTGTAATTGTCGTGAACTATGTTTTTTAAATATACATTTTGACTTATTGAAAGTGAATTAGTGAATCCAGAAGATGTTATGAGAGTTCAACCTTTTCTACACAATAAATCAAATGATTACAGCTGAAATAATCACATTTTAAAAGGAATAAAAAATGAATAATTGTTGTTTAAACCTTGATGGAGTTTGGTTCTTCAGATCTTCCAGTTTCTCTTCCTCAGCCTCCTCTTCGTCGGCGTGGCTGAGGATCCTGCGTCGCTTCACACCTGAACAAAACACACACATCTCTTATTTCCTCATATTTTTCTAACAGGAACATTTATGGGGCCATTATCAGTGCGTAATCAGATTTGTGAATGTGTACGTGGATCAGTAAAATCTGTATTTAGAAAGTGTGTGTGTGTGTGTGTGTGTGTGTGTGTGTGTGTGTGTGTTTGTAAACAGATTTGAAAGTGTATTAATGTCTGTACATGTGTAGACAAGTGTGTAAACGCACACACAAGATAAGATGAAACTGTATTGATCCCCACACCAGGACATTCAGATGTAAAGTGAGACTGAGGTAAACAGGAGAATAAAATGGAGATTAACGGTTGAAAGGTCTCTTGAAAAGGCTCTACCGCCACCTAGTGGCAACAGACGGTTTGAGACTGACATTTGTCAATAGTCCTGCGACAATTCTGGCCCCAGACAAAAAGCTCAATCATGACTTTAGCCAATCGTTGGTCGATTAGAGCAAAGCCGAACTAAAGAGAAAGTCTGACTGATGATTTCCTGTGTCTCTGTTTTTTGTTTGCGTGTCTGAAGATCATTTGACAGAGAAGTAAAAAATAAAAATGCAAGATATTTGAATGGAGTTCAACGTGCAGCTGTGCGTATGATCCTGGTCCTCAGGGTTCCGGGCTGTGACCTTCGGAGAAGAACCAGCGACTCACCGGCTCTTTGCAGCTTGACCCGCGGCTGCAGCAGCGCCTCCAGCTGCCTCCTCTGCCGCTCCACCTCCAGCCTGAAGCCCGCCGCCTCCTCCTCGTACCCGGACACGGTCCTCTCCACCGCCGCTAGGATCTCCCGGGAGGCGGCGGCGAGTCGCTCGGTCACGAACTCTCCGAGAATCTGAGCTTTACGCGTTTGACTCAACTTCTCGTCTGCGTTTCTCATCTTCAGTGGAAACACAGCGGAGATATTTCACGTTAATTCGCTCATCGGCGCTTTGTTTACGAGCTTCACGTTTCCGGTTTGGGTCCGTGCATTGAGGTTCTCCGGGTAGAAACCGAGACCCGCACCAGACTTTCTTTCCCCTGCCATCTTTCATCAATCAATATGAAAGTATCGATACATAATGAAATTAGTGTTTTATTATTATATTATTATTCCCATTGTATTATTTTAAACAGTTATATCTATTTTATATCTACAGATGATTCCTTATTTATTTCCTTTATGAATTACACATTACATTTATGAATAAAACTCCCTTGGCTTAAATAATAGGGAAAAGAAAACGAGTAAATAAAAGATTAATTTGTTCGTTTTAAAACGTTAAGAGTTTTTTAACACACCGTCTCAAATATGTCTGAAAGCAAACTTTGTTTTTGTAGTAATTCATTAAAAAGTGTCTCTGATGCTAACTACGAGCAGCTGTTAAAAAATTATTATACAACATTTACATTGCGGTATTAATATTTCAAAAGTATTAATATGACGATGTAAAAATACACCAATCGCACTTAAGTAAAAGTTTATCACTGTAAAAAGTTACAAATTTTATTACAGTCATTATTGAAATAACAGATAACAACCACAGGGGGGAGCCCCTGCACACAGCAGCATGCTGTTAAATACACTTTTATCATAGAGACAGTTTATAGGAATCACACATTATGTTCTGTATAGAATACAAATATGTACAGTTTGTCCTGAAGGTGGGGGGGGAACAGAGAAAAGGTTTGTGTCATCAACCTAAAAAAAAACACTTTAGGGGAAGGCTCGACGAGTTGTGCCTGCAGGTGGAGACGAGATGTTCTTTAAATTAACATCAAGCATTTTACTGTTTCAGAATGCTGTGTTAGCATTTTAGCTCATATATGTGATGTTAGCTAATCAAGAATCTCGTTGCAGTCACACGTCAATAAGCACAAAGTCCTTCAACACTCCTCCCCCTCTGCGTTTCTCCGCCCCTCCGGCTTCACTCTTTCTATTTTCACCGGCATGCTCGACTTCCTGGGCTTCTTCTTTGGAATGGAGTCACCTGACTCCCACTGCTGCTGCTGATTGGCTATCTCTTCTTGTTTTCCTTCCGTGCAACCATATGGCTTGTTGCAGTTTGCCGTGGCGACGGGGGCATGGTCAGGGAGGGGTGCAGGTGCAGTGTGGTTGGTGTTGAGGCCGATCAGGTGTCGACAAGGTTCGCTTTTCTCTGCTGTCGGAGCAGAGACGAGGGACGTTGAGCCCACAGAGGACGCACTGGGTGGAGGGTGAGGCAGCACCTGGAGGTGCAGGTTGGATCTGCAGCTGGAGTCACTCCGGGTGAAGTTCTGGCTGTTGACCAGGGGTGGAGGGTGAGGAGAAGGCCGAGGGGAGTCAGAGGACATGTCCTGGCTGCCCTGGTGGAGGTTTGAGTGACAGGTCGACCCATTTCTAAAGTTGTGTACATGCAGTAGTGTGTGTGTGTCGTCATCCGGTTGCCAAAGTGTTTTGTTGATTTCTTTTTCCCTTGTGTGGGCTTCGGGCTGCGTGTTTCGCTGGGTATGTGCGTCTCTGCCAGAACCGGTGTGTAGCCGTGGGTTTGGGTTGGCGCTGTGACGGTTTCGGCTTCGCAGCGAGCTGAAGACCATGGTGCAGCCCGCCACCGTGCAGCAATGTTTGATCTTCAGGTGGACGGCGTTGTAGTGGATCTTCAGCGTTCCTGCACAAACAGAAGGAAAATGGTGTCCTGGTTACAACTGACCTGAAATCACGCATTAGCCATTCGTGAGATGGAATAAAATCTAACCAAATAATTCATGACAGTGGCAGATAAGATTCCTCTCAGACAAAAACGTCTGTGTAAAATGAGTTGTTGTTTACAATCTGTGTCAGAATGTACCCATTTAGAGAAACTGGGACAACACATCAGTGGGGAAATGCGGTGGAATATCTCAAATTGAACATGAACTCCAGGAGAGGATTGAGCCTGGGAAAAGGTTATAAAAGGTTTTGTTTCTGAGCTGTTCTGTTAGGAGGAGTTCAATTGTTGTGAACCCCGGGAAAACCCAAACCACAGGGTCAGGGGGAGACTTTTATTTGAACCCTGAGGAACCCCAAGTCACCAGACCATCAGAGGAGCTTAATATTAACCCAAAGATCCAAAATCAGTAACAGACCTGGAATCGAACCATATCCTGTGGGTTTTTTCAAGACACAAGACCAGAAGAGGGAACTCCATTCACATTGAAATGAACCCTGTGGAACTCAAAAGGAATCCATCACATTCCTACCTTTGTCATAGAAGCTTTTCCCACAAACGCCGCAACAGACCCTTCCTTTCCGACCTCCTGCAGAGGAAGGAGAAGGTAGGGAGCAAGGGGAAGATTGGAGAGGATGGAGGGAGGAAGACGAGGATGGCAGAGGAGGGAGGGATGACGAAAAGGAGGAGGCAGGAATAGGACAGAGAAAAGAGGAGGAAAAGGATGGGAGAGGATGAAACAAGGAGGGAGAGGAGCCTTGCAATTTCTGGTAAGTCTTTGGAGGAGAGGAGGAAGAGGAGGAAATGGATGGATGGCGTGAGGAAGACATGGGGATAAATGAAGAGTTTAAAAAAGGGGAGGGTGAAGAGGTGTTCTCCTGTTTGGCCGTGCCCATGTGGAGGCCAAGCTCTTCATCGCTGTGGATGCGAGGGTTCGGTTGCCACAGGGACTGGGCTGAGTTCAGCTTGTCCGGGTCGGCTTTGATTTTTAAAGCTTGTTCCCCTTTGGTTTGCTGCGTGATTGAACCGGTCTCTTGAGCTTCTCTTTCTCCGTCCTGCCTGTGTCTCTTGGACACTTTGGTCTCACTGGGCTTCTGCAGACATTGTGTTTGCTTCGTGGGAGGAACAAGATCCTGGTTTACAAAAACAAGACAAGGAGAAAACAAGATGATGTGTCTCAAAAACCAAGACAATGTAGATGTTAAGCTTCATGCAATAGCATCAGGGATCTGATCAGTCCTACTTTCCTTCTGCTGTACGACAAGAAGACCAAACATAAAGTCACGTACTGTTTCTAGTTGCAGAACAATGAAGCAACGACAAGTTTCTGCCCAACAACAGGGATGTGTTCACTGTTCAAAATGTAATTTACTAACCTTGGAGGCAGGAAGCAAACACTGGAAGGCGGAGCTTGGAAAGTGAAAAGGCAGAAGCAAAGACAGACCGCTCGGAGAGTTCTCAAAATGATGGATCGTGTCATTGCCGTCAGCAACACTGCTTTTCTCAAAACGGCAGACGCCAGCCACCAAATGTGAATCTTCTCTCGAGTTCCTGAACTTCCCCGGCGTTCCTCTGTTGCGCTCGATGAACGTGCTGATGTTTGACTGGCGGCTCTTTGGGGCGGGCCTTAGCTGTGGATCAGAGAGGCAGTTGACAGCTGCCTGGCACTGAAGCGTCATCAACTCCACGATGGGGCGGGTCTCGCCAAAGCGAAGGAACTGTTTGAGGATGAGCAGCTCCTCTTCAGGAGTCACCATCATCCAGCGGTCCAGCACCTTCCCACCGGGATTCTGGAGACGAGAAGATTCATTCACTCTAAGTCAGTTTGTCCAGTTGTGAGTTTAGATTAATGTGCAACACATTTACTGTAATTCAACCATAGACTGTAAATAAAGATGGACGACATGACGGCTCCCAAAAAGTGAAGCCAAATCATCTCAATCACCCCCTGGTGGCTGACTGCAGTATAAATCAGAATCCCACATTATCCCGCTGATGTTTGTTCAAGTGTTGATGTTTCTGATAAGTTTGGTTTTTATTAGTTATTTGATGATATAAAAAAGGGGCTGAGACATCATGATTGACAGCTAAGACTGACTCAGGATTGGTCGAGAGTGTGAATGGGCGGGACCTTTAATACTGCAACGCCTGTATCAGACATTTTAGGTTCTTCTTGTACAATGAGAGGTGGAGAGTCGTCCTTTCACCTGCAGCATGTATCCTCGTACATAGTCTCCCAAACTCCAGCCCAGTGCGTGCAGTATGTGGCCGACCTGAAGAAAGACATGATGTCATCTGTTACACATTGAATGTAATCTATTACTCCTCAACATTCATATCAGATGACTGGGTGCACCTGCTCTGGGGTCAGGACGCTGTAGAGACGATCCAACAAAATCTTCAGACGAACTGGGACGGCCTGAGCTCCGTACAGGACCAGGGAGCTCAGGTCGAGCACCAGCCCAGGAAGGGCCACCTCCACTGGGCCACAGCTGGAGGACGGCTGGGCCTGGAGCTTCTCCAAGGCTGGAGAGGAGAAGAGCAACAATAAGTTATACTGACATAATACTGCCAATAATTGCAGTACTTTAAAGGTATTAAAGGTATGAAAGGTATTTTGATATATATATATATTTATATATGTATATATTTTGACACCTGTTTGTTCAAACGACTGACAGGAGTGTGTGTGTGCGTGTGTGTATGTGCGTACATGCAGATGCTCTCCAGATGTTCCTGGTAATGTGATGACAGCGACACCTGACTTCATGTCACCGTGGTGACAGCACACGGCTGCAGTGTGTGTGTTAGTGTGTGTACTTGTACAGATGTCTTTGTGAGGACCATTTTGAGCCTACAACCTAAAGTCTGAGGACATTTTGGCCGGTCCTCACTTTAGATGAGCTGGTTAGAATTAGTTAGGGTTAGGTCACTAGATAGATGTGCAAACGTGTGTGTGTGTGTGTGTGTGTGTGTGTGTGTGTGTGTGTGTGTGTGTGTGTGTGTGTGTGTGTGTGTGTGTGTGTGTGTGTGTGTGTGTTTTACCATGCACCACCCAGCCATGTCCACAGCGATCACATGACCTGAATTTGGAACTTCCAGGTTTGAAGCATAAGCAGCTGCAGCCAGATACTGAACATCTGATCGACTGATAGACACAAACACACAAACACACAGACACACACACAATTTTAATATCGTGGCTATGAAAAATATATTTATTACAATAAATAAATGATACATTTATTTTTTTGTAACATTTTGTAAAATATAATGATAAGACACACACACACACACACACACACACACACACACACACACACACACACTGTACCTCTTCAGCATCTGGACTCATCCTCATCTTCAGTCCTGTGGTCACAAGAGAAACATCACAGTCTCCTGATTGGTCAAACAAAGACTCTAATTGGACAAACGGACATTTCCACCGAATATTCATGTTCAATTTATATGAATCTTTATAATAAAAGGTTTTCTTTAGTTTTTTCAATTATTAAAATTAACTAAATTCTTTCACTGAGACTGAAAACTCAGACATGAGTAATTTCAACAAATGAACATTATTATTTTATATTTATGTTTCAGCTTGAATTATCTTCTGTAAAGTGATATTCTTCTTATTCTTCTTATTATCATTATTAATCTTAAATCCCTTAATATTACTATGAAATGTTACTGTCGCATAGCAATCACTCCACTAATTATTTTAGTAAGTAGAACATTTTGATTTTCTTATATTTATTATTATATTGTAGGTTCATCTAAAATAAATCTATAATAAATCATTGTGTGGGAAATCAAACATTGATCCTTTCTAATAGGTATTTAAATAACATATTGATAATTACTAATAGAAACATTTAATTTTGAATTGATACATTTACAATAAACTGAAGAAACAATGTTGTGTTTGTTCATCAACAACAACTCATTGGTTTTATATGTAACATTTAAAATGATGTGAATGTGACTAATATTAGAAACACACTCACCTGTTTGTTGTTGATTCACTGATGAATAAAAACTACTTTCTTCTTCTTCTCGTTTTATTCTCCTTCAGTTTTCTCTTTCTTTTCTTTCTTCACATCTTTCTTTTCTGTTTTTCTGGGAACGGTTTCTTTCTTTCTTCTTCTCGTCTTCAGAAAATCATATTTCTCTCCATCTCTGGACTGTAGAACTACTTTTCTCTCCCTCTCTCTGTCATATACATAAACTCTATATGTATAAACTGTATGTAAATAAACTGTACTTATATATACAGTGATTCCTTTGACTCCTCCCTCTCACAGAACCGATGTGATTGGACGACAACGGCTGCATCACAGGGGAGTTTGTCTTTCTTCCTCTTTCACTCTTTTGTCTGTTCTCTGACTGAGGAAGATGCTGATGATGATGATGATGATGATGAATTTTATTAGAATAAATTGCATTATGACTAATTATAACTTACTATTTCAACTTTTAAAGTAAAAGTTGTGCAATTTAAGTAAAAGTAAGAAAATATTACAATTAAATTTGACTTCAAATACATTTATTATTAATTGATATTAATCATTTTTAATCATATCAACATGATGTTTCTCTTCCAGCTGCAGATGAAAATAAATAAATAAGACACCAGACTGTCCTTGGTGTGTCCATCAACCTCTTTGTCCCCCAGGAAACAGCTTCCCTCTGGGAGGAAGGTTCCACCCCCCGAGGGTCAGATTGAATCAGGGTGACAGTAGGGCAGCTGGCCTGCCGCCACACACACACACACACACACACACACACACACACACACACACACACACACACACACACACAGACAAGGTTAAATAAATGATAATTTGTCTTTTTGCTTTCGTCAACTTTTCATGTCACATTGACAAATTTTATTTTGACTGAAAACAGCTTGAAAGTTTGTTGGATTAAAGACAAAGGCAGAAATTGACAGAATCACATTCGAGTCGTTTCGGTTTGTTGATGAACAAACAGACACAATATCATAGAAAATAAAACAGTTAAAAAAGGACACAGGCATGAAATTCATTTTTAGAAATGAAATAATGGAAAAAGGTTTTTCTGGTTCTTCATACATTCACAAACATTTTATCTTTTTTATTTTATCATATTTTTACTTTGCTTGATTGAAGGAAAATTCATGGACTTTTTCATCTGTTTAGAATCTTCTGTCAGAAAAAAACTAAACGTCACAGTTTTTCTTCCCTGGAGCTGAAACAACCTGGAAAGTTTCTGATATTGTTGATGTGAAGACACACACACACACACACACACACACACACACACACACAGTGAAGGTAGGCTGTTGGACAGGCTGTGTGTCTGCTGGGAGCTGGTGGACCTCTTTCTTGTTTTGATGTCGTACTAATTAGAATATCAGACGATAGCAGTGTGTGTGTGTGTGTGTGTGTGTGTGTGTGTGTGTGTGTGTGTGTGATCAACGTCGTTCGTTGACACACTTACTTACTAGATCATCTCAGAGGGGTCGTATTTGAAAGCCAGCAGCGGTACCACCTCCTGTCCTGTGTGTGTGTGTGTGTGTGTGTGTCCTGGTCCTGTGTTCTCGGTCTCTAAACTGAACCAGGTCGACACTTTGTTCGAAACAGAAGCAGCAGAAGGAAACTTGACGTCTCAGCGACAAACTTTCAGGGTTTTCACCTGATTCTCATCGTGAGACTTTCACAGACACACACACGTCATGAAGACATGTCCCATGTTGTAATGCTGCTGTTTGACATGTGAAGATCTGGTGTTTCACAATTGAATCATCTCCATCTACAAGGTTGTGTTTTCACAACTGGAAAGATGTTTTCAGACATTTTCTGGAGTTTGTGTTTCTCATGTGAAGCAGCAGCAGGAGATTGTCCGGGTCAGACTCTGGGTACATTTTACTGGGAGTCTGCAGGAAAAGTTCCAGAAAATGTCCAGAGCAACTGACTCAGACATTTGTGTTCTCACATACAGAACCCCCAGAACCAGTGAGGAACATGTGTGGAACACGTCTGTGGTTCAGTTCATGTCTTAAAACAGCTTCTGTTATTCTGTCAGCAGGATTAAATAAAAAACGACTTGGAAAGAAACGTCTCCCTCGTCTCTTTTTCTGTCATTTGTCACAACAAACGTTCTGAGGAGCAGGATGTGAATTTTACATGAAGCTAAAACCTGTGTGTGTGTGTGTGTTATTATGTATTTAACATGTTAAAGCTCTTTGTGTGTGTGTGTGTCCCTTCACATATGGTTTAACTTTATGAGTGTGTCTCCTCTCTCTCTTCCGCTCTCTCTCTACCCTCACCCCACCCCTCGGATCCTCCCCTCTTTATATCTGTGTCACTGCAGTGTGTGTGTGTGTGTGTGTTTCTCTTTGTAGTGAGTCCAACTTGGCTCCGGTGCCGTCACCGCTGGGAGGAGTGTGTGTGTTTAAGTGTGTGTGTCGTCGCAGGTACGATGGGAAAGTGTGTGAGATGAAACGAGGAGTTTTTGAAGAAAAACGTCGGTGAATATTCATGAGGGAGAAAACAGGACACTGGCACTTTTTATTCATTCTTTTTGTTCCTGAGCTTTGTTTTCTTTTGACTTTCATGATTTTATTTCTATTCTCTGTCTGGGAGGGAGACTCGACCTGTTTCAGTCCCTACGACGGAAAACTAATTCATTCAGTGAGACACACCATGTGATATGAAAAAAATATTCTAATTATTTTTCTCATTTGAATTAAATCAACATGAAACATCAATAAGTTGTTTCTCAGAGGGATTTAACTCGAAAATTATGTGAAATGTGAAAATTATAAATAAATTGTAAATAAAGATGGACGGCACAGCTACACACAAGTGAAGCCAAAAATTTGAATTGCCCCCTGGTGGCTGGCTGCAGTATAGGTTATAAACTCCATCACCATATACAGTCGTTGAAGTTGGAGCTTTCATTTGAATGTGGGGGAAAAAACGTAAATTTGTCGCATCTGGATTGAAAAAGCAACAGCTCTGCTACATTTTGGTGCAGATGGAAATTAAAGAATTTATATATTCACGTATTTTTCATTCACATTTTTATTGTCAATTTAATTTCTTGTATTTTGTTTATTACCACCGTGCAAGGAGGTTATGTTTTCACCCGTGTGTGTTCGTTTGTGAGCAGGATTACGCAAAAACTTCTCAACGGGTTTACACGAAATGCGTAGGAAGGGTGTTACTATGGAAACAGCAGCATTTCACATTTGAACATTGCGAGAAAGAGCGTCAGCGTCGACTGAGCTCTGCTTTGTCCAAGCAGCTTTCTAGTTATTTTATTTGTCAACAGAATTATGCAAAAACTACCTGGCGGAGATATGGAAGCTGAGAAGAACCCAAAAAAATGTAGGGCTGTCAATTTTTGTTTGAAATTCAAACATGAATTTGAACGTGTCGGTCGGACTCTGACATTTTTCTTTACTTTCTCCAACATTGCAACATCGGACATTTTTCAACATGGATCTTGACTTTAAAAAGAAAAGTGAATCCTTCAGGTTCTCTTCTATAAGAGCGAGACCATCATGTGCAGGATGGTTGGGCCTGATGGTGGAGTGGTAAACTCGACTGAGGCGAATTCCCGCTTGATGTTTTTGTTTCGCAGCAGTTTCATGACACTTTGTGACATTTAATTAGACATTCAGTTTTCGTGAAAAGGATCATGTTCCTCAGACACACACCCGTGACGTCTGCATCTTGCTGCTGCTGGTTTTGATCCCGTTGTGTCGCTGGCGGCTGCGGCTCCTTTGTCTCAGGATTATCCACGTTATCCTCCAGGGGATTCATCGCTGCTCGAGTGGCCTCAGATCTGTCACATGCAGCAGGAAGAAGATTCTGTTTTTTGTGAGGGAAGCAGGAATTAAACTTAATCTGAGGTATTTGGAGAGCGGGACAAACTCAGGCCGCAGCGCTGGACGCCGCCTGATGAATGAAGCTGTCACTTCGCCCCGAGCGGGAGAGTGTCACAGGGGGTGAAAGGGAAACACCAGAGTCAGCTGTCCTGGCTGTGATGCTAAGCTAAGCTAGCCGCTCCATTGAAAGCTAATGACAGGAGAGTCAACAGATGAAGAAAAGAGTTTTAATTGCTTCCACCAGTCACACGGTCGCTGACAAGACGCCGTGAGACGACGAGGAAAAAGTTCTTCATCCACACAGACGTTTTTCTGAAGATTGTCCACAAACAAGATCAAACTAAAGTCCGACAGATTGTCAATTAAAAAACAATAAAAATCCTTAGTTTGTGAAGATTTTGTCAAGATTCATTTTAATATTTTTTTGTTTCAAGCAATGAAGAGAAACAAGTCGAATCTGAACCAACGTCTGAGGAGGAACAAACATCTCCAGAGGAAAAGAGAGATTTCTCAGAATCAGCACAAACCAGCGCGTGTGTGTGACAGCAGCTTAAGTCACTTTGTAAATGACGTTTCCACACACACACACACACACAGCCTGAGGGTGTGTGAGCGTGAGGATGTTTTTCTGTATATGCACATTAATAGAAATTCAGAGGCAAAGCCTGAGGACTACACACACACACGCACGCAGGGTCGTCATGCTGATGCAGCAGAAATAAAAGTGTTTTCTTCTGGTTTAAACTTTTCTTACTTTTGCTCGTCAACGTTTCCAGATTCTTTGGTGACACACACACACACACACACACACACACACACACACACACACACACACACACACACACACACACACACACACACACACACACACACACACACACACACACACAGCTGGTTGATGACAGACGTCTGACGACCATATGGTGCATTTGCGGTGAAAGAAAAAAAGTTAAAAAAACTAAATCATATTGAAAAATGCTTTTGTTTCTAAAAAAAATCATATAAATAAAGTTTTAATTGTCTGAATGTTTACATCAACTTCACATTTTTGCAGGACCTAAACGCACGATATCCAAAGTGTTCCGTAACTTTCCAAAGCTTCAGCTCAAAGAGTTTGAAACTTTCAACTGTCAAGTGTTCAAGGACCTCCAGGACTGGGGGTGAACAGTTCGCACACAGTCTATTTCCTCCCGCCGCTCTTCACGTGTCCTCTGTTCTTCTTCTTCGTGGTTTTCTTCTCCTTCATTTTGGCCTCTGGGGGTTTGGTGAGGGGGGAGGAGGAGGGTGCCTGGTTGTGGTGGGAGGGGCCTGATGGTTTAAACTCCGCCTCCTGCCCAGTGAACAGGGAGGTTTCATCAGGAAACGCCGTCACCTGAAACACGGTCACAGAGATATTATTATAGGAGGCTGTGAGTGTGTGAGTGTTTGAGTGTGTCTGTGTGTTGACCTTTTTGTCGCTCATCTCTGCAGCCTTCATGTCGCTGATCAGTTCATCTTTATGTCTGCGAAGAGATTAATCACACGAAGAACAAACACAGTCAAACGAGAGCGCCTGCATTTCCCCAAGGGGGCGCTGACGAGTTAGTCCAAAATGAATTCCAGTGAAAAGATTTACACCTGATTCTAGAACATGTGCATAATAAAGACGGATGACATGACAGCTCCAAAAAGTGAAGCCAAATCCTCTAGAACGCCCCCCTGGTGGCTGGCTGCAGTATAGGTCATAACCCAATAAGAAGAAGAAATAGATAAGTTTGGGGAATAATAAAGAAATAATAAAAAATCTAACATCTTTCGAGCCAACGTGTGTTTACCTGGTGGCGTCCCTCAGCTCGTCCTCAGCTCGCTGCAGTCTCTCCTCCAGCTGCTTCCTCTCACTCTGAACACTTGACAGGTGTTTACCCAGAATTCTCAGCGAGCGCTCCTTCCGACTCACCTCCTGCTGAGCCTCAAACAGAACCTGAAGAGAGACGAGGAATTCACCAGCAGTAAATAATGAACTGTTGTAATGACAAACTTCACTACTTACGTACAACACATGAAGAAGAAACGACGACACAGGCGTAATCGCTCTTCCTGGTTCAGACTCATTGGGTGCGTCAGGTGTCTATGGACGTACCTGTGTGGTGTGGCTCAGAGTGCGTTGTGCGTCGCTTTGCTCATGGGTGTGTGCGTCCACTTGCAGCTGCAGCGTGTGAAGCCGGTCAGTTTGTTCCTGGATCAACGACTGAGCCTCCCGCTCTCTGGTCAGAGCCTCACGGAGCTCCACACACACGCTGTGGAAACGCTCAGCCGGGACCTGCACACACACACACAGCCTTAGGATCGACAGAACGTGTGTGTGTGTGTGTGTTTGAGTGTGTGTGCACCCTCACCATCTGGCAGGTGTCTCCCTCCCGTCGCCGTCCCTCTTCAGATTGGCCGCCTCCAGCCTCAGACTCCGCCTCTCCACCTCGGCCGAGTGCAGCCGTTGGCTGAAGAGCAGGAAGTGCTGCTGGAGGGTGGACACCAGGGCCTGATGGGAGGACACATGCAGAGATCAAAGGTTATTCATTTATATAGGACAGAGAGTGGAGCCCTGTGGAACTCCATTTCCAAAACATATTCCAATCAATAATAAAATGTTCTTATTCAGGGACCTTCAAGTTCAGCTGCGGGGGTGTCAATCTGCAGGACACTGTGTCCGATTGGTTGAGGAGGTGATCCAGGAGGCGGGACAAACCCGAATGAGCTGCAGACATCACCTTTGGGGGGGCGGAGTCTGGAGAGTGAGAAAGACACCTCCGTCGTCACTGACCACCTCAAACAAACTGACCCAGTGATTGACCCATACAGTGTGTGGCTGAAGTTACCAGCGTGTGCAAGCGCCCCCTGCAGGTCGGCCATGCAGGATATGATGGTGGAGGAGAGGCCTTTAGAGCGAAGCCACCGAGCGCACACGCCTTCACGACCTTCATCACCACCATCGTCATCATCTAAGACACAAGTAAACAAAGAGTTTGGAAAAAGTTTCGACTGGAATCGTCTCCCATGACAGTTTCAACTCTTTTCATGAACTCGTCATCAACCTGCACCTGGTTTGTTTTGAACCTTCAGTGTTGCCGTAGCCGTCTCTCCACAGACACACACTGCCGGAGCCCCGCCTCCTCTCTCCACCCGCAACAACACCGTCGTCTTTTTAGCCAGTGTGCACCACCTCCTCACAGCCAACACCGCCCACACGCTCCTCCTCCACCTCCTCACCGCCATCCTCCCTCTTCTCTCCTCCTCGTCGTCTTCCTCGTCGCCCAGAGCGTTGGCCAGCCTCCTCACCTCCTCTTCTAGCACCTCCCTCTCCGCCAGGCGTCTGCACAGGAGGCGTTTCTGCTCACAGAGCGTCCGCAGGTGGTGGTGGGTGTGTTTCAATGCCCCGGCCAGCAGGGTGCAGGCCGACAGGAGGGAGGCCGACTCCCTGCGGCTTTTAGAGAGGAGACCCCGGAGCCGAGCGAGGTCGGAGGTCAGGGAGGAGCGGTGGAGCTCGAAAGAGGAGACGTGATCACGTAGAGAGTCGCACTGAGAGCGACTCACCTGAGAGAGGAAGTATTAAATAATTCAGTTCATCAGGACGTCTCTGATGTTTCATCATGTCTGTCGGAGTCTGATCTGCTGCTGTGAAGTGAGTTCGTCCTCACGGGGACAATAAGTGATGATTCAGAGTCTGAAACTAACTAAAGGGACGATAGAGTGAAAACTTAGTTCTGCTGACTCAGCTCTGAGCGTCGCTGTCGCTGCGGGGGAGTCAGTCGTCTGTTACCTGCAGCTCGTTCTGCAGCTGCGTCAGCTGGTTGCTCCAGGCCTCCTCCCTCCTCCTCACGCCCTCCTCCAGACGAGACAACGCGCGCTGCTGATGGCGCTGCAGCTCACGTATGCACACGCTCTTCTTCTCGCAAGCGCTCTTTAGGCGGTCGATCTGTAAAAGTACAACGGTGACAGGTGAAATCTAACCCAACATGGATGTTAGAACTTCCTGTTCTGACACTCACCTTGTCGTTGGCCTTGTGGAGGTCCGAGCTCAGCCGGTCCACCTGCTCGCTGATGACATCACACAGCTCCGTCCAGGTGAAATTACCCAGGATGCAGTGGGGCTGAGTGAGGAGGATGCAGCCCGCCAGGAGGCGCTGGTAGAGACAGTGAAGGAAGGACAGACGAGCCTGAGACACAGAGAGAGACAACGTTTACGAGATTAACTCAGCGTCTTCATCAGGGTAATTTAATACTTTCAACTTAACAAAGTTATGATGTCGAGAGGCGAGACAGTGAAGAGAAAGAGCGAAAGAAAGAAAGAGAGAAAGAGAGAAAGAAAGAAAAAGAGTATGATCAGTGACTGTATAAAAAGATGAGAATCGACTGTATATGAAGACGATCAATTACTGTGTTTAACAGGTAAAGAGCAGAGAGAAGAGTTAAAAACAGCTAAATAAAAAATCTCACGACCTTTGACTCGTTCTCGTAGTTGTTCGTCATCTTCTGGATCTCAGCCGCCCTCTCTTCTCTCTCTCTCTGCAGCTCGGCCTGCAGACCGCGGCTCTGCGTTGACCAATCAGAGCTCTCCTGGCGAAGACGAGTCACCTCCTCCTCCAGTTTGACCAACACCTGAAGCAAAAGAGTCAGACCACAGAGCCGTCATAAAATAATTTAAAGTAAAATCTGGTTTGGTAATCGGACACTGACCTGGATCTGTCTGCTCTGATCTGAGCTCAGCTGTTGCAGGGTGTGGTTCTCCTCCCGCAGCCTTTCGTTCATTAGAAGTAGATCCTGGACCTGCCAGAGAAAAACTACTTTATTTAAAAACTTGAGAAGAAAATGAGGAAACTCGTCAGGAGCAGAAAGTTCACCTGTTTCTCCGTCTCCTCCAGTCCGAGCTGAGATGTGACGAGCGTCGTCTTCAGCAGCTGAAGCAGCTCAGCAGAAGGACTCGGTTTCCCATCATGCATTGCAGGGGAACAACAGCCTGTGACCTGTGTGTGTTCACCTGTGTTGATGTGTTGGTGGAGTGTCTCTCCGATCTTCTGCACAAAGTTCATTTGAGACTCCTCAGTGTCAGACTGAGTCTTCACTGCCTGAACACACACACACACACACACACACACACACACACACACACACACACACACACACACACACACACACACACACACACACACACACACACACACACACACACACACACACACACACACACACAGAGAGAGGTTAAAGGGTCAATTCACCAAAACTCAAGGTGAATCAAACTGAAACGAAATTATGTGGATTTATTTTAAGTAGATCATAGGGAATAAAGAGAGAGTGTGTGTGTGTGTGTGTGTGTGTGTGTGTGTGTGTGTGTGTGTTACCTGTTCCAGCAGTGAGCGTATGTCACTGTGTCGTTTCTTTTCCTCCTCCAGCTTCTCTGTGAGGTCAGAGGTCATCATCCTCTCCGTTTCCAGAGCAACGGTGAGGTCAGACTTATACTGATCGTACTCTGCCTGCAACCTTCTCACACACACACACGCGCGCGTTAACAACACTATAATGCACAGTTAACGTTTTAACGTTGTGTGGTTTACGTTGTGACCTCACCGCTCCAGAAGCTGCTCAGAGCTGCTGCTCCTCTCTCTCTCCAGGCTGTAGGCTCTCTCTACCTCTCTGAACTGAGTCCTTAGCATCTCCAGGCTGGACTGCGCCTCCTGCTGGCCAGACCTCTCCACCGCCACTACCGCCTCCAGGTCTCGCACCCGCAGCTGCCAGGTCATATGATCACAGACAGATTTTACCTCACAGAGCTTATTTAACGCATCTTAATGGGTTTTAATTTTTGTTCAGTGTGATGAAGTGAAAATCACCTGGATGAGCTCAGAGTTGAACTTTGACTCCAGGTGAGCCGCTCGCTCCGCCTCGATGTTCGACTCCAGAGACCTCACCCTCTGATCCGACACCTGCAGAGAAACGACACACAGGTGAACATGTCACGACTTGAGGAGGTTCTGTTTTCAGCCCTGTTCCCAGTAAACTTGGTGAGAGGACAGAACATGGGTCAGAGAAGAACTGGTGCAAATCCATGAATTTCTCATCTCTTTCATTAACATCGTGAAATTGGAAATAATCAGACCTCCTTCTCCCTCCTGCTCCTCTCCTCTCTCTCCATCAGGTATTTCAGTTCCCCGGCTTGTCGTCTGTTCACCTCGGCCTCCTTCTCTCCATCCTCCTTCACCTCTGCTATCCTCGTCTCTGACTCCTGCAGAGCCTCCTCCTGCTCCTGAAGATGAGTAGAGGGAGAGCGTGAGTGTGTTTGTCTGTGTGTGTGAGCGTATCTCTGTGTCTCTGTGTGTCTGTGACCTGCAGTAGTTGTCGCAGTTGTTGGTTCTCGGAGCTGAAACTTTGAATCATTTTATCTCGTTCCTCGACCTCCTGCTGCAAAGCATGCTGGTCCTCCTCTCGAGCCTGTCGGGTGATGTCCAGAGCTTTCTGTAGATCGTGCACCGTCTGATGGAGCTCTGCTGCTCGCTCTGAGACAGAAACACACACACCCACACACTGGTATCACTGTGTTCACCCATGACTGTGTCTCGAGGGTGCGTTTGATTCACGTACCTGTGAGACTGTGTTTGTCTCTGCTGAGCTCGGCCACTCGCTCGGCGTCTCTCTGACTCACAGTCAGCTGATACTGAAGCTCCACCCTCTGAGCTTCACCTCGCTCCACTGATGACCTGAACCGAGTTAACGCCGCCTGCAGCTTACACAGCTGGAGACACACACACAATCATTTACCATGTCATTACCATGACTACAGTCGAACCCTTGAAGCATTGGGGTCAGATTTTGTTGAATGTTCTCTCCTCAGTTTCTCACCTCCTGGTTGTGGGTGGATGTCAGCTCCAGTTTCTCCTTCTCCAGCTCGTTGATCCTCCACCTCAGCCTCCCCGTCTCCTCGCTCCACTCACGCCCCTCTGACGCTGCCCTCCTACCCCTGACAACCCTCCTTCTTCCTCTCCTTCGCTCCTCATCCTCATCCTCCGACTCCTCTCCTCCTCCTGTCTGTTTGTCTCTCTGTTTCATGTCGGTGATGATTTCTTTCGGCCTGGAGACAAATGAGAAGTTCAGTGTGGATTCATAGATCTGTCTATTCATCCATCTAATCCCTCGCTGGATATTGAATTATACAGTTAATAATAATAATAATATGGATAAATTCATATGATAATACTTGGACACACCTAATAGTACAAAAGAGATTAGAACTTTTTTTTAATGTTAATTCTCAGTCCGCACCTCACCACCTCCTCCCCGGACCTCCTGGCACATGTGACCGGGACCACCGGCTGGTTCCCCCGCGGCTCTGCTCGGCCGTGGCCGCTCTCCCCTCGCCGGCCCCGGCCAGCCTGTCTCCTCCTCTCCGCTGGTCCGGTCTGCATCTCCGCTTCTTTGAGCAGAGATCAGTGAGGCTGGAAAACAAATGAATGAACAGTTGTTGTTGTTTTCTGCGAGGGGACAGACCGCAGGGACGCAGGAGGGCGTGTCGGTGGCTGGGGAGTCGGTTGTCCGGGCAGCAGATGCACTGAAGCGGAAACGATCTCAGTTGACAAACCGACCTTTTTAATGTTCACTTTAAGATTGTCAGAGATGCTGTTTGACGGATCGTGTCTCTGCCGAATTCAACAGACAGTCGAGGCGTTGAATCTTTTGTGTTCACATTTGTTCAAACTTATCTAAATTGTTGTGGGTCTGGAAACACTTTAGAAATCTGACATTTTGTGAATGGAGTCATGTTTGCATAGGAAATACAAAGACGCTTTTCTCCCTCATTATTCAACACTAACATCTTGTTTTTCATCCAAATCGACTTTAACAAAATCATGACTGTTCATATAATTTAATCGAATCTGAGCATAAGCAATAAAACACGTAAATAATGTGTAGTAAACTTTTAGAAACACTTACAATAACATTCGGTCCGGAGCGGTTTGAAACTGACGCCATCTTTAGCGTCCATACGTCATTTCCGCAAGACGTTTTGATTGGCTGGATGTCTGGCCAATGGGGATCGTCCATTTAGTGAACAAAACAAAGCATTGACTGTAAGTATATATACACACAGATATTTATATACTTTTAATAGTAGTACTGTAATTATTATTACTATAAAAAAAAAAACTTCTTCCAGGGGAGCCAATTAAAGTATTTATTACAAACGGTAGAGGGCAGCAACACGCCATCGCAGCGTCGAGTCTTCCAAACCCAATTCGAAGAAGAAGAAGAACCCAAACAACATGGCGGCGCCCGCGCAACACGTTGAAACGGGCTCCGCAGCGACAGAAACGGACAAAACAGAAGCTCCAGAGACTTCCAGTGAGCCAGAATCCTCAGACTCGGAGCCCGCAGCTCAGGGCCCGGACCCGGGCTCCGATGAGGACGAGGACGGAGGCGAGCCGCCGGTCCCGAGGATCCTGGACACCCCGGAGGACATCCGCCTGGAGGCGATCGCCAACACGGTGGCGCTGCACCCTACTCGGGACATGCTGGTGTGCGGGGACGTGGACGGGGACTTGTACGCCTATTCGTACTCGTGCACGGAGGGGGAGAACCGGGAGCTGTGGTCCTCGGGGCATCACATGAAGTCCTGTCGCCAGGTTCGCTTCACCGCGGACGGACTGAAGCTCTACAGCGTGTCCCGGGACAAGGCCGTGCACCTGATGGACGTGGAGCGGGGGCAGCTGGTGTCCAGGATCCGAGGGGCCCACGGTTCTCCCATCAACTGTCTGCAGCTGGTGGACGAAAACATCCTGGCGACCGGAGACGATGGAGGAACCCTGAAGGTCCGGAAAGATTCTTTACATTTACTAATCTGAAATACAGATGTATCCATTGGTCTTTCAACATGTGTGACAATAGCCTTTGCACCTCTGAGCTGGAACCTTGTGGTTGTTGTGTTTGTTTGTGAAGGTGTGGGACATGAGGAAAGGGGAGGCCTTCATGGATCTGAAACAACACGACGATTACATCAGTGACATCGCTGTGGACCAGGCCAAGAGGATCCTGCTCACCACCAGGTAACAACCGTCAGACAGAACCTTGTTTACTGTGACTGTTATTTACAGTTAAAGGACCAGACCAGTGTTTTTGCCTGTTTTATCCAAAGACTGTTTACATATATGTTCGTAGACAGGTTCCAGAAAGTGAAGCCAATGCAGAAGTGTCTGAAACCTGTATTGTGTGTATTGACCAGCAGAGGTTGTTACTATAGAAGTCAGTCTCTGGACAAACTCAAAATCAACTCTTAAAAAACCCTTCCTGCTACTTTGATCCCCTGTGATGTGATCCAGTGGTGACGGTACCATGGGCGTCTTCCACCTCAAGAGGCGGCGCTTTGAACTGCTGTCGGAGTACCAGAGCGGCGATCTGACCTCGCTGGCCCTGATGAAGCGGGGGAAGAAGGTGGCTTGCGGCTCCAGCGAGGGGACCATCTACATCTTCAACTGGAACGGCTTCGGGGCCACCAGCGACCGCTTCGCTCTCAAGGCCGAGTCGGTGGACTGCATCGTCCCCATCAACGACAACATCATGTGCACCGCCTCCATGGACGGGTACATCCGGTGAGTTGGGCTATGATTGCCTGTGTTTGAAAGCTTATGTCCAGGGTCCAATACGCTCAACCTCCTACTTCTTGTCTTCGAAACTGTAACATTGGTTATTATCATTTAGAGGCTGTTTCCACCCTCCAGTATTTCGTTTGACTTTTGTACCTCATGGTCAACAATTCATTGGCCATAAAGTACTAACATAGCAACGTTGTGTCTGTTCTCCATCAGAGCCATCAACCTCCTTCCTAACAGGGTCATCGGCTGCATCGGGCAGCACGTCGGCGAACCCATTGAAGAACTTGCCACGTCCCACGACTCCCGCTTCCTGGTCAGCAGCGGTCACGACCAGCTCATCAAGTTCTGGGACATTTCCACTTTACCCAACACGACCGTCAAAGAATACCGCAAGAGGAAGAAGAAGGACGGACGAATGAAGTCTCTCACTAAGAAAGCCCACGGAGACAACGACTTCTTCTCAGGACTTGTAGAGGAAACAGAGAAGAAGGAGGAAGAAGAGGAGGAGGAAGAGGCAGATGATAGCGATAGTGACAGTGGCAGCGATTAAAAAGCTACATTGAGTTTGTCATGAATGTGCCTTTGGACAGTTTGTCTGCCTCACAATGTCTGAATCATGAACTTCATCATGGATGTTTCATTGTGGCAAACATTAGTAGGTTCTGAACTTCAAGTCCCAGAAGTCTCAGTGAAAGGTCTTTGACTTTGAAACAAACCATCTGTGTTTGTGTTTATGAATGGAAATGTGAAGGTAGAAACTCAAATGTGGTGTGATGAACAGTGAACATCTCATAAGAGACAAATGATCAGATTATTCATTTAAAGGCTGGGTTTCATACCTCAGACCACAGACTGTAAATAAAGATGGAGGTTGGATCTCCAAAATGTGAAGCCAACGCATCCCCCTGGCAGCTGGCAGCAATATGGGGCATAAACCCTGCCTCACATCCAATAAAGTTTTTTTTTTAAATGCTCCTGAGTGAGTTCATTTATAAGTAAGTTAATTTATCTGATTGTTGTTATGTTTTCTTGATACATTGTTTAAATGAACTCAACTGGGTGAGGAAAGTTTATTTAAAACGATCATATAAAAAGTATTCGTCCTGTATTTTCACAGCTTTATACTAAACTGCTCATTTCAGGAAATAAATTGCATACACATGAAATTACCTTCCAAGTTTGGATAATGAAAATGTTTTTTTATTTAATCCATTATACATCAAATTCAATGTTTTAGGTCTTAGTCTTAATATAGACTTTGTGATTGTGAAACTTTATTGAAGAAGAGACAATATAATCCTTTATTAGTCCCACAATGAGGAAAGTTGCAGTATTACAGCAGCAAGGGAAGTAAAGTAACACCTATAAGTATAAGGAGTATACAAAATATAGATGGAATAAAAACTGATATACACAGTGTAAACAGTACAGTACATGTACAGTGATATGGATTGCACATAAACCATTGAATTGCACTGACAGAAATTAATATTGCACAGTTCAGAGAGTTTGATCTGATTTAAAGAGGTAAAGTTACTGATAACATTTAAATCTCAAAAGCTTCCTGGATTGAAAGAAAAAATAAATCCCTCAATAGTGGGTTATTGTGCCTTAAAAATATTTGATAAAACTATTTTATGTATTGTATGTATTATATTGTATGTATGTTTGGGTTATGATGACAGTTTTCAACATTTTCTGATATGTTATATTTGAGTAATTTAATAATTATCAGATGTACCGATAATGAAAATAATAGTTGATTGCAGCTTTGCTTAAAATTTTCTTAATTAAAAGACGGGGAAAAAAATAAGCTATTTGATTAAACAAAACTTTACGACAAAACAAATTAATATGAAAATCTACTGTTAATTGACTAATATTGACCATGTTCCTCTGACTGTTCACAGATTTAATGCGTTTGTGAGCCGCCTTGAAATTTTCATTTTAAGTTGGTTGAACAATAAATAAATTGTTATTCTGAGATCCCTCCATCCCTCAGTTTTTCCTCAACATGGTACAGTCGAGCCGCCCCCTCTCTCCTCTCTGATTGGTCCGCTCCAACCACTTGCGGGAACGCAGTGCAGATCACGTGACAGGAGCATTTCCTCCAACATGGCGGCCGATCGTGGGTCGTAGCTAAGTAGAAAGAAGCTAAATGTTGCAGGGAGGAAACACTTCTCTGATCTCACGCGACCGTCGCTCGGTTTCCGGTGAGTTTGCGTGTTTATTTCCTGTTTAACGAACAAAATGACGCAACTGACGCGGCGCTGAGATTCGAAGCCTCCTGTTGGAGCTAACTGCGGCTAGCCGAGTTAGCCTCTGTGCTAACGTGCCTGTATTTGTAAACAGTGGGTGAACGTGCAGCTAAAAACGAAAGTGCGGATTTAACGAAGTGTGACGTCACAGCCCAGCAAACAACCGGAACACCAAGATAAATAACTTTTATTTTGACAGAAAAACAACAGCCCAACTTTAATCTATTGTGTATTAAACTATGTTACAGCAAAAGGAAATAATTTGCACCAAGTTAACTCTGTGCAAAACTTTTTATCACAGAGCTATGATGTGATTGTAAGAAAGTTTTTAACCTTCAGTTGTGATGAGAAGAATAAACACAGACGTTGAGAGTAATCATGTGAGTTAAACCTCTTAATGCCTCCTCTGTTTTCAGCCGAGCGTCAGACACACACCAAGTCGTCCACAGGCTGCTGGTTCGATTCCCTCTGAAACAGCAAGATGCCAGGGAAACACAATGACAGCTTCAAACCAGGAGACCTGGTGTTCGGCAAGATGAAGGGCTTCCCTCACTGGCCCGCCAGGGTACGGACGAATCACAACGCACACACACTGAAAATACAAAGCACGGCAATCGATCGTTTGTTGTTAATATATTTAATTTAATGTGTGTATATTCAGGTCTGCAAGTCTGACAAGGGATACAAGAAGCGAATCCCGGTCTTCTTCTTCGGGACTCATCAGATGTATGTACACACAGTTTCATCATTTACACATAAGAACAAATCGACAGCACCGACTGAGTCTGGTTGTCCATGTCTACCCCCTCAGAGGAAGTCTCCCCGTAGAGAATGTCGTTCCTTACGTCGGGAACAAGAAAAAGTACGGCAGCGGTGTTCGCATCAAAGGCTTCGCTGAGGGAATGTGGGAAATCCAGAACACACCCAACATCGGGAGTAAAGTCAAAGTGAGTGTCTCTCACCCTCTGATGTTAATGTGTCTAAGTTCATGTCTTATTTTATCTCATATCTTTATATACTCACTGATCCTCTTTATATTCAGTCATTGATTCCTGGTTTAATCTTTTTTAATATTTTTATATGCTCTGTTGATTTTACAGATACCAGTAAAAACCAACACGCAGACGACACCTGCTAAATCGACGTCTGCAGTGAAAACCACACAGGACAAAGTTAAAAGTTCGTCCGTCGGATCATCTCAGAGTAAACCCGTCGCTGCGAAGGTCGACAGTAAAGTTAGAGCTTCTCCGATCAAAGCTTCAAGTCAAACAGAAACGGTTCCTACACGAGCCTCATCAAGATCCGCTCCAGAGAAAACGGTCGAGTCCACACAGACTCCTGAGAAGACGTCGACAGATTCCTCAGTGACGACGAGAAGCAGGAAGGTCGAGTCAGAGGTGACAACAAGCAGAGATCCACCAGCAGGGGGCAGCAGAATAAAAAATACTGCAAGAGATGGAAAGGAGGCAAGTGTTCAACATGAACCTGAATTAATGCAACACTATGTAACTTTAAAAAACAGCCATTCATGTACAATAATGTAATTATTTGAGGATTTAACTACAACTAAACCTTTAATCAAACTTTCCTTTTGAGAGTAAATAACTACATGTTACGTATCTTGTTTTGTTTCCTTAGACGACAGCAAACGTGGTGAAAACAAAAATATCTACAACGACTCCGAGCAAAGTTACAGCCGAGAAAAAAACTCAGAGCGTCGTCAAAGCTCTGACCGCAGCGACAGACAACAAAGATAAAACAGAGGCGACAAGTCCCACCATGACCAGGAGCAGAAAAGCTGAGCCCAAGGTACAAACACCGACCAATAAATAAACAAGAGAGAGGTTTGTAAAGGATCAGGAAGAGGGCGTCTGCGTCAGCATTTATATAAGTTGCTTTTTCTGTTCGTCCAGACTCAAAACACAACCCTGGAGTCTTCAAACTAAAACGAGACCAGTGACGTTTACACAAGTCTCTGATTGAGAGGCTGAAATAGTCAGCTGGGTGTCACCATAGCAACAGTGATGAGTTTTAAAACTAAAATGTTTCAGTGTGGGCGGAGCCTGATTTTTGGTGTGTTTGGTTTTCCAGGTCGTTGCAGAGCAGCTCAGAAAGAGAACATCTGACAGTCCTGCAGCGACACCTGCAGGTAACAAACACAACTTTGCTTATATATAACTAGACAAAGACGATTAATGATTGTATATAAAGAATATATCCAGACCCAGACGCCAATTCCCTCATGCTAATAATCAATAATTATCTGATAAATTCTCTGTTGTTTTTCTGCAGCTGGTAAGAAAGCGAAAAACTCTGAGACACAAGTGTCCAGAAATGACAGAGAACGGAGAGAACAGGAGGAGGAGAAGAGTGCAGCAGAGAGTCGAGGAGTTAAGAGGAGGAGAGAAGAAGAGGAGGAGATAAGAAAAGAGAAGACGCCGGATGAGAAAACAGCAGAGGTGAAGTCGTCTGAGAGACAAGGAGTGAAAAGAAAGGAAGAGGAGAAAAGAAAACAAGATGAAGGTGTAGAAGGAAAGAAAGACATGATGACGACTGAAACTCAAGCAATGACGACGAAGAGAGACGAGAAAGAACAGGAGGAGAAAACAAACGAAGGAAAGAAAGAGGAGAGGACGATCAGAGAAACGAGCGCAGAGAGCGAAGGAACAAGAAGCACGAGAGATACGGAGGCAACAAAGAAGGAAGATGAGGAAAGAAAGAAAGAGGAGATGAGAAGAATGGAGGAGGAACAAGCGAGGAAGAGGGAAGAGAAAGAGCAGGAGGTGATGAAGAAAGTAAAGGTGTTGGTGAGGATTGAAAGTCTGGAAGAGTTGAAGAGAAAGACGGAGGTGAAGAAAATTGGAGCAATGTCGGAGAGAGAAGGGAGGACGATGACGGAGAGGAAGAAAGGAGAGGAGATGAAGAAGCAGACGGAGGAGGAGAAAACAAGAGAAACGACAGAGAGAGAGAAAGGAGAGGGGGGAAAAGAAGAGTTGAAGAAAACTGGAGAAGCTTCGGAGAGAGAAGGGAAGATGACAAGGAGAACAGAGAGAGAGAAAGGAGAGGAGGGACAGAAAGAAGAGATGAAGAAGATGGAGGTGAAGGAAACTGGAGAAACGTCGGAGAGAGAAGGGAGGATGACAAGGAGAACGGAGAGAGAGAAAGGAGGGGAGGCAAAGAAAGAAGAAATGAAGAAGATGGAGGTGAAGAAAACTGGAGAAGGGAGGATGACAAGAAGAACAGAGAGAGAGGAGGGAAAGAAAGAAGATATGAAGAAGATGGAGGTTAAGAAAACTGGAGAAACGTCGGAGAGAGAAGGTAGGATGAGAAGGAGAACAGAGAAAGAGAAAACGAAGGATGAAGAAGAGGAGGAAAAGAAAGAAGAGAGGACAAAGGAGGCGGAGAAGAAAAAACAGGATGGATGTGAAGAAGGAAAGAAAGAGGAGATGATGAAGAAGATGGAGGAGGAGGAGAAAACTGGAGAAACATCAGAGAGAGAAGGGAGGATGACAAGGAGAACAGAAAGAGAGGAGGGACAGAAAGAAGAGATGAAGATGAACGTGAAGGATACTGGAGAAACATCAGAGAGAGAAGGGAAGCTGACAAGGAGAACAGAAGAAGAGGAGGGAAAGAAAGAAGAGATGAAGAAGATGGAGGTGAAGGATACTGGAGAAATGTTGGGGAAAGAACGGAGGATGACAAGGAGAACAGAAAGAGAGGAGGGAAAGAAAGAAGAGATGAAGAAAATGGAAGTGAATAAAACTGGAGAAGCTTCGGAGAGAGAAGGGAGGATGACGAGGAGAACAGAGAGAGAGGAGGGAAAGAAAGAAGAGATGAAGAAGATGGAGGTGAATAAAACTGGAGAAGCATCAGAGAGAGAAGGGAGGATGACAAGGAGAACAGAGAGAGAGAAAACGAAGGATATAGAAGAAGAGGAAAAGAAAGAAGAGACAAAGAGAAATGAGGCGGAGAAAAAGAAACAGGATGGAAGTATAGAAGGAACGAAAGAAGAGATGAAGAAGACGGAGGAAGAGAAAACTGAAGAAACATCAGAGAAAGGAAGGAGGACGACAAGGAGCACAGAGAGGGAAAAAACAAAGCATGAGGGAGAAGAGGGGAGGAAGAAGATGGAGGAGGAGAAAGCTGAAGAAACTTCGGAGAGAGAAGTGAGGATGATGAGGAGAACCGAGAGGGATAAAACTAATGATGAAGGAGAGGAGAAGGATGTGGAGAAGACAAAACAGGATGGGGGTGTCAAGGGGAAGAAAGAAGAGCTGAAGAAGACGGAGGAGGAGAAAACTGAAGAAACATCAGAGAAAGGAAGGAGGACGACAAGGAGCACAGAGAGGGAAAAAACAAAGCATGAGGGAGAAGAGGGGAGGAAGAAGACGGAGGAAGAGAAAACTGGAGAAACTTCGGAGAGAGAAGTGAGGATGATGAGGAGAACCGAAAGGGATGCAACTAATGATGAAGAAACGATGACAGCTAGAGAGAAGGAGGAGGTGCAGAAAAGAAAACAGGAGGGTGGTGTAGAAGGAAAGAAAGAAGTGATGAAGAAGACAGAGGAGGAGAAAACTGGAGAAACATCAGAAAGAGAATTGAGGATGGCAAGGAGAACTGAGAAGGAACAAACAAAGGATGAAGGCGAGGAGAAGGAGGTGGAGAAGAAAAAGGTGAATGGAGGTGTTGAGAGGGAAAAAGAAGAGATGACGAAGAAGATGCAGGAGGAGAAAACGGGAGAAAAGCTGGAGAGAGGAGGGAGGACGATGAGGAGCACAGAAAAGGAGAAGGAAAAAAGGAAGGATGAAGGCAACGAGGGAAAAGAAGAGGCAACAAGGACAAAGAAGGAGTTGAAGAAAAAACAGGATGGAGGTATAGAAGGAAAGAAAGAAGAGACGATAAAGAAGAAGACCGAAGAGGAGAAAATTGGAGAACTGTCCGTAAGAGAAGTGAGGATGATGAGGAGAACCGAGAGAGAGAAAATGAAAGAGGAAGGAGAGGAGGTGACAATGAGAGAGGAGGAGGAGGTGGAGAAGAATAAACTGGATGGAGGTGTAGAGAGGAAGAAAGAAGGGATGAAGAAGCAGACAGAAGAGGAGAGAACTGGAGATACATCAGAGAGAGGAGGGAGAACAACTAGGAGCAGAGAAAAAGAGAAAACAAAGGATGGAGAAGAAGAAAAGGAGAAGGGCGGATCTCCTGTGGAGGAGGAGGTAAAACTAAAATATTTTTAAAAAACTTATATGAAGACGTTTTAAAACATTTCTGTGAATTTCAAGGAATTATCTTTTTGTTTTTATGTGCAGCGACAGCGCCACTTGGCGGCCAAGAGGGAGAAATTGTTAAAATCTCTGCGAGGTCTGATGCAGGAGGGAAGAGGAACG
Source organism: Hippoglossus stenolepis (assembly GCF_022539355.2). NCBI lineage: Eukaryota > Metazoa > Chordata > Actinopteri > Pleuronectiformes > Pleuronectidae > Hippoglossus > Hippoglossus stenolepis. The sequence goes on along the minus strand of NC_061505.1, from coordinate 3,778,458 downwards.
ACGAGGAGGGAGAAGACGAAGAACACGCAGTAAGAAAAACTCAAACGCATCAGTTAAAGAGAGTTTGTTAGATAAAGTGTTTAAGTTTTGTTTTCTGTTCTTATCAGGAAAGTCGGGTACGTAGCAAAGAAGATCGAGATCAAAAAGAGAGGAGGTCAGAGGAGCGTGAAAGACGTTGGAAAGACAGTGACAGAGGAGGAGGAGAGGAAGATGGAAAAAACGACAGATGTCAACAAGAAAGAGGAGAAGAACGAGAGGAAGACATCCGACAACAAGACAACAGCGGAGAAGGCAAAGAGTAAATCAACAGAAGAACTGACAACAAAAGAAAAGCCAAGTGGACAGAAGAACGAAGACAAAATGAATGTGGAGGAAAAGAAAAACGAGGGAGTGATCGAGAAAACAGGGGAAGAAATGCAGCAGCAGAAAAATGAAGGAAGGAAGGAGGAGAGAAAAATAATCGGAAAGATCGTGAAGGCGACGCCTGGACAGGGAACAAAGTTTCAGGTGAAGACGATGATGGGAGGAACACTGGCGGTGGCGTTGGAGGATGACAAGAAGAAGAAAGAGGAGAGGACGGACAAGAAAATGATAGAAGAGAAGGAAAAGAGCTCAGAAAACGTGAAGGAGACGGAGAAAGAGAAGAAATCGGAAGATAAAAAGTTGCAAATGAGCTCAGATGTTGAGAGTGAATCTGAAAGAACAAGAGCAACGACGGATGACAAAAAAGACAAGAACACAACAGAAGAAGAGAAGAAGGGCAGTGATGAAGAGGAGAAACAAAAGAAGAGCAGTGATGAAGAGGAGAAACAAAAGAAGGGCAGTGATGAAGAGGAGAAACAAAAGAAGGGCAGTGATGAAGAGGAGAAACGAAAGAAGAGCAGTGATGAAGAGGAGAAACGAAAGAAGAGCAGTGATGAAGAGGAGAAACGAAAGAAGAGCAGTGATGAAGAGGAGAAACGAAAGAAGAGCTGTGAAGATGAGGCGGCGCTGAAAAAGAGCGAAGAAGAACAAAAATCACAGAGAGCAACTCTGAAATCTCAGGAGGAGAAGCAGGAAAAGGAGGTGGAAAAAGCAAGAGAACAGAAGAAGAAAGAGGAGAAGAACGAGAAGGAGCCGCAGCAGAAAGAGGAGAAAACCACAGATCAAGCAAAGAAGACGGAGGAGACGGAAACTCAGAAGAAGGAAAACGACAAAGCGACCACGGAGAGAGCGGAGCAGATGCCACAAGCAGAGGCAGAAACCAGCAAAGAAGCTGAACCAGAGAAGAAGAGCGCAGAAGAGAAGAGTGACTCAGATAGAGGGAAGGTGGTGGAGGTGAAGCAGCAGAAGAAGAAGAGTTCGACCATGACGCTGACGGACTCGACTCTGCACAGAATCCACGGGGACATCAGGATTTCTCTGAAGACCGACAAGCCGGTAACACAAACACACAATTCTACGTCCTGTTTATTTTTTTTTAAGGAAACATATTCTGCTCATTTTCAGGTTGATCTTTTTAACGAGTGTTACACTGTAAAATGTAAAATGAATTATGTAAATGTATTTCCTGGAGCATCGACCAATGTTTCTTCCTTCCAGGACATCAGGAAGTGTCTGACGGCGTTGGATCAGCTCAGTATGGTTTACGTGACGTCTCAACACGTCCAGAGACACAGCGAGCTCATCGCCACGCTGAGAAAGGTACAAACGCACAATCTTGTTCATTAATAACTAACCCTAACTAATATTTCATGATTCAAGGTAATTCAAATGGAGAATTAGCTGCTTTTTTGTCTCCCATCAGATGAAATTGTAGTTTGTATTTTAATGTGTTTTTGTGTGTTTTGTGTGTGTAGATGCGTTCCTACAAAGCGAACCAGGCCATCATGGACAAGGCCTCCATGCTGTACAACCGCTTCAAAAACACCTTCCTGGTGGGGGAGGGCGAGGAGGTGGTGAGCGCCGCCTTCCTGCGCTCGCTGCTGGAGGAGAAGGAGCGGGAGGAGGCTGAGAGGGTGGAGCTCTGCAGGAGGGAGGGAGTGAAGGAGGTGAAGGAGAGGTTGAGGAACGACGGAGGAGGGGAGGAAGAAGAGGTGCAGATAGAAAATGGTAATCACTGTAATTTCAAGACAAAGATTTAGACCATTTTTTTAGTTTTGCAACCGAAAAACATTTGGAATTTCACCTTGTTTGATTTTTTTTAATTCCATGATGATGAATAATGTACTTTCTCACACAGTAATCATAATGACGATTGATAATTATCAAATAATTGATATTATTTGTAAAGCGACTGAATGAAAAAATCAATTTTGTTTATATTTAGTTCTTAAATATTGTCCACTTGTCCCCTCCAGCTCCAGTGGGCTTGTCCTGATGGGTCAATGTCCCTGAAGTCGCCTGGACTGAACCATTTTCCTGCTGAGGGGGGTGTTGATGTGAAACCGTTTCCCTGACAATGAGAATGTGCACAACCGTTTACCTCATCACACACACACGCACCAGTTTATCACCTGCTCAGCTGCTGGTGTTTATTTCCTGTACAGTTTGTTCATCTTTAGGTGTCGTTCATGTTTACGTGTCAACTCTCGTTAACGTTCAATACACTTGTACAAACTGTTTGTATTGTAGTTGGGTTGTAGACTGACTCATATTCACCAGGACAGTGTTTATTCTTCTTCCACTAAAACACTCGTTTTTAAGTTGTATTTTAATCCTGTTTTCCTCAAAACGTTAGATCAGGACAGATGGCTGATGGGAAAGTCTAGTTTTATTTATCATGTGCATTTTTTTATTCATCAGGTTGAACGTTACTACAGCAGATTTGAACCTGACGTTAAAGCATTAAATAGCCTCATTAAAACCTGAACGTTCGTACTCGCACTGCTGCGGTGGATGTAGTGCCTTGCTCATAGACACTCCACAACAGGTAACAAAGGGTTGTAGCTGTTAAATTGAAACACTTTGTACAGTAAAATGTTTTATTGTGTATTTTCTTGTGACCCAGTGAGATGTTCCTGTTCTTATTTGTTTTCTTTAAGTGGGTGACTCTGTTTTGTACATTTGTAATTTTTACCTCCACAATTTTTTTAAATAAAAGTGTCGCACAAACCCGACGTAGCACAAAGAGGAAAACCCACACAGACGTGACGACATCATATGACATCATGAGTACAGTTCTTACTAGCTTGGGCAGGGGGAATGGAAAGGGAAAGGAATATTCATCATATTATGGGAATTCATGTGGTAGAAAATGGTTCTATTCATGGGGTTTCAAGTTCTCAGTGTAATAAACCAAAGCATTAGTGTGCAACAGAAAGAGGCTTGATACACAGCTAGATGTGAAGTCAAAGAATAGAGCGTTGCATGCGTTTTGTGCACCGAGGGAAGTATAAACAGTCTGTCCGAGATACAACAACCTCGTGTTTTGATGGCGAATCGTTAAACTTTGACGCCACACCACGGTCGCACCTTGTGACGAAAACTCAAAACTCTAAGTAGTATTAATCTCCATGTTGTTAAGATGGCACTCACTGATTTTGTAGTTGATCTGATAAAAGCTCTAGGAGGAGTTTCTTTAAAATATACAACGTCTAAAATGGCCAAAATAGCTACTAAATCCAAAATGAAAATCAATAGGGCCTTTTCACAGTCGGTGCTCTGGCCCTAAATATGACATTAAAGAAATGTGGTCATACGGTCTCTCTGTCTCTCTCTCCATCCCTCCTCTCTCTCTCCCTCCCTCTTTCCCTCTCTCTCCCTCCCTCTTTCTCTCTAGCAGTGTCAGTGTGGGGGCGGAGCTACGGGAGCCTGGAGGTGTGTGTTTTCGCGGTGTGTTTTCGCGGAAAAAGCCCATTCGGCGGAGAATCGAACCCACGGACTGTCACCGACACACGGAGCCGAACCGGAGCCGCGCTACAAGCGATAGAATCCGTCGTTTGGGTCAAACAGCTGGAAACATCTGGAGGTGCTGTGACATGAGGAACCAGCTGCGGACCTGAGAGAGGACAGCCACTGACATGGCCCACGTAGGCAACGGAGCGAGCGGAGAGGAGGAGGTGGGACCCCTCCATTTATACATTATATACTTTATTCATTTATAGATATGATATATTCAACATCATTGTGTTCCTATATACCCCTACAACATATTGACTCTAAGGACCTTATGATAGTAAATGAATAAGATGTCTATAATGTCAGTGTATAATACTCACTTTATTTATTTATTTATTGTTTTGTGTTTGTGGTTTTATGTTATTTATATCAATTAGGTTTATATATTATATGATATCATCCCCTGATATCATCCCACATTCATTCTGTTTTCAGTTTATTAGGAACACCAGTCTGGTCCAGTCAGCTGTTTAATACTTTAACCTTCACGGTTCTTCTGGAGGCTACAGTTCGTTTCACTGTAACTCCGGATCCAAACAGATCTATGGATGTGTTTGGATCGATGGATCTGTATCGATCTGTTGACCTCTGACTTCGCTGCATTTCACAGTTTCCCTCGCTGCCTTCATTAGCAGCTTATTTTCTTCATCACATGATTCTCTGACAGGGACAGACCATAATGTTCCTGCTGTCTTCAGTTCACTGTCACTCTGCTGCAGACTGCTGACCATTGTATTTAACTACCTGCAGTGTATAATCAGATTTAAGTGAGGCGACACTATCCGTCCTGTGTGTTTGTGTGTTTATGTGTGTGCGTGTGTGTGTGTGTGGGCGGGCTTATGTAAATGACAGATCTGATTTCAGCCACAGACTGTTTTCTCCCCAACAAACACAGGAAACTGAATGAGAGCACCAGGGTTGTTTTCTGCTGCTCGAACCTACATTCAGGTTTATTCTGATGCAGAACGACTGAACGATATGAATAAAATCTTCCGGTTCCACGGTGCTAAGTGAGATCTCTGATGTCTTTGAGTAGGATTTAGACGACTGACCCAAAGCTCCAGTGGTTCACTGGATCTATAGATTGACGTGGTTCCATGGTTCTTTAAGGTTCTAGTGATCCTTCAGTGGAGGTCCATCCACTGCCATTTCAGGATCGTTGAAGAGATGCAAGAGGTTTTCCAGGTTGTCCGATAAATCCTTGCACAAGTGTCTATGGCTTTTAAAAAGGTCTCGAGGACCTTGAGAAGCTGATGTCATTTAGTTTGTCATCAGGGTCAGTAAACATGTCCTAGATGCTTTATGATGTAATTTTAGGAAGTTTGAGCTTTGACGTGGGACCTGATGAGAAGACATGAGTCATGAAGGGTTTTTATTACTTTACAGGAAATGTGTTGTGTTTGCAGAAGCTCTACAGACTGTTGACTCTTCATGTGGACGATGTGGAGTCTGAGTGTTTGGGCTTTTCTGCCTCATGTCAGCTCATCTCCTCTTCTGAGCTCACAGACCCTCCTCTGTCAGCCTCCATGCGTCCGGCTCATCTTATTAAACAGGAATTCAGCTGACTTAGGTTGAGCTGTGAGGGATGTGGGACAAGCTGTGTTTAAATAAAAAACTTAGACACAGTGGAAGGTTTTTGTCCGAACTCACTTCTCAGCAACGCAACAATAAGCAACACAAGCACAGACCGAAGTCGTGTCTCGTCCGTTCTGCTGAGACCGATGAGGATTCATTTGCTCCGACCTTTGACCTTTTGTTGTGACGTCACTCTCTGACTCTTACATAAAGAGTAATTCTTTCTGTTCAAACACCACAGGTATAAATGGAATGTAAAAAACACCCCAAGGGTAAATACAGCACTGCTTCATACAGTTTCCATTGTTGAGAGCAGCTCAACTCTAAGGAATAAAAACTGCACCTTGCTTATGAGCACTTCAGTATAAAAGTCATCCAGACCCGTTGCTACAGATTATAACAAGAACACCTAAAGTGGTTTCAGGTTTATTTGGTTCCCTGAGAAGAATCCAGAGGTTTGGGGGGAATTTAAAAGCTCCCAAAGGCTTGAAGCGCTTGAAGATGCTTTGGATTCCTTAGTGAAATTCCACTAAAATCCCTTAAGGAATTAGTAAGAGCTTAATTTTGGGGCTCAGAAAGCTTAAGATTTTTAGGTTTTAGCATTTTCTTTCTTATATATTGAGAGGATGTGTTGTAGGAAAGGTTTTGTGCATTTAAGGATGATCCATCAGTCAGTGAGGGATTCCTCAGGTGCTTTAAGTGGGTTCTAAGGCTCTTAAATGTCTTCAAAAGGTCACAGGAAGAGTTTAAGGTGTTTTTTAATAATGTTTTGAGCTATTTGTATCATTTGACAGGTTTTAATGGTCAGCAAGAGCAGTCTGGACATTTGTTCGGGAGTTTCCAACCCTCCCTCTGTTGTTAACGTGTCCCTTTGGTAATTGGACACAGTGTGTTGGTTCTGACTAATTGATAAGAAGCTGCTGCTGTCACAGGAGAAGCTCCTCTGACTTTGACCTCTCCTTGTGTGTAATAACATACACTGGCTGCTTTTTCCTCAACTCTTGTTTTCATCCTGGAACCAGATTACACTGTTTATTAAGTCACTGGAATATATCATCTGACACCACTCGTCCCTGAGGCAAATGTTTTAAAACTAAAACAACTTTGTTTTAGCTCAGTATCAGAAATCGTCCACATTAACACACCTGAAAACACGTTGCATGACCATTCAGATATGTGGTGTAAACAGGAAGTAGATTGTCTCCTCTGCAGTCGGTTTCTTAGTTACAGAAAATGCTCTGAACGAGGAAGGAACAGCGAGGGTGAAAAGTGAGAGGTGGAATATTTACTGACAGGAAGTGTTAGCAACGCTTTGTATTCACCGCTGGTAGTCGAGTCATGTGACGGATAAGAACCAATTAGGAATAAGCGTAACCATAGCAACAGGGATGAGAGAGCCATAAAAAATGATTGATTAATTAATTAGACAACTTAAGCTTCTCTTCCTGTTTGATATAATGTAAAGAATATTTTATTGTTTTTAACTGTTGATCAAACAACACTAAAGAATTCATGAATTGATCAAGGAAATAATATATATATATACATATTATGTTTTTAATTCATTAATATCTTGAGCATCTTGTTAAGCTCTTCACCTCCTCGACTGCACAGGCTGCAAATCTCAGTTTTCAGTCCATTGTGTTAACGTGCTTCACCGTCTGGTTAAACAACATTCTAGTATAATAACACACAGTGGGGGGGAACGTCACAGAGAGCATCTGTTTGTGTGGGAGAGAGAGAGAGAGAGAGTGATGAAGTGTGAAGAAGGAGGACGAGTGTTTGTTTGGATTCACACTGATTTATTAAACAATGTTTGTGAGAATCTTCCTCCATCTTTCCTTCCATCCTCCCCCTTTTTATTTGTATCTCTAAATGAATCAGTCCTCGTATCAGCTCTGAAACATGCTTGGTTGCTGTGATTCGTCCTGTTCGTACTGACCAATAAAGGATCCCACTCTTTTTATAATTAGCGGGTGTTAAAGTTCCTGAATGTGAGGCCACAAACTTGTTTGAACAGTGACCTCCAGTCCCATATTATCCAATCATCCACCCTGAACTCTGACCTTTGTTGCTCTTTATATGACGCGACCTGAATTCCTCCTTTGCTCAAAATTGCTGCAGCCACTAGAGGGGGCTGTCACTTAAAGGAAAATTCCCGTTTTCGGGCATTTAACACGAAGTCGGTGAATCCTCACTGCTTCTACGTCCTTCATCGTCTGCTCTTTATTGAATGAGATAAATCGTATTTGCAGCAGATCAAATCTTTGAAAACACATTTCATATATAAAATGTGTTATTTTGCAAAGCAGATTGTTGTGTGGACACTCAGCAGTGTGTCTGTCTGGGTCACAGGGTTGTCGTCTGTGTGTGTGACGACAGTGGGTCGATGGCTGCAGCCTGCAGGACGAGTGTGTGCGGCTGCAGCTGTTTGCTATTATGTAAGGAGCCGCTGCTATTATTAGCCTGGCTCCAGAGGCCGTGTGTGTGTTTGTGTGTGGGTGTGTATGTGTGTGTGTGTGTGTGAGAGAAATCAGTGCTGTTGCCTTCAAGTTCACCTGCTGATGCAAAAATAGAACATATGTTGTTTTGTTCATGTCTTTCCATTGTTGTGAGGACTTTCGGGGCCTGGTCCTCACAACGTCAAAGGGCAGTTCAGACTTTACAGTTGGTCATTTAGTTGTGGTGCTTCAGGTTCAGGTGAGGAGCGAGTGAATGTGTGTGACGAACCTCAAGATCCTTCACACCCACTTATGGCCTCTCCAACCTCCTGGAGAGTCGAGTAACGTGACATCACAATCACCCACATTTGCATAACCCACACCTAGCAGCTAGTCTGCCCCTCACAAAGGATTGGTCCAGCTCATTGTGTTGATAATATTGTTTTCATCTGGAGGTTGAATCTAATCAGTGCTTGTGTGTTTTCTAGGACTGTTTTGAAGATGCCTACGACCGGATACCTGCGTGAGTACAACACACAGATGCATGCTAAGTGTGTGTGCGTCTGTGGGTGTGTGTGTGTGTGTGTGTGGGTGGGTGTAGAGATGATGATCTCTCAGCTGCACATCAGTTCCTGTCTGCCTTCCGTCTCTTTCACTTTTAGTCACTTCCTCCTCTGATAAATGATTTATATTAACATCCCGTGTGTGTGTGCGTGTGCAGCGCGTGTCACATGGACCTGCAGACAGCCATCCAGGAGACTCAGTGTGCTCTCAACCTGGTGCTCAACAACAAGTTCTCTGAGGCCTTGGACCTCCTCAAACCATGGTAACCAGGGCAACATATCTGTGTGTGTCAGTGTGTGCATTTGTGTGTTTGTGTACTTTTGCCAAACCAAACTGCTACCAACTGTTTTTTCTGTTGGCCAATAAAAATCGTCCAATATGAGTCTATTACAGAAATATCCGATTACGATTAATGATAACAAGGTATAATTATGTGTGTGTCTGTGTGTGTGTGTGTGTGCGTGCGTGCAGGTGGAAGAAAAGTATGTACCATGCGTTGGGATACAGCAGCATCCTGGTGATGCAGGCGACCATGACGTTTGAGCACAGAGACATCCAGACCGCCATGGGAACCATCAAGGAGGCGTTACAGACCTGTCAGAGGTGAGACACTTCCTACTGGTATATTTAACAGAGTTTAAACTGGTACTGTACTCACTGCACTGCCTCCAGGAAATAGCCACATCCTCATTTTCCACTGACTCTTTGTTCAAACCAAATTAAAACCCTGAATAAACCAGAGCTGTTGCTGGAAAACGATCACTCCGATGCAGGTTAAAAGAGTTTAAAGCTTAATCTTTTTAAATAACAAATAATAAACAACATCTTCTGTTGCTCCAGGTTCAGGAAGAAGAACTCAGTGGTTGGATCTCTGTCCAGTCTGATCAGCAAACAGTCCAACCTGCAAGAAGGTCAGCAGGCACATGTCCCGCCCACATGGTTTGATTGACAGCTGCGGTCTGCAGGAAGAGCAGCATGTAGTCATCGTGTTGTGTGTGTTTGTGTGTTTGCAGAGGAGATGCACGCGGAGATCTGCTACGCCGAGTGTCTCCTGCAGAAAGCCACGCTGACGTTTGTCCAGGTACGAAGTCACGTGAAATTACACAAGGAACTTTGGTGCTGTTCCTCAAATGGCCACTAGACGGCAGCTCCTGCTACTGTGAATCATTTTCATTTTATCCAGAAACAAATGTGTTTTGTAAAACGATTCAGACACATTATTAGAAAAAGAAAAGGGCACTTAAGGTAACTAATATTATATTTATTTGAATGGAACTTTAGACTGATGTGATGATTTTACTGAAGATGCCGTGGATAAGATTTTAAGATAATTGATCATTTATAATTATTCTTCTCTTTTCCAGGATGAAAACATGATCAGTTTTATCAAAGGAGGCATCAAGATCCGAACCAGCTACCAAATCTACAAGTGAGCGATTGATTCCAAACATTAAAACATATTATAATAACTTGCTGATTATTCTAATACACAAATGTGTACTGTAGATTCATAGATGTCCACTAAGCCTTGTTCTGAGTTCAGCTCACATACTGTCACTGTTTTAAATGCAGCTGTAACCAGATGTTCTTGTCTAATTGTGTATGTTCCATGTCGTCCAATAGAGACTGTCAGAACATGCTGAATGTCAATCAGGACCTGGCCGCCCAGTCTGATTCGTTCAGACAGTTTGAGGGCGGAGTCAAGCTCGGCATCGGGTCCTTCAACCTGGTGAGTTGTTTTAAAGCGACTGCTTTGATTGGTTCACCTCCACGTCCCACACAGGAAGAGTTTAAGTGGAACATTAACTGTTTGTTTTTAATAATTTAGTCTGTTAATTTAGTTTAGGTTGGCACAGTAACTGCTTTGTTGACAGGATTAGGTGTCATCAGCATATCGGTGAATCACAGATATAAACTTACTCTCTCAGATGCAGTTTAAAGTCAAAATGTGATCAGTCGATATTATCAGTTTCATTATAATGTGTTAATATTCTCTGTCTGTCTCTTTAGATGTTGTCTCTCCTTCCTCAGAGGATTTTGAGGTTGCTGGAGTTTATTGGATTCTCAGGAAACAGGGTCAGTTCAGCCTCCAACTTATTTTCCTTTAGACTTTTAATAAATGATAATGTGTGTGTGGTAATATTTTCTTGAAAAGTCTTCCAGTAAAGTGGTGATTATGCCCATAAACCACGGAAAATCTCTTATTGTGAAACTCCTGAACGAAGACTTTGGTTTTCGTTAACGAGAGATTTGTTTCTGTTTCCGTGCAGGGCTTTGGTTTGTCTCAGTTGAGAGAGGGTGCCTCGGGTCACAGTCTGCGGGCGATCCTCTCCGCTCTGACTCTGCTGTTCTACCACACATACGTTTCTCTAATACTTGGTACGAAAACACACACACTCGACCTTTTCTCACACATTTAACCTGCACCAGAATCTTCTGGCTCCACAGCTGTACCTTGATTTGTGTTGATAAACTCAAAAGTTGTGCATTCTTCCAATCGGAGCCTGTTTGGTACATGTACTGAGTATTCGCAGTCAAACTCTGGTCCTCAGCTAGTTTTTGTGAATGTGATTATGTCTGAAGGTAACATTGTTGATGATGTTGTGTTTGATAAGGAACCGGGGAGGGGAACCTGGTGGAGGCTGAAGCTCTGTTGGAGCCGTACAAACACAAATACCCCAAAGTAAGTCCACTGAGTCCTCGACTACACAAATGTGTCATTTAGCCCAAATTTAGTCTCATGTGCTGGAAACAGAAAAAAGACTCATGATAACCATCAATTTTAGTGTAAATCTTTGAATTTTAACTGTAGAAACACTGAAAGTGAAACATTAGAGAAGTTGTACAATGATCGTCTCCATCCTTCAGGGATCCATTATCCTCTTCTACTCTGCGCGCATCTCCACACTGCGAGGGAACTTCGAGAAGGTCTGTAAAGGCAATACACACCTTTCTGTTTCTATACTTGTGAGGACCCACACTGACATTACACACTCCCAAACCCTTGGACTTGAACATCAGTTATTTTTCAAATGTCTTTTTTTTAAGTCTGAAACTCTCCTTCCTATATTTCCGTCCACACAGAAGCAGCCTCAACGTATTTGTTCTGACTTTTAACCAGAGTTGTGTGTTTCAGGCCCGGGCCAGATACGAGGAGTGTATCAGCAGCCAGCAGGAGTGGAAGCAGATCCACCATCTTTGTTACTGGGAGCTGATGTGGACCCACTCGTACCAGCAGGAGTGGCAGCAGGCGTACCACTACGCTGACCTGCTGTGCAAGGAGAGCCGCTGGTCCAAGGTACATGCACAAACTCAGGACATCGAGAGCCTGGAATTATATTTGTGATAGAAATAAACCTCTGGACAATTAAAGGGTTGAGGTCAATTCTTAAACGTTTGTTGAAAGAGTCATTTTTAGATCATTTAGATGAGGGACGTTCCCAGTTTCTCCACTTTTTCCCCTCTCCAGGCCATCTATGTGTACCAGAAGGCCGCCATCCTCAGTATGATGTCAGAGGAGGAAGTGAAGAAGACGGGGGAGGACGTTGTGGAGCTCTTCAGGTCAGTCTGCCGACATATTTAACTTGAAAACATAAACATTTTCACTTTATCTGTGGTGAAAAGTCTTTGAGAAAGGATGAATCAGTGATGTACAATAATCAATATTGAGATGATTATACAGACGATCAGCGACTGTATATAAAGAGAGTGTGTGTGTGTGTGTGTGTGTGTGTGTGTGTGTGTGTGTGTGTGTGTGTGTGTGTGTGTGCGTGTGCAGTCAGGTAGAGGGGCTGAAACAGCGCCTGGCAGGGAAATCGATCCCAACTGAGAAATTTGCCGTGAGGAAGTCCAGACGCTACAAAGCTGCTCACCTCGTGCCTCTGGTCATCCCGGCTCTGGTATAAACATACACACACATACACACTGTCGTGTTCTTTTATCCTTAGGTATGAGAAGGGTCGGTCTTAGTTCAAAAAGTATTTATTTAGAAGCAATGAAAAGGTACAGCATAGCTATGGGCACTCAATGCACAGCCTCGGCTTTTAGTCCGTAGCTCGGGGTAGTCAAGAGTCGCCCCGAACGGATGACAGGTGCAATATTTATAATAGTAGGTTGAAGGCGTGGTCCCAGCATCTTGGAACTGGAATCCACCAATGATGAAGAGCCGCTCCCAGGTTCGTCACTCCTTTGATAGTAGCTGGGCAAATCTTCACATTCTGACAGTGTTAAGTTTTGTGTATTAAGAAAAAGCCTTTATCCGGCTGAAGCTTTGTGAGTCTTCAGTAGTTTTGCAGACACAGTGTTTTTGTTCATTGGAGTGTGAAACATTGTGTTCCTGTTTTATCGTCTGTATGTTCTGTGTGTGTAAGCATGCGTATTTATCAGACAAGACAACGCCTTTCCTATCTGGCCTTCAGAAGCTGGGGCAGCTTCTTGATTTCTTTCTAAGGCATAGGTCACAGTGTCTTAATGAGCACAGTGCATTCATGTATGTGTGATGTTGACTAAAGCTAAAGGAATACTGTAATATATATAAAGGTTTATGTATGAGAACAAGTTTAAGTACAGTGTATTGTATGCCACGGATTACAGTCCTAACACATAACAAAACATAAATTCTTTCTGTTAAGGTACAAACATGGTGCGTGTAAAATCGATCCTTTTCGGGGCTATAGTGTCTAATTATATTATTAAAATCCTAACAACACACATCTGAATCAAATAAACACCATCAGAAGACTCTGTCATCTGGTGGACAGCTCTAATTGGCCGATCATCAACATGTTTTATATATTCTGAAGTAACACTTTTCTCTGTAGGAGATGATGTACGTTTGGAACGGTTTCACCATCGTGGGAAAAAGACCCGACAGCACTGAGGCTCTACTGGTGACCATCGAGGCGGCGGAGGAGCAGCTACTCAACAACCCCAGTACGTTCGAAACAACAACAACAGCGCTGCTGCTAGCACCAGTGCTACTAATACTGTGCTTAGACTGTAAATCAGGGTTGTTATTATCCTCTTATCGTAAATATGCAAATCTATGGCCTTGTTTGCTGAGATACAACATGACATGTGTGTCTCTTTTATTCAGACCCATCAGAGTTTCATCCAGACGACAGCTGCCTGGTCCAGATGTTGAAGGGGCTCTGTCTGAAACATCTGGGCAGGTTACTGCAGGCTGAGCTCTGCTTCACACAGGTCCTGTCCAGGTAACGCACACGCACACGCACACACACACACACACACACACACACACACACACACACACACACACACACACACACACACACACACACACACACACACACACACACACACACACACTGTTAATCTTGTGAAGGTGTGAGATGAACTCTGTGTGTGTGTGTGTGTTTTCAGTGAGAGTCGCATCAGATATGACCACTACCTGGTTCCCTTCACTCTCTATGAGTTGGGTCTGTTGTATAAACAACAAGGAGATTTCACCAAGGCTACGTCGTACATTGAAAATGCCAAGTAAGTAAAAATCTTTCGTATAAACTACCTGAAAATATATTTAATATAGCATAATATACACCTTTATATACTTAATCGATCTCTGTATATCTTCATACATATATGTTTGTATAATTGTATGAACCTATATGTACCTTCATATATATTGAGGTCAAACCTGATTAAAGTTCACCTGAGTGGTTTTCCTGAAGTGTGCAGATGTTGTCGAAGTGACAAGACGATCGATATTTGTTTCTCTCTTCCTCAGGATGAACTACAAGGACTACTCCATGGAGTCCAGACTGCACTTTAGGATCCACGCGGCCCTCAGCAGCCTCAAAGGATCACCAGTCGGCACCCCATAATACTCCTGACCGCTGAGTCCTGCAGCCGCAAACATGAATCCAGGGATTCTCCACTCCGCTGTGGCCGCGTCTGAATGAAGCAGCGACGTGTGTCGAGGTTTTCACATGACCACAGGTTGTTTTTTTTATTGCTTATGAAATGTTATCTGTTAACTTATTTATTTTTTTGAAGAATGAGGTTATTTAAGTTTGTGCCTCCGACGTCCGTTTAGTATCTCACAGAGGTTTTTATCGGATGTGCAGATTCATGGTTCTGTTGCTAGGAAACAAATCACGGCCTTAAACTGAAGGTACAACTCACCTGAAGACCTTTCAGTGTTTTTATGTGAAATCAACACGATGTAACTTTTTCTACCTTAAACCAGCAGCTTGATTAAAGTGAGTTTGATGGTTGAGTGACTGTGAACGTGGAGAAGGTTTCCTGCAGGGGGCGCTGTTGATCTAGACAAGTTACATAGTGTTGATTTAATAGAAGGGGGCAGGAACACAAAAGCTTTATTGTTTTTTTTTTACTTTGCCTTTTTTAAATCTCAAATGATGCCACAACTACACATGATACATAAATGAGTGTTTTTGTGGACACGTCATCACAGCCTTCTCACCAACTGTGGCTTATACACACACACACACACACACACACACACACACACACACACACACACACACACACACACACAACACACGCAAATGGCTGTAAACACACACATTTAGCAGCAGTATAAAGGAATCTGTGCTGTTACTGAGTCAAATAACTTCTCACTCATTTTCAGGGTCCAGGTGTAGTTTCAGTTTCATCTCTCAGAGGCAGAGCAGCTTATGAGGACGTTTATTTATTTATTTTTCACTCCTGTAGAAATGAAACATGTCCGTGTGGCTCTTTGTTGACTGAAAGAAAATATTTTATTCACATGACTCAGTTCTGCCTTTGACAAATGTTTGCTTCACTAAAACTACACTCGATCCACATTCACTCAACCTTCTGTCTACAAAGCTCATGAAAGACAGAAGATAGTCGTCGTCCTGTGTCGAGCTGCGAACGTTCCCACTGTTGTGGACGTACGGCGTCTGATTATAAACCGACTAGCCAAGGAAGACAAGGCCTATTTCTATTAAATAATATATATATATATATGTTAAACATCGTCAGTTTATTTATGTACTGATGAATAAAAGAAGCACAATCTATGATATCAATCCCCATCATCCTGCAAATGTGTGTTGGCTTCTTGTAGTTTGATACTATTTACCATGATGTACATGTAATATAATAATATGTAATATTAACACAATGTTGTTGAAAAGATACAGTGGTTTTGTATTTGGTCGGTTTGGAGGATGAACAGATGGAAACGTTTTCATGTCACTGCTGGAAATCTGCTGTTTGAACCACGAGGACGTTCATTTGGTGCAGTTGAACTAGTGTGGAGTACTGTGGAGTACTGTGGAGTACTGTGGAGTACTGTGGAGTACCGCGCCTGAAGGTGCTGCTGCTGGTTGTAATACTATAATGTTGTTACCAAATGAAGCGCTTCAGTCTTTTTTCAATCAGAGTCAGGTACAGGGAGACGCAGCCCACGTAGACGATGACGACAGGACGTACGTAAGTCAGACAAAATTCCTTCGTGCGCTAAAGTACAACGTGAAACCAAAACCAACCAGATCAAATGAAACAATGGAACAAACACGTGAAGCTTGGTTCAGACTCTCAGGTTAGAAAACGTCCTTATTTGTATATTAGCTTCCATTTTAAAGACTGGAACGAACGTGGATTTGTTTCAACCCGGAGTTGAATTCAACTTCAATAAGTGCGACAGCGGCAACAATTGGCCTTCTCCCTATAATGAATGTATCAACCTAAAGACCAAATTATATGTGTGTCTTGATGTCTTTTGTTTGTATTTTGTGCCTTTTTGTGTTTTTGAGTGTAAGTTTTTTTCATGTGCTCTGAAACTTTACTTCCAAAAAGTAAAATTCACCAAATGCAGTAAATGTTCTGGAGTTTGTTACCGATAAAGTCACAAAAAGTTCTTAAAAGAGTTGTGGCAATAATTCCTATGATGTTCCATTAACTCCAGATATTAAACGATGAAGACAGACACCAGAATCCTCCACAGTGCAATAACACGTGGATTTAGTCGTGTGCAGTGTTAGCTGATGGTTACGAGTTGTGCCTAAGATTACTAGGATTATATAGTAATAACCCGGAGGCTGCGTAGTCTGAACCAAGATGGCAAAACTTACTTATTCTCACATTGACCCAAAACAGAATCACGTTACAAATACTCTCCTTCAATTCTTACCTCTCACGATAAAGTAGTAAAGTAACTTTTAACATTAGCATGCAACACAGTGTGTTAACGTCAAAATGTTAGCATGTTACTCGCCCCAGTTCATTGCTCGTGTTCATTAACGCCTTCGAGTCACAAAACAAATTTTCAGTCGATCTTTTGAAAAAAACCAAAAGAATCTTTTAGTAACGCCTCTTTTTTCTTTCTGCAAACATTTTCAATGCGGTTAAAATTTAACGATTTTGGTTTATGCTAATATTTTAGCGTGACGCTTGAAATCAGCATCATATTGTGTTGCGTGCTGCCTCGACTCACAGTTCTTCAGGGACGACGCACCGGTGACGTATGTTTCACACACATTAGCTTTAAGTAAACTGAACATCAATAACCAAAATCTTGGCGTCGTCCTAATAAAGAAATATTCACTTTTCCCTGTTGCAACTTTTTTTCATTGAAGGCTCATGTGTCATTTGTGCTCATGTCAGTGCCTCTGAGTATCTGTAATGAAACTGTTGTTCTAAAATGGCTTTTCTATATTCTCTCTGCATGTTACTCTGAAATATATTTAATGCTTTTTTTTTTCTAAGATGAAAATTTATTCTATAGTGTACGTTTCACAGAAGGAAATGATATTACAGGCTTTACGGTTACAGATGATGATCCACAAGGTGCAATAAAATGAAAACGGTCTTTGTTCATCGCTGATCACGGTGTTTTGTCACATGTTTGTGAGTTTGAGTCTTTATTTCTTCATTCTTCAGTTAATTTATAGATTTCTAATGACCACAGAAGAAGTTACTGGTATTTAAACTGTTGTGGTCAGATGTCTTGTCCTTCATACAGTGCAATTTACATTTTGTTAAAGCACTAATCTAGATTTTACAAAGTTTAACTGATTCCACGAAAGGTCTTGAAAAGTTATTCCAAACAAAAAAGATAATAAAAAAAAATAAAAACATGCTAAAGAACTGATTAACAACTCTTAAGTTTAAAAGTTAACTTTACCGTGCATTTTTTATTTGTCCAATGAAATTCATTAATTTAATTGTATCCTGCTTGAATAAAATTCTTGGTCACAACCAGGATCTCTGTTATTTTGATGAGTTGCTGTTGGAGGCTTTTTTACCGACTTCCTGTGCAATCAGGTGTTTGTTGATTTTAGTTATTTATGCATATATTTGTGTGTTAGATTGATGTATCCTGTTTGTGATTTTATCTATTTAAATTTAAGATATTTATGTTTATTATAACTGTCATATTCATAAATATGGAGAATTCTGTGGCCTGAATATCAATATAAATTTTACTGGACAAACATCAACAATAAAACATGTTTTCTCTAAAACAGTCAGATCACATTCATATCACGTTACTGTACATTTAGATTTAATAAATATGTTTGTGTCTTTTATTATCTTTAGCTTGAGAAATTCATTTCCAGCAGTTTATTAAAGTCGTCATAAGTTGTCGTTTTGTGTTGTCGTCGTTTTTCTTGTGGATTAATGTGCAGTGTCACTCGTTCCCTTATCTCACCACCGTGGACACACAAACGCACATTGATTCATCGTGTTGATCTTGTGTGTTCTCCAGTGACCTGAACCAACAACAACACAGAACCTCACAGAATAAATGTGTTATTTATTTAAAATGTTTTATTTTCTATTTCTCTATTTTTAAGTTTCTTGATGTGACTTCTTTCATTTTATTAAAGGGAATATACAAGTTGACAAAACAGAAGATGTAGATGCAAATTCAAATGTAAATTAATAACAGAAGTTGAGAATAGAAGACAGATGATAAATCAAAATCAAGTATAATAAAATAAAAGGCAATATAAAGGCAACAACATTTTCAAGTGCATGTAAAATAAAATGAAACTTGTGTATAAATATTAACTTCTTGTTTGCCTCTGAGGAGAAGTAAAGGTCGTGGTCAGAGTCAATACAACGTGGTTCCCAAACTAGGGGCCGGGCCCCTGTGGGGGGTCACGAGACTCAGAGAGGGGGCCACAATGTCCAAAAATCAAATATGTGTGTTTTAGCCATAATCGTTACAGAAGACAGAAAATGGTTGTTAGATTTAAACTAATAAATGTTGCTAAAGTGAGAGATTAGCAGCAGCATCAGGTGCAGCAGGACAATTTACACAATGTGCAGGGGATTGTTTTAATTATTTATTTTGGAAACCAGCTCAAATAAATTTCCTTTGTTTGCTTCGACCTCGTCCAACGATAATTTGCGTCACAGTTCTCTGGCGCATTTATTTTGGGGCCAGAGGCTGAAAGGTTTGAGAACATCTGACCCAACAGAGCTTCCCCATTTAATTCAACATCATAGCTTTTGGATTTTAAACTTTAAATGCCAAAAGATTATCAGTTGGTTCCTCATGTTCGCAGGAAATCTAAAAAACAGATGTCAGAACCTCGACCTTCAGGAGTGGCTCCGCCCACGTGTACCATATGTGTTTGAGTTGTTACAGGAATCTGGGTTTTCCAACAAAACTGTTTCTGTGTCTGCAGCACAGATGTAAGTCTTTATTTTTATTCATCCACAGCAACATTTCTGAGAAAAAAATTTTGTACGAAGCTGAAGTCGATCATGAGATCAGTCGGAGTTTCTCTTCTCTCCCTGTTTCTTCTCGTCATTAAATCTGAAACTGTGAGTAAAACATTTTGAATCTTTTTGAAGGTTTTTTTATTCTTGTTTCATTTGTTGTTTTTAAATCTGATTTTCCAGTTATTTCTATTTGATATTGTTTAGAGCAGAAGAAACTGGAAGGTAGAATACTGTTGTTGCTAAATACAGTGAATTATAGTATTTATAATAACATGTACATTATACTGCAGTAGAAAAAGAAGTACTGCAACCTTTTACTAAAGTAACAGTAGAATATAGTTTCACTAATATGTATTTTATCATTGCATTATGATTATTGATTTATATAATTATAATTTAGACATCACTGCTACACTTGGAGGTCATTGTATTTTATTTTGTATCAGTTTAAAATCATTCAAACTGATCTAACTAATGGTACCATTAATAAATGAATGAAAAGTATCTTTAAATATGACCTTTGAAGTTGGATGACTGTTGTTGCTGTGTATAATGTGCTGGTGTTGTCACTTCTCCTCCAGGGGAGGCCAATAGAGCAGAGCCCACAGATACATCAGTTCTTAATCCCATCGACCCCTGAGGTCCCCAGCTCCCCCCCGCCGACCCCGACAGCTGCTGAGAAAAAAGAAGACAAGTACCTGGGTTCACCTGAGTGTCTGATCAAGAAGTCAGTAACCGGCCATCTGAGCCTCTTTCATTGGTCGCATGATTGTTTTTGTTCGTTATATATAGACTATAAATCTATAAACACACATATATAGATAAATATATATATTTATATCTATTTAAGATAAATGCTGACGTGCCTGTGAAAGCATCATATCTGTAATAGATTCTCTGTGATGACGTGTGTGAATAAACTCAGATCGTTGGCGTGTGTGTGTTCACCAGGTTGACTCGTGCATCATGTGACCTGGTGTTCTGTCCTCCGTGGGAGCGTTGCGTCGAAGGACAGTGCTCCTGTAAACCTCCGTATCTGTGTCCCACTGACGACGTGACAGCGGTTTGTGGTCGAGACCACAGGACGTACCGCTCCTACTGCCAGGTTCAATCCCGCTGTTCCACAGGGACAGAAACAAGTTTAGATTTAGATCATGTTTATAGTTTTCTATCCATTCAACTCAAAACAATAAGTGTGTTTATCAAAGTTTATCTCCACCTGATCGTCTTTATATACATTCACTGATCGTCTTTAATAACAATAACAATCTTTTCCCAGGTGATGGCGGTCTCTTGTCGGACTAAGAAACCTGTCATGTCTTACTTTGGTGACAAATGTGGAGGTTCGTTCTAACAGACGAATTTGTCACATATATATCATATAAGTTGTTTATATGTTTTAATTTAACTTTACCGTTATCTTTCTCTCTTTTGACACAGAGAATAATCTGGAGATCAGGACTTTGATAGATTCTGAGACCGGAGTCGTCAGCGTCTCGCTTCCTGACAAGAGCAAAACAGGTGTTGAGAAGCACCTGATCTGTCGTAAGCTGTGGGACATGGCGACAGCTAACGTGGCCTGCAAAGAACATGGGAATCCACTGTGAGAGGAGACATGTATTTATATAACACACATATAGTGAGATGTGAATGAACA